>NC_091446.1:12278225-13015976 GCF_964237555.1 Oryctolagus cuniculus | reverse complement strand
GAGCGACAGGAGGAAGAGAGGACAGGGGAACAGAACAAGGACAAGAGGGTCACCTGCAGGGCCTCCGTCTGTCTCTCATTCCTGTGTTTCCAAGGCCGGACCAGGTTGGTGTAGGGCCTGGTCTACTCCCAGCTGCTCCATTACCACCTTAGCCGTCTCAGCCCCCTCCGCTCTCTGCCAGGCCCCTGCCAACATGCAGGCCCACAGCCTAGGGCTGCCCTCACCGTGGAGGCGTGACCTCATTAAATACTCACAGCGCCCTTTCGAGATGAGTAGGGCTACCCCCCTTCCCAGACAGGTACACTGAGGTCTAGAAAGTGATGGTGTCCGAGGTCGTACTGGCTGTCACAGCTTGCACTGGAGTTGAACCCTGGTTGTCTGACTCATGTTATTAACCTTGACACCTCCCATAAACTCCTGTGACCTATTTTGACTAAAGGAGAATGTTTCGATGACCGGGCTTTGCTTCTTCTGAGATCAGACTACTGAGTAACACATAAGGTTTGGCTGAGGGCCGGCTGCAGGGTAAGCGCGCGATGATCGTCAGCTATTGGAATAATGAAAACAACCGGTTATATAACAGGAGCAGCTTTCATGAGGGCACTGGTGTTGACAGAGGGAGGTTCAGCCTCCCCCACCCCGGAGCTCTGTGTAGCCGGTTACTGGGGTCCCCAGGCGGGCTCGCCATCTCCCTGCATCTCACTCACTGACAGTTGGCAGTAGGCAGTATTGATGGCCCCTCCACGTTGTCCCAGCAATTCCAAACTACTGTCATGGCCTTCTAATAATTGTGTTTACTTGAAAGGCAGAGAGAGAGAGAGAGAGAGAGAGAGAGAGAGAGAGAGAGAAGTGCATGTGCGAGCTTTTCCATCCGCTGATTCACTCCTCAAATGCCTGCAACAGCCAGGGCCGGGCCAGGCTGAAGCCAGGAGCCAGGAGCTCCATCCGGGTCTCCCACACTGCTGGCAGCGTCTCAAGTGCTTGAACCATCATCCGCAACAGCGGGAAGTTGGTTGAGAAGTAGAAGAGCTGGGACTTGACTGGGCACGCTGACATGGGAAGCAGGCGTCCCAAGGAGCAGCTCACCCCACGGTGCCACGCTGCCAGCCCCATGGCCTCCGTCTTACCTGATCCTCGCCACAGACCTGTGAGATGGGGAGAGCATCACGTTTTGTTCCTGGTTCTCAGATGCAGAAGTTCAGCCTAGATGGGTTCAGGGAGGTGCCCTGCGTCACACAGCCAATCGGAAGCTGAGCGGATCTTCCCCTCTGCATCCAAGCAGGAGACAGGTGTCTAGAGAGGACCACTGAGTATCACACGTGTATCACCTGCGGGGACCACCTCACCCAAGTCCTTCGTTTTCCAGATGAATGAACCGAAGAGCAGAGAGGGTCAGGCCTTGTCCAAGTTTGCAGAGCTGGCGCGAGATGCCCACGGGGGGTTTCTCCCCCAGTGCTGCTGGTGTGAAATGACCAGGGCCATGCAACAGCAGACAGCACTTCGAGTGGAGCTGCTGCAGAGCGGGAAAGAAAGTGCCCTGGGCAGCCGTGCCCGCTGGGGCGTGTGCAGAGCAGGGGCCACGTCCTGAACACAAATGATTCCGCTTCCTGGCTGAGGATCCACGGGGAACTGGCTTCGCCCCACTCCGCCTCAGTTTTTTCATCAGCGAAATGGAGAGAGCCATGCTCACATTGCGTGTTTGTTTATGGACCGCATGTATGTGGACCACTTAGCTCAAGACTGGGCCCTGGTAAGCACTCAGCGAGTGAGGCGGCTGCTCTCCGTGTTGTTAGTGAGGCTGTTGGGATACACTTTAGTCTCCTCCAGGTCTCGCAGAGCGCCAAGCCCGGTGGGCGGGGACTGTGTCCCTGTCACTTGTCCCTGCGTCTCTGGTGCCCAGACATTGCCTAGATCTTTCTTGGGAAAGATCTCCTGGGTTGAACTCAAGACTTGCTCTTGTTCGTTGTCACTGTGGGGCACGTTGCACTTTCCCCATTGTCTGAAAACAGGATCCGCCCAAGCCTTGCCAAGTGCCCAAGGGGCAGGCCGGGCTGATGGTGTTCCCATTCCCAATTTACAGCTTGAGACGACCGAAGATGCTTCCTGCTCGAGTCACAGGGCTCGACTGAGATGGGGCCCTTCTCTGTAGACTCTGGGTCACGTGACCATGGTGTGGCCACCATCACAGGAACAGGCCCCCAGAGGGACAGTCCCCTTCCTCAAATCCCAGGGTCCCTCGCCCCTAGACCCAGAGCAGGGATGACGAGTAAGGTCACGCAGTCGCACTGATCTTGGCCCTTCTCCCTACCCAGGCTCAGCCCTGCTCTTGGACGCCAGCCCATCAGAGAGGACCTTGGACGCTGCGTGGACTCCAGTGCCTCTCAGGCAGGGGCTGCCTGGGACAGCTCAGCTCTAAGACACCCAAGGGCTGCATCCTGGCCCAGCTGACAGCCCCATTGACAGTTTTATTACCAAGTTTTATGACTTCCAAGCTTAGTCACTGCTTGTGTCAGCCTGCCCAGAAACAAACACATAGCATAGCCCTGACCCAGACGCCGAAGCTGGGAAAGCGCACCCGCCCTGGGCAGAGCTGGCTCCCGCAGCCAGGCCCTGGGCCTGGGAGGCAGCAAGCTCGTGGCTGGAGTGCACTTTGATGACCCACCCCTTTGTCCTTCGATTTCCTCAAGTCTCTACCACTGAGTTTTTAGGGTGTAGGCGGCCTTGGACAGCCTGGCAGAGGCCAGGGACGTCTGATCTTGTCAGCTGACACCACTCAGCTCCCCAAGACTCTCTCGCTCCCATCCAGCACTACAGTCCCTCTTTCCGCTGGGCCAGAGGGGGCGGCCACAGCAGCTCTGCCCGGCTGTGGGCGGCAGAGCCCCAGGGGTGCAAGGAGCCCCGGATGTAGGCGGCCCCTCCTGCCTACCGAGGCAGCAAAGACGTGGGGATGGCGTTCCCGCTGGCTGGCCCTCCCTCCAGCTTATTTGGGGCAGCACCCAGGCTGGAGAAGAGATAAGGAACCAAATTCACCAGGAACTGGCTCCTGCCTCCAGCTGGGGACAAAGAACTTGGAGGGGGCCACTGAACTTGCCCAGGTCCTCCAGGTGGTGGCTTCAGGACACTTGGCCATGTCACCTGCTCTTGTTCTCCAGGTCCTCACTTAACGCTGTCCCTGGATCAAGTCATCATCGCCGCTTGCCTGATTAACTGCAAGAGTCGCCTCCCTGATTGCCAGGAAGGCAGCCCCAGGCCAGCCCCTGGAACTGGAGAACCATCGTCGTCTCCTTCTTCCTCTCTTTGGGAATTTTCCCTTCTCAAGTGCAGCCCTTTCTTTCATTTCTCCTTCTCTCTTTGCCAACATACACGGATGGTTTATTCTAGAAATTACTCTTGACCTCTGGCTGATTATGATACAGTAAGATCTGCTGTAATGTTGCTAGAGTGGGACTCAAAACCCACGTGTGCGAAAGGCGGGGTGCCCTCCCTGGGAGGTGTATGGAATGCTGAGGAGGGCCTGGGCCCTGGGGCGGCTCCAGGCTGTGGGGGCCACCTGTCAGGCCACATGCAGAGTCACAGACATCACCACAAATGTGTATCAGGGCAGGGCTGTGCGGCGGCAGCACTGGCACCTACAATTGGGACTGTTAGACCCAGAAATTCTAGATGGAAACCTCATCTCCGCTCATTTGATGACACAGGTCGATGCATTCCAAGTTTTCAGCCATAAAGCTCATGGAGCCGTGAGGTTTGAAACTGTCCTGTGGGAGGTACTTGGCCTTGTGTTATGCTGTGGCAGGCACTTGGCCTCGTGTTACGTCACTCACTGAGACGCCCGCACTTCACTTTGGAGTGCCTGGGTGTGAGTCCCGCCTTCACTTTCCGATTCCAGCTTCCTGCTACTGTGGATCCTGGGAGGCAGCAGTGGTGGCTCGAACACTTAGGTCCCCGCCACTCACGTGGGACAGCTGGGCTGAGTTCCAGGTTCCCAGCTTCAGTCCTGGCTCGGAGGCTGTTGCGGGTTCTTGTAGAGTGAACAAATACATGGAAGCTACCACCTCCCTCTCTCTCTGCTTGTATCTCTGCCTCTCAAATAATAACTACAAAATACTTGATTGGGGCCGGCGCTGTGGTGTAGCGGGTAAAGCTGCCACCTGCAGTGCTGGCATCCCATATGGGCACTGGTTCGAGTCCCGGCTGCTCCACTTCTGATCCAGCTCTCTGCTATGGCCTGGGAAAGCAGCAGAAGATGGCCCAAGTCCTTGGGCCCCTGCACCATGTGGGAGTCCTGGAGGAAGCTCCTGGCTCCTGGCTTTGGATAGGCACAGCTCCAGCCATTGTGGCCAATCGGGGAGTGAACCAGCAGATGGAAGACCTCTCTCTCTCTCTCTCTCTGCCTCTTCTTCTCTCTCTGTGTAACTCTGACTTTCAAATAAATAAATAAATCTTTAAAAATAAATACTTGATCAACCAACCATTGCTGTGCAATAATCAACCACGTTTCAGGCTTACCACAGTGGTGTTTATCCCTGGGGGCTTCAAGGGTTGCTGGAACCTGCTCATGTAGCTGTGCTTGGCTGGGCCTACCTCGCTTCAAGCTGCATGTCTGGCTGACTCAAGTCTACACCATAATTCTCACTGCAGGCCCAGTCCAACGTGGCAGCAGCTGCCAGCGAGAATCTCCTCTTAACACAGCAACAAGACACAAGAAGAGGGCAAGCCCATGGCTCAGGCACATCTGAAGCCCGGTTCGCATCTTACGTACCAGCATCACAGAGGCTGATGCCAGTGGCAGGGGTGGCCCTGGCAAGAGTGCGCATGCATGGAGGAGTGAAGAATCCGAGCCAACAATGCAGTCAGCCAGGGAGGACAAGGCCACTCAATGCATTGACTTGCAGGGGTGACTTGCAGTAGGAGCCTACAAAATGGCAACAGCCATCACCCACAGCTCCCGCCAGTGTGTGTGAAGCCAAATGTCTCAGGCCCAGTGTTTGGCAAGTGGCAAAGTCAGGAGCAGAACATGGGCTTAAGGCCCCTTGCTACCATTCAACATTTTCTAAATGGTCCCATCACCAACTTCTCCTGAGCCACAGAAGTGAGACCCCTGGGCCATGGGGACCCAAGACCTCTCCAAGGCATGTAGACCGGACATCAGAGGGAAGACATGCCCCCAGCTCCCCTTGCTTAGTGAACCGGGCACCAGCCGGCATGGTGGGAGGAGCAAGAACTTGGGTTTGAATCTGCTTTTGGAACTCACTGGCTGGATGCCATTAGGCTCCCCAGAGAAGGCTTTCCCTAAGACCTCCGTGCCATCCTCTCTCCCAGCACCTGGAGGCACTGAGTGGATGAGGCAGTGAGGGCCAATGGCATGCTTGGCTATGGGCAGGGCAGCCCACACGGGTGGGTATGACAGGGAAGGTGGTGGGATAGCCTGTGGGGGCGGGTCTGTCAGCACAGGTAGCAGGGAAACCAGCTGGTGTCCCAGAGCCTCTCTGTGTCCAGACCATGTGCTAGGGACGTGTGTTTCCAGCCACAACACGTGGGCCTGGCTGCAACAGAGCACCAGATGCCAGGGACCAGTGACCGTCACTCAAATGAGGATGTCCTTGGACAAGCTCGAGCCAGTCCCTGTAGCCAACCCCTGCCTCAGACTGGGGCTCCTAGCTGGTGGCAGTCACAATACAGAAAAAAAACACCCCACAAATAAGTTGGTAATGTTTACAAGCATCAGGTGAATGGTTGGTGCTATAATGTTTATCACTAACAAGCAGTTTCAACAGAAAGTAGTAGTCTTCGAAATTTGGATCAGCATTTTAATCCATCAGTTGCCTGCCCAGAGTGTAAATCCTCCCACATCTCCTGTCCCTGGCTTCCTCCAGAGCCCCTCCTAAGGAGCCCCTCCTCCTCAGTCACTCAGTCCCATGGGGCTTTGCAGCTGACTGGCCTCAGGCTGGGGCATCCGCACGGCCATCATGCCTTTGGCCCAAACGTGGTCTTCTCTTGAGCAGCACTCCTCTGAGTTTCATGCCAAGTGGCCCCTCCTGGAGCCCTGCACTAGTTAATTCAATGTATGTGTCCACTTGACTGGGCTAGGGACTCCCAGACATTTGACCAAGCATTATCCTGGGTGTGTCTGTGAGGGAGCTTTTGAATGAGATTAACATTTGAATCAGTAGACCCAACAGATCGGATTCTCCCTACTACTGGGGGGTAGGGGTGGGGCTCATCTAACCAGGTGAAAACCTGCAGAGAACAGAAAGGCTGACTCTCTTGAAAGTAACAGGCAATTCCTCCTGCCTGATGGCCTTGAGCTGGGATAGTCATCTTTTCCTGCTTTGGACTTGAACTTAGACATCAGCTTGTCTTAGGTCTCCAGGCTGCCAGCTTTGGGACTGGAACTCACTCTATTGGCTCTCCTGGTTCCTGGGCTTTTGGACTCGGATTGGATTTGCACCCTGAGTTCTCCCGGGCTGTAGTTTGCAGACCACAAACCTTGAGACTTCTCAGACTCCTCTTTAGCCAGTTCCCTAGAATCAATCCATCTCTCTCCCATCCACAACAGGAAAGGATAGTTGTATATATATAGGGGTGTGTGTGTGTGTGTGTGTGTGTGTCCTTCCTGTTGCTTCAGTTCCTTTGGGGCACCCTGCCCAATCCAAGCCCAATTCCTCACACCCCCTTTTGCACTCCTGATCTGACTCGTACACGCTGGTGGTCCCCAGGAGAAGATGAGAAATACCTCCCACCCCGGGCAGCCATGGCCACTGCCATCACACCTCTTATTTCTGCTGCCTCGCTGGGGTGCCAAGTCCTGCTGCTGGGTGGGCGGAGCATTCCCGATCTGAAGATGAACTGGCCTAGTGGGGTCATTTCTCCCAAAGCCCTGTTGGAGCCACAGGGGCCAGGCTTGGTGGGTGCTGGACTGGTTTGTTTTTTTCAAAGGTTTCAGGCTGAACGTCAGGGCTGCTAATCCATCTCCAAATGGCTCTTGGCTCAACTCACATGAAATTAAATCCAGAATTAAAATTCAGAGATTGTTCTGGAGCCGAAGGGCAAACTTAGCTATTCCCTCAGGATAAAGCAAAGCCGAGGCTGGCTTGGGAAGGGTTTGCATCAGGGTCTGCTGGGTCGATGGGCTGACTGTCGGCTGCATGTTGAACGGAGTCAGAGTGCCTGTCACCATGGAGCTTACCAATGTCATGGGCAGCCTGGAGGGGGGTGCAGGAGACTATAGAACCTTGGAGAAGAGGCAGCTTCCTACCCTTCTATTCCTGCACACCAGCTCGCCACCCCCTGCCACCCAGAGCTCCCGCACTCCTGTTCGTGGGGCAGGCAGCTCCCCGCAGCCTTGCTGTAGGTGGTAGCCTTCCTCCAGAGGCTGCCTGTGCCCGTGGCAGGAACACAGGAGACACAGAGATCCCAGTAGAAGGCTGCGCTGTTCTGTCTTAGCCCTTGGGCAAACCGCTTTCATGCCACTCAGCCAAGCCCGCGGGGCTACCTCCTTGGCTGCTCAGTGTATAACCCAACCGCATGGGAAGCAGTGCAGTGTAGTGGTTAATGGTTAATTCTAGAAGGACTTTTTGGATTCAAATCTCAGCTCTAGCCCTTGGTAGCTGTATGACCCCAAGCAAGGCAGTTCACTTCCTGTGCCTCAGTTTCTTCATCTATAGAATGGGGGTGGGGGCGGATAATGGCTCTCACGTTCTCATCTGTGTTTCAGTTAATGTCACTAACGGATTAAATGAATGAGATCACCAAGCACAGGCTCAGACTTCATGGGCATGCCCTTGGGTCAGCTCTGTCATTTCATCAGATCAATTACAGGTGGCCCCGGGACCCCTCTAGGGCTCCTCCTGTTGAATGAGACGATCGCGGCCTGGTGTTGCCTGGTGCAGGGTTCGGAGCAGCTTCTCTGAATTCTTGCCCCTTCTCCTTTAGGAGTTCCTTCTCTCTTCTCACTGGTGGGTCTGAGACTTCGCAGTAACCCATGAAGCCACGGAAGTGTAGCCAGGAGCAGAGACACGGTCTCACCTGTGGTCTTGCCTTGAGAGGTCCTGCAGCCGGGGAAAGGCTCTACCTGGTCTCAGGATTAGGAGTGGACATTGCTGCCCGAATGTCTGACCTCCTCCCCGCCACAGGCCCTGGGGACCTTGCAAAGTTAGCCCACGTCTGCTGCAGGATGCAGGCAGAGCTCAACAGGAAAGCCCCAGCCCTGGATGCCACCACCAGCCTGAGGTGACCCCCAGTTGTCAGCTCTCCCTTGCCCCAGCGTGGGTGCCACGCTCTCCCTCCTGGTTGGGAGACCATTTTTACCTCTTGTTTTTAGGGGTGTGTGTGTGTGTGCGTGTGTGTGTGATGATTCCTTTTCTGTGTCGACTTGACTGGGCCATGGGGTACCCAGCTATTTGGTCAAACATTACTCTGCGTGTGTCTGTGATGGTATTGCTAGGGAGATGGACATTCGTGTCGGTGTCTCAGCTCAAGCAGAGAGCCCTTGTGTGGATGAGCCGCACTTCATCCTTGAATGCCTCACCTCGCTTTGACGGAACGGAAAGACAAAGCCTTCCCTTTCTAAGAGAGCCTCCCTCCGTCCTGGTGGTCTTCAGACAGGGGCACCTGCTTTTTCCTTGGCTGAATCCTCAGCTCTACAGCCTGCCTACTCCCCCTGCAGATTAGATCAGCGTCCACAATCCTGGGAGCCAGGTCCTTGTACTAATTCTCTCCCTCCCTTGAGATATATGGGAGCCAGTGCTGTGGTATAGCGGGCTAAGTCTCTGCCTGTGGCGCCAGCATCCCATATGAATGCCGGTTCATGTCCTGGCTGCTCCTCTTCCTATCCAGCTCCCTGCTAATGCACCTGGGAAAGCAGTGGAGGATGGGCCAAATGCTTAGGCCCCTGTGCCCACCTGGGAGACCTGGCCCCTGGCTTCAGATTGGCCCAGCCCTGGCCATTGGGGAGTGAACCAGCAGATGAAAGACCACTCTCTCTGTCTCTCCCTCTCTCTGTCTGTCACTCTGCCTCTCAAATAAGTAAATAAATCTTTAAAACAAAAAAAGAAACCTATGGGCTGCTGATTCTGTTACTGCAGAGAACTCTGACCACATCTCCCGGAAGGCCCAGAGGTCCCCTAGTTTAAGAGGCCCCTGAAGGCATTGTCATCTGATGTCCTCGTGCAGGACCTACTGTTCCCCATTCTTTGAGCTCCACCTGGCATCTGAGGGATCACGATGCCAATCTCCTCACCAGGACCGGGCCTGCAAATCTGCCGGGCAAAACCCATCGGAGAGGCTTGCCCACGCTGCGGGAAGAGGCTCGTGTGAGAAGCAGCCCTGCAACAGTGAGGTAAGTGGATGACCTCGATCGGGAGACAGTGTTTGTCGAATTGAGTCATCAGCGGGTTAACTTTCCTCATATGAGTAAAAATGATATTTGGGATTAAGTCTCCACTGCACGGAATGCATTACTGGATTTCCGCCGCTTGTCATTAGAAAGGGGCCGTAACCTTCGCAGAAGCCGTGTGCGGGGGACAGGGGCAGCTGGTAGCGCCGCCGAGTGCGACTGACCACCAGGGATTAGGGCCCCACAGAACTCATTCCACGCCAAGCATAAGCGGATTGGGTTTTGTTTTTGAATAAGCCGTATTACAAACTGGCTGCAGCTCACATAGGCTCTGCAAGAGCACGGCAGGGCAGGGCTGTGACGTCCCCGACTGGACAGACAGCAAAGCCACTCCCTGGACACCGCTTTCTCCTGCTCTGAATTCAGGCACAACCCCGAGAGCCTCACTGCTGTCCAGTGTCTGGGGGGAGGTGCAGAAGCCATCGTCCCACAGAGCTGCTCTGTGTGGCAGCTTTGGGCCCCACTGCTGAGTTGCAGGGGACACAGTCGGGGCCAGGTGGGCATGGCTGAGTCTCACGGGAGCTCGTCTTGCTGTACCCCCTGGGCTTCCTGCAGCTGCCCCCTAGGTGGGGACCCTTCCCAATGACTCCCCATTGAGATAAACTCTCTATGTCCCACCCCCTCCCATGGCTCCCCTCACTCCCTGGAGACCCTGCCTTCATTCTAGAATAGATCAACTGTTCTCCAGGTGTGTTCTGCACATGGGTACAGGGGTCTAAGGACTTGGGCCATCTTCCGCTGCTTTCCCAGGTGTGTTAGCAGGGAGCTGGATTGGAAGTGGAGCAGCCGGGACTCAAACCAGTGCCCATATGGGATGCCGGCACTGCAGGCAGTGGTTTAAGCCGCTTGTGCCTCGGTGCAGCCTTCATTATGCTTTCAGAGTGTGAAGGGACTGTGAGGCCAAACAGTTTGAGAATCTCTGTTCTAGATGTTTCTGTTTCCCTGCAGTATGAGGTGCCACATTTACTGCAACATGTATGTATCCCTGAACCATCTGCATGTGTGAACTGTGCCGCCATTATTATTGGAAGCCCATCTTTTTTTTTTTTTTTTTTTGACAGGTAGGGTTATAGACAGTGAGAGAGACAGAGAGAAAGGTCTTCCTTCCATTGGTTCACTCCCCAAATGTCCACTATGGCCGGAGCTACGCCGATCCGAAGCCAGGAGCCAGGTGCTTCCTCCTGGTCTCCCATGCGGGTGCAGGGCCCAAGCACTTGGGCCATCCTCCACTGCCTTCCCGGGCCACAGCAGAGAGCTGGACTGGAAGAGGGGCAACTGGGACTAGAACCTGGGGCCCAAATGGGATGCCAGCGCTGCAAGGCGGAGAATTAACCAAGTGAGCCACGGCGCTGGCCCAGAAGCCCATCTTTTTAAACACTTTCTTGACACAGTCTCTGAGTCTTACACCTCAACTTCATTTCCCTCATGAGCCCTGTGGTTTTTGTTGTATGATTTTTTTTTTTTTAAATTTAATTGTAGTCAAATGGACACAACTAGAGGATAGCATCTTGCCCCTTGTGAGCGCCCAGGCTGTGGTCCCAAGCAAGCTCCCGCCGCTGGGCAGCCATCGCTCCCACCCAGCTCCACCACTGCCTTCCTCTGGAAGCAGGGGACTCTGTCCCCAAGAAACTCCCCACTCCCCTCACCGCCCTCCCCCCACAACCAGCACTGTGCCTCCTACGAGGGTCCCTCCATGTTCCTCGTGTAAGAGCAATTATGGAGTATCTGTCTTTCTAGATCTCTCTGGATCCTTTCTCGCCAGCAAATCTTGTCTTAGAAAGACGCAGCACGGCGCTCCATCTTCACATGATGTGCGCTGGGACTGCCGGCCCCAGAGCAGTGGTGTGTTAGAAAAAGCATAGAATCCAGAGAGCCTTGATATAGCATTTACTTGAAAGGCAGAGCTGGAGAGAGAGAGAGAGAGAGAGAGAGAGAGAGAGAGAGAGAGAGAGAGAGAGAGGAATCTATTGGTTCACTCCCCAAATGCCCATGAGAGCTGGAATTGGGTAGTGCTGAAGCCAGCAGCCAGGAACCCCATTTGGGTCTCCCATGTGGGTGGCAGGGACCCAAGGACTTCGGTCATCATTGCTGCCTCCCAGGGTGCGCAGGAGCAGGAAGCTGGATCAGAAGTGGAGGCAGGAGTCAATTGCAGGCGTTCTGACAGGGAATGTGGGCATGCCAAGTAGCGGCTTCACCTGCTGGGCCACACCACCCATCCCCTCTGCGGGCTTTGTAATCCTCACAACCGCCGCAGGGGGAGGCACCCTAAAGCTTGGAACATTCAGGTTCTATGCCAAGACCATGCAACTTCAAAAGCAGGAATTTCGATATAGAAGAAATCCGATGCTTTGTGATTAGTTCGGCAGTTGTTCTCCTGAGAGAGGTTTGGGGTGTGGGGAGAGCGGGATGGGCCATGGAATGGTCAGGCCCCTGGAGCCTCCAGGACAGACACCTTCAGGGGCGCTGTGGACTCAGGGTCTGGGTCCTAAGCCGGAACTCCTCCCAGTTCCGCCAGACTTCCTTAGTCGGCAGAGCTGCGTGAGGGTGCATGAGGGTCAGTCCCTCCCGCGGTCATGGGCCACGGGACAGAGCTGCGTGTGTGGAATCCCAGGACGAATGCAGATGGGATGGTTGCAGGCCCGCATAGAGCGCGTGGTGAGAGGTAGCCCTGCGACTGCAAGCCCCTGGCCACTCCCACCCCGAAATGCTGGAGCCCTCGGGTGGGGAAATCTGCAGAAAGGGGGTGGGAAGCCGATCACGGGAGGTAGGAGCAGGGCATCGCCAGCTGCCACCGTCTGAACCTAAACGAGAGCCTTAGGGTTTATAAAGTCACGGCGGTGGTTCCCCTAAGAGTGGAGTGAAGTTGACAGAGGCGTTCCCTGGGAGAGGATCACACGCTGGTTTGGGAGCTGAGGACTGAGTGTGAACTGCAGGGCTTTCCGAGGTGCTAGGGGCACTGCCGACCACCACCGAAACACACCTTTCCTCTGGGCGCAGCAATCCCACTGCATCCTACAGCATAAACCCAGCATAGCAGGTGACATGCACAGGCATCACTACAGGGTCACTTCCAAGAATCGCAAAAAAAGTGCCACATACACCACACCCAACCAACCAAGAACCCCAATCTGGAAACCATTGGAACGACCATCGACAGGAGCCCAGTTAACGAAATCATGGTCCCCCAGCCAGACAGGGAACAACGAAACCCTTAAAAGGAGTGAGTCAGGCTGGCGCCATGGCTCACTAGGTTAATCCTCCGTCTGTGGCGCTAGCACTCCGGGTTCTAGTCCTGGTTGGAGCGCCGGATTTTGTCCCGGTTGCTCCTCTTCCAGTCTAGCTCTCTGCTGTGGCCCGGGAAGGCAGTGGAGGATGGCCCAAGTCCTTGGGCCCTGCACCCGCATGGGAGACCAGGAGAAGCACCTGGCTCCTGGCTTTAGATCAGCGCAGTGTGCTGGCCGTAGCGGCCATTTGGGGGTGAACCAATGGAAGGAAGACCTTTCTCTCTGTCTCTCTCTCACTGTCTAACTCTGCCTGTCAATAAATAAATAAAATAAAATAAAATAAAAAGGAGTGAGTCAAACCCCTATCAGGAGCCGGATCAGCAGACAGGATATATTGTTAACAGTGTAAAAAGCAAGTGTAAGGATAATATATGTCTCCATTTTGTCTGGGGGGTGGGGGAATCCAATAGGTAAATGTGCATTTATGAGATAAGAAAAAGATTAATGATACACATCGCAATAGTAATCCTCAGAGGGGTGAGATTAGAAGCAGAGAATAGAAGAACATGAACTTAGAAGTGCATATGCTTATACTTTATATCGCGTGTGACTCGGTTCTATATTTATATAATAGAGTAGGAAAAAAAAAGTCCCCACTTACTCTGAGGAGGAGCTGCCGTTGCAAGCAGTGGGGCGTATGTTCCAGAACTCTGTGGGTGCCGGCTTTGTGCTGAGGATCAAAGCAGGACATCCCAGTACCTGCATCCCGCGTCCCTTCCCACGCCAGGAAGAGCTTCTGCGCGTGCGTGGGAGGGAGGGGTCTTGAGGGTGGCGGCGTGGGGAGGGGCATAGCTCCAGCTGTCCCCATAGACCCTTTACCCCACACGTCTCCATTCCCCAGACCTCTGTAATGCCCCCTCCACCTGCTGCCAACCCCCGAGAGGAAAAAAAGCAAAGCGTCGTGTTGAGGATGGGGTTGCTAAGATGTAGGGCTGGGTCCGCACGCAAAGGAAGTAAGAGGAAAATTTGACGAAGCCCTGGAGATGGCTGGCAGAAACCCAGGAGAGCTTAAATTATCTCCAGATTTCCATTTCCCTGGTAGAGGCTTAAAATCCCATCCCATCACACGAGGAGCCCAGCTGGCAAAGGGTGCTGAGCCCACTGGGCCCACACGGGACGTCTCCCCGCTTTCTGTCTCTCTGCTTCCTGCCTTTCTCTCCACCTCCTGCTTCTCTATGTAACTGCCTGTCTCCCTATTCTCACCTGCATCTTTGCCTGCTGCTCAGTACCCCGGGGCTGGCCTGGGAGCGGGACCCCTCGTGGGTGCAGCCCCTGCAGCGCTGGCTCCTCTGCGGGAGAACTCTGCCCACGTGGACCCCTCTCTGGCTCCGCAGAGCAGCGTGGGTTGGGGCTTTAGTGGCTGGATTCCTCTCCTGGTTTAGCTTTCTCTTTCCCCCTCTTTTGTACACCCCAGTGTGCAGGAAGGCTAGGAGGAAGAGGGGCTTTGAGGAGTTTCTCTACCATGTGAACCAGGACTCGAACTGGGAGAGAAAGGCTGGGGTTGGGGTGGAGTGGCCAGCCTGCTAAACCTGCCCAGGTCAAACAAGAGGCAACTGGACATGGTCTCCTCCAACAGGGCCTTCCAGGAAACTTTCTAAACCATACTCCCTAGGGGCCCTGGACAGAGCCCTGGCAGCCGCAGACTCTGGTCATTCCACATTAAAAAAAAAAATGTATTAAATGAACAATGAGTTCACAGTGACGATGGCATCTTGCCATTGGAGAGATTTTATTTTCCACTTGAAAAGCTAATGAAAACCAGTCGTGGTGAAAAACCCAGCCAAAGGGGGGAAGTCAGGCTTTCTTTCCTGCAGGAGGAGAGTGAGTCCCAAGTTCCAGGTGGTTCCTCGGGGAACCCACGCTCGGGGAGCCGTGGAGGTTTGGCTGCTGGGAGTCCCCCAGACTCTGGTGAGAAAGTGGCCCTTGGGCTGGCAAAGGCGAGGGAGCCAGGAGCGCGCTCCCTGTGTCGACGGGCGTGGGAAACACCTCGGCAGCATCTAAATATAGCAGCCAGGGCAGTGCTCCAGGGATGGAGAGGCCGGAACTGGCTGCTTTAAGAAATGGAACACTTTCTGAATTGTCCTTTTTGGTAAGTTCTCCATGTGGAGGTAGACGCAGGAAACAATGGTGCTGAGTCTACAGTGCCCCAGGCGTTGGGCTTTGCCCGAGGCTTAGTCCAGCGATTGCCTTCTGCTACCGGCGTGCTCTGTTCGTCTGGGCGCTGTGTCTTACTGGAACTGACAGAGTCCACTGCCTTGAGGAAGCTGTGCGGCTCACCCCACCCAGGCTCGTCTTCCCCCGCCAGGGTGCCTCACTTCTGCTGGCCTGTGAGCTTTCAGGCGCTCTCTCCCCTTTCTCAACAGCCTCCAATGGCTCCCTTTTTGCCCCCAGAAGTTGCACTTTTTAGGCTGCTGATCAAAACACTTGGTGACCTTGCTCCTTCCTCCTTCATGGCTGCACCTCCCACCAGCACCCCGAAAGCCTCTCTGATTCCAGAATTAAACAAATGGCTCATGCCCCTCCCCATGCTCTTTGTACCCTGGTGCTTTGCACATGCTGTTCCTGCTCCAGGAATGCCTTTTCCTGCTGCCTGACTGGCAGGGATTGTGCAACCTGCCCTGCTCTGGGAAGTCAGTCCCGAGCCCTCAAGGCCACATGGGGAGGCTCTGGTTGGAGCCCTTGGGGTACCAAGTGGCCACGCTGCCAACCTGGGATCCGCCAGGGCCTTAGTTTGTGTATCTGTAAAGTGGGGATAATAGGATCCCTGCAAGAGGGAGGTGAGGATTACAAATGAAACCAAGCCTGCCAGGCCCCCGGGCTCTCAGCTCATTGCTGACTTGGATTGCTATTTTTTTTTTATTTTTTTAAATTAAAAAAAATTTTTTTTGACAGGCAGAGTGGACAGTGAGAGAGAGAGACAGAGAGAAAGGTCTTCCTTTGCCGTTGGTAAACCCTCCAATGGCCACCACAGCTGGTGCGCTGCGGTCGGCGCACCGCACTGATCCGAAGGCAGGAGCCAGGTGCTTCTCCTGGTCTCCCATGGGGTGCAGGGCCCAAGCACTTGGGCCATCCTTCACTGCACTCCCGGGCCACAGCAGAGAGCTGGCCTGGAAGAGGGGCAACCGGGACAGAATCCAGTGCCCCGACCGGAACTAGAACCCGGTGTGCCGGCGCCGCAAGGCGGAGGATTAGCCTAGTGAGCCGCGGCGCCGGCCAAGGATTGCTATTGGATGATGGCTGTTTTGAAGTTACAGACATTGTCCGTCATTTGTGTGTCTGACTTCTGAGACGGAGGCTGGTTGGGGAGGGAGTTGGCTGCGCCTGGTTGTCAGAGAGAGGGGCAGCTGGCGCATGGGTTGGCGTTTGTCCCTCTCTCTGGGTGAGTGTCCCTGGCTAGGACTGATCCTCCCTCAGAGCCTGGTTGCAGGGCTCACCCTAGGGGCCCAAGACACTGTGCCCTGCCCAGAGAGGGGGGGGGAGGGAAGGAAACTGACATCCTAGGGCTGCCTTGTAAGGTCCCCTGGGACACAATACCTGCTCTCTCCAGGGAGCTGAAGCTGGGGCCACGGACCATCCTCTGTAACCAAGGCTTAGTAGGTGCTGCAGGGGACTGAAAGAGCCCTTCAGGTATGCTGGCTGTCTGTGGTAGGGGTGAGATGGGGTCAGAAATGACAGCAGCAGGGACCAGTGTTGTGGCCCAGAGGGTTAGGCCACTGCCTTCGATGCTGGCTTCCTGTATGAGCGCCAGTTTGAGTCCTGGCTGCTCCGCTTCTGATCCAGCTCCCTGCTAATGTGCCTGGGAAAGCAGCAGCAGATGGCCCAAGTGGTCGGACCTCTGCCACCCACATGGGAGACCCGGATGGAGTTCCAGGCTCCTGGCTTCAGCCTGGCTCAGACCCGGCTATTGTGGCCGTTTTGGGGAGTGAACTAGTGTATGAAAGATCTCTCTTGGCCGGCGCCGCGGCTCAATAAGCTAATCCTCCACCTAGTGGCGCCGGCACACCAGGTTCTAGTCCCGGACAGGGCACCGGATTCTGTCCCGGTTGCCCCTCTTCCAGGCCAGCTCTCTGCTGTGGCCTGGGAGGGCAGTGGAGGATGGCCCAAGTGCTTGGGCCCTGCACCGCATGGGAGACCAGGAGAAGGACCTGGCTCCTGCATCGGATCAGCACGGTGCGCCGGCCACAGCACGCCAGCTGTGGTGGCCATTGGAGGGTGAACCAACGGCAAAGGAAGACCTTTCTCTCTGTCTCTCTCTCTTACTGTCCACTCTGCCTGTCAAAAACAAAAAACAAAACAAAACAAAAAAAAGAACTCTCTCTCTCTCTCTCTGTGTGTGTGTGTGTGTGTGTGTGTGTGTGTGTAAAACTCTGCTTTTCAAATAAATAAATAAAACCTTAAGAAAAAACAAACAAGAAAAGAAATGGCAGCACAAGGAGGGGCTTCCTCGCCTGGGTGCCTGTGGGCCCAGGCCCCGCGTGTGTGCCCCTCCCTAACCCTCACAAGCACCATGGCCCTGCCAGCATCCTGCAGACACCCGAGCAAGGCTGGGAGTTGAACACAGATGCCCCCGAATCCAGACCTCGGGCACACAGACACCGGGCATGCAGTCTGCCGACAGCACTGTGACAGCCAATGTGCATGCGTGGGCAGTGGGCAGTGGGCACTTCCACAGCGCAGCCCATTCTCCTGGCCGGTAGCCCCAGGAAGGGACTTCCCAGTTAATGGATGAAGGAACAGAGGTTTGTACCCAGTGGACCCGCGACATCCCAGTCACCTCTGACTGCAGTGACTGCCCTGGCTGGCCTGGCTCCGCCTCCCAGCTCCTGGGCAACTGCTCTTTAGGAGTCTATGGCCCCACCCCCACAGTCCTACTCACCCCCAGAGAATGCTTGCCCACCCCCGCCTCCAAGCCGGAGTCTCATCTGCAGCCCTAAGGCAGTTGGGACCCCTGAGGGGCTCTGGCTGAGCTGCAGGCCCCACCTCAGGCCCTGACACCTGCTCCCTCCCTCCTGGGTAGAGAGGCTCAGCTGCCTGCAAGGGGCTTTTACCCTGACAGGATTCTGAAGCATTCTTTTTTTTTTTTTTTTTTTTTTTTTTTTTTTGACAGGCAGAGTGGACAGTGAGAGAGAGAGACAGAGAGACAGAGAGAAAGGTCTTCCTTTGCCGTTGGTTCACCCTCCAATGGCCGCCACAGCTGGCGCGCTGTGGCCGGCACACCGTGTTGATCCGATGGCAGGAGCCAGGTGCTTCTCCTGGTCTCCCATGGGGTGCAGGGCCCAAGCACTTGGGCCATCCTCCACTGCACTCCCTGGCCACAGCAGAGAGCTGGCCTGGAAGAGGGGCAACCGGGACAGAATCCGGCACCCCGACTGGGACTAGAACCCGGTGTGCCGGCGCCGCAGGTGGAGGATTAGCCTAGTGAGCCGCGGCGCAGGCCTCCTGACTGGATTCTTAAGCGCGGGTCGTGGTGCCCGGTCTCTGGTGTCCGCCCACGGGACTGAGCTGAGCCTGGCCGAGCAGGTGCGTCCTTGAGGCCTGCTACTCCATGATTAGTGTGGCTGCCCCCAAGTATGTTCTTAACATGGAAGGAGGCTCCCCTGGGCCTCAGCTGGTGGCTGAGTGGGAGCTTTGTCCCGGACCAGCGTCGAGATATGAGAGATGGGCCAAGATCACTTTCATTACAAATTTTTTAAAAATTTGTGTTTGAGACTGAGGGTGGGGGTCCCTGGGGTAAAAGGAGGTCACGGGAGGCCTCCTGAGTGTGTTTGCAAGGCTCAATGCTTACAGGGAGAGCAGGGAGCCAGTTAGCTGCTCTGAGCAGGCGGCCCCACCCGGGTCTCATGGTGACGGGCAGGTGGCTTGAGAACCGGCTGGGGCAGGTGTCCGGCTCCCACGGCCCCATCCAGCAGAGCCACGGTCCTCATTCTCCAGAATGTCCAGTAACCTAGGATAATAAGAAGGCTCCCATTAGGGTCAGAACCCCAGGGCTGTCCCACTGCCAACATCTCACATTCCGGGGCACAGGTTTAGAGAGGGGACTTTCTGGGTTACTCGGGGCAGTTGAAGCCAGAATTGGGCTCAGACCCAGCAGTCCCACCTCGAGTCATGGGTGAAAGCGGAAAAGGAAGATGGTTGATGAAGAACACTCTTTCTACTAAGATGAAGGTCAAGGGTCAAATTATAACCTGGACACCACCCCTAGTTTAAGCTCAGGGACTAGGGGGCAGAGCATGGGGGGGACAGCTCCTTGTGGAGGACCGTGTAAAACTCCTCCCCTTCGGTCTGCCTGCTCTTCCCGACACACCTCACCAGGGCCCATTTCCTGGGCGCAGGGCCCCTCTGCAAACTTTCACAGACGCTCTGTCCTGGGACCAGTGCATTTCACAGGGAGAGATTTCTGGGAGGTTGCTTGCTCCCTCTGGGGCCTCGCTCTGGGCCAGCCCTGGGGTAAGGGAAGACAAAGCTGCAGGTGAAATCGGGGATTTCAGGATTTCAAGGGTCACGGAGCCACTGGGAGCTGGACTCCAGAGAGGGACCGGGGCAGTCTGTGGGGGGAGCAGACACCAGCCCAAACCGGGCTGGCTCAGGGTTGGAGGTGCACCATGGGCCGGCAGGCAGGGACCCGGGTTCTCCGTGGAGTCCATCCTGGGTGGGAGAGCAAAGTGGCACGCCTCCCCGAGAGGCACACAGGCACCATGTCACGGACACTACAAGGCACATGGCCCTTAGCCCGGCACCTCCACTTACAAGTGTTTCTCTGCACACTCCTCCATGTGTGCATGGCACTCTTTGCTTTGAGAGCCAGGGGGTGTCCTAGGAGCCTACTTCATGAGGGGATGATGGCATTGACTGTAGAACAGAACACCAGCAGATGGTCCAGATAGGAGTGAGGTGGGGGCCAGTGCTGTGACGCAGCAGGTTAAAGCCCTGACCTGAAGCGCCAACATTTCATATGGGCACCGGTTCTAGTCCTGGCTGCTCCTCTTCTGATCCAGCTCTCTGCTATGGCCTGGGAAAGCAGTTGAAGATGGCGCAAGTGCTTGGGCCCCTGCACCCATGTGGGAGACCCAGAAGAAGCTCTGGGCTCCTGCCTTTGGATAGGCACAGCTCTGGCTGTTGTGGCCATTTGGGGAGTGAACCAGCAGAATGGAAGATCTCTCTCTCTCTCTGTCTCTACCTCTCTCTGTAACTCTGTATTTCAAAGAAATAAAATAAATCTTAAAAAAAAGGAGTGGGATGGGTGGACACAGATGGACCTCCCACCACACAGGTAGGTTCAAAGGCAAAACAAGCAAACAAGAGCAAGAACGGGGTGCAGAACGGTATGTATAACATGCTCACGTTGAACAAAGAGTTCTCTTAACGTACATGCTTTATGTCCATACAAGCATTTCCAGGACACATGTGACAGTGGGACACAGTTGCTGAAGGCAGATAACAGGGAGCCCGGGGTACCAGTGGTGAGGAAGACACACTGCACGGCATATCCTTTTGTTTGCTTCAATTCCTTCTACCATGTTCAGTGTACAACACAGTGGGTCCTTCCTCCATGTCCCTCCCCCACACAGTGGCAAGCCAGCGCAGGCAGGAGTGGCGGCCTCCACTAGCGAGGTCTGTCATGCAGGGACCTGGGGATGCCCCTTGGGTAAAGGTGAGGCTGAGGATGGCCTTTGGCCTGCCCACTTCAGGCCCAGCAGTCCGGGCCTCTGCTTTGCACCCTGAGAATCGTCCCTTGCACTCACTTTTACAAGACCCAGTGGCATTCTGGCTTGATGTCCAGAGTCAGCCAGCTGGGGCCTGGCGGCCTTTGGGATTCACCCACCGATGGTTTCTCAACAAATCTTCACCGAGCATCAGCTGTGTTCTAGGTGCTGTGCACTACAGGCTGTGAGGTGCTCTGCAGTAAAGACACCTGTTCGTTCAGCCACATAGTTCTCAAATGTCCTTGAGACCCAAGGGCTGCGGTCTCATGGAGTCATTGGCCACCGGGGATCAGGGCCACAGACAAGTGAGCAGGCCCGCAGTGCGGTCAGCATTGTATTCCAGAATGCTGCCAAGGCAGCTCAGCAGGGTCCCAGGAACGCCCTGCACCGATGGGCAGCGAGGCCTCCTGGAGGTGCTGTCCAGGCTGCCATCGGAGAGATAAGAAGGAGTTAGCAGGTGGCGGTAGGTGGCAGGCAGGGGTGGGGCATAATTCCAGACGGAGGGACATGTGTTGGGTACATGGAGAACAGTTTAGAAGGACCAGAAGTCAGCAAGTGTGGCCAGAGAGGAGAGAGGGGGTGGCTAGGGGAAGGATGCAGAGCCAGGGGCGGCTGGGGCCCAGGTGTGGCAGTCAGGACTGTGGGTCATCCACCTTCTCAGTGCCGGCATCAGCCTTTTCCTGGCCCCGCTGGCTTCCAACCAGCTGGGAGCAGCCACGTCCACACTCCAAGGGTAGGGGGTGAGACCTTGGGAGTTGTGTCTGCCCTGGCCAGCAGCTTCACTCTTCATGGATGTATGTCCTGGATCAAGATTTCTGCAAGAACACCTTGCGGCAATGGGTGGTGGGGAGAGATGGGGCTGCGCTCTGCCGTGGTGGGTGGGGGAGGAGCTGCCCGTCTCCATCTCTTGTGGCTGCCCAAGAAGGTGCCACCAAATGCGGGCTGCAAACACCAGGCCCCTGTTCTCTCGCGGCGGTGCAGGTCCTAGGTCTGAAAACCAGGTGCCCGCAGGGCCGTGCTGCCTGCAGAGGGACCTGGCTCACCTCTCTTAGTTTCTGGTGGTGGCCAAAGCCTTGGCCTTCCTGGGCTGCCCGCTGCACCCGGGGCCTTCTCGGCTTCCACGCTCCTGCTGCCTTCTCCCTGGGGGTGCCTCTGTCTTTGTGCGGCCGCCTGCTTGCTCTTCGTGTGTCTGTGTCAAATGCCCCTTGTCTTGTGAGGACAGTAGTCAGTGGATTCGAGCCGCTGTCACCAGGTGGTCACTTCTGCAGAGACCCTGCTTCTGAGAGGGTCACATTCACAGACGTTAAGGGGACAGCCGTTCTCCCATTTCAGCCCAGGCTGCAGCCCAGCGAAAGGACCCACAGCAGGTACGAGATCCTGTGGCTCAAGCCAAGCCCCTTGTGTCTCACTGATCAGCTTTGCACGGATCCAGTGCCCTTCAGTGCAGAGCCGCACAAACACGCACTGTTTTCCTGCAACTCCCAACCAGGTGTGTGCTAGCTAGGGCAGCCCTGCCCATCGGCGCAGAGTCCCACCCCCTGCCGGAGAGGCAGCAGGGATGCGGCCAAGTGTTCTTCTTCAGCTGCTCCTGGCCACAGGGGCCATCTGCAACCAGGCAGCCCAGGCCCACCTGGCCCCCACCTCTCCACCCTGGCCCCCAGGCCTTTTCTCCCCCGGCAGCACGGAAGTGAGGGAGGTGGGAGGGGGAGTGGGTCGTCAGGGCCTGTGGTGGGGCAGCTGGTGGCCACGTTGCTTTCTCTGTAGCACACACCACTTCCTGTCTGTCCAGCCTCCATCAGCTAGCTAGGGCTGCTGGAACCAAGGGCCGGGGCCCGGGGCTCAAACCACAGATGTTAATCGTCTCCCGTTCAGGAGGCTGAAGGTCAAAGGTCAATGTCCGGGGTTGCTTCCTTCTAAGTTTCGTCCCATCCAACTCCTCCTGCAGGGGACTCGGCCCCAGGCTCTCCCGGTTCCCGGTGGTGCTGGCCTTCCCTGGCATGGGCTTGCAGAAGCAGCACCGCATCTCTGCCTTCTCTCCACGTGGCGCTCTCCCTGTGCACACGTCTGTCTTAGAATTTCCCCTGTTTATAGAGATGTCAGTCATCTTGGACCAGGAGCCTACCCTATTCCAACCTACCTCCACTTAGCTAGTTACACCAGCTGTGACCCTATTTCCAAATAAGGTTGCATTCTCAGGTACTGGACGTTAGGACTTGAATATCTAAACTTGGAGGAGGATACAATTCCACCCACAACAAAAGCCCATGAGGAACCTCACCTCCTCCAGGAAGCCTTCCACACCCAGTCCAGCTCCCACACTCTGCCCTCTCTCAGACTCCTCCAGCACACAGTACCTGGGCCTCTACGTCTCCTTGGCTTACTAGGGTGTTGATAGTCTGTGTCCCCAAGACTGGACTTGACGCTGGGTTGACAGCACTTGCAGTTTTTGAAGACCAGGACAGCAGAAGCCTCTTAGTGGACATTGTCCGAGGGGACGCCAGCCAGTGGCACGGGACCAGCATGCGGTAGGCATCAGATTCATGCAGAGCAGACAGCAAAGGCTAGGCCCCGAACCAGGTAAACAGTGACTGGCCAGGAGAGGATTTTCCCACACAAAAGCAGACGGCAGGCCCCGACCCCCGAGATGAATGAAAACTGGGTGCAGAAGGATCCAACCATGGAGGGAGCATTTTGAAAACCGAGACCATCGACCCTCTGGCCTTTTGAGGCCTCTTCCTGTCTGTTTCGGGTGTCAGGGGATGGGGTCAGACAGTGCTGCGTGCTGGGCTTTAAAAGTAGAAAGAATTTCTACTTTAGTGACTTGAGCGAAACAAACTCGCCTTGCCAGAGGTAAACGCAGAAGCAAATACCACAGGTGCAAAGCGGAGAGTGGCAAAGACTTTGTCTCGCCTGCTTCACAGTCTTAGCAGACGCCCACAGGAATGCGGGCAGATGTGTGTGTGTGGTGTGTGTGTGAGCGTGTGTGTGTGTGCACGCGCTATGCATGGTGGTGTGCATTTGTTCAAGGGTGAGCATGTCTGTGGGGTGTGAGGTTGTGTAATCATACATGATCACATATGTGTGCATGTGGACATCCCAGAAGGCCTAGGAAACACAGAAGATGCTGTTTTTTCTTAGCAAGACACAGCCAAGCCAAGCAAGCAGTGTGTCCCTGGCTGGTCCCAAGGGAAGGAGAAGGATGCTGGGCAAGAATTCAAGCCCTTTGGACCATGCTGAAGGGCTGTCTGTCCAAGAGAGACAGGCACGTGTGCATCAAGTTATTGCCCCCTGTGGTTCTGGGGTTAATGTCACCCATATCATCCAATGCCCTGCCACATTTCCAACTCAGCACCAGCTGTCCTTGGCTTCCCAGGAGCTCCCCCGCCTAGGGAAGGGAGGTGCCCAGGAGAAGGCACGGAGCCTGCACTGGAAGCAGCCCGCCTGGGTCTTCACCCTAGTTCTTCTTCTGCATGGCTGGTATCCTTGGCAAGGGTCCTTACCCTCTCTATGCCTCGGTGCCCTCGTCTTTGAAGTGGGTTTAGAATATTACCTGCCAGAGGCTGGCGGAGTGGCACAGCAGGTTAAGCAGCCACCTGTGGTGCCAGCATCCCACATGAGCACTGGTTCAAGTCCTGGCCCCTCCGCTTCCAATCCAGCTCCCTGCTAATGCACCTGGGAAAGTAGCGGAAGATGGCCCAAGTCCTTGGGCTCCTGCCACTCATGTGGGAGACCTGGATGGAGTTCCAGGCTCCTGGCTTCAATCTGACCCAGCCCTGGCCGTTGCAGACATTTGGGCAGTGAACCAGTGTATGGAAGCTCAATTCTCTCTCTATCTCTCTCTCTCTTCCTCTCTCTCTCTCTCCTTTTGTCTCTGTAACTCTGCCTTTCAATAAATAAATCTGCAAAAACAGAGAAAACCAGAGTACCTGCTATGTAGGCTGTTATGAGGCTGAGGAGGATGTCCCAATGTCATGTTTAACACAATGGCTGCTATACAGCAGGTCTTTGAAATGCAAATCTAAGGTGTCAGAAATAGGAGGGGACCTCAAAAAGGCTGTGGGGAAATGGAATTGAGATAAAACTAAAAGATTCAAACTTCCCTACATAGGCCCCTTAAGTGCAAGACACACTGGTAAGCAGCCATTGAGTCCACCCCCAAAGACCTGAGGTCGATAAGTCCTTTTGGCATAATTGACTGAAGAAACACAGAGCCATTTAAAGAGTTGTTGGCCAGCACCGTGGCTCACTAGGCTAATCCTCCACCTGTGGCACTGGCACACCGGGTTCTAGTCCCGGTTGGGGTGCCGGATTCTGTCCCGGTTGCCCCTCTTCCAGTCCAGCTCTCTGCTATGGTCCGGGAAGGCAGTGGAGGATGGCCCAAGTGCTTGGGCCCTTCACCCGCATGGAAGACCAGGAGAAGCACCTGGCTGCTGCCTTCGGATCAGCGCGATGCGCCGGCTGCAGTGTGCCAGCCGTGGCGGCCATTGGAGGGTGAACCAATGGCAAAGGAAGACCTTTCTCTCTGTCTCTCTCTCTCACTGTCCACTCTGCCTGTCCAAAAAAAAAAAAAAAAAAAAAAGAGTTGTCAAGGTCAGGAAACAGAAAAAACCAAAGGAGCTGCATCAGGGCTGTCGGGTGGATGCCCAATGATTTCCCTTTGAATCCCTGCTGCCCCCCCCCCCCCCCCCCCGGCTCCGTTTGCCCTTGTTTGAGAGAGGAGAGCAGGAGCATTGTCACGCGGGGAAGGACGCCCCGCTGCACTTGCTGGGTGTGTTCCTGCTGCAGCTTGGCTCTCCTCACACACTCTCTCAAGAAACAGATGTCCACCAGCAAAATGCGTCCAGCGTCCCCGGAGTCTGCCGCCATAACTTCTCTCCTTGACCTTGACCAGTCTGCTCTGGCTTTGGCTGGGCCACTTCCGCCTCCAGGGAGCCACTGTTTTGATGATGCTCCGTGTACAGGATCATCCTGGAAGGCCGCGTCTCAGCTCCTGTTACAGCCCAGGGTCTTGCTCCCACTTGTTTAGGATTCCCACGGGAAGCTCTGCCTTTGTCTTCAGCTGGTCCGGGTGCAGCAGCCTGGGCACCCACTGCGCAGAAAGCTTGCTCAGCTTGAGCTTCTCCGTGAGAATCGTGTAGGCGGAGCCGATGGAGATGTCGATGGTGTTGGCTATGGCTTCTGCGGTCAGCCGTCGGTCCTCTTCGATGAGGGCCCGGACGAGGCTGATTTTCTCCTCGCAAATTGACGTGGATGGTCTGCCGCTGCGGGCTTCGTCTTCCACGTCGTCTCTCCCCTTCTTAAAGCGCGTTACCCACTTGTACACCGCTGACTTCTTCGGGGCGCTGTCCCCATAGACCACTTGCAAAGCTTCGATGATTTTGCCATTCTTCCACCCGAGCTTTACCATAAATTTGATGTTTGTTCTTGCTTCGATTTTAGCCGAATTCATGATGCCGTAGTAAGGGCTCATTGCACACGGATGCCTTCCGTTTCTTGGTGCCTCCACCTACCTCCTGGTCAGACCTGTTATAACAAATTTATTTTGATGCAGAAATTATTGAAACCTATACATAGTTTATTCACAACGCTCTCCATGAACTGGTTGAAGACCTCGTGTGTTGCCCCTGTAATAAATAAAAACATCTGAATTGGCTTTTGTCCACACTCTTGAGAAGTGCACCTGTCTCGTTTCTGACCAGGCGCTAAGCTTCATGAGAGAACCGTTTGCTCATGGATCCCCAGGGCTGACTCGGGGTCTGCTGTGACAGTTGTTCAATATGCAGTGAAGAAATGAGGGAGGGAGACAGAGAGGGAGGGGCAGGTCATGGCTCTGGCCCCTAGGTCTGGACCGCAGTGGCTTCACAAAGGTGAGAAGCTCTATACGCTTGCACCCGGTGACCAGCCTGCCTTTCCCTGGAGGCAGCTGACCCCAGTTGGGCATATGGCCCACCCTCGGAGGGACGGATGCAGGGAGGAGCGGGAGCTGGAGTTCCTGGAGCACTCACTTGGTCACCAGGCCCAGGCTTTGGCCATTATCACCAAGCTTCCCAGGCCACGCAACTGGGTCATTTATATCTTCTCTGGTTTGAGCTTAGGTCGGAGGGATGCAGAAGTGTGGGAGCAAAGCCAGTATCCTCGGATGCTTTGCTGCTGATTCTAAGAGAGTTCCGTGGGCCAGCAACATTGACCTTGTCTAGGATCTCTGAGAAATGCAGATTCTCAGGCCAGACCTCGGGCACCAGAATCTACACTTTAACAAACTCCCAGCGATGCGTGTGTGTGTACGCATGTGCAACAGCTGCCCAGGCAACGCTGGGAGACGCCCCCGTTTGAGTTTCTCTGGGAGAGAGGCAGCAGGTAGGAGCTGCTGCTTGTCTCCCGCCCCCAAGCGGGCACGCCAGGATCTTCCCAATCAGGACAGGAGGTCTCGGGCACGGGCTGGGCTCGTGTTCCTTCCTGCTACCTCTTCTCTCTCCCCTCCTTTGCTGAAACTCTTCCTGGGGGCCAGCAAGCTGGGCTTTCCTCATGATCACGACGAGAAAGGACCCTGCTGTTTGCTAACCGAACTCAGATTTGCTTTCTGGAAAACTCATTCCCATCGAGGCGAGCTGTGTTAAGGCAAGTTATACTGAGGTGTGTTGCTTCCTGGTGGCCACCACCCCGGGCCCTGGCATGCACCTTCGGGCGCCCAAGGAGCAAACGGCACCTCTAGACTTCCAGGGCATCCCCTCCCCACCCCCCGCCTCCGCACCTTGCCTCATCCGTGCGGCTGGGCAGACCCGGCATGTGGATGTGGCCTGCCTTCATTCGCCCCGTCTCGTACCTGCTCTGGAGAGAAAGCAAACACTTGTCAATGACAACACAGGAAAATGTGATGACAGCCCAGATCTTGCAAATTGCTGCCTGTACTTCCTCCGACTTGACGTCCCGGCCCGCCTGCGCTGGCCCCGCCCCGGATCTGGTCCCAGTGGCTGCATCCCGTGCCTGAGCTCCTAGCTGCTCTGGGACGCACTGGGGCTCCAGGTTCCAGCCTCTTCTTGGCTGTCCTACCCCGAGTAAGGCCCAGCTAAGGAGAGGGGCTGCTGTGCGGTGGGAAGTAGAGGATGGGGCCTAGAACCCGCCCTGGAGGCCACTCTTTCAAGAGAAAGAGTTTGTTCCACGTGGGAAACCAACTAACAAAAGAGACCCAGCCACTTCGCCACCGGATCCCAGGGCAGGATGAAAGCCAATTCCCGCTCTGCAGGGTTGTGGCAAAGACAAGTTCTTTCCGTCCCAAGCAGCTCTGTGCTGTGTATGGGAACTCAAAAGAAAGAATTTTCCTGGATCACCTGAAAACATGGTATGGGCCCTCATGTTCAGGTTGAAAACAGTGGTTGGAATTCCGGGGTCAAGTTTGCCAGGAAAAGGGGGGCATGGGGAAGCTCCTCCGAGCTTCTCGTGAGTTGCCTGGTCTCTAACCTGCACACGCTGATACGGATTTGCTCCTTGACCTTGATGCTCTCATGGCCCAGGCCCAAGGATGACGTAGCTGCTGCCACACTACCTTCCCTGCCTTTCACGCAGATCCCCTAGGAATGACCCTGAAACAGCCACAGGCATCAGGTTACAAAGCCATCCAACCCCGGGCCCCAAGAAGCCCCTGGACCTTACAGAATATCATCTCCAAAGTGGAAAAGGGTGAAAAGGATTTCTGGCTCTAGGAATCACTTCATGGAAGAAAAGTGCAAAAAAAGTGAAACCAAGTTCTCTGGATTATTTTCAATAGTAGAGAAGTCTGTTCACCGTCTTCAGAAACTGTCCTCGCCCAAGAACTCTTTCAGCAGTGAACTTGGGTGCCTGGGTTTCATCAAATTGTCTTGTCCACTTGGCTCTCCAAGTAAGTTGTCTTGAAAGCATACAGTGAGGAGTGGTCATTTAGCTTAGCAGCTAAAACGCCAGCGTCTCGTGTTGGGGTTCCTGGGTTTGGTCCCTGGCTCTGGTTCCTGACTCCAGCTTCCTGCTAATGCAGACCCTGGGAGGCAGCAGTGTTGATCCAAGTCACTGGGTTCCTGTCACCAACGTGAGAGACTTAGACTGAGTTCCCAGATCCTGGCTTCAACCCCAGCCCAGCCCCAGCCATTGAAGGCATTCGGGGGAGTGAACCAGCAGATGGAAGCTCTCTCTGTCTCTCTCTCAATAAAGAAATTCAAATTTTTTAAAAATATGAAGAGGTGTGGCTAAAATTATTAATATAAGGTATTATTAATTATTTTATTATACATTATTAATTATTAATATAAGGTATTATTAATACGATGGTGGCATTAAAATAAAGAAAACATACAATATCACCTCTCTGTTTTGTCCTATTATTTTTTAGCAATCTGTTGTGCACTGTGAATTCTGAAAACAAACACTGATCAACACTGTTTCCTCAAAGTAAAATTTCAAAGTAATTCTGATGGCTGAACTTAAGCAGGTGGATGCTCTATTTACAACATTACACCAGTTCGTCTGGGGTGAACACTAATTTATGAGATCTCAAAAGGCCTTTATATGAGAAGTTTGAAATGGACCCTGTGACTCCAGATGCACATGAACTCAATGATAAGGTTATTGTAACCGCAGTCTCAGAAACCTACAAAGTTGAGGGGCTGAAGGGGCCATGCCCATCTGAGGGTCTGGGTTTGGTCAACTCCAGGACCTCCTTGGGGGTCCTTTTGTCCTGCAGCTCATCTTCAGCTTTTCAGCAACTCAAATTCGGAAAGGACCTTCCAGAGAGGGAGTAAAAATAGTCAGAAATGGCGGCCCCCACTTTTATCACGTCTTTACCTGATTGTAAATGTAGCAATGCTTATTGCAGAGAACATCAAAGATATAAAAGATTAAGACAAAGAAAAGATGATCATATTTCTCCACCCAGGAAGAATCACCATCAACTTTCTGCTATTTCTCTCCCCCTTCTAAACTTCAGGCTTCTTCTTAATGATTATAAGTGAAATAGTTCAATCATTCGTCCTTATTTAGTGAGCACATACTGTTGTCCTGTTCTCAGCATTAGTGATGGAGCAGCACACCAAGTGGACGAAGTCCTGGTCTCGTAAGAATGAAGTAATACCAGAGAAAGTTATTAAAACGCAGTGAGCGTAAGACAACAGAAACGTCTCCAGACGTTTGGAAGTTAAATAGCCTATTTCTAAATAGGTCAAGGCCAAAGAGAGACTATCAAAGGAAATTAGAAATTCACAGAACTCTAAGGTACAGCTAAAGCAGTGTTGAGAGGGAAATTCATAGCACTGAATGCCAATGTTGAAAGGAGGAGACATCTTGAGTCAATAACCAAAGTTCTGACTTCAACAACGAGAAGGAGACAAAACTGTACTCAAAGAAAGAGGGAGGAAGGAAACACAAACAGGAGCAGAAATCTATGAAACTGAAGACAGCAGAAAAATGGGGAAAATCAATGAAACAAAAGGGCTGTTCTTCAAAAAGTCAATAAAACTGGTTAATCACTAGAGACTGACAAAAATCAACAGTAACATTATCAGAAGTGAGATGGGTATTGTTACAGATGTCGTAGCCATTAAAAAGACAATAAGCAGATACTTTGAGCAACTTTATGCTTATAAGTTCAACATCTTAAAAGACATGGACCCAGTCTATTTGTTTCTCAAATACACACATTACCAAAGTCCGACCAAAACAACTGAATAGTCTTCTAATTATTTTTAAAAAAATGAGTTTGTCACTTAAAAAGCTTCCAGGGTGCTTTTATTGGAGAATTCTCTTGGACATTCAAGGGACAATCAACACAAATTTTGCATCATGTTCCAGAACATAGAAGAAGGAACACTGCCCAATTCATTTTTTTAAAACAAGTATTATCCTGATTCCAAAAGCAGATAGAGCTAGCACAAGGAGAGAAAGCTGCAGTCCAGGATCTCCCAGGGGCTCAGTGCTCAGCTCCGCAGTGAGGTATCAGCAAATCCAGGCCAGCGAGGGTGATTTAGCAAAGTGAACTAAGACCTCAGGTTATGTGGGCTTGGTCTCACTGCCAGCTTCCTTGTGATGCAGGAACTCACAGCTCACTCCCCGGCAACACAGGGGTCACACACACAGTGTTGAATTAATGAATTCATTTAGTAAATGAAATGACTGGAAAGTCAATACCAGGTATTATTTTGCCATAGGTGTGTCCACTGTCTCTTACTGAGAAATAAAATGTTATGGGTTAGGCTGATATCTTTTTTGCAGACCTCGTTCTCTTCCTCTCTTTCCAGAGCAGAACTTTTCCTGAGGGTGCAGTGTCTATCTGGTCGAGGCTTTAACTATTATGGATCATGGGGTGAACATTTAGTTGAGAGCTTAAGACACCACTCAAGACCCCCATGTCGCATATTGGAGTCCACGACACTCCCCTTGGTTCCTTCAAGTTATGTTTGAAAGTCACCTTCTCGGTGAGCCTAACCCTAAAAACTATTTAAAACTTCAGTTCCGGGGGTGAGGGGTGTGGGTGTTGGGCCCGGTGGGTAAGACCCTGGCCGGGATGCCCGCATCCCATGTCGGAATGCCTGGGTCTGAGTCCCAGCTCCTGACTCCAGCTTCCTGCTAACACAGACCCTGGGAGGCGATAGTGATGGATCAGGTCTCCCAAGTGGGAGACCCAGATTGAGTTCCTGGCTCCTGGCCTCTGTCCAGCCCACCCCAGCCATTGGAGGCATCTGGGGGAGTAAACTGGTGGGTGTGAGCTCTGGCTATCTGTCTGTCTGTCTCTCTAGCAGATGAAACCTCTAACTCACCTTCTCCCATCCAGGATTTCCAATCTCCCCTACAATTCTCCTTGAATTTTCCCCATGCACTTAGCAAGACTGTAATGCAAAGAATAAGGGAATTCGTCTATTTTGTTGCCTGATAATCCAGGTGCCTAAGACCATGGCTGACTTACATATCCTTCTCAGCAAGTGAGCAAGAGAGCGAGGGAACCAGGCTATTCCAGGACTGCCCAGCAGATGGCAGCCGACGAACACCAGAGACGGTTGCGAGCCTACACTTTGAACTCAGGGTTCTCCCCACTGAGTGCAAGATAACCACTTGGGATACAAAATCAAGTTCCCCTTACTCCCAATGCAGATTTCAGATTTGAAGATTTGCAGAGTCATGACAAAGAGGTTGAATGCAGGAGGCGAGATGATAAAGCCTTTATCTAACAGAGGAGGCTGTTTACCCAGCATTCGGGGCAGGGTCCTCCCACAGTGAAAGGGCCAGGAGGAAGGGCTGTGGCCATGGATCTGCATTGCTCCTCCAAAGAACAGAAGAGGACATTTGACCCCTGCTGCTGGGGGAAAGAAGTAAGCCCTTGACTTCTGGCCGGGAGAGGAATTTTCTGGACTTACTCCAAACACTCTAGAAGATGCTTCTGACAAGAACCGCCGGTCTCCCTGCGGGCCCCTGCCCAGCTGCCCTCATCTGTCCCAGTTGCTTCTGTTACCCATTCAATCAGGGAATCGAGTTGCAGTGGTAACAAACCCTTCAAAAGCCAAGTTCAAGGTGAAACTGTCTTAGATCAAATTCAGCCGTTGAGTGTGTCAGGTTAGGGGGAGGCGCCAAGACAGATACTGCCCCAGAATCTGAGGCTACTGACCCTGCACTATCCAAGCCAGCTGGTTAACCTAGTTACTGCATTTATCGTGCACCTCCTGGGTGCATCGCTGGCATTGTCTCACTGATACTTGGAGCAGTTCTCCAAAGTCCACGCTCTTCTCGCCCCCATCTTCCAGATGGCACAGAAGAGGTTGTCATTCAGCTGTGGGCAAAGCGGGGTGTTCTCCAGCTCACCCCCAGCCCTGGAAGGGAAGAATCTGCTGAGACGCCCAGGGGTCCTGGTGGGCCTTCAAGAACATCCAGTCCAGCCCCTCATTGACTGATACAGGAGCTGAAGCCCAGAGTGAGGAAGGGACCCCACGTTCACACGGAGACCCCCAAAGCCTGCCTGAGCACCATGCGCAATTACCCTGGGACTTAACATTCCCAGCAAGCGCCGGGGAGGTCGAATCCCAGGCTTCTCCGATGTTCTCCCCAGACTCCCAGTGTGCCTCAGTGCTCACTGGCACTAAACACTTGCACATACGATCTGGTGGAACCAGTAGACTCCTCCAGGTGGAAATCTCTGGCCTCTTGTCCTGTGAATTCTGACTCCTGAAGCCATTAGCTGGCATCCTTGGCCAAGCCGCTCAGCATCCCAGCCCATGTGTTTACTGGTAAAATGGGAATAATACTATTCTCAAAAGGCTACGTTGCCTTCTAGGTCAGTGCTGTCCAGGACAAAAATGAAGGGAGTCACAAATTTTACTTTATTGATTTTTTAAAAGATGTATGCACTTGTTTATATGAAAGGAAGAGTTACAGGGAAAGAAAGAGATGTTCCATCCACTGGTTCACCCCCTCCCCCATGGCCACAGTGGTCTGGGGTTGGGCCAGGCCAAAGCCAGGAGCCTGGAACTCTGTTTGGGTCTCCTACGTGGCTGCAGGGGCCCAAGAACTCAGGCTGTTTTCTGCTGCTTTCCCAGGAACATTAGCAGGGAACTGGATCAGAAGCAGAGCTGCTGGGACTTGAACTGGCGCTCATATGGGATGTTGGCATTGCAGACAGTGGCTTATCCCAGTGTGCCACAATGCTGGCCCCCACGTATGTAATTTTAAACTTTCTAATAGCCACAGTAAGAAAGGTAAAGGGCGCAGATGGAGCAAAACCCTTGGCATACACACACCGTTATTAATTTCCATACTTTGGTTCACATAACCCAATATCTTCAATGTGTCACCGTTTCACTATCTGGTAAATGTATCACTGTGGCCAGGGACCCTGGCGGGCTGTGCGGGGTCCACCTTGGGCTTGCAGCGGTGTCACAGGCGCCCACGCATCCCTGCACTCAGCAGCTCACTGAGCTGCCTTCGCAAATCTTCTCTCCGCAGATCAGTTTCCTTCAGCACCGCAAACAGGACTTACTCTCTCTGCAGAGGCTCATCTTGTTCTGGCCATGCGGTGAAGAAGAGGCAAGAGAGCACAGAAGGTGCTGTGCTCGTGGGAGCTGGCGGAACTGTGGCCTGGCTGAAGGGGGGCTCAGCTCCAGGCCAGCCTGGAGCCCAGGGCTCCGGTCACGGGGCACCTGGACTTTCCACACTCGTCTGCTCTTTCCAGCTGAGTGCCTCCCCTTGTGGCTGCAGCTCAACCGTGGCCTGACCTGCACACCCTCATTCTCGGGGAGCCCCACTCCTGTGGGCATCACTGCCAGTGGACAATGATTAGGTGGAAGGAGTACAGTGGGGGCACAGGCTGTGCCCAGGGCAACATAAAAAGGCTGCAGCCAGGCTTCGACCTCTGGGGACTGGGACAGGCAATGCGAGCCGGAGCTTCCTCGGTTCTCCTGACAGCAGCAGCCCCAGGGCTTGCAGAGAGCACCCAGGCCAGGACTGGGGAACCGTGGAGGACCCTGATGAGGACAGAGAGGGACCCTGCGAGCCTGGGCTGGAACACAGTAGGCGATGTGGGAGGGGGGCTAGCAGGGGTCTTGAGTTCTCCAGCGAGTGTGGGAGCAGCAGGGACAGATCTCCTCTCCGTTCACCCCCGTCCCCGCTTGCTTCCTTCCCTTTCTCTGGAAGGCAGTGACTGGGGCCAGAGCCCTGCATCCAGGCTGCCTGGGTTCAAACGCCGGCTCTGCCACCTTCGGTGTGACTTTGGCAAGTTCCCCAGCCCCTCTCAGCATCGGTGTCCTCATCAATGAGTGGGTAGGAGCTCCTTCTGGGGTGTCCTGGGGATTAAGCGAGGCTCAGCATCAGGCGGGGCCGTCACCACGCTCCCTGGGGGAAGGGCTGGCTCTCCAGTACGGTGGCTTGTGCAGCAGAGGTACCCTATCATTTTTCTCAATTAACGAGCTTTACGAGTGAAAACACAACATTAGTGAAAGTGCATGCTGACAGAGAAGAATGTCCGAAATCTAGTGCTAAATGAAAAATGCAAAGTTGGGTGTTATGGTGCAACGGGCTAAGCTGCCTCTTGCAAAACCTGCATCCCATATTGGAGCACTTGTTGGAGTCCCAGTTACTCTGCTCCCCATCCGGCTTCCTGCCCATGTGCCTGGGAAGGCAGCGGCAGATGGCTCAAGTACTCGGGTTCCTGCCTCCCACGTGGGGGATCTGGATGGAATTCAGGGCTGCTGGCTTTGCCCTGGCCCAGCCTGGTCTTTCGTGAGCCTTTGGAGAGTGAACCAGCAGGTGGAAGATCTCCGTCTCTCTTGCTCTCTGCCGTTCTGCCTTTCAGATAGATAAAAAAAAAATCTTCTTTGAAAATTAAAACAGTTAATAAAAAGAGCCAAGTGCAGAATCGTGTAGAACACAAGCCACTGCGGAGCACAGATGCACGGCCCGTTTCTGGAATGGCAGGAGGAGGACAGGTCCGGGTGCTGTGAGAGCCTCCTTTCATGATGTAGCTCCTTGTGACATTCGCTCCTCTCCAGGAGGAGCGTGCAGTGTGGCTGCTTTCTTCCTTTCTGAGCATGCATTGCTTTTTCCGTTGCAAGATCCCCCTCCCCCATGATACATGGTCAGAAGGAAACATTCCCAAATTTGGCAGGAAGAGCATGAGCATGCGGCACGCTTCCACCAGTGGGTGTTCAAGGACCCAGGGTCGCTACAAGCACCAACTTTGCTCCTAAGTTCGTTTTCCTGTGTGGCACTGTTGACGCATCAGCAGGGCTCTGACTTGGGGGAGAGGGAAACACCAGAGGGGTCCTTGTGCATGTGACACACACGTCCGGCACACAGAGCATTCCATGCGCACACACACACACGTGCCGTGCAACCCAAGGGCCACCCATGCACCCCTGAGCCACAAAACCACGTCACCCACCCATCTCCCAACCCCAAAAGCAATTCACTCCCATAAACCACCCCAACCATCAATGTTCTATTGATGCATGTCACACTCACCCCAATAACCAACAGGGCTTTGCAACCCACCTCCTAATCAAAGCATCTCAATATTTACCCCAGCAACCAAAGCGCTTCCCAAACACACACCCTCAGAGAGGTTTACTCCTTCCAGCAAAGCCCTCCTCGAGGCCCCCCAAGAACCCCAAAGCACTGGATTTGTTCGCTGCGAACAGCAAGATGTTCGATGGCGCCTTTCTGTTCGGATTAATGAGCAGAGAGAGTGCGGAGGCGGGGGGTGGGGGCAGGATGGCAGGAGAGAGCAATTACACCCAAATCTTTTCTCTGTTGATTAGGGATTCCTTCTCCAGTCTGCTTTGGCTGAAGCTAAATCTTCTTCTAATGAGATGTGGCTTATCCAGATCAGGGCGCTGAGAAAAAAGTTGCAATTAACTTTAAGAAGAAAAGGAGAGAGTGAGAAAGAGAAGGAAGGTGGAGGGGGAGGCAGAGCCTGTGAGGGGGACAGGGAGAGAGGCTGGGGCGGGCGCCTGGGGGAGGAAGCTCTCCTGCAGGTGCACGGGGCACAGGCGGCCACCTGCCCAGAGGCCAGCGGCCCCTCTGAGGCTATGCTGCCTGGTCCTCGCATTCCGAATCTAGGGACTTCCCTGCGATGCCTCTGCCAATGGTGGGAAGTGTGGGGCTCCCTGGGTGTGGGAGCTGTGCCGCTCCCCGTGCCTGCCTGTCCTTGCCAGGCCCCGACCCCGGCATCACGGCTGTGCCAGCCTTGGCTTAGGAGCCACTGAGTTTGAGTTGTCCACTGGAGGCCAGGAAGTGTGGCCCCGGAGTGGGTCTCGGGCCCTGACCGCTGCTGCTGGAGTCCCCCACCTACTGGGAGGGGAAGACCCCAGCTAACTTCATGTGAGCCACTGAGAAGGGCCGAGAAGGTGGAGGATTGAAGGAGACATCTCACACTGAGATGAAGAAGATGTCTCAAGCTCCCAGGAACCAATGGAGATTTTCTTCCACGTGCTTCTCGACAGTCCCGAGCTGGAGCAAGCCACGCGAGCAGAATGGTCAGTGCTTCTCTGTGCCCAGTGGCTGCCTCTGCAGGAAGGAGCAGTGACTCCCCAGGGCCTCTGCCAGTCCTGATGCCTTGGGCTCTGTAAGTGCTATTGGGTCATCCCGCTGCGTCCAACCGCTGGCTCCCACAGTGAGTGTGCTGCATCCGCAGGACGCTTATACCATCCTACAAGTTCCCGCCCGGCCGCGATGGCCTCTGCTCCAGCAAGCCCTGGAGGCAGTGCCCACACTCTAACCCAGCCCCGTGGTGGAGCCTCAGGACTCACTGGACTCCTGGACTGCAGCGCACAGGGACCCTAGGTGTGGATCGGATGGACGCAGGCGAGGTGGGGCGGATGGCAGGGCAGGAGCCGGGCAGTCACGCACGCTAAGGGGGTCCAGACTTAGCAAAAGCTTGGCTCCTTATTCTCCTTTCCACAGTGTTTCCTGTCCCCCTCTGGATTTTCCTGTGCAGACTGGAGGGGCTTTCGATGACATCGCTGGTGACTCCATGGGAATAAGTGGACGAGCGTCCAGAGAGTCCTCAGGCGAGCTTGTTCTGTTCCCAAGGCAGGGCCCTTGCACGTCGGTGGCCACCCATGGACACAGGGCTCCCCCAGTGGGAAGCTCGGGTGATCCCTTACCAAATAAGCTACGCAGATGACCCCTGGCTGGGGGACAGGTGAGCTGAGTCCATCTTCCTTGTGTCTAAGCTCCAGAGAGGTCACATAAGCGCCAACCTGCTGCCCCAGGAATCTTGCGAGAACCTGGCTCCTGGGTCCCCGGCCAGCCCTCCTCTTCTGCCCCTGCCTTCTACCGCATTTGCTACTGGAGACAATCTGGGCTTTCTCCTATCTCCCTCTGGCTGTCGCCAATCTAATAAGCAAATGTGCTAGAAATACTAGCTGGGGTGCTAAGTTAGAAATTCTTCTTAAACATATAGCAAGGTCAGAGGAAGGGGGGAAAAAAAACAGAAAACAAAACACAAAACCCTGGAGCAGAAATTGGACACAGGAGGGCAGATGTAGACTGAACAGGAAGTGCTGGCCCTAGGCTAAATGAAACAGCTGTCGCCATTGTTCTGCGCTGAAAACTGCCTTTGCGAGCTCCATGCGGGCCGGGCTCCGAAAGCAGATGTTAGTAATTACAGCACATGAAACGAAGGGCACGGGATTAGGCAAGTGACGAAAAAGAAATGGTACCGGTAGATTTATAACTCGCTCGGGCAAATCTGCTCGGGCTGGGGTGGGGGTAGGGGTGGGCCGGGCAGCCTCCCTGCAGGGGCCCCCACCCAATTCTCTTGCTCCTTGGGCATTTGGGCTTCTGCGATTGTCTGGGAACTGGGTGGGGGTGGATTGTTTCGCCCTTTTGAGAGTAGTGGGCTGTTTATGAACCCCCACCGCCCCCCCCACCACCACCACCGACGGCCACAGCGGATCGCCCCTGATCTCCAGGAATAAGACAAAATCCCCAGCATTCACTCAGCCCCCCGGGGACCACATGGGGCTCTGCAGACAGTCAGACGGCCTGCAGGTAAACAGGGACGCCCAAGCGCGCTTCCCCCAGGGGTTCCCATCGCAAAGCCAGGAGCTCCAGTTCTTTGCAGCTGAAACCGATTCACACTGTGACGCTGACCAGCCTCTAAGCAAGCGCCTCGGAGAAGGCCAGGGCTGAGCGTTGGGACAGTGCAGACAGCGAGCAAGGCAAGTTTCTGGGGGCTGATGCCGTAAGCAGAAAAGGCCGCGGCTTCCCACGCGCTCTGAGCCGTCCGCGATGTTTTTCTGCGTGAGCCACGGTTGTGAAAGGCAAAACAAAACCCCACGCTCACGTCCACCAAGAAACCCTCCCATCCCAACACCCCCTAGGAAGGATATCTCCAGCAAAGGTTAGGAGGAAGGTAGAGCATGTGTTTGCCATCTTGATGCCTGATATGGAAACCATATGCTTAAATACACTAGCAAACATACTTAATATAACACTCTCTTTTATTAAATGTGGTTTTATAAACGCTCTCCCCAGCCGGCACCTTCACCGTCCTGGAGGCTGGAACTTGGCAAGAGAGTCTTCCTGCTGTTACATCTATTGATACACATTTTTTGAAAATGAGTCTCGGACCCTTGGAAAATAGACCGGCTCTGATTATTATTGCGAGAGCAAAAGGGGCACAGAAGGGCATCTTTTTTCCTCTGATAAATTAAAAGAACTGTAACGGGTGCCTTCTGCAACCTGTAAAAGCGCAGAGACATCTGTGATTCATTTAGCAGCTCCTTACAGAAGATTTATTTGATTAATTCGGTCAGAAGAGAGAGAATATGGATTTTCCCCTTCTTCTCGGCAAAGCGCACACACACACACTCACGCATGCACACAGGCACCCACCCATCCAGACATCTCAGGAATGAGAAATGACTAATCGTATTATTGCAACTGGTAAAGGTGGGGCCTCAGTGGTGAGCTCGCCCCCACCCTGCCCAAGGGAGGGCCGGTTTCAGAACACATTTCATAGCCGCAGGCCCCGTGCCACCAACGAGGGAGCCTGGGGAGCAATACCACGAGTGCTGGACCGCCTTGATCGGGTGGGTTGGAGCCCTGCGTGTGCATCTGGTTGCATCACCGTCATGAGGGCCCCTTCAGGGGAGGTGCTATGTAGGCGCTTCAAAAAGTTCACGGAAAAACAGAATTACAAGATAAGTTGATTTGGGTGCAAAACTTGTTGAAATCCATGAACAGTTTCTTCCATGAACTTTTGGCATGGTTGCAAAACCTTTTGCATGAAAATCAACTTTAAAAAAAAAGATTTATTTGTTTATTTGAAAGGCAGAATTACAGAGAGGCAGAGGCAGAGAGAGAGAGAGAGAGAGAGAGGTCTTCCATCCGCTGGTTCACTCCCCAAATGGCCGCAATGGCTGGAGCTGGGTCTATCTGAAGCTGGGAACCAGGAGTTTCTTCCAGGTCTCCCACGTGGGTGCAGGGGCCCAAGGACTTCCGCTGCTCTCCTAGGCCATAGCAGAGAGCTGAATCGGAAGTGGAGCAGCCAGGACTCGAGCCCACATGGGAGCCGGCACTTCAGGCAGCGGCTTTAGCCACTATGCCACAGCACCAGCCCCGAAAATCAACTTTTAATTCCATTTTCCAGGAACTTTTGAAGTTCCCTGTAGTTATAACTTCAGAGTACAGACAGAGAGACCGCCTCCTTCCAGCAGGCCTCTGCTCAAACTTCCTTTCATTTCCTGGTGATGGTGGTTTGCTTCTGGGTCTTCCACGCCGCAGCCTGGCCCATGGAGGTCACATTTTGCGTTTGTCTCGTGGTGAGCAGCCTCGGAATGGGGTTGTCCACATGGGCTGGTCAACGTAGTGGTGACCAGGGACTCTCATGTGGGCCTGTTTCAGGTCTCAAAGGACATCGGTCTCCCCTGGCCTTCGGTCTCTTTAAGTGATACGGCCCAACTCTGCAAGCAATTACCCCCAGACCACTGTCAATTCCTGCTGGGTGGGAGGACCCTTGAAAGAGGTCTTGGGAGAAGGCAATGAGAACAGTGTAGGCAAAAGGAATCATCAAACCGTACAAGATCTAAGCCAGAGGACTTTGCGAAGCAACATCGCGAGATGCAGACACACATGGGCACTTCCAAAAGCTCATGGAAAATGGGTATTATGAAAAACCTGGACACGGATCTCAAAAATGTTTGCAGCAAAATAAGCTGTATCTTTTTTTTAAAATATATCTATTTGACAGGTAGAGTTATAGACAGTGAGAGAGAGAGAGAGAGAGGTCCTCCCTCCCCTGGTTCACTCCCCAAATGGCCACCACGGCCAGAGCTGTGCCGATCCGAAGCCAGGAGCCCATGCAGGTGCAGGGCCCATGCAGGTGCAGGGCCCAAGCACTTGGGCCATCCTCCACTGCACTCCAGGGCCACAGCAGAGAGCTGGACTGGAAGAAGAGCAACCGGGACTAGAACCCGGCACCCACATGGGATCCCAGCGCCACAGGTGGAGGATTAACCAAGTGAGACATGGCGCTGACCCCAAGCTGTATCTTTAAATTCCACTTTCTTCCGGCAAGTCAACGTGCCCCTGCTTTCTCTCTTCCTTGCTCATGCAGGCATGGCCAGTCGATTCCAGCTCTCTCCTGCTAGTCCTCAAAATCCTTAACACAGTCCTCTAGGCAGCTTCTACCAATGGGTCAGATCTAGGATACGAGTTAGAGGCTGTTTTCAGTCCCTTCCAATTGCAGGTTTCCTTTCCTGGAGGGAGAACAGGGATCCGGAGAGGAGGCCAGCTGCAAAGCCCCAGCTCTCTGGCTTTCCCTACTCAGTATCTTCTGCAGCCATAGCAGTGGGGCTGGCGGGAGCCAGGGCACAGTGAGTCATAGACCCCTGTATTTTACTGGGTCTCTGCTCTCGCCTCTCCCTACCCCAGCAGGAAGGGCCAAGGACATCCCCTGGGAGACAGCAGGAGATTGGAATCTCTTTGCTACTCTAAGATGATTAACCCCCAACTCAGATGGGGTGAGGCAACCTGAGCCCATCACCTGTTACAACCCAGGTGGAAGGTTCTAGAAAGAGCTGGAGATTTCTCTGTGGAATCCTGGGAGCGGCAGACACTCCCCACTCTCCCTCCCCACTCTCCCTCGCAGGACCCCAGGCAATGCCCAGATCAAAGGCAGCCTGGACTCCACAGGCTTAAGGTGGTCAGGGCTCGTCTCCCTGGCCTTAGACTTCTCGGCTGGGTGCAATTTCTCCGTGGAAAGAACAACAGGGGCTGTGAAAGGGAGACGGGGTCTCCAAGTTCAGGAGCTCCCTCCAGAGCCCTCTGCTGCTGGACCCTTCCTAAGACGTCATCACAGATGCTTCTCACCGAGAGGCGGTCCCAGGGGCATCTGGGGGCTCACTGCCTCTGCTGGCTGATGTCCGATTGGTGGGAGGCAGCTTTTCCGCTGAAGAAGTGAAACTGACCAGCAGGATTTGGGTTTCAAGAACAACAGAATGGGTGTGAAGCAGCACCTGTTTCGAGCGCTGTCCCCTGCCAGTTAGCGAATCGCCGGCTGGGTCCTCAGGGGCTGCTTAAGGATAGACCGAAGTGGGGTCCGGCTCACATCTGAGCTGCTGCACTGCCCAGGATGCTCCGGTACCCTCCACAGCCCTCTGCACACAGTGACTTTCACCCTCTCTGAAGCTATGTTTGCTCACCCAATCCAGCCTCAGGAAACGATCACAAATATTGAATTAGTGAGGTCCCAAATAATGAGAACTTTGCAGGGCTCCTGGAAGGGGCTTGTGTCCCAAACACCGTTTGTTGACAGAAGGGGTCCCTCTGTGCTGCAGAGTGGCTCTCCGGACTGCTGACCGAGGGGGACTGGACAGTCCAGAGAGGGAGTCAAGGTTGGGGGGGTGATGGAAAGAGAAGGCTCCTCGTGTGCCATCTTTTATTTCATTTAGGGGTAAGTGGGGGCTGATGCCAGTTGCCCCTAAGGATCCTATTAAAAGAGGGCTCATGTGCCACCAGGAGCCACAAACAAACTCAGCAGCCAAGCAGATCGCCGCTTGCTGTATGACCTTGGACCATTTGATAGACAATCTCTCTGTGCCTCAATTTCAGTCTCTGTAAAACAAGGCTAATAACCCCTACTTCACAAGGTCGTTGTGCGGATTAAGTGAGGTAAAGCACTTAGAGCAGGAACTTCCACCAACTGCCGAGAAAACATTGTCTCGTAAGTGTCCATCAACAGAAAAAAGTATAAACATACAGTATAAACAGTTATAAAAAAGTGATACAGTTATAAAAAGTATAAACATTCCATACAGTGGAGTGTCATCACCCAAGGAAGTAATGAAGCAAACTATCCCGTGGATGAACTGCAGAGACATTATACCACATGGAAGAAGCTAGACACACAAGGCTGCAAGTCCTATGGAGCCACTAGTATGAAATGCTTAGAACGGGCAGATCTATAGAGTGGATGCATTAGTGCTTGCGTAGGACTGCAGCAGGGCGGGGAGCATAGGGAGGCAGTAGCTAAAGGCCAGGGGTGACTCTAGAGGTGATGGAGAGTGTGGAGGTGGTTGCCCGCACCGATTAATATACTAATTAATATACTTGACGTGGATGACTCCCATGGTGTGTGGATATCTCGATACAGAGGAGCAGGCATGTAACCTTGTGGTTAAGATGCTGCTTATGACGCCTGTGTCCCATGTCACAGCACCTAGGTTTGATGCCTGGCGCCTTCCTCCAGCTCCTGCCGACCCTCGGAGGCAGCAGGGATGGCTCGAGTAATTGGGTTCCCACCACCTCACGTGGGACACCCGGGTTGAGTTTGTGCCTCCCAGCTTTGGCCTGATGCAACTGGGTGCCCGGGGAGTGGCCCAGCAGACAGGAGGAGCCCTCTCTCTCTCTTTTTTTTATTTGACAGGTTGCTTCACCCTCCAAATGGCTCGCGCCACGCTGACCTGAAGCCAAGAGCCAGGTGCTTCCTCCTGGTCTCCCATGCGGGTGCAGGGGCCCAAGCACCTGGGCCATCCTCCACTGCACTCCCGGGCCACAGCAGAGAGCTGGACTGGAAGAGGGGCAACTGGGACTAGAACCTGGCACCCATGTGGGATGCCAGTGCTGCAGGTGGAGGATTAACCAAGTGAGCCATGGTGCTGGCCTCAAGGAGCGCTCTCTACCTGTCTAGTAAGAAGACATTATCTTATCTTTTAAGGAACTGGGGTTACAATGACAGGGGATGATGGAACTTTGGACAAGTGGAGAGTGCTTGTCCCACCAGAGTCATTCAGAGCAGAGAACAATCAAACATGCCTGCGGACCAGACTTGGCTACTGTTTCCCTGTGTGCTAGAACAGCAGTGCCTGTTGCAAAGGGCTGCTGGAGAGAAAGCCGAGCAGACGCCTGTGCAGCCCTGCGGACGGCGCATGGCGAACCCTCAGCACGCAGGAGGTGGTAGCGGGCACTGATGGTTGTTGGAAGGCTCTAGAGTTCCACGCTGGAGGGGTCCAGGGACCATGTAGTTGGGAAGGAGGAGGAGCCGAGGGTCACGTAAGCATCAGTGGAGGCCGTGTGTTACAAGAAGAGACTTGCTGCTTCTTCACACTTTTCATAACAGCGAGTAATAGCAGTATCATTAGTTAACATTTGAGGTGTCCCTTGAACTTGAGGCTGACGTAGATTACAAAGAGCTTAAAGTCTCCCCGATCTCTGCAAGTCACCCATTAATGCCACCCTGTCGTCAGAATGAAGTATTTAAGACAAGGACCACGTACAAAAGGAACTGGGCAGAGTCAAGGGGCAGGGCCACTTGAGAAAAGGAATTTGATTTCTCTGGACTCCAGCATTTCCAACCATAAGATGGTGGGTGTGATCTCTCAAGGTCCTTCAAGCAAAATTTTCAGAGTCGGCTCTAGGATAATGCCCCAAGGGAGCCGGACGAGACCCTCCTGAAAGATGCCGCCATAGATGAACTTGGTCCTTTGCTCCAGGGGTCTTAACCCTAGAAGCCCAGGTGGAAACTCACAGCACATGGGCTACAGAAGAACCTCTCTGTTCCCCCAAGACAGAGGCTTCAGTTTGGCTCCTTCCTTCCTCTGGGACTGCAGATATCCCAAATTCATGTCCACCAGACCCCGTGGATGCGACCGATAGGAACCAGGGTCTTTGGACATGTAGTCAAGTTTAAGCAGAAGAGTACTGGATGAGAGCGGCCCCCATCTGATGATGAGTCCTTCTAAGAAGAGGGACATTTGGAAACAGACACACAGAGAGACACAGAGAGGAACAGGCCACGCGAGCTTGCAGGCTGAGATGGCGGTGAGGAGTCTGCAAGCCAAGGACTGTCGGCAACTGCCAGGAGCTTGGAGACGGGCACAGCGCAGATTCTCCCTCGGAGCCTTCGGAGGGAAGCAGCCTGGATGCACGCTGGTCTTGGATGTCAGCCTTCCAAACCATCATCCACTGAGGTCAATCACCTCTCACCTTTCCTCCTGCATCCCGCCCCTCGGGGCCTCCCAGAGGTGTTAGTGGTGCCACATAAGTGCAAGTCAATATGACCGGGCAGCGCTCACCAACTCCCTGTACAGCCTGGTGGCCCTGTGCTCATTCAGCCCGCTGTCCAGAAAGGCACTGCGACCAGGCTGTGGCTGTCCTGATGCACCTGAACTGGCCTCACACAATCCCAGGGCAGCCTCTGGACCCAACCAGGCTTCTGGGTGCTCCACGTGTTTTGGGGGCCAGATGTCAACTGGACGACCTCCACAAGCTGTCCTCGTCTCCCTCCCTCCTTGGCCTCAACACAGAGCCTGCCATGTGGGTCTCTGCAGTGGCCCACAGCAGTGAGACAGGACAAGGCTTGGCAGTCCCTGGGGCACTAATCCCCCGGTGGGGGTGGGGGGATGAGGCTGTAGCAGTCCTGGACCTCAGGGCTGCAGGCATGGCTGCGACTGTTCTGTGGATTCCTGAGTATCTCTGCAATTTCTAAGACTCTCGTGGACATGATGTGGTCACTCCCTACGAGATCACTGGGGCTGAGTGACACGTCCCATTCCCTTGTGGTGATCTGGAATGATATCAGCCAGACATGGGGACGCGCGTTCTCACGAAGGCTGGAAGCCACCTGAATGGCATCACTGCAGCTGGGATGAACTTGGGATGAACTTGTGGAGACAAAGATGCAACGGGTCCACAAGAAGCGCCTTTGCCGGGTACACAAATGACTTCCAGAACGGAGACACGGAAGTGGACAGAGAGGTCACCAGAGGCTGGGAACGGGGGAGAGGGGGATGGGGAGAGGAAGGCTCGCAGGTACAGGGGTGCAGTCAAACAGGACCATTTTTAAAAATATTTTTATTTATTTGAAAGGCAGAGTGACAGACAGAGGATAGATAGAGGGAAGGGGAGGGAGAGAGAGAAACAATCTTCCATCCGTTGGTTCACTCCCCAAATGTCTGTGACAGGTACGGCTGGGCCAGGCCAAAGCCAGGAAGCTGGAACTTCATCCAGGTCTCCCACATGGATGGCAGGGACCCCAGCACTTGCGCCATCTTCTGGTGCCTTCTCAAGTGCATTAGCAGGGAGCTGGATCAGAAGTGGAGCAGCCTATGCTGCCACTGTCATAGGCAGCTTAACCTACGGCTCCACCATGCCAGCCCAGGAGGAGGAACTTCTAATGATCACAGCACAGTTGGATAGCTATGGTTGACAGGAATGCATTGCATGCAGGGTCTTCAAAATTCATGGAAATGCACATTATGAAAAAAATTATGCACACATTTCAAGACTTTTGCATTAAAATAAACTTATCTTTTGATTCCGCTTTTTCCAGGGACTTTTCAAAGTGGCCTGATATATTTCAAAATAGCTAATAGCGATGGTCTGAATGAGCAAACAATGACAGGTGCTTGATGTGGCCGACCTGGTCATCACACGCTATAAACATGTAATGAGATGCCACGTTGCACCCATTAATATGCACAATTATTAAGTGTCAGAAACTTAAAAACATAATGTAGGCCTGTAGGGAGGAGTAAAATAATTGCACCCTTGGGAAGAGCTTTCGCCTTTATTTAGTGAATGCCTTTGAACTCGGTCTTGGGCCGGGCCCTGTGCTGGCTCAGAGACATACGAGACGGAAAGATCCTTCCGCCGTGGAGCTGGTGGGCTCACTGTGGGAGACAGTGGGCACCGGGAGGCAAAAGCCACCTGCTTCCTGAGTTCCTGGTCCCCAGCTTTGCTGGCCAGTCTCGGCTGTTGTGGCCATTTGGGGAATGAACCAGCAGAGGGAAGATATCGCTTTGTCTCTCTCTCTCTCTCTCTCTCTCTCTTTCTGCCTTTCAAAGAAGTAACATAAATTTTTTTTTAAGATTTATTTTTTTTTACTTGAGAGTCAGTGTTACACAGAGAGAGGAGAGGCAGAGAGAGAGAGAGAGAGAGAGAGAGAGGTCTTCCATCTGCTGGTTCACTCCCCAATTGGCCACAATGGCTGGAACTGTGCCGATCCAAAGTCAGGAGCCAGGAGCTTCCTCCGGGTCTCACACATGGGTGCAGGGGCCCAAGGACTTGGGCCATCCTCTACTGCTTTCCCAGGCCATAGCAGAGAGCTGAATCGGAAGTGGAGCAGCCGGGACTAGAACCAGTGCCCATATGGGATACCGGTGCTCCAGGCCAGGGCATTAACCCACTGCGCCACAGCGCCAGCCCCAAAATAAATAATTTTTAAAAAGATCTTCTTGGGCATTTAATAAGCAACTTACTAAACAGTAGTTATTTGGGGCTGGCATTGTGAGAGAGGGCTAAGCTGCCACTTGCAATATTGTAACCCGTATTCCATATTGGAGTGCTGTTTTGAGTCCTGGCTGCACTGTTTCCAACGCAGCTCTCTGCTAGTGCTCCTGGGAAGGCAGCAGAAGATGGTCCAGGTGTTTGAACCACTGCCCCCCTATGGGAGACTCCGATGGAGTTCCTGGCTCCTGACTTCAGCATGGCCCAGCCCTGGCTATTGTGGGCGTTTGGGCAGTGAATGAATGGATGAAGATATGTCTCTCTATCTCTGTCCCACTCTACCTTTCAAATAAATACAAAAAATGAAGGTTTATGTATTTATTTGAAAGTCAGAGTTACACAGAGAGAGGAGAGGCAGGGAGAGAGAGAGACAGAGAGAGAGGTCTTCCATCTGCTGGTTCACTCCCCAATTGGCCGCAATGGCCAGAGCTGTGCTGATCTGAAGCTAGAAGCTAGGAGCTTCTTCTGAGTTTCCCACGTGGGTGCAGGGGCCCAAGCACTTGGGCCGTCTTTTACTGCTTTCCCAGGCCGTAGCAGAGAGCTGGACCAGAAGTGGAGCAGTGGGGACTTGAACTGGCGCTCATATGGGATACTGGCACTGAAGGTGGTGGCTTTACCCGTTGTGTCATAGCACCAGCCCCAAATAAACCTTTAAAAAATAAATTGCAGAGGCCAGCGCTGCGGCATAGAGGGTGAAGCCACCGCCTGCAGTGCCGACATCCCATATGGGCACCGATTCGAGTTGCAACTACTCCACTTCCGATCCAGCTCTCTGCTGTGGCCTGGGAAAGCAGTAGAAGATGGCCCAAGCCCTTGGACCCATGCACCCATGTGGGAAACCCAGAAGATGCTCCTGGCTCCTGGCTCCTGGCTTCAGATCAGCCCAGCTCCGGCAATTGTGGCCATTTAGGGAGTGAACCAGCAAATGGAAGACCTCTCTCTCTCTATTTCTCTCTGCCTCTCTTTAACCCTGCCTTTCAAATGAAATAGATAAATTTTTCAAAAATAAGTAAATAAATTACAGCTATTAGACTGGGCATTTGGCACAGCAGTTAAGATTGCCCCCTTGGGATGCCCGTATCCCCATATCAGCTCAAATGCCAGCTCTGCTCCCAACTCCAGCTTCCTGCTAAGGTGCCCCCTAGGAGGTAGCAGGTGATAGCCCGGCAGCTGGGTCCCTGCCACACATGTAGGAAACCGAGATTGGGCCTGGCACGGCCTTGTCTATTGCCAGCTGATGAAAGATCTCTTTCTGCCATTTCCTCTCCCCCTCATCTCTCTCCCTCTCTTTCATAAGTAAATAAATAAGAATGGTAGTTATTAATCAGAAACCATGTAAAATCTCACTCTAGGAGACTGGTTTGGACTGTTTCATAGTCATTATAGCCATGGTTATTGAAGACTGTGTAACGAGACAGAAAAGTGCTCATAATTATTCATTTGATGAACACACGTTAGCCGAGCATCTACTATGTTACGGGCTGTATCCTGGGCTCTGGAGACAGAGCAAGTGAATGGCTGATCCAGCCACCAGGGGTCTGCATCCACACAGCGTGGGTGTAGACTGTGTCCCAAGCTGCTGCAGAGAGGCAGTGGAGTTGGGGGGACCCCTGGAGGAGAAGCCAGGCCAGATGGGCATGAATCCTCATTTTTTCATGGACACTGCGCAACCCCCACTTCCCAGCCCCTGGCTTGGCTGTGGCTGGTGTGACTTCTACCTTGCACCTGGGGTTGGGGTGTCCTAGATCTTCAAAGAGGGCCTAGCCTGTCAGCAGGGCCACAGGAATGACACGGGAGGGACCAGCCGGGCCCTGTTCTCTTCTGTACCTCACTGCTCTGCCACCCCTGCTGGCTTTGATGTCACTCCCGCAGGTCTCCTGCTGCGACGCCCCAGGGCGGGTCTCCAGCTCCCAGGGTGGGGTGCTCTCTGTCACACCCAGAGCTGAGCTGGGCTGGGGCAGCAAGATCCCTCTGGGACCCAGGGGAGGTAACAGAGGGAAAAGGTAACTTTGGGGCAGACTGTAGGTGGGGCGGGGCTTGTGGGCCTGGCACAGCGGGGAGCCTCCCATTGGTGGCCATCTGAGTGGCATGTGAGACCTCAGGGGGCTGCTGTCCACACCCGAGATAATCAGAAAAGTCACTCCATTGGGCTGTCGGGCCTAGAGGAGATAACCGAGGAGAAAGGGCCTGGCTCACGGAGCGGCTCTGAGCTGTAGCTGTCTTGGAGGCTGAAGTCGCCGCTGTCGTGGGGAGACTCAGAGCCAGCCCCTACTACACACAGAGCTGTGGTGCTTGTTGGAGCCTCTGTGCCGCCTTCTGCATGACCGGAGCCCTCCTCCCCCGTCCCGCATCCGCATCCTCTTCTTCCTCTGGCCCCCGGCCCAGCTGGGTGCTGCTGACAGGGGGGCTGAGCGCCATGGCCGCTGCTCCCAGCTGCCCGCTCACAGGCCGCATGGATCCTAGTGACTGCAAAGGAAACGGTCGCCTCCTAAGTCCTCGTGGGAGACCCCCTGCCACCGACCTCCGGCTGAGCTGCTCAGCCTTCTGTGGACCTGGGAAGTCCACACCTGAACTTGAATCTGGATTGCACTGCATCTGACTTGTGAGGCCTTGGGAAACGCATGAACTCCGCACACCCTGATTTCCTACTTAGAAAACGGCAGTAATGATCCTGGCCTTGCTAACGTCCCAAGGGTGTTTGAGGAGCAGAGGAGCAGGGATGTGCACGCTGTTTGCAACCTGGATAGTATCTCACTGTCTCACTGGTTTGGGGCCACACAATGGTTTCCTTTCTCTGGGCTTCTGTTCGTGCCTTTCCCTCTACCAGCAGTGCTGTGCCGCCCTCAGACACCGCCATCCCAACAGGCCAATCCCCCAGAGTGCAACCATGTTGCCCACGAAGCTGCCTGCTGTGGTCGCTTCCTGTGTCGTGTTGCCCACACCTCTCTCGCCCGTGTTTCCTGTAGCTGTCAGATCTGCCTCCTTCCACTGGGAGCTCCCGGAGAGCAGGACAGGACCTCGGCCCTCCCACCCAGCAGGTGCTGGGTGAGTGCTTATTCAAGGGGTGGGGGAGTGTGTGGACAAATGAACACATTTGGGGCAGGTGCAGGGCACTGGAGTCAGCGGAATGAGCTGAGCCCTCTGCGGCAGGTTTTAAGGCCCTGGGTGACCGTGTTGAGTGGAACGGCCATTTCCCATGTGTGGCCTGGATTTTCACAAACAGGTTGGATCCCCAGTGCCTGTATAGGAAGGGCTTAGCGGCAGGAATCTGACAGCTGGGGAGGGGCTGCCTGGGAGCCGTGTTCTGTGGACCAAGCCCATATTTAAGAGGATACGGAGGGGCCGGTGCTATGGCACAGCAGGTTAAAGCTCGGGCATCCCATCTGGATACCGGTTCGACTCCCTGCTGCTCCACTTCCGATCCAGCTCCCTGCTAATGAGCCTGGGAAAGCAGTGGAAGATGATGGCCCAAGTCCTTGGGCCCCTGCACCCACATGAGAGACCCCGAAGAAGCTCCTGGCTCCTGGCTCGGATCAGCACAGTTCTGGTTGCTGTAGCCATTTGGGGAGTGAACTTGTGAATGAAAGATTGATCTCTCTTCTCATACTGCCTTTCAAATAAATAAAACCCATCTTAAAAAAAAAAAAAAAAGAAGGATATGGAAAGAGGTGCGCACGCCTTCCTGAGGGATGCGTGGTGGGGGAGTGGGGACGAATCCGTGCAGATCCTCGATCCTGCGCTGGAAGCGCCTTCCCGGGGTGGCGGCGTGCGGGAATGACTCCAGGTGACCTGAATGGGGTGCCCTCCTCAGGAGCACCGGATCTAGTACCAGGCCCTGGGATTCAAGGGCCCTGGGGACATCGGGGAGCCCTCTGCTCCCTCCAGACGAGCCAAGGCCTCGAGTCCTCTGCAGGGCTCAGAGTGTCTGCGTCTCGGGCAGCCCTCCCCCACCAGCCGCCCCCACCCTGACTTGGGTTCCAGGGCCACACGTTGCTCGGGCAATGCTGAACCCTAAGCATTTGAGTGCCTGATGCCTATCTCCGTGTGGATTTTCGCTTTATCGTGCGGCCGCTGGAAAGTTTTCTGATATCTCTTTGAAACAGATGTCAGCCAAAGCTCCCAGCACAGATCAAGGGCAGGTTGAGGCCTTTGAGATGACTCTGAATGTCCCTTCAACATCATTCGACCTAATACCCAAATATATCTCGAGTCATTACCCTGTTTTTATAAGAAGCTCCGAACCATATGTTGGGGAACTAATTAAGCATAGAGACCAAGGCGGGGATCAGGTGGCGCTCTGTTTAAATATCTTAACCTTTTATGATTATCTTCATTTAGAGAAAATTCGAAACACATTCAGAAGTCTTCGAAAATGAACTAACTAGGAATTTACGGGCCGGCTTCTTTTCTTGATGTCGGGCCCAGCCCTGCGATCTGGGGAAATGCCGGCTTTTGCTGCACCCAGGAGGCTCAGAGGGGGCCACACCTGACTTCACCTTGCCCCAGCAGCTTCGCCAGCCCCAAGCCCACCGTTCCCACCCCGCAGCCCAGACGCCGCCCGCGTGCCAGAAGGGGCTGCATACTTGGAAGTTTCCTCTGCTTTTTTAATCCAATATGAAATGCGCCGGTGGTAACCATTCCCGCAGCCCACGCTGTTCTAGGGGGAGCCGGGTCAGGGGCTGGGATGGGCATGGCGCAGGCCTCACTCCGTGTTGGCCTCAGGTGGCTGGGAGAAAAGACAGGAGCCCCGCCGCCACCTCCTTTGGATTCCAGGTTGACTCTGGCTGTGGGGAGCAGGGGAGGGCATCTGGCTTCTCACCTGTCCCAAGTGAAAGCCAAGTGCGCGTGCTTCCCAAACCCAACCGTCTTGTGCCAGGGTCTTGTGGTCTTTTAGCTGCTCATCTTCAGTTGGCAGTACTATGTGCAGGGCCCATTCAAGGCAGGGTCCTTAAAGGGCGTTGAACTGCCTCTCACTCAAGTGCCCGGTTAGTGGACGAAGTCCGGGCCGGGTCTTACCAGCACCCTTTCCTAATGTTCTCAGCACCATTTAACCTCCAGAATAGGGTTTCCAGATAAACTGCAGGCTGCTTAGGCAGATTGAAATTTCGGATAGGGGCGCAGCGGGTAAAGCTCTGCAGTAGAAGACGACCCAAGTCCTTGGGCCCCTGCACCCATGTGAGAGACCCGGAAGGAGCTCCTGGCTCCTGGCTCCGGATGGGTCCAGCTCCAGCCATTGAGGCCATCTGGGGAGTGAACCAGCGGATGGAAGATCTCTCTCTCTCTCTCTCGATCTCTTTCTCTCTCTCTAACTTTGCCTTTCAAACAAATAAATAAATCTTTAAAAAATAAATCTCAGGTAAACAACAAGTACTGTAAGCATGTCCCAAATATTGTATGAGGCACACTTGTACAAACACTCATTTGTCATTTATCTGAAGTTCAAAGTCAAACAAGTCAGTGCAACACCTTATTTTTCTTTGTTAAATCTTGCATCTTGACTTTAGGAAAAAGAACTAAATCAGTGGGGGTGGTGTTTCAATCTCAGGTGTTAAATCCTAGCTCAGGAGGAAGGCAAAACCAGAAAGCAGCCTTGTTCCAGACTCTTCTATCCAAGTGATGTCACTGAGACCTCACCGGGACTCCACACATAGATTCTATTATCATGCCCTTTTTGCCTAAGCACAGAGAAGTTAAGTGACTGGTGCAAAGTTGCCCAGCGCTGCTGGACTTGGAAGGCTGAGCTCTTTCCATGGTACCCCAGGGCCAAGCTGACGCTTATCCTCCTGGAGTTATTTTCCTAACTCGCCCGGGCTTCGCTCAGTCTTCCCCTTTTTCCACAAATGTTCAAGGAGAGATTCACTGCCTGGAGATCAGTGTCAGCGCCATAATGAAAACCACCACCCAAGCCCACGCAGCCCGAGATCTGTGGAACTCTAATGAGAATGGTTCCGATTATGCAAAGAGCAACCTCATGGTTATTCTAACGTTACAAGTAAATATAAAACATTTAGAAATACTTGGCTTGGGCTTTTTTTCAAGTACAGATGTCTGACTCCCTGCCAGCTGGTTATTAAAAATGCTACGGTGGTTTGGGTACAAAGATTGCTGTAAAAATAAAAGCTGATGCTCTGTGAGCAATAGGTTTGACTCGGCGGGGAAGTCGGCAACGGTGAGGCCAGAGCGGATGACGGCTAATGGTGGCTCCGCGGGGGGGACCCCCACATTCGCCGCTCAGGCTCCCCACGGGAGCGTCCCATGGGCCCCCAAGTCCCAGACTGCCTCCTGCCAGCCTCGAGCCCCAGCTACTCTCAGCCCCCTCACGCGCTGGCTTCTTTCGCCTCACCTGGAGTGTGCACCTGCTGTGTCCTCTGCTCTCCCCGCTCTCTGTTTAGTGCCCCTCCCATTCTTGCTCTGCAGGGCTTCTCCGATGGGCGTCTCGGATGGGGACGCCTCCCCCCACCTCCAGTCGCTCCCTAGCTCAGTGCCGTGCCTGTTCCCTTTCTTTCCCCTACAACTCTCCAAACTTAGCTTGTTCATCTTGCGCCTTTCCCATCAGCGAGGAAACCCATGGAGCGAGGGACCCTGTCTGTTTGCCTCACACCGAGAGCCACGTTCGAAGCATAGTAGTTGCTCAATAAATGCTCGCTGAGCAAACCAGCGAAGGTTTGCCTTGCCCGCTCCCCTCTGGGGCTGTGGTCCGGAAGGGAAGTGGCAGCGTCTTTAACCAGCGCGTGGGAAACAACGGCACTTAGGAGAGTCCTCAAGTTCTGTGAATGCTGGTTTTGGGTCCAGTGGCATTTCCAGGATGGCATCCCAAACAGCAGCCACAGCGAAGCCATCATCGCTCCAGCATATCCCAGGCGAAGAGACACGTGAAATGGAAGAGCCTGGGTGTCCAAGGCATCGGCATAAATATTGTCACCTTAATATGCCTCTTGCTTCAAGAAAATGTGCGATGTGACCAGAGCCATGTTGTGTGTGTGTGTGTGGGGGGGGGCAGCCCCCGTGGCTCTCACACATGCCTCTTGTCTGCCTCCCTGATTTCTTCCCACGACTTTCTTTATGCAGCCTGCCTTTCACTGGCACCGAGTTATCCGCCAGGTGCCCCAGCCCTTGCAAGCTTTCCTATGCCTGCCCCTTCGTCCTGCTGTGTAGACGCCCCTCCCGTTTGTGTGCACCTGAAGCTCACTTACCACCTGGGACTGGTCTGAGACATTGTCTTTGTCTTCTCTCTCACCTGCCCCCACTTGCAGCAGCACTGCCCCCCCCCCAAGCATTTTGTCCTTCTCCGTGTCACCGTCAGCTTGCTAGCAAGTGGCTTCTCATTTCTTGTCCTCCCCAGCGCCATGCACAGGTGCATGAATGAGTTGAGGTTGCTTCTTGGGATCCTTGGCCTGAGCATGCGCCCTGGGCAATGGCAGTGCACTGGCAGGAAGCCGCAGCGGATCAGAGTCCCTAACTTGACCTTCCTCCTGCCCATCACGGGAACTCGCGGAGCAGGCAATCTAATCAGTGTCCCCACCACCCCGTGTCCAGGTGAAAGATGCAAGAGACCAGACATTCAGAAAACAGCCTGAACTTTCCCATTTCCATTCGGTGTTTTCCTGATAGGCGGCCAAAGCCCGAAACCGTGGAATTCCTGGGTGCTCGACAAACCTCTCCCATTCCCAACCTTCCCTAACGTTTTATTCCAAAACTCCATCCAAATGACCGAAAAAAAATGCCTCAAGAAACTCAAGTGCTAACACTGAACACATGAATCTAAGAACCGGTGATCCAAGTGGAAACAAACACTGTTTCTGCCAGGTAAATGTTGTCAAATAGATGAACATACAAATATATTTATCTCAAGAGGGTTATAAACAGAGCATGCTTCTCACACCGGGTCCAAAGCCACTTGCAAGAGACGGCAACCAGTGTTGGAGAATCCACACGGACACAGCCAAGCTCACGTTTTTTTGCAAGAGCCAAGCGATTTGGAAGGCTTCTGGGAGCAACATGGGTTTCACAGGAAGCCCAGGGCAAGCCCTGGATGTGCACAGGCCAGGATGCGCTCGTGTGCAGCGCCACCAGATCTGCAGGCTGCATTGAAACACACTCCCTGCACGCAGAATCCGGACTGATGTCTTGGTTTGGGGGCACACACGTCTCTCAAGTCTCCACACAGGAAGACACTTCACAGAAAATGAAATAAAAAGATTGGTCTATTGGGGTGTAAATATTTTTGAAATCCAGGCATAGGTTTTTTTTTTCATAATACAGTTTTTCTCATGAACTTACTGAAGATTCCTCACAGGCATGGATTTCAAAATGCTATTGCACCCCAAAGAAACTTATCTTTTCCTTTCATTTTTCCACCATCTTTTTAAGGTCCCCTCGTATGTGACAGCTGGAGAGGTGAGAAGGAAACCCCAGGGCTCTCTCTCGGGCTAACCAGTGTGGCCTTGGCAGAGCTGGGACCATTGTCATGTTTTGTTGGAAAAAACGTTTCTCCGAACTCGATGTGGATTGCAACAGGAGGAAGCACTCCATCACTGAGTGACACTAATGTATTCTATTAGATTTGCTTATCATGTTAAAGAGCGTATTAAAAGGAAATGTTTGTAGAAGGATGCCACAACGTGGCATGATGGATTGAGAATTCCTAATTTGGAAAAAATGTGCTCAGACAACGTGATTGATGTGAGTGACCTACTTTATTTTATAAGAAAGTATGAGTTGCCTCAGGCCCATTGGTACACATATTTGGAAAAAGTTGTTTTTTTCCACATTAAGTTTTTATTAACATTTTCAAAAGAGCAAAAACACCATAGAAGGATATGTTACGACTTGTCAATGTAGACGTGTGCGTAGTCATTCGCCGCTTCCAGACACACTCCCCTTGCTGGAAGGGTTTCTGGATTAGGTGAGTTTCTTGCCAAGCCAGCACCTGAGGGGGAGAAATATGACACCTCGTCCCCCGATTAAAAATGACAGGGAAGGGACATTTTTATCTAAAGCGGGGTATGTGTGTGTGTTGGGGGGGGTCTCCTGTCACTTGCAGGGAGTGCTCTCTGCAGATGGGGGACATTTCATGGAGGCTGCTGGCTACCTTCCTGCTGCAGGCAGTGGGGGACTGAGGCTGAGTTAGCCATTGGAACTCAGCCTTGGAGGATGCATGCCCAGGACGCCCGTGCCCAAGTGCAGCGTCTCAGTCTGGGAGGCAGGAACCCCTGGGCTAACCCCGGGCAGCCCGGGGAGGTTGGTGTCTGGCAAAACCCTCTGTAACTGCAAAAAGGATGTGGCCAGGGAGGTTAAGAACTCCTAGGGCACAACAGAAAGAAAAACTTCTGCGTGAGAAAGTAAAAGTGGGAGAAGAAACAGGCACAAGCTTTCAGGAGGACCGTTTGCCAATTTGTCACAAAAGCCTTAGATCGCCACACACCTTTGGACCCAGAAATTCTACTCCTAGAAATCGCTCCTAAAGAAATCATTGTAAGGGGCTGGCTCTGTGACATAGTAGGTCAAGCCTCTGCTGTGATGCCAGCATTCCATGTGGGCAGTGATTTTTTGAGTCCCGGCTGCTCTACTTCTGATCCAGCTCCCTGCTAATGTGCCTGGGAAATCAGTGGAAGGTGGTCCAAGTCCTTAGGCCCCTGCACCCACGTGGGAGACCTGGAAAAAGCTCCTGGCTTGGATCAGCCCAGCCCTGGCTGTTGCAGCCATCTGGGGAGTGAATCAGCAGGTGGAAGATCTCTCCCTCTTTCTGTCTCTCCTTCTCTGTCTGTAACTCTGCTTATCAAATAAATAAATAAATCTTTAAAAAGAGAGAGAGAAAAAAAACCATTGCAAATATACACAAAGATATAGCTAATAAAAAGTTTGCTACAGAATAATTTGTAATAGTAAGGGGTGGACTCAAGCTACATGGCTGAAGCCAGAGGAAATGCTTAAATAAATTCACATACTTAGTGCAGTTTTTGAAATGATAGTACAGAAGAATAATGTTGAAAAAGGTTTGTAATATTGAATTAAATAGGAAAAGTTGTTATAATATACTATGCACATTGTGATGCCATTTGAAAAACTATATACGTTGTCTACTTAATTCTTAGACATATACATGCATCTACTTCAGTAGCTATGTGTATAATGCTGAATATATATTATGTTAGCACTTTAGCTATGCATAGTGTGAGGACATTCATCAAAGTGTTAAGAGTGACTGTTTCTGAAAGAGGTTTTACACTTTTTGATTTTTCCTTTTGCGTTTTCATTTCCTACACCAGACATACTTAAATGTGGTAATAAGTAAAGCAGTTATTTAATGGAAAATCCAAGAGACTCAACTGATTACTTAATAGAAACAATAAGAGAGTTCACAAGGATTTCCAGACACAAACCAAACAGCTTTTTCATATAGTAGTAATAGCAACTGAAAATATAAAATGAAAAATTATTCTATTCACAATAGCAAAAACAAAGCATAAATCATCCACAAAACTAAAAACGCAATGACTAATTCATGCAAGAAATATCTAAGACATGTTTAGAATCAAATAGTGAATTATAGCAAAGAAAATCTAAATTAATTACTGTGCTTCTGACTGGGATGACTAAATATTACAACAATTTTCAATTCTCTCCCAAGTTAGTTTATAATATTTACATAATAGCAATAAAATTTGTGATTAGAGTAATTGGCACGTTGATTTAAGCATGATCTAGGAGAACAGATTCATGAGAATGGACATTTTTTCAAAAAGAAGAAAAATGAAAAGTTTGCTCTATTGGATTTTAAAAGATTGCGTAAAGTCCGAATAATGAACCATAGTTGTTGTAGGAATCTGAAATACATTAATGAATAAAACAGAACGTAAAATAGAACAAATATAATCAAATTGGCTAATGGAATAAAATATGGGAATTCAGTATGTGATAAAGATTCTTATTCTATTAAGTGGAGAAAGGCTGTCTTATTCCATACATAAGTGTAAAAATAATTGGTCATCCATTTGGAGAAAAAAAGTGAAAGAGGTGGTTACTTCATGCCACACTCACAGAAAAAAATGCAGATTTATTAAAGATACATATATTCATAAAAATTATAAAAATGAAAGAAGAGTCTAAAGAATAATTCCATCATGTTGACAATGAAACAGGAAAAAAACTCAGAATCTGTAAAGGGGAAAAAGCCACAATTTTGCTTGCATAAATAATTAAATCTTCGGTGTGGGAAATACACACTGAGAAAATATGATTTATGTCAAGAGCCATAGGTTAAGAACTTGACTATGTAAAGCATTGTTTTAAAATTAGAAAAAAAAAATCAGCCGTAGAAAGGTACAAGCCAGCTGCTTCCCGCAGAAGAAGTACAGCCAAGCATGACAGGCACAAACAGATGCCCAGCCTCACTAGCAATTAGGCAAGTTAGAATTGGAGCCATAAAGTACGCTGTTCACTCACCACTGTCGATGTCTTAAGAAGGAAGGATTAATAGACAATGTGTTGCGGGGGCGGAGAAATACTTTTATCTCAGGGTGTCCGCCTCCGGTAAAGACCCACGGCAAGTGTGGTTGAGGCTGGGATGCCGCACCGGTGGGGCGAGGGAGGCACCTGCGCACCTGCAGACGGCAGCTCCCAGTCTGATCAGCAGAGCAGACAGCAAGCCGGAGAGCAGGACACCTTCGCGATCCCCACGTGTGTCTAAGGGGCACGCGCTGCTCTCAAAGTTTTTAGAAGAGCATTTCTTGCCAGCTGCCCAGCGCGGGATGGGCGCTACCTTCATTTTTGACTTTTTCTTCTTTTGCCATGTTCACATTTTTTATAATCATTGATCGCTTTTATGATATGAAAAAACAATGCACACCTGACAAAGCTGCCCAGAGAACTGAAGTGACTTGGCCAAGGCTGAGGCTGTGAGGGGCCAGGGTTGCTGGGGCCTCTACTTTCCAGGCTCCTAGTGTCCCCAGAATCCCTCTTCCTACGAGGCACTCACAAGACCCTGGTATAGCCTCTCCTTGCAAAGGAGCCCACAAATGCCCCAAAACCGTCACTTGCGGCCACCTGCTGGGCAGATCACCCCCCAACCCCAGCACTTGGCTGGGAGGAGCCACCTAGGAAGCATTGGTTTAATGAGTTTCAGGGCGGGCCTGCTGGGCTGCCCTGCCCATGCTGGGGCCAGCTTGCCCACTCCCCTGGGACAGGCACTCTTAAGGGATCTGTGGGCTCTGGACGGACCCCTCCGGGCCACAGAGGATGAATGGGCCAGGGATGTCGGCACTCACTACTCTGGGGAACCTCAGCCAGCTGACGGAGCAGGGGTCTGGGTGGTGGTGCAGGCACACGGGCAGGGGTGAAGGGGAGAAAGCAGAAAGACCCACTGCGTCGAAGCGTACACCGACCGCATCGCTTGTATTGGAAGTGCTCTGCAATTCGCTTTTCTGCCGAGAACCTGGCTTGACCTTCAGAATCATCCTCGCAGGGAAGAACAAGCAGAATTCATTGTTCCCATTTTATAGATAGAGAAACCGAGGCTGTGCAGGAGGTTGCCTCAGTTACCTGGTCACACGGCTAGTGAGTGTGGAGGGGGAATGAGAGGTTGGGTCAGCTTGGTGCTGATTCTCCCGCCACCCTGTTCCTTCTCTTCTGAGTAAACACCATGCACCCATGGTGGGTGCTCCACTTGTTTGACCTTGGCCTTGACCAGGGGTCCTGTGGAGTTTCCAGGCACAGGCTAAGATCACATCTGACCCCAGCCCCTGCCCCTGTGTCCAGCATGCTTGGCCTCCCCCAGCAGCCGTCTGCTCCTTGGGCACTAAGACAGGTTGCAGCCCCAGAGGAGGACACGCACCTGAGGCTTCTCTGGTTGAGGGCATTGGCCTGCCCAGTGAAGCGTCCAGGCACTAGCACCCAAGTCTGGAAACCCTATGTTTATCGGGTCACTTGCACTTGGGCCCACACAGTCTAGCCAGGCGCATGGCATACAGCAGGTGCTCAATGAAAGTTGGTGGAATCAGTGGGCTGACCAAAAGCACCCTGAGTTCCATCTGCAGTCCTCTTACAGGTCACCCTGGCTTTAGGTCACGCCAGCCCCTACCCTGAGAACTTCATTTTCCCTCCTGTCTCCTGGGTTGGCTGTTATTCTCCAAAGACGTGAGGCCACCTGGCCTGGCCAGGGGCTCCACCTGTTGTGTCTGCAGAACCGGAGGCCAGCCTTGCCCATGAGATGCAGAGGTGGCAACGGAAAAGGAGTGGGGGGGCACTCTTGCTCTCTGGTGGCTTCGCCAGCACCCCCAGACCCAGGCACTTGACTCCATGGTGAAGAGCCCTTCCAGGCCGGGGGTCTTGCTTCTCGCTTCCTGTCCCTCACACACAGCACATGCCCGTCAGTGAAGGGCCAGTGCTCTCCAGCCACGGCCGGCCCAAGAGCGATCAGAAGTTGAAGATGGAAACGACACCATTCAAGACCCAGGAACAGCCGAGATTTGCCCAAGGCCACAGACAGAGACGGTGTGAGAGGTCTGGGCAGGAGACATGAGCTGGTTTTCAGAGATAGGCTACAGCTATGGCCAGCTTGCTTGCCTTGATTCAGGGACCAGGGGACCCTGTTGGAAGCCACCCCTCACACATTGGCCCCACCCACATAGGCCCCACCCACATGGGCTCCACCCACACAGGCCCCACCCAGCCTGAGCTCACTTTCTGCTGGGAGAGGCCTGAAGCTCTCATGGTGAAGTCATATCTATTGTAGGGATCCTCGAGGCTACTTAACTGTGAAATAATTGCATGTGCCTCAGAACCGGGCGATCAAGGGTTTCTGTCCAACATCCCATGATGCTCTTAAAAAAGCCCTCAGTACAAAGTGCAGATGGGCTGGGGAGAAGCAGGAGGTCCAGGCTGGGCCACTGGGCTGCAATTCCACTTGCAGGTGCTGGCACCAGGCCCTGTGTGTGCGCGCAGCTCCCAGCAGACACATTGACGAGCAGAGCAGCAATGGCCGTCCCACAACCTTATCACTCTAACTGAACTGCACCCGCACGCCCGGACCTCCTTGTTTGATGATACAAGCGTAGCTGAGTGCTCTTCCATTGTCAGCAAGAACAACACAGAAGTCTACACTGCAGTCCCTCAAACCGCCTGGTCCACGCCTTCTCAACCTGGAGGCAACACGGCTGTCAGCTTAGGATGTGCTTTCCCAGAACTTTTCTCTGGGTGACTGTATTTTTGTCAACACGCATGCATGCATGCATGCACGCACACACACACATGCACACACACACGGAGGGTTTATTTAAACATTCATGGGATCATATTATGTATGGTGCTGGAACTTTTTTTTTTTTTGCCCCTTAATGCGTCTCAGAAATCTTTCTGTGCTACTACAAATTTGAGATAGCTACTTCCACCCTTGTAAATAGCTACCCAGTTCCCAGTAGTGTGGAAACACCATAATATTGTCTTTACCAGGTCCCATCAAGGGACACTTGGGTGATCTCTAATTTTTCAGGGTTCAAACAATTGAGTGCGCTGCCTCTTGCACGTGGCTGGTCAATGTTTTCCTTCCCATCAGCTCACTGCCCACCAGAGTGTCAGCTCCATGGAGGCAGGGATTTCACCCCTCCCCCTGCTAGAGAACCCAGAACATGCCCGGAATCTTTGTTGAGTGACTCGTTTGATGAGTGAGGGTAGGACGTAGCTGCCAGTCATCTTCACAATTAACGCTTGTCGACGCTGGCACACCACAAAGGCATTTTGACTCCCTGGTCCAATGTTATCCTCAGAACAACTGCGTGAGATCAGTAGCTCTCGCTGGCAATTACCCGAGACTTCTGGATGAATGTGGCCCGAAGACAGGGACAGGAGGCAGACACAGATGTGAATCTTTTCTCTGTCATTTCTTGTGTGCATCTTTGGAAATTTTACTTCACCTCTGTGAGCCCCGATTTCTTTTCTTTTCTTTTCTTTTTTTTAGATTTATTTATTTATTTGAAAGGCAGAGTTACATAGAGGCAGAGGTGGGGTGGGGGGTACAGTCTTCTCTCTGCTGGTTCACTCCTCAAATGGCTGCAATGGACAGAGCTGGGCTGATCAGAAGCCAGGAGCCAGGGACTCCTTCCCGGTCTCCCACGCTGGTGCAGGGGCCCAAGGACCTGAGCCATCTTCTACTGCTTTCCCAGGCCATAGCACAGAGGTATGGGAAGTGGAGAAGTCAGGACTCGAACCAGTGCCCACATGGGATTCCAGCTTTGCAGGCTGTGGCTTTACCTATTATGTCACAGCACCAGCCGCTGTGAGCCCTGATTTTAAAACTCACATAAAACAGGGGTGTGGTTCTTTCTTTTCAAGTCTTAGATGACAATTAAATATGATGGTAAACATATGGTACCTGACATACAGTGAGCGCTCAATAAATACTTATTCCCTCTTTGGCCTTCGTTCAGTATTTTCTTCCAGTGTCTGTCACCCGCACCCCTGCTTGCCCTGTGTCAGGTCCGCCAGCGACTGAAATGTGTCACTGTTTCTCCGACAGAAGCTTCTGGCATGACAGTCCTCGTCCATCACAGAAATTTCTTGGGAAGAAACTGAAAATATTGTTTGCCTTGTGTAGTTCCAATACAACACCACCAGCCTCCTTCCTGGGCATTCTGGGTTTGGACAGTTACCTGTTCCCAGCTAGTTCTCAAAGGCGAGGAGCTTGATCGATCCAATTGTTAATTGGATCTCTTAATTGCAGGTCAGTCACAAACTTCCTTATACATGGTCAGTGCTCAATATTGGTGGAACGAACAAAGGACCCCCAATCCTATGAACATCTGATTTGAAGTGGCCCTCCTTAACTAGTCTGGGGCACAGCACCCACTCTGCCCTCAGCACGGCACCCACACATTCTGTGCACCCACACATCAGCTGCCGACGTGGGTGACTGGCCTTCGTTTCTTCTCTGGGGTTGGAATTTCTGCTTCTGCCTCTCTCACGACTAGGGCAAATCCACCTCTGGCCGTTCTTCTAGATTCTCATGCTTTGAAATGTCCTCTTTGCAATAGCAAGTTTTGCCTACCTCTACTCCCTGTGAATAAGGTAAAAGTCACAAACAATTCTCCCACCCCACCAGCGGCAGCGTAAAGTATGGCAATGAAGAGGGCAGGCATCCCTTTGGGAGGCAGATTCGAGGCAGGACCACTGCCCTCCAAAGTGCCCATGGCCCCCTAGAGACGCTCCAGAGGCTTTTATCCAATTCCGTGTCTCATCCACTCTCCTTGCTTAAAATTTCGTTCTCCCTTCCCAAGCAACACTCACTTCTGTTTCCGTACGGCTTGATTCTGACGACCTCATCACAACGCCTCTTGAGTGCACTGCACCCACACAGTTACCAGTAGTCCTCTGCTCACAGTGCACTTTTGGAGGACATCATGGGGTTTCTCAGCTTTCAATCTCAAATGCCAACAGGAAGCCTGGCATAGAGAGGCAAGGATTTTTTTTGGAGGGTAAAAAAAGGGATGTTGCTTCCCTGTCATTTGTGTGTGTGTGTGTGTGTGTGGCACATAATCATGAAAACTCAACTCACTTGCCTTCCTGTGAAGGTGAGAATTCTGTCCTTTTATAAGTAGAGATGGGACTGCCCTTTACAACACGGCTCCTGCGAGGGACCACAATCTGAGTGGCAGATAATGACTGGAAAGAACATTTGGGGATCTGTTTAAAAGTGCACCTGCCTTCGTCATCAAGCATGGATTCTGGTAAGGCTGTCGAAGGGGCTCCCAGCCCTCCTGGGAAAAGCAAGGTCTCCCCTGCAGGTTTCCCCTGCAGGCTAGCAGCACCAAGAAAGAGCGAGTCTGGCACAGCCTGGGTCCCACCAGCATCTTAGGACGGAGTTACCCTTTGAAGGCGCCAACCCTCTTGGACTGAACTGCAACTGGCCAGGAGGGGGGAAGCTCCGCGTGTGGCTTCTCTTACCTTTTACTTTTTAGCCCAGTCTTTGGCCTCTTCCTCACCTCTCCAGTTTTGCTCTTTTGCAACAGTATTACATTAAGGCATGACAACCTACAGTAAAATATGCAACACTTCTCAATCTGTGCTCCTCCGATGTTACCAGCCCTACATCAGGATACAAAGCAACTCCAGCAGCCTGGACATGCCCTTGTGCCCCAGTCAAAGTCCTCCCCAGAGGCAGCCACCGCTCGGAATCCCATGCCGGTATACGAGTGCTGCCCACTACTTCACATAAGCCCATAGTCTGCTCCCTTCCCTTCTTCCATTCACTAAACAACAATATCAAAAATGGGCAGACATCATCTGTCTCTTCCTTCCCAAGATGTCACAAGTTAGTGTCCCCCAATGTTTGCCCCTGGGGAACAGGAATTGGGGTGCTTGTTACTGACTTTGGTATGCATTCTGGTATAACATAAAAATATACACCTTTCTAATCATGACAAAAACGTGCTTTTATGGGGTGGGGACATGAGCAGAAAGAGCCTGACGAGGGAGCCCTGGCCCCCTGGAGGTGAAGACCCCTTCCCTGGCAGGCCCTTGAGGTGGGGGTGGGGGGACCGCATGCATTCCCTTATGGTCAGTGATCCCTATAGCCATTCCTGGAGGATTCTTGGTTATCTCTTGAGACAGGGGACCATTGGATCAAAGGGTTCCTCCTCCCACAAACTCTTCCCCTTGGATCTCAGCAGAGGAAATATTGTTTAAAGCAAAATTTAAAAGTACTATGGAAGTCAGGACACACACACACACACACACACAATTGTAAACCCTTGATCACACATTTGAGTTTTAGTGATACATGTAAGGCAAATGGTAATGAATCAAAACATAGAGTTATAGCTAAGACCCATACTCTGGTCTCTGAACAGCACCCGACCACAGACAAGGGGCAACTCCTTGTTCTGGCTCCTTGATGGCCCTGCCATCAGATGGGTGTGCACAGGGACAAGGGTGGAGGACATGAGGGGCAGAGACGGACTTGGATCCTGAAATGTATTTGCAGGGACACCTAAAACATGAAAAGGAGAAAACAACCTCGCAATTGCCCAGCAGAGCACAAGGCCTGACTCCATTGGCTAAATGGTCCCATATGTGGTAATCTCAAAAACTGGGAGGCTTGGCATGGGTCGGCCTGGGTGGTGCCAGGGCTCTGTGTGGCTGGGCTGGGCAGTGAACACGCTGTGCAACCTCACTGCGCCCATTTCTGCCTCTAGAATTGGGCAACGATGGCAGTATCTGCCCCACAGGGCTGGTCAGAGAGGTGACAGAGGGAGTTGTGGGCAGGCTCCTTGTAACTCTCACATGCATCCCCCTACCAATGATTTACTGTCTCCTCTGCACCTGGGGAAAGTACTCTGGAGGGGACATGGGATCCAGGCTCCGTGGCCTCTGTGGGATCCAGGCTCTGTATCCTGCAGTTGTTCATTTCAGAGGGAACTGAAGAGCAAAGTGTTATCTTTCCTCACACTGTGGGACTTGACCTCCACAGTGCAGACAAGGAGGCACTTGGGTAGGAAATGAGAGGTGGGAGGAGAAAGTAAAAGCTGTCGGAGTCGGATGGATGTGGCTTGGAAACCAGACTCCTGCGCGCGTTAGTTGTGCGTGTGACTTTGGGTGAACCCCACACTGCCTCACAGCTTCAATTTTCTTGGGTTGAAATGGGAATGGAATTCACTGAATTAGTTCAGTGCACTGCTGGGAAGACTGGATGAGATAAACCCTGTGACGGGCATCCAGCCCTGCACCTGGGACAGGTGCCCTCGGTGACAGAAATGGATTCTTTCTCCTGCCAGAGACCCTGGCAGTCGACAAGGCGTGACTCCCCACACACCTGAGCCATGGCCCCTTAAGCCAGGATCACCAGGAACTGATCAAGGGGCAGAAAGAATGGACAAGCGAGCTGGACGCCATTAGGATAAAGTTTTCCTGCACCCTGGGCAGGGATGAGACGGATCACCTGGATGGAGAAAAGGCCGCAGGTAGCCCAGGTGTGTCCCAGCCCATGTCAGGGTGGGGGGCACACCCACACAGGGGGCGCTCGATGCTCTCATGCATCGGCCTGACAGCCTGAGCTGGGCGCATTCAGGGGACTCCCCAGCGGCCAGACCCACAGAGGGCAGCCCTTGGGGATGGGGTTGGACCCCATCAGAGGCAGGAACCCCAGGAGGAGCTGACATGGGGAGCTGAAGCCCCCTGTCCGGTTGAAGCCAGGTTTCCCTCTTTTGTTTCAGAAGGTGTTCACCAGGTGACCATTTGCAGGATCACTTTCAACAACAAGCCCACCGGCCCCTCACAGTCTGGACTCCCTTCTGCCGCTTCCGGGGGTCTTCTTCCTCCCCCTCCCGCTGCCCAGGCCCCCGGGATCAGCAGCCTCCTCCTGTTGGTCCAGCTCCAGTGACAACTCTATTTTCTGTTTTGGCTACTTTAGCTGACCACCTGCTCTTGTCCTGCCTTTTCCCCCCTTTCTTTTCCTCCCTAAACAGAACCCCTTGCGCGGCTCTTGTCTTATGAAGGGGCGATACCCCAGGGACATCTGAAGCCCCCAGTGCCTCTAAACTCTGCCCTCCGATGGACACCGGGACTGCTGCTCATTTCGGCTTTTCATGACATCAAAAGCGGACTGTACTCAGGACCCTCGGAGCTGCAAGCAGCCCAAGCCCGGGCCAGCTCTCCCTCGCCTGGGGCCGGGCCAGGCGGCTGCGAAGGGCAGCGGCGACCTGGGCCAGGCGCGCTCATCCCCGCGCGCGTCGGGCACCGCCGCAGAGCCGGCAGTCGGGGGTCGGAAGCCGGGAAGCCTCGCCGCTTTCCCGGACGCCTCAGCTGAGCATATGCTGCCCGCGCCCAAATTCATTGTTAATTCATGACATCCGTGTAGGGATCAGCAGGGCACCCAAACAACTAGCATAACCTGAGCGAGGCGGCGGCCGCAACCCGGAGAGTGCACGCTCGCGGAGCCACTTTCCGGAGTTACCCTGGTCCTGCCACAGCGGGACACCAAGGCTGTCTGCTGGCCTCACAGGAGTTCCGATCAGGACTTTACATAAACGTGAAGGCAAACAGAGACTGCCCCATACACCTAAATGCGTATCTGTGTCTCCAGAACTGTCTACAACATGCATGACATAACAAAACATCTATGTCATTTAAGGAAGGTAACAATAATGCAATACAGAACTAAATGCTAAATACATTTAACTAGCATGTAATGTGATGAAATCATCGAGTGCAATTATATACATATAATACAAACACATTACGTACATGTAATAATATTACACATGACAAGAAGCGCTCAACACAAACGGCCCGCATATGTTCTAGATCGCGGCTGTCCCGCTCTGAAACACCCCAGGTGCGGTGCAGGAGCTCGGATCCCGAGAGCCAGCTCTGGGCAGGGCGCGGGGGCGAACACGGACCGGCGCACCACGGTCTCCCGACGCGAGCCCTAGTATCTCAGACAAGATCCCAGACCAACAGCTACTCAGTGGGGCAACGGGGTGAACGAATTACCTCTTACAGAGGTCAGACGCCAACCGCGGGGAGGGCGCAAATGACACAGACGACCCCCGAGGGCTTCCTGCTCCCCACGTTCCCCGCCAGCCCCGCGTGTTTGGCGCAAACCTAGGTGTTCTACCCCTGACACATAAAGCGCATTTCCCGGCGCCGGCCGTGAGAGGCCATTCGGAAATGGAAGGAAATCTTTCTGTGCGAGAGCAGCCCGTTCCAGGGGCTTTCCAGCTGCGGGTAGCCCCGCAGCCGGGCCGCGTGAAGAGGGCTGAACGTGGAACTAGAGGTGCAATTCGATCGTCATCGCAGCGCGTGGCTCCTCTTCCCCGGCTTGGGGGGACCTCGACGCCAGAGTTACCCCAGGGTTGTATCGTGTAAGAGGGAGAAAGAACGCTGGCTCGCTGGCAATCCACAACTGCCTGCGAACGAGTTACCTCAAAAGCAGTTGTCTGGGAGAGAGGGGTGTGCGGGCTAAACCAGGGCTCTTTACGATGGGAACGCACCGCACCCCCTTCTCAGAGCGGCTTCGACTCCCAGAGCGGCCCGCGAGCGCCCAGTCCCGGCGCGGGGCGCGGGGCGCGGGGCGCACGCCGTGTCCAGCGCCACGCTGCCTGGAGGGCCGTTCCCGGCTCTGGGGCGCGCCGCCGCGGCCGCCGCGTTTGTTTGCAGTCTCTTTAACTCTCCACTTGTGGTTCTCGTCCCTTCGAGCGCCCTGCCGTGGAGTGTTAGACAAGCCCTGTCGTCTGTGGGCTCTCACCTCAGAGTCAATATTATCTCAGATGGGCACAATAGACTGGAATGAAAAGCTAATATTGAACCAATGCGGTCCCTGCCCGCGCCGCCGCGATGCCACCCTTTGCCGCGCAGCCCCAGGCGAGCCGCTGGCGGCCGGGCTAAGCGGAGCGCGCCCGCGGTCGGGCCTCTCCGGGTCCTCGGCGGGACTTGGGGCGGGGGCTGGGGGCCCCTTCGGGCCCAGCGGCAGAGGTGTCGGAGGCCCAAGCGGGCTGCGGCTGCTGCAGGCCCCCAGACTCCCCCTCGGGTCCCACTCGCGGCCTCCCTTCCCACCGCCCCGGGCTGGCTGCGAAGCGCCGGTCGGCCGGCCTCGGGGGAATCCAGGAGCACGGCGGTCCCAGCGCCCAGGCGCCGAGGGGATACAAAATAGAGCCGCTGTGGAGCCTGCTGTAACTCCAGGCGCCCGGGGCCGGCCTTTGTGTGTGACTGCGGAATGCGGGCAGCTTCGGCCCCGGAGCAGCCCGCTCCTTCCCCTGGCTTGGGGGACCAGCCCTCAAGGTTAAAGACCCGGCTGCTCGCGGAGGGGTGGGGTCCTTGTGGAGGGGGGCGGGTCCCTGGGCCGCTTTGAGTCGCCCGGAGAGCGGCAAGGGATATTTGGCGCACCGAGCCTCGGTGGTCGGTGTTCAGCGCTCCCGTCTGCGGCCCTCCCTGGCGTGGAGAGGCCGCAGACAGCCCTTCCACTCCTCAACCGAGGCTTGAGTACGCAGGGGCAACCGGGGACGGAGACAGAAGGGTCTGGGGCAGGTGGTCCGGGGGGCAACGGTGGGCGAGTGCGTGGGACGCAAACTCCAGGGTTGAGACGCTGTGGGGCGGCCTGGACGCGCCTTGCTGTGCGCCATGATCTGGGTGCCCCATCCGTCGGCTGACTGGGTCCCTTCCCTGCCTTCTTCTCCTTGGCCAGAGCGCAGAGTCTGGGGACCCCTGGTGCGGGGGGGGGGGCAGGGCTCCTCATGGAGTGACCACTGCATCCAAGGCCAGGCGGTGGGAGTGCACCACGGGCCTTTGCACACTGCCTGGGAGCCTCAGCTTCCTCATCCAGAAAACAGGTATATGGCTCCTTCAGGGACTCATCACACCAGGTGCCTGGCCCGGGGAGATCACCGGTGTGAGCCTACAGGCTTCTCAACACTGCAACAGTGGGGTACAGGGGCCAGAACCCGGGCGTTCCTCTAAGACCTCCCGCGTGTTGCCCAAGTTTCAAGGAGAGCTGCAGTGTCCTGATTCCCTTTCTAAGCCCAGCCATGCAGTTTAGACAATAGGGAGGTCCTAAGAGAAAAGACTGACTCCCCGCGAGAGGGGCCTGCCACAGGCCAGCGTGCCAGGAACCGGGGAGATCGCCACCAACATTTGGAAGGCATCCATTCCATTCCCAGAGGAGTCCAGGGCTCCGGGTCAGGAGGCTCACCAGGAGTGGCAGAGAGCAGAGGGGGGAATGCTGCCTCTGCACCTGTCACCCTGGCTGGCCCTGGCTGGGACCCCAGCAGGATGGGGTCAAAACTTTGGGGGACGATTGGAGGAATTTTGACAGCCCAACTCCCTCCCAGGTGCGGGACAGTGCAGGAGAGACCAAGCTGTCCAGGCACAGGCCAGGCAGTCCTATGGGCATGGGAGCCTCTGTCCCGTGCTCCCTGAGCCTGGCTGGTGCACGCGTCCATTCCTCGCCTGCCCTTGCTTGGTCTTGGGCTTTCATTTGAAGGCAGCGAAGGGAGAGGGAAAATGAGACCCCTTTGACTGTGTTCAGTTCTTCCCACGATGACTCAGGCCAGCGTGTGTCCAGGCACTGAGGACTTTGAACGCTATGAAAGGGGCAACGGACAGCTGGGTCCGCGGTGGCGCCCGTGGCGCCCGGCGTCGGAGCAGAGTTCCTGGCTCTGAAGTCTTGGGTCTCACAAAGGCTGGGTCTCGGGAAGCCCAGCCGCTCCTAGCGGCCGCCGAATCCGGAGAAGGGCAGCGCCTGTCTCCCGCAGCCACCCAGGGCAGCGGAGGCCAGGGCCGGGTGGAGACCCTCCCGCGAAGCTCAGCGCTCAGCTCTGCGCTCCGGGCAGTTACTCCGCTCTAGGACAGCATTCACATGACACGGGTTTCCGGCACATCCGAGCAGATCCCACGGTCTCCCCGGGGGACGAATGGTCCACACGCCTTGGAGGCAGGACCTAGTCCTCAGAGCCCCATCGCGGCTGCTCAGCGGTATGCTCCAGGGTGTGACTGGTGATCCGTCATCACCCCCACCAGGACCGGGGTCTCGGGCGGCCTCGGCTGGCCGCGAGGGGGAGCAAATCCTGGAGAGCCGCACCCGGCGACCCCGGCCCTCTCGACTCCACCCGAGGCGGATCGCGTGCCGGCCATCCGCGGCCCATGCCTTGAATCTTTGTGGTCGAGCCAGGGTATCTGGGGCTTCAGGCATTGAGTTGTGGCTGCACTTGCTCCCGGCCTCATGGCACTTGGCGCTGTCCCCTCCTCCCTGCTCCGGGGGAAGGCAGCCCGACTCCCAGTGAAGCTGCTCTTCCATCGTGGACGTGGACTGTGGCGGGGAAAGCCGGAGCAGACGGCTGGGGTGGGGGAGAGGGAAGCATTCCTGAGTGGTCCCCTCTCCGCTGTCGCCAGTGAGCCTCCTCAGACTCCTCTCCCGCGCCCCCAGCCTGGGATTGCTGTGGCGGCGAACTCTGGCACTGGGGCTCAGCTTCTGCGCGCCTGGGGCGCACCCGCTCAGGGACACCGAGCGTAGGGCGCCCGCGCCCGGCCCTCGCCGCTAGGCGCCGCTGTGCGCACACCGATCGCGGCCAGGCCAGCGGCCTCTGGGGAGCACACCAGAAAGGGATTTGCCATATATACATTTTTTTTTTTTTAAAGAAATGACTCTAAGGCATTAATTCTACTTTTCACCGAGGGGCCGGAGGGACTGCGAATTACAATGGGATGTAGGAATTCTTGGCCAGCCTGTGGGCTTCCGCATCTCTGGACACCTTCGGACGCCTCCAGGCCAGGGAAAGGGCTCACGGTTCTGCGCGGCCGCAGCGCGGGGAGGGTTCCTCGTTCCCCTCTCCAGAAAGGCGCAACCCGCGGCGACCCGGCCGTGGCGGAGGGCTGCGGGCTGGCTGGACCACACAGGGCCAACGGCCTAACCTGAAATGTGCTCACCGCTCACAGCGCGCCAAGCCCGATCTCTCAACAATCATTACCACGCTAGTTCCTTTCCACAGGTGAGACAACTTAAGGCGCACTCCTAGCCTGCGCTGCGGGAAGCTGCGCCCCCACCGCAGATCCCGCAGATCCCGCGCAGGCCTAGCGGGAAACCAGCCAGGGAGAGGCGCCGCCTTGCTGGAAAGGCGAGCGCACACGCTTATCAGAGATCCTTGGCGATCTTTCCCTGGGGGGCACCTCCGAGGAGGAGCCGGACATCCAGGCCTCTCTCACCCCAACACCTCCCTAGGGAAGTTCCTGGCCTTTGGGGGCCGGGGTTGGGGGCACACAGGAGCGAGCTGGCAAGCTGCCGTGAGACCAGCAGAAGCTCAGGGTTTCCGCAGCTTTATGGAGGCCGGGTCAGCAGCAAGTCGTGGGGTGAACAGGAAATAACACAGCAGCCGCTGTGGAGGGTCACCACGCACCAGACGCTGTCTGCACACCTTGCTTATGTCATGGAACAGTCCCGAGGGCTAAGGTGCGGACATTTGTGTCTGTTTCAGAGGAGAGAAGACACTGGCACAGCGAGGTTAGGTAACTTGCCCAAGGTCACACGGGCAGCCTGTGAAGGGAAGCCTGCTTTGGGGTGGCGGTATAATCACATACAAGTCATCCTGCGTGGCGTGCACTGTTCTGAGTTTTGAACGGCTCACAGTTGTTTAAGTGCCACCGCAAGGAGGGCGTAGAACAGTTCTATCACCAGCAGAACCATCCCCCCTCCCCCCCAAAAAGCCTGGGGCCCCACTGCTACCACCCCTGCCTCCCGGGCAGCACTGGCTGTGCTTTTACATAGGACAAAGAGGTCAGGAGTGGTGGCCGCCTGGCCCAAGGTCGTCCAGTAAGTCCAGACCTGGGGTTGGAACCTCCGTAGGTGTCTGCTCATCCAGCGCCCGCACAGTGCCTACTAGGCACCAAAGGCGCAGCGGCGCGGGGCGCCTGCGGGCCGCGGGAGGGAGCAAGCTCTTGGCTCTGGGCTGGGGCCTCAGACATCATCCACCTCCCACTGCACACAGAGGGTTTTAACCCAAAACCCACTCGTTGGGCGACCAAGGAACAAAGCGAGGCTGCATCTAGGAGGCCCCAAGCGGCCGAGGAGCTCAGAGTGCAGAGCCGAGCGAGCGCCCGGCCCCCCGCGCTCCTCCGCCCGCCCGCGTGGTTAATGAGTGACTTCCCTGGTTAATTCCCTCGCACGTCGGGGCTGGGCGACGAGAACCTTCTCGGTCTGCTCTGGTCTGGACGCATGCATTAGCATATATTACCCAGTTTCCAATACTTCCGCACCGCCCCCGATTCACCGGAAGCCCGCTTTCCCCCCCAACCGGGGCTGGCGGCTGCAGCGCTGCTTGGGGCGCGGGGGTGGTGGAGCCGGAAGCTTGGGGCGAAGGAACCGGCCCTACCATGCCCTCCTCAGCGGGGTGAGCGCCAGACCCCGCTGGTTCCTTCAGCCTCGCCCACCTGTGCCATCCGGAGTCCTTAGGACAACTCTGGCCCTTGGAGGACAATTTTCCTAGGATACCCCAGGATGGGAGTGGGGGTGTGGAGCAGTCTGGCCCTCCTCTCTGGGCAAATGTGGCCGGCCGAAAGGTCAGGTCTCCAGCCCATCATCAGCTCCCAGTGGACTCCACCTTAGTGCTAGGGACTGAAGGTTTGAAAGGGGAGGAGACGCCCCTCCAGATCCCACACAGCCGGGTCTTGCTCTGTGTCCCAGGCACAGTCCTTGCCCTTAAGGTCAGCGATGTCTACCATCAGCCAAGATCACGGTGCAATAAGTGCCCATTACCCTTTCCACGGGCTGTGGTGGGCTTTCAATGGCCTTGATTTGGAACCCCAGAGTCTTAGGACCACATTTGGAGCGCCTGGCCCGAGGGAGAGGCAGGATGGCCCCTCTCCCGTCCTGCAGAGTCACAGGGAGAAGTGCCCATTGCCACTTGCCTTAGGGTGCCCGGATCCACCTGCTGCCCATACTGGGTGTTCATTCCGGCTTCGGAAACCTGAGGGCTGACCCCTGTCTCCACCCAGGACTGGCTGGCAGGGCACAGACTTCCACCCTTCAACATGGCTTCAGGCTGCCTGCTGCTCTGAGCGAGGCCGAGCCTCCAGCCCCATAGCCTAATGGAAGGAATGATTTTCAAGGTGGAGACAATACTCTGCAGACTGTGGTGCAGGCCTTGGGGAGCTGCAGTCTTCTAAGGCACCAGAGGGGCTTGGCCCAGCACCCGGCATCTTTGGGTCTAGGGGTAAAATAAATAAATAAATAAAAGAGGAAAGCAGGGCCAGGACGCCAGACCAGAGGTGGTTTGCAAGAGGTCAGAAGCCTGAAGCAGAGGGCCCCTTTCTCCCTCTGTGAGGGCAACACAGGCTCACAGCTTCTTTCTGTGTGCGCCCGTGTATGTGTGTGTGCGTGTGTGTGTACACGCATGTACCCTCCCACACCAGGAAGGCTGAGCGAGGAAGCAAAGATGCTCCCTGACAGCTCCCCAATAATGCTCTTGGGGTCCCAACAACCCCAAGAAATGCTCCTCCACATTCCTCTCTTGCCTGGGAGGGCTCCTCAAAGCGGGTTTTGGATACACCTTCCACTTACACACCACTATACGTGTGACAAAGTCAGCAGCGGGCACACACGAGGACACAGCAGGTGAAACCAGGGCGGGACAGGGGCCAGCTGGGGAAGTGCAAGTCCTCCCAAGACCCAGACTTCGGGAGGGCGTGTGCCGTGTCACGCAGCTGCCTCCCCCTCCACCCACCCCTGGCTGGACTTCTCCAGGGTCTCCAGCAAACGCAACCGAGTGACCAAACCAAGGCGTTTCTTGGTCCTTAAGATAAATGACAGGGGCCTGGGAGTGATAGATTTAAAGGACGCCAGATTTCTTAAAAAGTCATTAATCGTAAACGTGCAAAATACCTGCTGGTACTTCACTTTATAAGAATGTAATTGGCAAAAGGGGGGAAAAAGAGGAAAAAAAAAAAGAGGCGGCTGATGAATAGATAATGGATCTTTAACCACCAATAAACAGAGAGCAGCGCCAGCAGCCTGGGGGATGTGATCATAATTGCGCCGCCCAGCGAGCCAATGGGGACGAGCGAACTCGGCCCTAAAATCATCCCAAAACCGAAGGCGAGTTCGAAAATGCGGACACGGCCGAACACCGGAGACCCGATCCGCAGTCCCTAGTTAAGAGCCCTGAGTTTGCGCTGCAACCCAGCCCTGGAACAACAGATGGCAGAGTAATAATAGAAATAATAATAACAATAATACCGACCATAGCAGCAGCGGGGATAACAATGACGGCACTTAGTAACGAGGGCGCAAGAGTAGTGGCCCCGGGTCAGCCTACGCCCTGACCTGCGAACCCCCCACCCCAACACCCGGGGGTTCCAAAAGGAACTGTCTGGGGCTAGGAGGTGCGCGCTCCCACGCCCAGACGGAGAAGGCGAGGGTCTGCCCCGAGAGCGGGCGCCGGTCGGACGCCCACCAACCCCGCACAGCCAAAAGCAGCTCAGCTCTCCGCTTGCAAACGGACGAGCTGGGTCAGGGCCCGCGGACGCACCGACCCTGGGACCTCAAGGCTACGCGTGGTTGGACGGGTGGGAAGACTCCCCCCCTCGCCTAGGAAACCGCGCGGAGTTGGGCTGGGGGGTGGGGATCGGTATCGCGGCACGGCGCCTTCAGCCCTCGCTGGGAGCAGTCCCGCCCGCTTACCCTCGCGGTGCTCCCGGGCATCCCAGATCCCCCGACACAGGGCCGCGGAGGGCCGTAGGGCGCCAGGAGTCTGCGTGTCCGTCTGTCCGTCTGTCCTCCCAGCGCGGGCGCAATAGGCTCGGGATCCAGGGGGCTGTAGCTGAGGCGGCGCCCGCCCGGGACTCGGGGACTCGGCAGGGACCGGGGCGCCCCGGAGGGAGCGGAGGAGGTGGAGGTGGAGGTGGTGGTGCTGGTGCTGGTGGTGGTGGTGGTGGTGGAGGAGGAGGAGGAGGAGGAGGAGGAGGAGGAGGAGGAGGAGGAGGAGGCTGAAGGGGAGGAGGTGGGGAAAGAGGAGAAGGAGGAAGAGGAGGAGAGGAAATCGGAGGAAGAGGAGGAGGCGAAGGAGGAGGAGGAGAGGCCGCAGCAGGCGCCGCGGGAGCGAGTGAGCTGGGCGCGCGGGGCGAGGGCGCGGAGAGGTCGGGCGGCCCGGCGGGCGGCAGGAGGCTCGGCCCGGGCGGCGGCGCCGACTCCGTTCCACTCTCGGCTGGGATCCAGGCCTCCGGGTTCCCAGGCGCTCGCCTCCCTCTGACGCACTTTAAAGAGTCTCCCCCCTTCCAGCTCAGGGCGAGTAATAGCGACCAATCATCAAGCCATTTACCAGGCTTCGGAGGAAGCTGTTTATGTGATCCCCGCACTAATTAGGCTCATGAACTAACAAATCGTTTGCACAACTTGTGAAGAAGCGAACACTTCCATGGATTGTCCTTGGACTTAGGGCGCCCTGCCCGCCTTTTGCAGAGGACAGAAAACTTTTTTTTCCTGCCTCCCCCGAGAAACTTCCCCCCCTCCTCTCTGCCTCTAACTCCGATCCCCCCACGCCATCTCGCCAAAAAAAAAAAAAAATCACCCCAATCCACGCCTGCAAATTCTTCTGGAAGGATTTTTCCCCCTCTCTCCAGGTTGGGCGCGTTTGGTGCAAGATTCTCGGGATCCTCGGCGTTGCCTTTCCCTCCCCCTCCCCCTCCTCTCCTTCTTCCTTTCCTTTCTTTCTTCCTTTCCTCCCCCCCACCCCCACCCCAAACAAACGAGTCCCCAATTCTCGCCCGTCCTCGCCGCGGGCAGCGGGCGGCGGAGGCAGCGCGCCGCGGTCGCCGGGAGCAGGGAGCCCGGGGCGCGCGCTCCTCGGCGCAGCATGTTCCAGCCGGCGCCCAAGCGCTGCTTCACCATCGAGTCGCTGGTGGCCAAGGACAGTCCCCTGCCCGCCTCGCGCTCCGAGGACCCCATCCGTCCCGCGGCGCTCAGCTACGCCAACTCCAGTCCCATAAATCCGTTCCTCAACGGCTTCCACTCGGCCGCCGCCGCCGCCGCCGCCGGCAGGGGCGTCTACTCCAACCCGGACTTGGTGTTCGCCGAGGCGGTCTCGCACCCGCCCAACCCCGCCGTGCCAGTGCACCCGGTGCCGCCGCCGCACGCCCTGGCCGCCCACCCCCTGCCCTCCTCGCACTCGCCACACCCCCTGTTCGCCTCGCAGCAGCGGGACCCGTCCACCTTCTACCCCTGGCTCATCCACCGCTACCGATATCTGGGTCATCGCTTCCAAGGTACGTGCCACGTCGCGGGACTGCAGCGCGCTCCGCCCGCTGCATCCTCCCCAGCCCCCGGCCTGCTCGAGGTGGGCGCCGGGCAAGGCCTGAGCGGAGGCTCCCCCGGCTCTCATGGGCCGGCGCGCCCGCTTCGGAAACTGGGCGGCGTGGGGCCAGGTGTGGTGCCGATCCCCGGTCTCCGAGGCTGCGGCCAGTCTGGGGCGCTGGCTGCTAGCCGATGGGCCCCTCGGCAGGGGCGAGGACGGCGAAGTTGTGCCGGAGTGCGCTCGGGTCGGGGCAGGCCGGGGCAGCCGGCTCTGCGTGTCCGCCGCCCGAGAGCCCAGAGCCCGCGGGTTCCCCTCGGCGCTTCGCCCGCTCGTCCCGGATCCGAGGGGCGCGGGGAGGGCCCGGCCACCAGGTTCACCTTCGACCGTGTTCCGACCGCCTCACTACCCAACTACTGGTCCAGACCCGCGATTTCTCGGTTTGGCGCCGTCTCACCGAGGCGAGCAGACCCCTGCGCCCCTGGAGCGAAGCACGGTGTTTTCCCCCCTTTGCTTTTCGGAGGCCGGAGGAGGGGCGGCGACCCGTGCGGGTGGAAGCCTCCGGGGCTCGGCCCGCTCGCAGCGATCCGCTTTGGGGGCGCCGAGCGGCCGCGGCGGGGAAGCGGGTTCGGGCTGGTTTTTTTTTTTCTTCTTCCTTTTAAAAGAAGTGGACAGGGTCAGGAGACGGCCTGGGCGGGGGAGATCTATTTGGGTGTTTTCATTTCTTGCTTTAAAAAACAAAATTGGTTTTCTTAGGGTAAGGGGTGGGAGAAAAGTTAAAACTTGCCAAAAAAAAAAAAAAGTGCAGTAATTAGTTTAGGGATCGGAATGGGTAAAAGTCCTTCCTCCGGCGGCACCGATCAATACTCGGCCTCCTGTCCATCCATTAACCCTTGCGTTGCGGCCAGGAGCCGAGAAGAATCGGGTAGATGTCACCCCTTCCCCGTAATTAAAGCTCACCCCGACCCCCCAAAACCCTCCCCCCTTACTCCTGGACTGGATCTGCCTCCATTGCCACCTGGACTGTCAGTTTGTTTTTTTCTTTGTTTGGGTTTCTGGTTTCGCGATTTCCAACCCTAAGGAGCGAATCTGAAACTCTGGCTTTGCTTGGAAAGTTTGGGGAGCCTCTTCCTCATCCTCCGCCAGCCAAGGCCCTGATCCCCCCAGCAGGTCCTGAGCAGCCCGAGAGCTGCCTTGGCCGCGGGGAGTCGGAGCGGGCGCCCGCAGCTCGGAAAGCTGGGGCTCCGGTGCTTGCGCTCGCATCGGTCCCCCGGTTCTCTGGAGCCGGGTCCTCGGCAGGCAGCGGCGGCGGGCGCCGGGCACACCCGCGGCTGGCGCTTCTGTCCGGGTCGGGCTGCACTGACCCGCCGGGCTTCTGTACTTCCCTGCGGGGTTAACAAGACAAGATTTCACCGAGTCTGCGAGGAAACTGGACAGCGGCCCGCCACCTCCCCACCTGTGGCCAGTGTTCCTCGGGAAGCTATCAAGAACAGAAAGCCGTTTCTATGGGTGGTGGGCGCCGACCCCCTGGCCCGGCTCTGCCTCTCCCATCTTTTCCCCCCGGCGCCGGCGCCGGGCGCGGAGGTGGCCAGGCCTGCGGCGCCAGGGCGACTACTGAACCCGCCGAGGTCAGGAGCCTGGGGACCGGTTGGGTGCCGCCCAGCTGGAGCCCCGGCGACGGTTCCAGTCTGGCAGCTGAGCCGGCGTCCCCTACGCGAGCCCCGGGAGGGCCACCGGCCCCTGCCGGTCTTGCAGTGCAGGCGATGCGCAGGCCCTGAGCGCGGAGCCAGGCCAGCCCGGCTCGGGAGAAGCGCGCGCTTCGACCAGAGCGACCCCCCCTAACGGGACTTCTGCTGTACCCCCGCAGGGAACGACACAAGCCCCGAGAGTTTCCTTTTGCACAACGCGCTGGCCCGAAAGCCCAAGCGGATCCGGACCGCCTTCTCCCCGTCCCAGCTTCTAAGGCTGGAACACGCCTTTGAGAAGAATCACTACGTGGTGGGCGCCGAAAGGAAGCAGCTGGCGCACAGCCTCAGCCTCACGGAAACTCAGGTGGGTGCGGCCCCGGGCGCAAAGACCCTTCCGAAGCTCGCTGCCCCAAATCTCCAGGTTCCTGCAGCTGGGCCCCGTGCACCCGCCTTGAAGGAGCCCGGGAGTTGGGTCCGCGCCCGCGCTCCGGTTTTGTTAAGCTTGGAGGTGCTCAGCTTTCATGGGCTCCAGCGGGCACCCTAAGGGCCACCCCTGCCCCAAGTTCTGCGCGAAGCTCTGAGTTACTCCCCCTGCCCATCTGGGCTTGCCTGGTAGCTCCTGACCGAGACGCCTCCGCACTTGTGTTTGGACGTTTTGGTGAGAGTCTTGGGGACCCCGGGCTGGGGTCCAGGACGCGGGAAATCGCGGCAGAGTAGCCCAAGACTTGCAGCCCGAGCAGGATAGAGTGGGGAGTGGAGTCAGGGCGAGTTCCGAGTGCCTGCGGGACCTTAAAGGAATGGGAGAACCAGAAAGTGGAGGCCAGGAGACCTGGGAGCACCCGAAATCCGAGCGATGACGCTAGGAGGCTGCAGAGAGGATCTGCCCGAGGGGACAGGCCCTGCGGCGCAGCAGCGTCCCGTGCGGGCCCGGCTGCGGCTTGTCCGGGCGCGGGGAGGAGGCCTGGGGCTACAGTAGGCGCTACTGTACGCGGAGCCGCCGGCGGGGTCAGAGTTCCCGGTAAACAGTAACGCTTTCGGGCAGATTAAGTTGTAACTTTTTTTTTTTTTTTTTTCTGGGAAGCGCAGAAAGGTCGAGGCTTTGTTTTAAGACATGCTCCCCTCCCCTCCTGCCCCGGACGAACCCGAAGAGGGCCGGGCGAGTTTGCGCGGGGCCGGCCCGAGGCGCGGGCCGGACTGATGTCTTCGGGACCGCCGAGGCGGGCGGTGGTCTTTGTCCGGCTCGCTGCGCACGCCGCCTGGAGTCTTTGTGTGCGTGTCAAGCCCCGAGCGCACCGGCGCGCGCCTTGGGCGAGCGCCGGGGAGAAGTGAACCGTCCTCCCCTTCAATTAGCAAACTCAAAGCAAATTAAACTCAGCCTTGTTCCCGCTCGGCTTTTTCCTGGGGCACTCTAGGGGACTGGGGCATTCGGGGAGAGCGAGCCGGGACCGGCCGGCGCTTTCAAAGGAACGAGCTGAGCGGACCTCGGGGGCCCCAGGGGGCTGGGGCTGGGCTGGGGCGCGGCTAGCGCCAGAGGAGCTGACGGGATGGAAAGTGTGCTCCCCACCGGCCCCCAGCACGGGGACGCGAGGACGTGGTCTTCTTTGGTGTGGTTGTTGAACGGGAACCCACTGCCCGGCTTCTCCAGAGGACCACTGGACATAGCTGACTCCCATCCCACCGTCCCCAGACGTCAGCTCTGGGGCGGCCGGGCCACAAGCCCAGCACCTGGTCCCAGGGTGACCCTGGCCCTTTCTGGGGCTGCCTGGGAGGAGGGAGAGGAGGCCTCCCTCTCTCCACTTTCCCTCTCTTTCTCAGTGGTGCCCTTATTTCTCTAACTCATAGACTTCCGGCGGCTTTCAGTTTTGAGCTGCTTTTCCTAGCGGGAAAGGTGCAACTGGGTTGATCCACCAACCGCCCGGGCTTCCTCCAGTCTCAGCTGCTTTCTGCTCACCTGTGAGAGTCCCCCCATTAGGGGACCACAGCTCAGGCAAACCCTGCACAACCACGGAGGGCCAGCGTTGGAGAGGAGGCGCTGTGTTTAGGCAATGCCCACCAGATCTCCGGAAAACAGAAAACACATTGGGCCGTGTGCGAAGCTGCGGTGGGGATGGAGGTCTGCCTGGCACCCCTTGCTGGGGAGAGTCAGGAACACATCTCTACTTTTCTTTACTTGTTACTTTTGTGTGGGGGGGCCCCATGTGTTTCAAGGCCACTGCTCTCAGCAGGATGTGGGTGCCCTGTTCAGAGCCTTCCAAAAGTTCAGCACACCCTGGGCCCTGGGTGAGACTCGCCAGGAAGACTCAGAAGGGGAGTCACCCTGCTTCCAGGCCATCCAGGGAGGCCCACTCTGAGGGTGGGCACGGGCCTGGGCCTCCTCCAAGTCTGGCTGGGGGTCGAGGGCAGAGCGCTGGCACAGACCTGACCGCCCCGTCTGCCTCTGCTCACAGGTAAAAGTATGGTTTCAGAATCGGAGGACGAAGTTCAAAAGGCAGAAACTGGAGGAAGAAGGCTCAGATTCGCAGCAAAAGAAAAAAGGGACACACCACATTAACCGGTGGAGGATCGCCACCAAGCAGGCGAGCCCCGAGGAAATAGACGTGACCTCAGACGACTGAAACACAGACCGCACCCCACCGAAATGGACAACACCGAGCACCGCAGGCAGGGAGAGGAGGGGAAGACGGAAAACCCTACAAGACAAAAACAAACCGCACACACATTCATCGGGAAGGGACAGGGGATCTGGACGAGCACCCGGGCGCTTCGCAGACTTCGGACCGCGAGGGCGCAGGGTCCCTAATCCGAGGCCGTGCTGAGATGGCAGAGGATGGAGTCTCCTTCATCAACATGCGACCCTCGTCTAAAGAGGCAGCTGAGTGAGTGAGTGAGTGAGTGAGAGAGAAACAGAGAGATGGGGGTGGGTGGGAGAGAGAGCGAGCGAGAGAGATCCGAATGTGGCAAAGCTGAACGCTCTGACAAGGGGAGCTGTCAGTCAGACGCCAAACCAGCAGGACGAGATGATTGGCAGGTATTCCGTTTACCGCAGTCCACTTAAAAAAATGACAATAATGGTGATAAAAGCAAACAAACAAACAAACAACCCAAGCAGGCACAGGACTTTTTGTTTTGCACTTCGCAGTGTTTTCTCCCCAATCTTTACAAAGTAATTAGTAATAACAAGCAAAATTCCATATTTAGCCCCATCCTACACCTGTTTCAAAAACTTGAATTGCATGTAGCAGTTGTCGGGCGAATGGTGTCTAAAGACAAAATGAATTGTAATTTTGTTTCCTTTTAAAGACAGGTTCTGTGTGCTTTTTATTTTGATTTTTTTTCCGAGAAATGTGCAGTCTGTAAACACTTTTTGATACCTTCTGATGTCCAAGTGATTGTGAAAGCTAAATGAAGTAGCTCAGCGATAGTGGTCCTCTTACAGAGAAACCGGGAGCAGGTCAGGGGGCTGGGAGTGGCAGGAGAGGGTGCCCACGAAGAAGAGTCAGGGCTTGTGCTGGAAAAAAAAATAATAATCTGAATTCATTCTGTTTCTTGGACATTCCCTTTCCTAACATCCTGAGGCTAAAAAACCCCGAGGTAAACTTCTCCTTTTAGTGGTTGGAGAAATTGGCAGAGTTCAACCATTCACCGTCATGGCCATTCCAAACTTTAAACCTATTGGAAAAACCGAAGGACTGTAGTTAGCAGGGATGGTAGTGTGGCCACGGACACGCGGCAAGTTTTCAAGCACTGAGTTTCTATTCCAAGATCATAGACTTACTAAAGAGAGTGACAAATGCTTCCTTAATGTCTTCTATACCAGAATGTAAATATTTTTGTGTTTTGTGTTAATTTGTTAGAATTCTAACACACTATATACTTCCAAGAAGTATGTCAACGTCAATATTTTGTCAATAAAGATTTATCAATATGCCCTCAGAGTAGCTGTCTCGGGAAATTGAAATGCATCGTTTAAGGAAGGATTCTGTAATTTGAATGTGGTTCTTCCCATTCTAGGCTCAAAAACCCAACCTACCCCTAACGCTGCCCCCCCCCCAAAAGGGCCAGAATGGATTCTTGGGCATTTTAAAGAGAGAGAAGAGGGAGGAGGAAGGTAGCTAGGACAAGTTAAGTCCTTTATAAAAGGGAGCAGAGAAAAAAATTTTGTAACCAGACCTTGGCCCGGTGTGTGCCCTGCTGAGGGAGTTTCGTGTGAACTTCACATTTCAAATGCTGCTGCTTCTTCTCCTAACCTCTGCTGCTGCTTCCTTTTAATCTGGACATATGGTTATGCCTTGAGGGGTACTCACCCACGATTGCAGAAAGCTAAGTAGAATCAGAATCCTGGGACTTCTAAACTTTGTTTCTGACTTCAAACCTCCAAATGCAACTAACACCCCCCCATATCTCTCCCTCCTCCTCCCTCTCTCCCTTCTTTCTTTTCTTCTTCTTCTTCTCTCTCTCTCTCTCTCCTCTCTCTCTCACTGGCCCCAATCTTCTGTAGGTGATGGGATGAACCCGTGGACCTCAGCAGCCTTATAAGGCAAGCATTCTGAGAAACCTTCAAGTCTTAATTTTCATGTTAAAGAAGAAGTTGTAACCAGTCTTGGAGGAAACTTAGCTTTCTTCCCTCCCTCCTTCCCCCTTTTTGGGGGTATGAGGTTGTTTTTGCATGCTTCATTTGCTTCTTATCCTGATAGGCTGCATTAATCAGTTTTATTTCCATTGATAGAGAAACCTCGTCTGTTCTGTTCCAGCTACAAAGCGTCCTGCAAGCTTTTGTGAAAGTGCAAATCAGTTTAAGCAATTATCATACCAGGAATATGAAGGGGAAAGAGGAGGCCTTGCCCAGTGGTCTGCTTTAATCTCTTAATCCACGGATCCAGGGGGGCTGCCTGGACATAATTTAGGACAATCTCCCCACCCTTTACACTGTGATAAGGCCGAGTTACAATGCAGGGCAAAAATACAAGCTTTGTTAACATCCTGCCTTGAAAAGTTAAGATTAGACATTCTGTGCACGTGTGGGGACTATAGGGCACTATGGAAATTTTTTCTTTCTTTTTTCCCTCCTCTCCTCTAATGTAGAATTCATTCTCTGTCCCTCTCTCTCCTCCCCCGTCTCTGCCCGTCTCCCCCTCTGTCTCTGTCTCTGTCTCTGTCTCTGTTCCTCTGCAGAACCTGCCGGCTCATCGTGGGTGCATGTTCACCCGGACTCCTTTGGGAAGGTGTGTGGTTTGTGGGGGATGTCGAGGCAAGAGGGGGTGGCCTTGGGGAGACCCAGGCTTGCCTCCCACAGAGACAGGTGTGGCCCAGTCCCGGGCACCTGCGGGAGATTTCCAGTGCAAACCTCAGTGGCCGTTAGCTGTCTGGAGCACTTTGCAACCATCCTCCTCGCTCAACCAAGTCCAAGTTACCTTTCCTTTCCACTCACCTTCCAAAACCCGAAACGCCTGGCACACCGAGCCCAGTCCTGTTAAAATTCAGACTGGCCTTTCCAGAAAAAAAAAAATTCTCATTGATAAGCCTTCTTTTTGCAGGAGCCATCTATTTAAATTTTTTTCCTTAAAGCATAAGAAAAGGGGGGGTGGTGTGGATTTTTTTTTTTTTGGTAAATGTCCTATGTAGTGTAACAGCAATAAAATCATCAGAGAATACTATTAGCTTTGAGAAAAAAAAAAAAACTAAAAGCTTTATTACAAACCAAGCTTTGAAAATAGGGGGGATTAGGCGGCTGAAAGGGTCCCACAATGGTAAGAAGAAAAGGTTTCATGCTAATGAGGTTAATGCCCTTTGTATCTCGGGCCTCCACATCTTCATTACGCGCTATCTCCGGCTGCACCGAGCGGCTCAGAGAGCCGCAATCCACTCCAACGCCCCCCTTCCCGGCCCAAAGAAGGATTTGATACCAGCTCTGTTCAAACTAGATAATTATATCTTTTCAAGTCGGAATTAAGATAAAGAAAGTGAAGCAGAGGCGGCTCGCCTTGATCCACTGCAAACAAATTTGGCGCACTTTCGAGTCCTTCCCCCGCCTCCAAAAGGCCGGACGGTCAGCTTATTAGCCGCTCGTTTGCTTTATTAATTCATCTATTTAAAGTGGCAGGATTAGAGCGTCTAATGTGCACGCGGGCTGCCATGGCGCAGAGGAATATAAATATTTGCGGGATGCCATCCCACGATGACTATCTGGGTGTGGGGCGCGCGGGGCACGGGGCGCGGGACGCGTGTGCCCCGCGCCTTCGCCCCTTCCGCAAGGTGTGCTCGCTCTGGGCAGGGGGCGTGTGGGAGCGGGCTGCCCCCTCGTGTTCCACGGGGGCCAGGCCTGCTGTGCCCCTGGGCGGGGCTGGATGGACACCGTGGTCGGACTGCGCTATTCTCAGCACACGGCGACCAGTACGCACATCGCCGTGTGTCCTGCCCGTGACCCCGAGTCGGGAGGCGGGTTGCGAGTTTCATCCACCCTCAGGCTTCCTCTGTGCGTGCCCCCACCCCACCCCGCCCCGCCGCCCCAGGCCAAGTGGATGCCCTGGAGACAATCGCGGCTCGCAGTTTGCTTTGCCCCGAGACAGTCGATGGGACCGCAACGCGAGTGTGCCGGGGCTACGTTCTCCTCCAGGGCACGCGTTGGTTCAGCGTGCGTGTATCTATCGGGAGTCTGTGCCCCGGCGAAGGCGCCGGCAACTCCGGTGGTGGGAGAAGCCTTGGACCTCGGGCCATTTACCGCTTCTGTCCCTCGCTCTACGTGTGCGGTGCTGCCACTTCCCTCCGCCTTTGCTCCTGGCCGAGCAGGAGCGGGCGCGTTGGCTGCGCCCGGGAACCTGCCGGGCCACTTTTGTGCAAGGGGCGGATTGTGGCAGCCGGAGAGGCGCGTCAAGCGGGCCAGGCAGAAAGGGGGCTCGGGCCTGCGCGCGCGGCTTTGCAACGTCAGCTCCTCCCCGTCCCCGCCTCGAGTCGCAGCAAACAAAGTCTTGGACCCGCAGGCCGGTTGGGGAGGCACCGTGGTGGTTCGGAGGCCTGGCCCGGGGGCAGAAGGCCTGGGGTGCTCACGTTGGGGCCGTTGCAAGTTGTGCTGTGGGTGTGCATGCAGTAAGCGTGCCAGTCCGTGAGAGTTGCTTGTGTGGATTGTGGAGGTGCAATCGTGGGGCTCAGCCAGGATTTGTTTGTGTTTCGGGGGCTGTGTGTTTGGTCGGAGGCCGGCGAGACCTCAACAGACTGCGTGTTAGGAGGTCCAGCTCTTTGGGGCACCCGGATTGTTTTGAGTTAGCGCGAAAACGCGAAGTCGAGAGGCTGCTGAGTGCCCAGGAGGGTGTGCAAACGCGGCTCAGGCGATCTGCGTGCCGCGGGGACTTGGGCCGGAGCTGCACGTCACCCAGGGTGGGGGCGGCCGCTGGGGGTGACTTGGGACTCACTTGCGTTGGAGGGGATCCTGAGCTGCGCGTCTCGGCCAGCACAAGGGCGGCACTGGTGTGGCTTGGGATCCAGGCGCACCTGTGTCCAGCGAGGACGCTGGCGGTGGCGCCGTGTCCGCAAGCGCAGCACCAACTCCGGAGCTGGGCAAGCGGCAGTGCTGTTTCTTTTCTTTTCTTTTCTTTCTTTTTTTTATTTGAAACTGCGCGTTTTCCTCGGCAGGCCTTCATCTTTCCAGAACCCATTGCTTGATTTATTTGGGGGCCTCCTTGGGGCAGCCGCGGGCTGGGTGGCAGAGGACAGGGGCCTACAGCATGGGACCAACGGACCCGGATGCCGAGTTGCGGGGTCGCCCAGCCCCGGACCCGAGCCCGCGGCCCGGCCGGCTGATTAACTACCCGCACTCCCCCCCCCACCCCGCCCCAACCAGCCCCGTAGCGAAGGGGAAGTGGGAGTTTTGAGAACCCTCTGACCCCAGTCGTGACCCTGCTCAGGGAGGCAGCTTCTCTCGGCGGCTACCCTGTGCGCCAGGGAACCCGAGGCGGTGCCACGCTTGAAAGCGAAAGGTCCATTCATCAGTCTCGCCCCGGCATCTAATTGGCCTTTTGTTCCTCTGCGGCTGCTGCCCGGCGGGGGTGCTTGGGAAAGCCCCAGGGCTGCAAGTCGGGGCGCCCTGGACTGGGGTCGCCACCGGGCACAGGCGCGTCGCACTCCTCCAAGGGGGCGCCAGAGCGCGCCAAAGCTCACAGCCACGTGCGAGGACGCACGCCCAGAGCTCTCCAGCGTCGGACCTGGTCCTCGGGCAGTGGGAGGCGCAGAGCCTCCTTCCTGCTCCCACCTCCACCTGAAGCTGGAGCCCCAGTCTTCCCTCCGCGCCCTAGGAATTTTAGACCTGCCCTCCCGTCTCTCCCAAATTCCCATTCCAGGCCCTAATCTTGGGGCTTGGTTGGGCTCATTTCCTGCGGTTCTTTGGGCCTTGAGCTCATTTGCCCTGGCTCCACTCCCCCGGAGAGACCGTGGCTTCTCCTCCCCAGGCACCAACCCTGCACGTAGAGCCAGCGCCGCACTTAGCTGGGTGGGAGGATTTTTTTTTTTTTTTTTGCACTGGGGAGGTTGGGAGTTGCTCACCCTTGAGAGATCAGAGGAGAGGAGAGGGGTGGGTCTCCATCACTCCACCTCTTTCTCCCAGTCAAACCTCACCTTCCGAGCCTGACCTCCCACCCAAATCTCCAAATCAAACATCATCCCCCACCCCCCTTACCCACGCTCACTGCCATTCCACACACCTGCCTGAGGAACCTCCTCCTCGAAGCCCCCCATGGCCAGGAGCACCTGAAAGCCTCCCCCCCACCAGAGGAGCCTGGGGTTGCTTTTGGCAAAAAAGGAGAGGTCTGGCTGCCCGAACCTCCCAGAGCCCCAGGCCAGCCCCTGGCCGCAGCCAGCTCCAGGGCCTATATATAGCCGGGGTGGCCATAGCTCGAACTGGACCCTGACGTCAGGAAGAACTTGATCTTGCCTGCTTCGCTCCTGCTTCTGAAACTGATCCTTGAAATGAGAGAACAGACTCCACAGAATTCCCATGGCCTTGACATAAGGTACAGCGATAAATATACACCACTAATGAGCAATTACCATATAATCACCTTCCAATTAGCTCGCATAATGATGAATTAAACATTCTAGCAGGCGGGATTAGGTTTCTTACTTTGTATATTATTTACGAAGGCTATAGCTTCTGCAAAGAACCAAATATCAAATTAGATGGGGAAATTTTCACTTGGGGGTAATTATGCATTCAGGCCAGCGGCCGTGTTCTGGTCACTTGTCAAATGAGGCCTCCTACAAGGTACTGACCAGATCGCCGGGGCGTGTTTTTCTCCCTTTTCCTTCTCTCTAGGTTGCCATTGCTTTTCATTTTTCATTTACTACCGCGTGGGAGGCTGGGGGCGTGGTGGGGGGTGCCTGGTGGGGTTTGCGAAGGGACCGAAGTCCTGCGGGCGGCGCAAGCATGGGGACCTTGCTAGCGTCCGTCTGGCAGGCCCTGCCCACCCTGGCCCCGGTCCTCTATTTCTGCAGTCCAGAGAGGACGCCCCGCGCGTGCCCCCGGGTCCCGGAGCCGCCCAGGCGCGGGCAGAAGCAGCGCGAAAGCTCAGGGCTGCGGCGGCGGAGCGCGGGGCGCTGGGCGCGGGCGGCGGCGGCGCGCCCACCCCCTCGGCGGATTTCCTCCCGCGCCCTCCCCGCGCCCTCCTCTCCCCTCCGGGCCTCCGCGTCGATTTGTAGCCCCGCTCCCGCCCCAGCCACCGGGAGAGAAAGGGCGGGGAAGACGGAAACCAACAACAAACCACCCCGCCCGCCCGCAGCCACCTCTCTTGTTCAGAAATGAATTTTGGCAAGAGATTAGTTCCTAATCTGATCTAACGCTGCTGACATTTGGGAAGAAGATGAAAATGGCAGCTCAATTTCATTCTGAAACGGGGTCACCTCGCGGGGCTCTGCTCCCCAGAGAACGTGGACGCCCCTCCCCCTCTCGCCCCCAAACCGGAGGAGCCGGCGCTGAGCTTGCCCGGCTTGGCCACCCCCCCCCCCCCGCCCCCCGGGCAGCGCCCCCCGGGAAACCGGCGCAGGTCGCCTCCTCGTCCTCCACTTCCTGCCTTGGGGCGCCTGCCTCTTCCTCGCGGGGAGGCTTCTGCAGGTAGAAAAGTTTCAGGAGTCGCTTAGGAGATAGAGGTGAGGCCTCCGCGGCTCGCTGGGCCCTGCCCCTGGCTTTCTGGACGAGGACGAGTTCACTTCAGCGGGTGATATGGCCTTGGCCGAGGGTCTGGCATATTTAGAAACCGTGGATCTGGACAGAGCCCCTCTTGCTCTGGACTCCACGGGTCTGCAAGGACCTGGGAGGTAGGAGCCAGCACTTTCTGCCCCCAAACACCTGCACAACCACTACAGAGCCAGGATCTGGGGTGTCTTCATGGTCACCCAGCCGTTCCCACAGTGCCCAGCCTCTGCCCTCAGCTGGAAGTGCCAGGCAGAGGCCTCGTTCCGGGTCGGGTGAGAGGGGCACCTGCAGTGAGTTGGGGGTGCCTGTGCCCAAGGGTGGGATCCTGACACCCGGGCCTTTCTGGGGCCCTAGCTGAGGGGTGTGGGGCTTGGGATAGGGGATGAAGGCGTGGTCATCAGCGCAGCTCAGGGGTGAGGGAATTCTGCCTGGGTCCCTAGGAAAGCTCTGTGCCTGAGTGTGGCCAGGAGCTTCGCCTGCACACAGTGGCTGCACCTGTGCCTGCAGGGGGTAACTTTGAGCCTGTGATCACGTGTGTGTGTGTGTGTGTGTGTGTGTGTTTGTACATGGCGGGGGGGGGGTGCTGGAAGACATGTTATTTGTACAGTTTAGGAAAAGGTATCCTTTTTGGGTGGATGGTTTCCCTGTGGCTTGGTGTGTGATGTGAGTCCGTGTTGAGCGGAGTGCTCCTGCCCGGGCCCCCTCCCCCAGCCCGCCTGCTCACGCAGAGCCCAGTCTGTACTCCACAAGATCTGACTTGGTGTTGGGGGCCTTCCTTATTGAAGAGTTACAAAGATGCCTTGGTTGTGGAGAATTATCTTCGTTCTGCACCATGTCCCTGTGACCCTCAGGGGGTCCTGTGACTGCAGGTGCGGTTCCCTTGTGAGTGGGGCTGAGAGCACACCTGCGCATGTGAGTGTTGGGAGCCTGAGTGCTGGTGAGCATTTGCATATACATGTGAGTGTGAGAGCTTACCAGTGCATGTGTGTGTGTGTGTGTGTGTGTGTGTGTGCAGGGGGCACAGTTGAGACCTCCCCCACCTGGGGGGAGACACATGATTGAGAACATTTATAGGAGCTTAGTAAGGTGCATGGGGTTTTTTTTGTGTGTGGCATCTGGCTTTTCTGTGTCCCCTGGCACTGCGACCCCTTTGGCCAAGCCGGTCTGCCTCCTGAATGGTTTGCTCCACCGGCCTCCCTGCTTCCTTGTCCCGAGTTCTTAATGACGCAAGTATGCCCTTCGGTGAACAGCACAAGTGCCGTCTAATACTGTAGATCACCTCAAGTGGCAGGCGCTGCTTTGTTAGGCAAATGATGCCATGTTGATTCAGATGTCACTTGCATGTCACTTGCCCTGCTTGGTTGAGGGCAGCTTCCGGGCGGGGGTGGGGAGGGGCGTCCACGGCTGAGGTTTAGGAAAAGCCGGAGCACTTTAGAGATCCTCTTCTCTGCCCACGCTCCTGGCCACCCCACAAGTGGTTGCCCCAAAGCCCGAGCTTCCCCAGCCAACCAGGCAGCTTTCTTTGGAATATGCTCCAGGCCAGCCGCGCTCGCCAGCCCAGGAAGGAAGAAAAGACAGCACCTGTGGGATGGCGGGGGGGGGGGGGGTGTGCAGATGACACAGGTCCACCAGCAGCTCTTGTCATCCCCAGAACAGCCTGGGGGCCACGCGATTCTGCACCCCGGGAAGGGGTCAGGCAGGCCCAGAGTCTAGCATCAGGCCGAGTGCTCACTTCAGAAGCCCCCCATCCCCTGGCCTCTGGCCCCTGGGTTAGGCGGTCGATCAGCCCGTGCACTGGGGTGCTTCTGCTCCAGACACTACCATGCGGCGCCACTGTTCTCCCTTGTATCCCTGTGGTGCCCACGGCACCCCCAGAGGCTGGTCCTGTCCTGGAACCCTCCCTGCCAACTGCTGTCTCTAGGGTGGGCCAGTAGGGTGCCGGGGAGGGAGGCGGCCTCCTGTTCTCTCCTGACCAGCTCTCTGTCTTGCTCTATCCTCCCAGCAACGGGACAGGATCCGTGTCTGGTGGGTGGGTGGGGTCACTAGAAGGGTAGGACCCAGCATGACCCCAGAACTGCGTGTCTGATGGCAGTTCCCACGCCAGCGCTATGTCTGTGCCCTGCTTGCCTGGGACCAGGGAGGCAGCCGTGCCCAGGAAGGATGCAGAGCCTTTCCCCTGGGCTCTGCCCCTCCTCCGGGCCTCTCTCCCTTCCTCACACAATATTTATTTATCGACTTTCACGCACAGGGATTTATTACATCCATACACGAAGGTACTTCAAAAACCTCATGGAAAAATGGAATTAAAAGATGAATTTCTTTTGGCACAAGCAATTTTGAAATCTGCATAGATTTCATTATGCACATTTTTATGAACTTTCTGAAGACCCCTCATTTATTTTTTGCACCAAAAATAAATTTAGCTTTTAATTCCATGTTTCACGACCTTTTTGAAGTATGCCTGTACTTATTCATTCGTGAAGTGACATATATCTAAGATTAATTACCCAAAATTATTTGCTATAGGAAAATCTTTGAAGTACTTTTTTCAAAGATTTATTTAATTAACTTATTTGAAAGGCAGAGTGATGAGATGAGGAGGGAGGGAGAGAGAGAAAGAGAGAGAGAGAGAGAGAGAGAGATATCGGTCTTTCATCTGCTGGTTCAGTCCCCATATGGCTGCAACACCCCAAGTTGAGCCAGGCTGAAGCCAGGATCCCAGAACTGCATTTGGGTGCATGTCAAGGGCCTGTGAACTTGGACCATCATCTGCTGCCTTCCCAGGTGCATTAGCAAGAAACTGGATCAGAAGTGGGGCAGCTGGGATGCAAACCATCCCTCTGATCTGGGATGTGGCATTGCAAGCAGCAGCTTAACCTCCTGCACCATAACACTGCTCTCTTTGAAGCCATCTAAGTGTCCATCAGTAGGGATTGGTGATTTACCCTAGTGTGGGGTAGTATGCAGCAGCCGAAAAGAATGGGGCATAATTCACGTTCTTAAAATGGAGGAATCTCTAAGATGTGTTAATTGCTAAAAGCCAAACAGCTGTGCATGGAGCATCATTAGTGTGGAAGGCGTGTGTGTACAACTCGTGCTCGTAGACTTCCTAGGAGGGCAGAGAAGGGGCTGGTAGCAGCGGGTCCTGCAGGTGGTTTCAAATGCAGCAACACGACCTCCTGCTCCTTCAGCACCTGGCCCTGCACCTCTTAAGTGCCCATGTGTTCTTTGCGATGGGGTTACCAGGGCGGACCATGATCTGGGCGGTCTCTGCTCTTCTACCTAGAACTGGCACTCTCCCATGGCTGGTTCTAGCTGCTGTACCGCTGTTCCTGCAGGGTAAGGTGGCTCCGTAATGGAAGTTTGTCAGCCCGGCTTCCCTCCCAAGAAGGAGTCGTGCAAAAGGTGCTCCTGGTGGCTGAGTGGCCTGGGCCTGGACGTTTGTGGTGCCAGGAAGCCCTCTGTGTGCCGAAAGTGCCTGTCTCTTCGGAGGTAGCAGGAAGACCTCTGTCCATGGAGTTTAATCTGGGGATGTGACAGTTGTCGGAAGCGCCACCGCCCTCCCTGCCCTCTCCATCCCCAATTTACACAAAGGCAGAGCACAGAGAGGAACACATGGGGTTCCCACTGCAGTAGCTGTGGTGTGGGTTCAGTTGTGCTCTCCCCCAAATTCACGTCCCAGTCCTAACTCCGGTACTGCAGAATGGGACCTTGTTTGGAGGTGGGGTCTTTACGGAGGCCGTCAAGCAAATGTGGGGTCTGCAGAGCATTAGGACTGGCAGTCTTCTCAGAAGAGAGGGCTTGGACACAGAGGAAGGCGGCGTGAAGACAGCCAAGTACAACCCCCAGCCTGCAAGAGATCCTTCCGCCAGAAGGACCAAACCTGCTGACACCGTGACTTGGGTTTCCAGTGCCTGGATCTGTGAGCTCAACCACCCTAGTGGGGGTGCTTAGTTATAACCGCCCTAGCAAGCTAGCACCACCATCAACTCGGGTCAGCCTTCCCGTATGGGGATGGGGGACCATCCCTTCCCATCCCAGCCTATTTTGAAGCAAACTCCACCCGCGAGTTTGGGATGGGCAGGTATGGCTATCAGGATTATTTGAAAGACACAACCGTAATGCCACGATTCCTGTTAATTCTCCTGCCCAAGAGGTGGTGCCCTGAGTGGTGAGTGGACACCCACACGGTGACTCCTGCCTGGGCAACCTGGGCTCTGGACTCTGCTCCAAATTCAGCTTCTATTTCTCCCCAAACACGAGGTCCTTGGTGGAGCTGGGTAACCCAGACACGCTAGTTCCGGACCCCAGGAGGGAGGCTGTCCCTTTGGTGAAGCCCGTGGGGGCTGCCCATTTCTGCCTACCACCCTGTCCAGCTCATAGAGGTCCAGGCAGAGGGCAAGATCAGCTGTAGCGTTTCTGGCCCTCATTTATGAAGACATCCTCAGAAATTTCCAGTAACATTCCTTAAAGCGGCACATGCTTAATTAGTCAGGCTACAAATCCATACGCTGTCTTTGGGGGGGGGCTGTTATATCTGCTTGGAAACCTCAAAGGTAGAAGAAAGAACTCAATCACGATGACTCAATAGAAACATTCTAAGACCTTCATCTTTGAGTGACTCCTGTGTGCTAGGTATGCTTCATGCATCGCAAGGAATCTCACACCAGTGCCATGCAGAGAATGTTGTGAGATTGTCCTCATTTTGCTCAAAGGGAGATACGCCAGGTGGGCTCCTTGCCCATGGTCTCAGGGCTGGACAGGGCTGAGGCAGTATTTCATCTGAGGTGTGAATGACTTCAGGATTCGCTCACTCTCATTCTCCAAACTAGTGGTTTTTTTTTTTTTTTTTTTTTTTTTTTTTTTTTTTTTGACAGGCAGAGTTAGGCAGTGAGAGAGAGAGAGAGAGAGAAAGGTCTTCCTTCCACTGGTTCATTCCAAATGGCCGCCATGGCCAGCGCACTGCGCCGATCCAAAGCCAGGAGCCAGGTGCTTCCTCCTGGTCTCCCATGCAGGTGCAGGGCCCAAGCACTTGGGCCATCCTCCACTGCCTTCCTGGACCACAGCAGAGAGCTGGACTGGAAGAGGAGCAACTGGGACAGAATCCAGCTCCCATATGGGATGCCGGCACCGCAGGGGGAGGATTAACCAAGTAAGCCACGGTGCCAACCCCCAAACTAGTGTGTTTTTAAAAACGTTTATCTGTTTTTATTTATTTGAAAGGCAGAATGATGGAAAGACAAAGCAGAGAGATCTTTTATCCACTGGTTCACTACCCAATAGCTAGGCTGACACCAAGAGGCAGGGACTCCATTCTGGTCTCCTACATGGGTGACAGAGACTCAAGTACTTGGCCATCGTCTGCTGCTTCCAGGGTGTGCGTTAGCAGGAAGCTGGGTTGGAAGTGGAGGCAGCAGTCAAGCCTAGGTACTCTGTTATGAGTTGCAGGCATCCCAAGTGGTAGCTTACGTCCCTGCACCCCAATACCCACCCCGAAACTGGCAGGTTCACATGCTTCCCATTGCCCAAGTTCTCACTGAATGCTTTATCTCATCCTTACAGTAACTCCGTGAGGAAGTTTCATTGAAAAAAGCTCATTTTGGCCTGCGCCGCAGCTCAATAGGCTAATCCTCCACTTTGCGGCGCTGGCACACCGGGTTCTAATCCCGGTCGGGGCGCCAGATTCTGTCCCGGTTGCCCCTCTTCCAGGCCAGCTCTCTGCTGTGGCCCGGGAGTGCAGTGGAGGATGGCCCAAGTGGTTGGGCCCTGCACCCCATGGGAGACCAGGAGAAGCACCTGGCTCCTGCCTTCGGATCAGCACGGTGCGCCGGCCGCGGCGGCCATTGGAGGGTGAACCAATGGCAAAGGAAGACCTTTCTCTCTGTCTCTCTCTCTCACTGTCCACTCTGCCTGTCAAAAAAATAAAAAAAAAATAAAAAGAAAAAAGAAAAAAGCTCATTTTACAGATGTGAATACTGAGGCTTGCACGGTATGGTGTTACCTTTGCTTGTGATATGAACCCATGTCTGCCTGACTCCAATGTCTATATTATTTATTTATTTATTTGAGAGGCAGAGAGAGGGAGGGAGGAAGGATGGGAGAGAGAGAGAGTTCCTCAAATGCCTACAACAGCTGCTGCTGAGCCGGGCCGAAGCCAGGGGCTGGGAGCTCAATCCAGATCTCTCAGTTGGGTGGCAGGGAACCAGCCACTTGAGGCGTGGCCTGCTGCCTCCCAGGGTGCACGTGAGCAGGCAGCTGGAATTGGGAGTGGAGCCGGGACTGCGATTCGGGCACGCTGACCTGGGACACGGGCATCTCAGCTGGCCTCGTAACCACTAGGCTAAACGTCCACTTCCAGTGTCGTCCACTCCAACCTTCCACACCTTTAATAACCTACCCGCTGTGACTTGAGGTCTTTCTGGTGACCTCAGGAGAGAGCAACAGTTCCTCCTGTGGGCGTGACCTTCCCAAGGAAGGAGGAAGCAGCAGGCACACGGGGCAGAGCCGTGTGCACGCACAGGGGATGGCAGGCAAGTGGCCAGTGACCCCTTTCCTGAGAAGGTCTGCATGCGTGTGCATGTATGCATGGACGTGTGTGCATGGACATGTGTGTGTATTTGGGAGGGGGAAACATGGACGCCTCCTCCTTCTGTGGGGACCAGAGTTGACCCTGCCACTCTGGTCACCAGGGGTCTCAGAAGGCAGCTTGGCTCCTTTACCTGGGGCCTTGGGTGCCCTGTGGCCATGCCCTCAGTCCCACTGTGCGCAAGTGGTGTTGGCCACTACCTCCCTTGCTGGCCCCAGGTAGCAGGTAGCTGAGGCACCACAGGGGCAGAGAAGTTCACACCCTAGAGCTTCCTCCCCAGGGAGACCCTCTGAGCAGGGGCCTGTCAGGAGGGGTTAGCCTGGGGTACTGGGGTATCCTCCCAGTCCCTTTCCAAGGTTCCTGGCATGAAGGTGGCTTTTGGGGAGTGGCTGGGCGAAGGCTGCCGTCCCCGGCTCTGGGCTGCTGGGGTGTGTGGCCCTGGCGACCCTAGCCATGGGGCCGCAGCCTCTCTGAGCAGAGCCAAGTGAGGCTCTGGGTCTCCTCCCGTGGTGGCTTGTGGGGAGCAACTCGGACTAGACTGTTACTGGAATTAAGACTTATTCTATGCATCTGCTCTCCCACAATATGGCGCTGAGAAGGGAGTAACAACTTCTACGCAGCTGCCTCTCGCCAACTTGAGTGATGACCTGCAGGAGCTGATCCTGCTCCTGATTGGAGGAGAGCAGCGTACTCGGCGTGTGGGTAGCAGAGTTGGGATTGGTGGAGGAGGACTATAAAGGAGGAGAGAGACAACATGCACCAGGAACATCTAAGAGGAACACCTGTGCAGCCCCCGAGAGAGCTGGCCGGCGGTGTGCCGCTTCCCCGCGGAAGTGGGGAAAGTGACAGGGGGAACTGCCCTTCCACGGAGGTGGAAGGGTCGGTAGCCAACCCGGGAAGAACCAGCAGCAAACCCGGGAAGGGCCGAGCAGACAAAAGAACAGTGCAGAGTCCTGTGTCGTTCCTCCACGAAGAGGGGGAGCGACATAATGGTGCCGTGACTCGGATATGAAGCCTAGGCAGGGTCCTGTGTCGTTCCTCCGCGAAGAGGGGGAGCGACAGTGGCTCATGGGTAAGTGGTGTCCCGGTAAGTAATTACACCCAGGCAGCTCGATTGCACCCTCAGCAGATTAGGAGCTGACCTGCAGGTGTAATTAAGCAATAGTGAGTGCGGTTTAGCCATGGCGAGGGCCTCTGGGTGCTGGTACTGGGCTCTGGTCTCAGGCCAAGATGCCCATCCGGGGCCTGCTGGAGGCCCAGCTTGCTCCTGTAGCCTCCCTGCTCTTGGCCTCACCGAGGAGACACTGGGGGAAAGCTCCGGAGGTGTCAGGGCGCTCAACAGAATACGCATTCTTTAGGAACCGAATGCCCAGCAAGCCTGCTAGTGTTTCCTTAGTCCACGCTGGCACAAAGCACTCCCTGGGTGTTGCCGATGTGCTGCTAATCATCCGAGCAGCTCCTTCTGCGAGCTAGGAAGTGACTCTCTCCACGGCCTTCTCCATTTCAAGGGAACCACGGATGGCGAAGGTTTCTGCCACAGCGCCCTCCTCACCTGGGCTGGCAGGTGCAGGGGGCAATGGACAGCCTGGGGCCATGGTGGGGCCGGGCTGCTCTGGGGACTTATGAGGGCTTTGCAGGTCCCCTTGGTTGGGGGGACGAGGGCTGGTGGCTTTCCAGGAGGACCCTGGGGAGCCAGCTCTGCAGCCCCCGTGTGTGCTGCAGATAGTGCCTGGCACGGAAGGACGTGTGCTCACCTCGCTGGGGTGGCGAGCGGGGCAGTGCGGCCTGGGTCTGGGGGTGGCCCGTCCTGCTGCTCCCTGGCAGGCATTCCTGTCACTGCCCCCAACACCCAGCCCCTCTCTCCCCCTCTGTCGTGTTTCTCCCAAGAGCTTCCGAGAGGCAGGTGAAGGCCGGGCTGCAGGCAGGGAAGGGGCCGAGGAGCTGTGTGAGGGGTGTGTGTGCCCACGCTGCGATGCCACGTGTGGGTGTTTGTGGTCATGTGTGTGGCTGTGCTCATGTGTTATGTGTATGTGCACATGTGTATGTGATGCTTGTGCATATCTGTATGGAGTATGTAAGGATGTGCATGGGTATGCACATGTGTACGTAGGCATGTTTGTCTATGTGTATCTATGTTAGTGGGTATGGGTTATGTATGTATATGTAGGGACACAAGCACATAGGGGTGTGTGTTCATATGTATGTATACTTGTGTATTATGGGCATAGGAGTGTATGTATACGTGTGTATGTGTGCATGTCTACATACATGTACATGTGTATAGGTGTGTACACACATGCATATGTGCATACATGCGTATATGTTCATATGTGTATATGAAACATGTATATATGTGCATGATGGCATAGCTATGCCATCATGTATAGGTGTGTATGTGTGCCAGTGTATAGGTGTGTATATGCAGGTTCATGCATGTATAAGCGTGTACGCACACACATGCACACATGCATACGTGTGGGTATATGCACATGTGTACATGCATATTTGTGAATGCATGCATGGCTGTATGTGTGTGTATGTGTGTGTGTGTGTGTGTGTGTGTGTGCTGGAGAGACAAGTGAGGGTGGAGCGTTTTCCTGCCAGGCTTCTTCGTAAGTGCCTGGGCTCACAGGGCTTGCAAATCCTGCCTCATCCCTTCCTGGTCACACCTGCCTCAGGCGCTCCACATGCAGGAGGGGCTGCTGGGCCTCCCCACCCAGAGCCCACCCTTTGCCCCCCCACCCCATCTGCTGTCCAAGCACTTCCCTCTCCAGCAGTAGCCCCCTCCCCGCGCAGCTGCGAGAGCACAGGGTGGGCAGCAGTCCCCAGGCCCTGCACCACAGCCGGCCCTGCTCTGGCCAGGGCTGCCCTGCTCTGGCCAGGGCCCTCTTCTCCCCGTTCCCTCGAGGCCTGCCTTCCTGTGTCTCCTTCCCTGGCACTGCTGCCTGTCTCCGTTGTCTCTGTCTCTGAGCACCTGCTGACGCACCTGAGGGCCTGCAGACGAGGGCTGAAGCACTTTGTTCACTCACGTGCAGGGCCTGGCTGGAGTTCCTGGCTCCTGGCTTTGGCCTGGCATATCACTGGCTGTTGCAAGTATTTGAGGAGTAAACCAGTGGATAGAAGACCTCTCTCTCTCTCTCCTCAACCCTCTCTCTCTCTCTCTCTCTCTCTCTCTCTTTCACCCTCTCTCTTGATCACTCTGCCTCCAATGGGTGCCGGTTCTAGTCCCAGCTGCTCCACTTCTGATCCTGCTCTCTGCTGTGGCCTGAGAAAGCAGTAGAAGATGGCCCAAGTCCTTGGACCCCTGTACCCACTTGGGAGACCCGGAAGAAGCTCCTGGCTCCTGGCTTTGTGTAGCTCTGGCTGTTGTGGCCATGTGGGGGTGAACCAGTGGAGGGAAGACCTTTCTCTCTGTCTCTCCCTCTCACTGTGTAACTCTGCCTCTCAAATAAATAAATAAATAAATAAAATCTTTTAAAAAATAAAAAATAAAACAGGGCTCAGGAGATGCCCCAGCTCTGGGGATGCTGTCTGGAGGATTACAGGAGACAATGCGCGTGGAATTCAGCGCTGGGCACAGAGCACATTCTAGCCGCAGGCCACAATCTCCATGGCTGCTGATGCAGAGGCCGGAGTGGGGCTCACAGCAGCTCTGCCTTCCAACCTTCCCCTGGTCAGAATTTGTACTTTGCGGTTTCCCCAGTATTGATTTTGTTACTGTTTTATTTCCAGGTTATAATATATTTATACTTCATTTGGATCATTAATGCAGTTTAATTACACTTCCTGTGGGCCACCTCATCTGCCGCCTCTCAGGTGCGTCAGCAGGGAGCGGGACTGGAAGCGGAGGTGGGACTGGATCCCAGGCACTCTGATCCGGGATGCAGCAGCAGTACCGCGCCTGCCCCCCGGGAGCAGAGATCTGAGTGGAGGTGCAGTCTGGCCTCAGGGCGCGCTCGTCTGCAGGCTGTCCCAGGAAGGGACCCTGCAGCACGTGCCAGCGGGGAGGGAGACAGCAGCAGTATGGGAACTTTTGGGGAGCAGAATGCTGCATGGCTGGTCGGGCAGGAGAAAGGGGCCAGCTACCAGGAGGGCCAGGAGGTAGGCGAGGAATGATGGCGAGAGGACAAAGCCCGCGTGGGCATGGCCAGTCAGGCCTGGGGCTTGGAAGGAGCAGGTGCAAGCCAGTAGACCTGGCCAGGGGAGCTTGGAGGTGAGATTCGTCCTGCTCCCAGGGCACTGTAGAAGGATGCAGAGCCTGTTCCCTGGCCCTCGGCGGAGGCCGCTGCGGGAGAGGAGAGCGACCTTGTCATCTGTACACCTGGCTGCCCCCTTGGGCGGCGGTGGATTTCAGCAGCACCCACTAACATGCAGGGAGTACTTCCCCAGGGAGGGGCCTGTGTGCAGGGCTTTGTGCCCACTCCAGTGCCCTGAGCCGGCCAGGGAGTGAACAGTGCGCCAGCGTGAGCATCGGTCTTGGGAAAATCACAGGGAGGTGCGTTTGTGAATCTTAGCTTAAATGAAGGCCCTGGGCAAGAAGAGAAGGGGCCAGGAGATACAGCTGCCCTTGGCGTGGGGTGTGGGGCTCAGACCCCGCTGCTGAAATGTCCCATCCTAACACACCCCCACCACACTGGCCCTGGACACACCTGAAGGATCGGCTCCTAGGAGCCTGTTTAGTTAGACAGGGTGCCAGCTTCCTGTCTGGGCGCCAAGTGAGCATCTCATTCAAGCACCACTAACCCCGCCAACCGTGTGATCAGGACAGATTTCTCAGCCTCGGCGTCCTCACCATAAGCGAGGGCAATAATGAAATACATCGTGGGGCTGTGGGGTAAACTGAATGGACCCCACATGCAGTGGGAGCTCAGCGGGCACCGTCGCATGGATTCCTGGGGTGTGCAGACTGAGCAGCTGCCATGGGCTTCCAGCAGTCGGGCTTTCCCTCAGTCTATGCCCTGTGATCAGAGGGTCAACTCAGGCAGGGGACGGTCCCGAAGTTTGAGACTGAAGACCCAAATGCCAGTTCCAGCTCGGTCTCTGATGGCTGTGTGACCATGGGCAAGCCCCTTGCCCTCTCTGGGCTGCAGTTCTCTCACCTGAGCAGGGAGGGAGTTGGATCCATCGACCTTGAACCCTTTGCAGAGTGACCCTTCCTGGGGCTCCATGGCAGCCAGGCGGGATGGCTCCTAAGTAATGAAGAGAGAGCCCAGTAGGAGAGGCCAGGAAAAAGCTCTCCTCTTAGCCTAACTTAGCCCATCCTTGGGGTGTCTTCCCCCGCCCTGTATGTTTTGTTTAGAGTTGGGTGGAGCTGATTTATTCTCACGTCCCCAGCAGGGTACCGCCGTGAATGCACACAGTGCACGCTCGTCCCCACACACAGGCAAGCGCTCAGAGCTGCTGCTGCCCAGGGTGTGGCGTGGTCAGCATCCCCGGAGCACCTGGACCCTTCAGTAGCATCGCCAGATTTAGCAAACACAGGCACAGGACACAAGAAGAGCTCTGCTAGCCAAGCTCCGGTAACACAGTGACCAGGTCTGCACAGAGGGCGGCGTTCGTGATGGACCCGCCAGCCCATGGAGGACGCAGGACACAGCCGCCAATGTAGGTGTGGTGTTGTGTCCAGGCTGCCTGGACTCCAGTCTGCGGTGGATGGGGCTGATCTTGGGGCACAGCTTCCTGGCTTGGAAGACAAGCTGCTCACCCGGGTGGCTCTCGGACCGAGTGTGGGGAAAAAGGGAAAAATCAAGGAAAAGGTCCAGGCTGGGGCTTCCCGAAGGCAGATCCCGCCTCCTCCTCCCTGCAGGGCCCTGCAGCCTGCCCACCACTCCCGGGGCTGGCAGTTTGGAGGGCAGCTGCCATCCAGGATGGAAATGAACTAGGAACACAGAGAAGCCAGCATGGGTCCCACCCAGTGCCCAAGCTAGGATCAGCCTTCTCATTTGTTCTCCCATTGTACAGCTAGGCAAATTGAGGCTCAAGGGAATTCTGCCTGGGCCTCTAGGAGGTTTTGTGTGGAGCTGCCCCTCGTCGAGCCCCAGCTGGACTGGCCTTTGCTGGCACAGGGGGCTTAGTGCTGCCCAGATGGGTGGGAGCTGTAGCTGCTGTCTCCACGGTGTGCAGGGCACTGACCGGGCTGTGTGGCAGGGCTGGTGCTTGGGGAGGGAAGTCAAGGCAGGTAACATGCCCCGTTCAACACACGCATCGGGGTTGTGGGTGATCACGCTGGCTACCCTGTGCTGATCCAAGGGATGCACTAACCACATTCTTCCCGCGCACATTGAGGGAGCGGCTGCGAGGAAGCGAGTGCTGAGCTGGGGGTCAGGGGGTCCTCAGAGCAGTCATGGAGCTGCCGAGAGGCTGGGTGAGGCTCCGAGCAAGCCACGTGTGACGCATTGAGTGAGCAGGGCCAGCGGTGGCTTGGCTTTAAAATGCAGGAAGACTTTGATGGGGAGGGCTGGGGTGGTCAGAGAAGACTTCCTGGAGGAGGTGAGATTCAGGTTCTGGTCCCTGCTTAGCTCCAGTCCAGTGTGTCCTGTTTGGTGCTGGACTGGCGGCATGCCACACCATCTGCAGCCCTGGCAGAGTGCCCGAGAGCTGGACAGAGGCTCCTGGGTGGCAGAGGAGGGTGTGCGTGACTGTGGTCTGGTTGGAGTTTTGAAGAGTTTGAGTGGCTTCTGCCCTTCACTGGTTCTATGACCTTCTCAGACCCAGGTGTGGGCGGTGTCGTGGCCCTGGCTGTGCTGAGCAGCTGACAGGTGCTCCTCGCCCACAGTGGCCCCGGGTGCCCACTGCGGGCATGGTCCCACTGCACAGGGTTGGCAAGACTCTCTCCTCATCACGGGGATTCCGTCTGGTTTTCACTGTCACGCATGGCAGTGATGAATGTAACTAAAAAACCGGAAGCAGGCCAGCGAGCCATTGTCGCTCCCCTGGTGTGGCGCCCGCACTGCCTGGCGATGGAATTTGTGCCCGGAGCCCCGGCTGCTCTGTGTCCTACTGGGCTCCCTGCTAGTGAACCTGGGAAGGCAGTGGAGGACGGCCCGCGTGCTTGGGCCCGGCCACCACGTGGGAGATCTGGATGGAGCTTTGGTCTCCTGGCGTCAGCTTGGTTCAGCCCTGGACATTTCCACCATTTGGGGGAGGTAACAAAGAGATGGAAGCGTGTTCTCTCTCTCTCTCTCTCCCTCTGTAATTGCTCTCTTTCAAATAAATAAATAAATAAAGCACCAGTACCACTCCTGGCACAGTCTGAGGGCTCACACGCACCACGTATGGCCTTTTGGTGCGAAGTGGTTGAGGCTAGACCACAGGCGACAGAGCTTCAGCAGGAGGGGGGCTGCTCGCTGTGGGCAGCAGCTTGTGGCTCCCAACTCCCGTCCGGGATGAATGCAGGCCAGTTTACTCGTTGCTGCTTCCTCCAGACCTGGACTCCTTGGGGAGACTCTCCTGCTGGCCTCAGCACTGCCACCTGCGAAAGGGATGCTGTCCATCCCTGGGGACCGTGGAGAGCGTTTGGCACCGAGCAGGTGACCCCGAAGTGGAAGATGCTGCTGCACTCTAGCCCTCGTCCACCTGCACAGACGGGCTCCTGCTTCGCGGAGGAGCCTCCTCTCCTCCCCTCCTGGTCCCCACGATGCTTTAGGACGGGGGGAGAAGTGTTCTGGCCCCGCTGTGCAGGTGAGGGAATGGGAGAGACGTGGCTTTCTCCAAGAAGCCATGAGCAAAGCCGAGGCCCCAGGCCACACCGCGCGGCTCCCAGGCCAGCGCTCAGTATCTGTGGAGCTTCTGGTTCAGTAGCTCCAGAAAAATATGGATGAAATGAACCGAGTCGGCAGTTTCCGAGCCCTTCTCACTGGCCCTGGGGATCAGCTGAACTTTGCTGTTCCGGGCATAGCCGGTCCGCGTGGGTTGACGGTGCACTGCATTTCCACCCCACGGATCCGCTCAGGGCGGGGGTCCCCAGGCACAGGATGGGTCATGCGGGAGAGGGGCCAAGACCGCAGGCCAGGCAGGGTCTTTCTCAGGCCAGGGCTCTGGAGTGGAGTGCCTCTCACGCAGCCCTGCACAAGCAGCCCTCTGCTCTCCTCCTGGCTTGGAGTCCCGGTGGTTAGGATGGGATGAGCTGGCTGCAGAGCGCTCAGGGCCTGGGGGCCGCCGTCGCTGGGGCTCCTGAGTTCTGTGTTTGGGGCCAACCTGACCCTTGAATCTGCATCTGGAGCCCTCAGGTTCCCCAGGCGCATTTTATCCAGTTATTTTGAACTAGAGGCTTAACAGCGTGCAGTGTAGACACAGATGTGAGTAAAAGAGCGAATGAATGAAATCAACAAGGGAGAGCACCAGGGGTGGCAATCCTCAGCTGGGGTTTGGACGGGGCCTCCATGACGTTGGTGACAGCAGCCTGCGCCTTTTGGGACAGGAATCGTCCTGCGATTCACAAAACACTCCCGACATCTCGTTCTATCTGAATTGTACAACGTCACTGTTGGCTGGGTTGTCGTGATCCTGTAGACGGCGAGGGTGAGGCTCAGGGGGGCCTGGGATTCTGGCCAAGCCCACTGTTCCTGCCGCCACAGTGTCCCCCAGACCTCTCTGTCCTGGTCCTGTGCTGCAGTGGGTGCTGGTGGAGTTCCGCCCGGATGCCATGGGTGCCCCTTTATGTCCCCACCCAGAGCTTCTCTGTGCTCGATTTCTGTGACTCTCGCCTAAAATCCTCCCCAGGAAGCCACCTTGAGCGCTGCAGCCACTTGGCCCAGACAGGGGGCTGAAAGGGCCTGAGCTAAGGTCCCCCGGGTGGGTCCCGACTGGCTGGTGCAGGAGCACGAGGGCCCAGCTCCCTGGCCTGGAGGCAGGACAGACTCAGGGGATAGCTGCCCCCCTGGAGCTCCTGTGGGGCTGTCCCCAGCTGCTTTGCCGACAGCTGCGCCCTTGCTGGGGGTCTCCCCTTTCCTGCCCCGCTTCACCTGCACCTGCCGGTCTTTCCTGGGGGAGGACACTTGTAAGTATGTTCTCATCTCCAGCTCTGCTTCTGACCTTGACCAGAGAGAGGTGTCGATTATGCAAAGGGGCGGGATCAGGAGGGAGGGGCAGCTCCCTTGCTAAATTCTTCCTCTAGGGCCTTGGCCAGCACAGAGGTGGGATGGAGGTCGCCCAGGACGGTGCTCAATTATTTATGGATGAACCACACTCTCAGAGGGCTGAAATCTCACTGCCTGGTCTTAACGACAGGGATGAGGGGCTGGGCAGTGTGACCCCAGACAGGGCTCAGACAGGCTGGACATGACCTTGGGTCTGAGCTAGAGGTCAGCATGCGGGACGACTATTAGGCGAGGCTCCTAGGATGGAACCTGCAAGGGTGAGAGGAGCAGGACTGGGTGGCGGCAGAAGCTGGTGGGGGTGCAACTGCAGCCGAGGACTCAGTGGGTCCCTTGGGGGTTCCTGGAGCTGCCAGGCCCCTTCAGAGATGGCCCAGGGTGCTGGGTCTTTGAGTTCCTGCATGGGCTGGTCCCTGGGCATTGCTTGCCCCAGGAAGGAGTGTAACCTTGGACAAGGCGGCTCCCTCCAGCAGAGGGCGGGTCCTGGAGAAGGGTTCAGCATGTGACACCTGAGCTGTGTGGCACAGGGTTCCATAGACACTTGTCGTTCTTTTGAAAATGTTTTTAAACATTTAGTTATGAGAGAGAGCGAGAGCAAGAGCGAGCGAGCGAGCGAGAGAGAGAGATCCCAATTGCTGGTTCACTCCCCAGATGCCCCCAATACCTGAGGGAGAGGGCGAAGCCGGGAGCCAGGAGCTCAGTCCAGGTCTCCCATGTGGATGGCAGAACCCAACCCCTTGAGCCACCAGCACTGCCTCCCAGGATCCGCATTAGCAAGAAGCTGGAATCCGGAGTCGGGGCTGGAGCTGGGAACAAAATCCAAGTACCCTGCCGTGGGGCCTGCGCATCCTAAGCTGTGTGCCAACCTCTGCACCAAACGCTCATCCTTACAGGGCTGACCGCGCACCTGTTCCCACCTGGGAGTTCTTGCATCTGATTCAGGTGCTGCAGAAGGGAAGGAAAGCTGCCTGCCTTCCACTCCAGGTAACTCACGTGGATTTCCAGGGTTTTGGGCACTTTCAGGCGCTGCGGAGGCCTGAGGGCTGAAGGAGACACGGTCGCTGTTCTGATGAGATGCCGGTCCAGTCGGAGACACAAAGCACTGGCCTGCGGGAAGGGAGCTGCCGGTTCAAAAGAACTGCTTGATTCTGCGGTCCCAGCAGTTCTTGGCACTATAGAGTATTCAACTGCATCTTCACTGCTTTCCTCTTAAGTGGCTAGTCAGTGGTCAGGCAGGATTTGTAGCAGAGCATGGCCACTCCAGAGTCTGAGCGCCCTCTACTATCCGTGTAGGAACACTGAGAGGACCGGAGTTTTCTGCAGAGTCAGATGAGGAGTATCAGGGAAGACTGCCCGGAGGTGATGGCACTGGGTCTGATATTGGAGCATGCGTGTTAGGGCAGGTGGGTTTGCACCGACGCCAGGCAGGGAGAAGGCAATCATCTCATTGCATAGCTGCCTCCCCCGGAAGGCCAGCTCCTCTGGGAAGGCTGCCTGGTTGCACCAGTGTTGAATGGCTTGTTTAATGGTTATCTCCTTTCGTGAGTGAGGGAGGAACTTTCCTGTCTGCTCTTCTCAACGTTTGTAGTAGGCTCTGCAGCCCAACACTTACAGCCTGTCTCGGTGATGTGCTGTTGTGTGTTCACAAATTGCTCTGTGCAACACACACAAAAGAAAAAAAAATAGAAAAAATGAGGGAAAGAAGGGAGGGAGGGGGACTGGCGCTGTGGCATAGTGGGTAAAGCCACTGCCTGCAGTGCTGGCATCCTATATGGGTGCCGGTTCTAGTCCCAGCTGCTCCACTTCTGATCCAGCTCTCTGCTGTGGCCTGGGAAAGCAGTGGAAGATGGTGCAAGTCCTTGGGCTCCTGTACCCGCATGGGAGACGTGGAGGAAGCTCCTGGCTCCTGGCTTCAGGTCTGCTCAGCTCTGGCTGTTGTAGTCATCTGGGGAGTGAACCAGCAGATGGAAGACTGATCTCTCTCTCTCTCTCTCTCTGTACCTCTCCTTCTCTCTCTGTGTAACTCTGACTTTCAAGTAAATAAATAAATCTTAAAAAAAAGAAGGCAGGGAGGGGAGAAAGGGGAAGGAGGGGGAGGGGAGAGGGAGGGAAAGGGACAGGTGTTTGGTGCAGCAGTGAGGATGCTGCTTGGGATGCCATCATCTCCTATGGGAGCTCCTGGCTCGAGTCTGGTCTCTGATTCCAATGCAGCTCCCTGCCAGTGCGCACCCTGGGAGGCAGCAGGTGATGGCTCAAGTACTTGGGTCCTTGCCATTCACGTGGGAGACCCAGCTGGAGTTCCAGGCTTCTGGCTTCTGCCTGGCCCAGCTCTGGATGTTGTGCGCATCTGGGGACTGAACCATTGGCTGGAAGATTTCTGTCCTTCTCTCTCTCCCTGCCTTTCAAATAAAATGAAAAATAAATAAAAAATTTTAAAGGAAGTAAAAAGTGCCTTGAGTTGTAGCATTTACCGATTTCCAGGGTGGAAATATTCCAATATTCCCCTTTGGCTGACTTGAGCTACCAACATGACATCACTGGCAATGAAATACGTGATGCGAGCATGTACGGGAGCCCCTGTGAGCTGGCCGTGGGAGACCACAGCAAGGGACCTCTTTCATCTTCAGGGGTCACTTTTTAATATTTTTTTATTTTTGACAGGCAGAGTGGACAGTGAGAGAGAGAGACAGAGAGAAAGGTCTTCCTTTACTGTTGGTTCACCCTCCAATGGCCGCCGCGGCCGGCGCACCGCACTGATCCGAAGCCAGGAGCCAGGTGCTTCTCCTGGTCTCCCATGGGGTGCAGGACCCAAGCACTTGGGCCATCCTCCACTGCACTCCTGGGCCACAGCAGAGAGCTGGCCTGGAAGAGGGGCAACTGGGACAGAATCTGGCACCCCGACCGGGACTAGAACCCGGGGTGCCGGCTCCGCAAGGCAGAGGATTAGCTTAGTGAGCCGCGGCGCTGGCCTAGGGGTCACTTTTAAGGGTCAGATCATGACTTCTGCAGGCCCCAGGAAGAAAAATGGTTCCTTGGGTCCATTTGGCCTGGCTCAGCAGGTGACGTCTCTCGTCCCCACACCGACAGGTTGAGAAGTTGTATTTCATTACGAAAGTCAGCTGTTCCCAGGGCGGACATCTGTCACCTTCCGTTCTGGGATAAGGCTTTGTCGACTCACCTCTTTCCTCTGTGTCTAGTACTTGGTGTGGAGCCTACACAGGACCCTCTTCTGCCCAGGTGCCAGGCTAACCCTTCCCTTGGAGAGCACGAGACAAAGCCCTGCTCACAGCCCTGTTCTGATAGCATCCTGCCAGCAACCCATGAGCTCAGCTGAGCAGATGTGGCGTCTGTCTCCCTGCACACCCGCATTCCAAGGCGGGGGAGGCTTAAAGACCTGCTTGAGTCCATACTGCTTGGTAAAGGGCGGTACAGCCGGGCCCCACCCCACGACCTTGGAGGCTCAGCAGGGTGCATTTTCTTCTGTTTTGGGCAGATTGAGCTTCAAGAATATTCTAGAAGTCATCAGTTTTAAAAGCCATATCCCCAGAGTTATCCTTTTTTTTAAGATTATATATTTCTTTGTTGGGGGGGGGGAGAGTGATCTCATACATTCATTGGTTCACCCTCAAATGCTTGCAACAGCCTGGCTGCCCAGCTGGGCCAGGCTGAAGGCAGGAACCTGGTACTCCATCTCAGGCCTCCGATGTGAGCGGCAGGGACCCAATTACCTGAGCCATCACCCGCTGTCTCCCAGGGTGCACATTAGCAGGAATCCGGAATTGGGAGCAGAGCTGGGACTTGAACCCAGGCACTCTCACATGGGATACAGGAGTCCCAAGCAAGTGTCTTAACTGCTACACCGAATGCCCACTCCTGGATTTATCATTTTAATTTAGAGATATTAACTATAAAGTTCTCTGACTTACACCTATTCTTTTTCATTGTGCCCTTGTTGGTCTCCAATAGTAGTTGGAAACCAGGATTTCTGGGGGGAGAAATGGCGCTTTTCTCAGTCCTTCCCTGGTCTGTCTGAACTTTCTCCATCTTCCCCAGATCCAAAAACTGCCACAGCTCGGGCCACTACGGAGAGGCAGGCAGAGGTCATATTTCAGCCAAAGGTGTTCAGCTCAACAACTTCTTAGCTAAGATGTCAAGAGTATTTACGACAGGAAATCCTCGGGCCAGGATGATCTCACGGAGCAATAAAGGCCAACTTTTGCCCGGAGCCTTGGACTTCTGAGGCTGAGCTGCAAATACCTGGCCGAGGTGGCATTAACATTCCTGCAGGAGGTGGAATCTGCTTTTCTGATTAGGAAGTTGTGAACAAGGTGCACCTGCTGGGGCTGGCCTCTGGTGACGGAGGGAGATTTATACCTGTGCCGGTCCTCCCAGCTCAGGGATGGATGGCTGTTAGGTTTGACTCAACTTTCAGGAGAGGAAAGCAGCCATCTGCCAGACACACCCCCGGCCCGCACCCCTACCCCCACACTCTTTCATCCCTGTTTTCTTCCAGGCAGGGTTAAAATGTGAGTAGTCCAGATGGACGTTTCTAGGAGTTGCTGATGGGCAGTTTTAAAAAATACTGATTCCAAGTTTCTGCCTGCCCTTCCTTGCATCTGACTCAGTAGGTCTGGGGTTGGAGGAGCATCGAAGACACCATTGTCTTTTGTTTTGTGTTTATTCTCTTCATTGTACACATTGGATATTTTCCTATGTCAGTGGGAAGATACTGCGCAGAGTTCATAAAATGGAATTAAAAGATTAATTTTGGTGCAAAAGTATTTTGAAATCCCTGCATCTGAGAGATCTTCAAAAATCTCAGGAAATGGAGTTATAAAAAATATGCATGGATTTCAAAGTCCTTCTGCACCACAATAACAATGTTTTCATTCTATTTGCCCATGAACTTTTGGAAGCACCTTCTCTGTATTTCTCCCTCGATATATTTTTAACAATTGCCAAATCTTATTTTTTCTTCACCATTTCAAACAATGCTTCAGTTAACATCACCATGCATATATCTTGGGGTGCAGGAGAGTATTTATAGGATAGCTTCTTTAAAAATGGAATTTCTGGGTCAAAGTATACATTATTTCAAAATGGAGTTTCCACCCAAGTATACTTCCAGAAGACTGCCAATTTAACATTTCTGTCAACCATGTGTGAGACTGGCTATTTCTCTGTATCTTCCCCATTTAAAACTCGGTTATTTTTATTCATTTTGATGGGGGTAATAACACCCCTCTCTTTTTCTTTCCATTCCACCAGTTATTAGTGTAGTCGCAAATCTCTTCCTGTGGTTAGATCACTTTTGTTCTCTGAATTGCCAATGCATATTCTTTACACATTTTTCCATTGGGTGGCGTGTGTTTTTCCTCTTGATTTGTTGGAGCTCTTTGGTCATTAATAGGCCGGCGCTGCGGCTCACTAGGCTAATCCTCCACCTTGCGGCACCGGCACCCTAGGTTCTAGTCCCGGTTGGGGCGCCGGATTCTGTCCCGGTTGCCCCTCTTCCAGGCCAGCTCTCTGCTGTGGCCAGGGAGTGCAGTGGAGGATGGCCCAAGTGCTTGGGCCCTGCACCCCATGGGAGACCAGGATAAGTACCTGGCTCCTGCCATCGGATCAGCGTTGTGCGCCGGCCACTGCATGCTGGCCGTGGCGGCCATTGGAGGGTGAACCAACAGCAAAGGAAGACCTTTCTCTCTGTCTCTCTCTCTCACTGTCCACTCTGCCTGTCAAAAAATTTAAAAAAAAAGAAAAAAAGAAAAAAACATTAATATATGTTGTAAGAAAGTTCTCTTCATCAGTGACTTGTCTTTGAGTCTTGTTTTATTCTCCCTAACAACAGAAATTTGAGATCTTTATGTGATCAGACCAGTAGACCAGTTGACGTGATCACAGAAAACTTCCCAAGTTTTTTCTCTTGGCTAAGACTGTAGCCCCACTTGGAGACTGTAAAAGTCACCTCTCTGCTTCTTACTAGAACGCTCAGACTTCTATATTTCTTTTCTTTTTTTTTTTGATAGGCAGAGTTATACAGTGAGAGAGAGAGAGAGAGAGAGAGAGAGATAAAGGTCTTCCTTTTTCCGTTGGTTCACCCCCCCCAAAGTGGCCTCTATGGCCAGCACGCTGCGCCGATCCGAAGCCAGGAGCCAGGTGCTTCCTCCTGGTCTCCCATGTGGATGCAGGCCCAAGCACTTGGGCCATCCTCCACTGCCTTCCTGGGCCACAGCAGAGAGCTGGGCTGGAAGAGGAGCAATCGGGACTAGAACCTGGGGTGCTGGCGCTGCAGGCAGAGGATTAGCCTAGTGAGCTGCGGCGCCGGCCAACTTACATATTTCACACTTAGCTGCTTTACAATCCACCAGAAGTCATTGTCTTAACAAGGCCACAGACGTTCTCGTGATTGGGTGGGTTTGACAGGCAGCAGGTGTGGGCCAGGACCTTTCCAAGTAGAGCAGGCATCAGGTGGCTGGCTTGCTAACGAGAGCTTACTGGGGCCTGAGAACATGCATTTCTGTGTGAGTGCTGGTGCTGTGGGGACAACATTTCTAGTGCCACTGGTGTGGGCTTAAAACCGGCGATCCTGGAGCCGGAATTCACTGTCCAAGCCACCTGTGGTTGGAGGTTGGTCTTAATGTTGGTCTTAATATTTACTTCCTAAGGGTTGCTCCCAGGATTAAGTTCATGTTTAGCAAACACTAGGACAGTGTCTCATCAGTGCTGTGCATTTGTCAAATATGTTAAATAAGCTGCCAGCTTAGGTTGGAGGCTTCCATCCATTCACCTGCTCCATGAATGTTCGCTGAGCACTTAGCTCCATGGGAAGCATGGTGAGCGTGGGGGAGGGGCGGCAGAGTGGAGCAGGTGCCGTGGCAGCCTCTTCTCGTGGCTTGATAAGGAGCAGCGGCTGTCCTGGGCCCAGAGGATGCTTTCTCAGACCATCATGTCATTTCTGAGGTGCTGTGAGTCCCGACCTGTAAATACGCAGTGATACCACCAACAGGAGGGCTCTGTCCTGTTCTAGCACCCCGGGCTTCTGTCCTCACGGCCTTCACCCTGACCCTTAGCTATGTGGTCCCCCATGCAGTGGGTTAACGGTGCATGGTCAAGGACAGCGTGCTCTGTACCACGGCTCTCCACGCTCAGTCCAACACAGGGGAGCACCTGGCGCCCCGCCGCTGCTCAGTGAATATCTGTTGACTGGGCGGGTGGAAGGAAGTGTGCAGGAATCTGGGGTTCCTATAGCTCTCCGGGTTTGTGTCTCGTGAAGAACAGGGACAAAGATGGGTGTGAAAAGCGGAAGTGGTTTATTAAAAAAAAAAAGAGAACAAAAATGAAAGACAAAAAAACCAAAAACAAGCAAAAAACCAAACTCAAGAGCTCTAAGGCATCCCTAAAGAAAAGCAGAAGTGGGAGGAAAATCTCGCAGCAGCACCGAGCACAGTCCGGAAGAGGGAGGAGCCGTTGGGAAGACTGAGTAGGGTTTTATAGGCGTGATGGGTCTGGGAGAGGGACCGTTTTCACTGGTTAACTGGATGACAGCTCCAATCGAGACGCCACAGAAACCCACGGCGCGTCCCCCCAGGACACGTAGCCTTCTCATGACCAGATCAGTTCCAGCAGCAGCACAGAATTCCTGCCCACAAGGCCCAGCCAGCGACGTCACCACCACCACCACTCCCGGAAGCCGGCTGCTCGGAGTCTCCTGTCTCCAGATGGTGGCGGGGGCCCGGTCCCTGTCTACCCAGCCAGGAGCCTCTCCCTCTGTCTGAAAGACTGTGTCCGAGGGCCCAGGCTCCCACCGGCTGTCTCCGTGTGCCAGCAGCAGCGTCCCGGGGGACTTTGCCGATCCCTCTCTTGGCCTCTCCAATGGCTCCTCCCTGCTGCAGCTGCAGAGATGGTCCCGAACCCCAGGGCTCGCTGCTCGCCACCCTGCCTGGCAGCCGGTCCACAGCACTCTGTGTTAGCGTTTTCCCCCACGGAACATGCGTCCACCGAACGCCATGACTTCTGTTAGTTCTTATCTCCATTTTAATGCACAAACAGTCTTTCTGAAAACTCCACATAGTTTCTGCATCTAGACACTCATTTCCACGTAATAGGATGCAAAGGTGATGCGCACCAGGAGGCTAGGAAAGACTGAAAGTGCAGCTGTGGGGAGCAATCCGGACTAGGCTGAGTTACTCGAATTAAGACTTATTCTATGCATCTGCTCTCCCACAATATGGCGCTGGGAGAGAAGTAAACAGCTTCCGCACAGCTGCCTCCAGTTCAACCAATTAACTGTAGGACTTGCTCCTGATTGGAGAGCAGCGTACTCGGCGTGTGGGCAGCCGAGTTGGGATTGGCGGAGGAGGACTATAAAGGAGGAGAGAGACGGCATGCACCAGGAACATCTATGGGGAACATCTAAGGGAACCCGTGCAGCCCCCCAGAGAGCCGGCCGGCGGTGTGCCGCTCCCCTGCGGAAGTGGGGAATGCGGCCAGGGGGAACTGCCCTTCCACGGAGGTGGAAGGGATAGTAGCCAACCCGGGAAGAACCAGCAGCAAACCCGGGGAGGGCCGAGCAGACGAAAGAACAGCGCAGGGTCCTGTGTCGTTCCTCCACGAAGACGGGGAGCGACATAATGGTGCCGTGACTCGGATATGAAGCCTAGGCAGGGCTTAGTGTCGTTCCTCCACGAAGAGGGGGAGCGACATAATGGTGCCGTGACTCGGATAGGAAACCTAGCTCGGATAGGAAACCTAGGACGGATAGCAAACTTAGGAGGGAAGAAACGGGAAGAAACGGGAAGAATTGGGAAAATATCGGAGAGAGAAACTAGCAAACAGCCTAGGGAAAAGCCAGACGAAAAGGGTGCCGGAAGAAGCTATGGAAAGCCTAGGCATAGATTCAGATACGGACTACGGGGGGAAGCTGGGAGAAATCTCTAAGGTCGAAAGTGAAAGTGAACGCTAGAACAAATAGACTCGGACGCGGACTGTGGGGAGAGGCCAGGAGAAATGAGGGAGGAGTATTGTTGGAGGAAAGCTTGGGGAAACATACCGGGTAGAGAAAAGTATTAGGGAAATTGAAGCCGCGGGGGGCAGGCCGAGGCGGATACGAAAGCCACTTTGGGATTCTCAAGTTAGCCCGGGAATAGGGGGCGAAAAGTTGAAACCAGAAGCTGAGACGTAAGCCAGATTGGGATCCGTCTGATTAGCCCGGGGAGCAAAGGACGGGAAGCCAAACCGTGGGGCGGAGACGTACGCTGGGTTGAATTCGCCAGGCTAGCCCGGGGAACTTGGATTGAATGCTAGTGGTGGAGACGCAAGCTACGCTGTGTTACTCGCGGAAGCCGCCGCGTGCAGAGAGAGCACGGGGCGTGAATAGATAGGGAACGCTGGCGTAGGCCGTGGTTCAGACGCGAAAGGGTTAAGCGTGGAGACCGCGGAGCGCGCGAAGCCGAGCCACGCAAAGCCGGGAAGCTGCGCAGATGAGAGAGGCGCGCGGGCTGAAGCGGCGCAGAGCTGGGAACCCGCCGGCGGGGCGAGGTGCCGGAAAGCCGCAGGGATAAGAGAAACAAGTTTAGAAGTAAAGTGAGAAAAATAGGAATGCTGGAAGATAGAAGTAAAATGGGAGAAATAGGAATGCCCGGAGATAGAGAAATAGAGAAAAATAAGGCCTCCCCTCAACATGGCAATGAGAAAGCTTGGATTCGGCCTGCCTGATTAAGTGAGGCGATGAGCACGATGAGCACCTGGGCGGCTAGCAGCTTATGCGCCGCAGGTCGCCGAAGACAGGCACGAATTAACATCAGTAAAGCTTCCCCACAATGCAACAATTAGGAGGCTTGGATTCGGTCTGCCTGATTTAAGGCGGTAAGCGCCAGCAAGCAGCTCGACCAGAGTATGAGCTGCAGGTCACCGAAGATAGGCACGAACCAACACTAATAAGTCTCCCCCACAATAAGGCAATGAGAAGGCTTGGATTCGGTTTGCCTGATTGATAGGACTTGTAAGAGCCTGTGGCAACTCTAGCAAGTAGAGCAGAGTGTGTGCCGCGGGACACCGAAGACAGGCACGTATCAACGCTAAAAAATAAAAAGAAAGGGGGATCTGTGGGGAGCAATCCAGACTAGGCTGAGTTACTCGAATTAAGACTTATTCTATGCATCTGCTCTCCCACAATATGGCGCTGGGAGAGAAGTAAACAGCTTCCGCACAGCTGCCTCCAGTTCAACCAATTAACTGTAGGACTTGCTCCTGATTGGAGAGCAGCGTACTCGGCGTGTGGGCAGCCGAGTTGGGATTGGCGAAGGAGGACTATAAAGGAGGAGAGAGACGGCATGCACCAGGAACATCTATGGGGAACATCTAAGGGAACCCGTGCAGCCCCCCAGAGAGCCGGCCGGCGGTGTGCCGCTCCCCTGCGGAAGTGGGGAATGCGGCCAGGGGGAACTGCCCTTCCACGGAGGTGGAAGGGATGGTAGCCAACCCGGGAAGAACCAGCAGCAAACCCGGGGAGGGCCGAGCAGACGAAAGAACAGCGCAGGGTCCTGTGTCGTTCCTCCACGAAGACGGGGAGCGACATGCAGCCATCAGGACGGAGGATTTGGGCGCTGATTGGAATGTGGTGCGATTTCCCACTTGACAACCCCGCGGCTCCCTTCTCCCCGTCCTGCCCCACACCGGGAAGAGGAACCTCATTCTTTAAAAAAAATCTTTAAAATCTATTTGAAAGTCAGAGGGAGGGAGGGAGAGAGAGAGGGAGAGAGAGAGAGAGAGAGAGCGAGCGAGAGAGCTTTCATTTGCTGGCTCATTCCCCAAATGGCTGCAGCAGCCAGGGCAGGGCCAGACTGCAGCCAGGAGCCAGGAGCAAGTCTGGGTCCCTCACCTGGTGCACAGACACACGCACTGGAGCCATTACCTGCTGCCTCCCAGGCTGTGCATCAGTAGAAGCTAGAATTAGAGCTAGAACTCGGACCCAGATACCCGATACAGGAGTCCAGCTCCACTCTGTCTTAACCACTGTGCCAAACGCCCTCCTCAGGAAGAGGGCATTTCCTTCCCACTTCAAGTCAAGGGAGAGAGACTCAAGGGGGTCCACTCAGAGGGCTTGGCACATGTCTTCTCAACCCGGCGGCCTGGGTGTGTGGGCCTTCCCTTGAGCCAAGTGGACCTGCAGGAGACAGTTGGCCTTGGCTGGGGGGACTATGTGACCCCTACGGAAGAGACCTGGGCAAGGGGCCCTCTGCATACCTACAGGATGCCATGTCCTAGTCTCCTATTCCCAGCAGGAGAGTCGCAGAGAAATCAGGAGAAAGCCCATTTTACAGACAATACAATTGAGGATCCAAAGCACGAACTATTTTATCCCAAGATCACATAGCAGGTGGCAGAGCGGCAGTTCAGACTCACGTTTCTTTCCTGATCCAGGCTACATCTGTGGCTCCACTGCCGAAGGCCAGCGCTGGGCTGGGTCTGCGCTCGGCATCCAGCCTCTTTCACGACCTGCGTGGCCAGTAGACATGTCACTTCTGTGTCTGCCTTGCAGATCTCTTTCTCTCTGCGTAGATCAACTTGGCATTCCTTGGTGATCATCTGCTGTTCTGCTGGTCCATACCAACGGACTCCTCCCCTCTGTCAGCGTGGCTAGATCTCAGGTAGCTAATATGAAGTCAGTGGCTGAACCACAGGAGGCAGGTGAGTGAGCTTGCCAAGCCGGGGTAGTCGCGGCGACCCCGTGCAGGGCACAGGGTTGACAGTTTGAACGTTTGGGAAAACAGGGTCCCTTGCCCTGGCTAAGTTGCTTGTTAAGTCACTTTCTCTCCATCCCCCCTTCTCGTCCTCCCTGCAAACTGCCTGTGCGGCTCAAAGAATGCTTTTATTCCTGGCACAGTCACCTCCCGGGACCACGCACAACCCACACGTGGCCGTTTTTTGGTGGCACTCAGCACTGTGTTACGTCCTTACATCCCCTGTCCCTCAAGCAGCTGTGAGCCCGTGGTGCCAGGCAGAGGGGACGGCGGTGGAGGAACGCACAACCTACCCCCCCGCTCAGGGTCCCGTGCTTCCTTTAAACCGCTGCTGTTGCTGCTTTGACCTTTGAATAAGGTGCCCTGTGTTTCATTTTGCACTGGGCCCTGCAGATTGTGCACCCGATTCTGGATGGGGGGAAGAGGGCACCTTTGCCTGGCAAATCCCCATATTCTCCGCTGAGAACCCAACAGCGTGCAAACTCTGCCTGAACCGCGTTGGGAGTGGAGTTGTTAGACAAACAGCCACAGGCCTGAGCTGTTGCGTGTTATTAGCAGGGCAGAGAGGTGTTGAATGTGTTCCATAAGAAGGGACATGGAATCCAGGGTTCTGCCCAGTGGTGAGAAAAATACCCCACTGCTAACTGGGACCTCATTCAGGAGGCTCTGAACAAGCAGTGACTGTCACTGTTCTGCGAATCTCAAGGCTCCTACACACGGTGTGACCTCAGCCACCTGTATGGTCAAGGACTGGCCAGGAGAACTGGAGCCCTGGCAGGCGCTGACAGAGGGGGAACCGAACGACCGTAGCACAGGAGGAGCCCGGACGCCAGACGGGGTCAGTGCAGTGAAGTACCCAGCTATGAGCAAGGGCAGGAAGCCACTCACCACAGAAGCTGCAGAGACAAAGGGGAGAGCTAATGGCACTGGAGCCAGAACATTCTGGAAGCAGGCAGGCCTGCACTGGGAAAGCTGCTGCTCAAGATGACGGCCCTGGGCAGAGAGGTCGGAAGAGAAACACCACGGCCAGGTAGCTAGACTCGGGAAGCACTTCCTGACAGGGTGACAGGATTCGAGTCCCTGGAGTAGGTACTTTAGGGGAGCAGAACCCCCTAAACAGGTGTCTTCTGCATCTTCTCATTTGCATATATATAAAATATATTTTAAATAATTCTGGTGGTTGTGCTGTGGAATCTCATTATCCTTTGTGCCTGTCCCGATGACTGTGAAGTTGAGCATCTGCTCATATGCTGGTCGGCTCTCGCAATGTCTGCTTCTGTGACGTGGTGTCTGGTCATGTGGCCTTGTTTCACTCATTGGGTTATTTTCCCGCTCGTTGAGGTGGATAAGTCCTTCCTATATTCTGGGTGCACATTCTTTGGGAATCTTTTCTTATAGTTTATTGCTTATGACTTTTTCTTCCTTTGGAGAGCAGAAGTTTGAATTTTGGGTGAAATTCACTTTATTTGTTTTTTGAAGATTAGTGTTTCCTGCATGTGTTCCACCTAAGAAGCCTGAGCCTACTTCAAGGTCATAAAAGTTTTTCTCTTATCTTTCCTTCAGAAACTTCAGAATCTTAACTTTTATGTCTGGGCTCATGAAGAGTCATCCTGAGCTAATTTTTGGGTATAATTTTGAACTATGGATCAAGACTCATTTTTTTCTCTATGTTGGTAGCCACTTGTGCCAGCATCGTTTGTGGAAAAACTTCCTTTCCCTGTTGAGTTGGCTTGGCGCCTTTGTTGGACACCGTTGACCTTTATGAATTTGTTTATTTCTGGACTCCATATGTCTATTCTCACTCTACTACCACACTGTCTTAATTATTGTGGTTTTATAATCAGAAAGATTGTAGTGCAACTCTTTCCATTTTGCTCATTGTGTTCAAAATTCTTTGGGCAATTCCAAATTCTTTGCATTTCCATATAAGTTTTAATCATCCACATTTCAATTTGTTGGAATTGCGTCAAATCTGTAGGTTTATTTGGGATGAATCAATATCACAATAATACTGAGTCTTTCAAATTGTGAACATGGTAAGTTCATTCATTTAGCTTCCTTGAGAAGTTTTTTTTTTGGTAATGTAGTTTAGGTTTTAATGTAGAAGTCATACATATTTTAAAACTTATTCTTCAGCAGTCTGTTTTTGATGTTATTACAAATTAAATTGATTGTCAAATGGAATTATCTAAGTGGTTCTTGTTAATACAATTGATTTTTTAATACAATTTTGTGAATTAATCTTGTATCTTTATCAGTTTTTATGGTGGTGTTGTAGATTTGTTAAGCTTGTCTATGTGACAACGTTATCTGCAAGTAGAGGCCAGTTCAGTTCATCCATTCCTAAGCCATTCCTTCTGATTGCTCTTGAACTGGTTGGGCTCTCTAAGACACCAGCTACAAGTGGTGAAAGAGATCACCCACGCGTTTTTCTTAACCTCAGGGGGAAAACAGTCAACCACCTGACCACGAGGACTGCGTTAGTAGCCAGGTTCTCAGGACACCACTGAGCAGGTTGAGGGAGCTCCCTTCTGTTCCTAACTCTCTCAGAGGCTGTTTCTTCTTTTTAAAATCACAAATGTGTGTTGAATTTCATCAAATGCCGTCCTTGTATCCCCGAGATGAATATATGGTTCTAGCCTTTATTCTGTTCATCTAGTGAATTCCACTGATTTTCAACAAACTCTGCAATCCTACTTGATTACCCTTTTCAAATAGTGCTGGATTTGCTTCCTAATATTTATTGAGAATATTTGCGTCCATGTTCACGAGGGACATGGGTCTCTTTTTCTTCTTGTCGCGTCTTTCTTGGGCTTTGTTATCATATGAGCCTGGCATCATAGAATGAGTTAGGAGGTTTTCCTGCCTTCTCCATAGTCTGAAAGAGTTTGGATAAGATTAGTGTTAATTTTTCCTGAAGTGTTTGTTAGACTTCACCAATGAAATTGTCTAAGTCTATAATTTTTTTCTAGGGGGTTTTATTCTTATCATTAATTCAATTTTTTTAAATGCTATAGAATTGATTTCAAGAACAAGTTTTCTCTTTATCATACATCAATTTTACTAATTTGTCTTTTCAGAAATGTTTCCATTCCATGTAAGTTGATGAGTTTATAGCTATGAAGTTGTATATAAAATTATTTTATTTATTTTCTTATGATCTCTTCAGTGCCTGTAGGGTCTATATTAATGTCTCCTCTTTCCTCTGTCTTGGAAATTCAAGAAGTGGGGCCTGGGCTTAAACTCAGGCACTCTGATGTGATATGCAGTCATCCCAGGAAGTGGTTCATCCAGGCGCTAAATACCCGCCCTGGGGTATTTTATCTTTAATCCATATGTTTAGCATATGTGTGTGGCACTTGTCATTCTATCATGTAGATTTGAAATTAAGTCTGCTTTCATATTCTCCAGCCTAAAGGAGGAATTCCTACATAATTTCTTTCCCTCCCTCCCTCCTTCCCTCCCTCTCTCTCTCTCTTTCTTTCCTTCTATTCCCTCCTCTCTCCCTCCCCTCCCTCCATCCCTTCCTTTTTTTCTTCTTTCTTTTTTTTTAAAGATATATTTATTTATTTGAAAGAGTTGGAGAGAGGAGAGGCAGAGAGAGAGAGAGAGAGAGAGAGAGAGAGAGGTCTTCCATCCAATGGTTCACTCTCCAATTGGCTGCAATGGCTGGAGCTGCGCCAATCCAAAGCCAGGAGCCAGGAGCTTCTTCCAGGTCTCCCATGTGGGTGCAGGGGCCCAAGGACTTGAGTCATCTTCTGCTGCTTTCCCAGGCCATGGCAGAGGGCTGGATCAGAAGTGGAGCAGCTGGGTCTCGAAATGGCGCCCATATGGGATACTGGCGCTCCAGGCCAGGGCGTTAACCCACTGCACCACAGCACCAGCCCCATTCTTTCTTTTTAAATATTTATTTATTTATCTGAAAATCAGAGCTAGAGAGAGAAAGAGATCTTTCATCTGCTAGTTTACTCCCCAGATGGCTACAATAGCCAGGGCTGGCCATGCCAAAGCCAGGAGCCAGGAGCTTAATCCAAGTATCCCATGTGGGTGGCAGGGGTCCAGATATTTGGACCATATTCTGCTTCTTCCAGGCCATTAACAGGGAGCTGGATCAGAAGTGGAGCAGTTGGGACACAAATGGATGCCCATATGGGATGCCAGTGTTGTAGGCAGTGGATTTACCCTCTGTGCCACAACACTAGTCCCAAGGTTATTTTTGCTGAACATAGATTTCTAGCATGACTGTCTATCTATCTCTCTATCTATCATCTGCTTGCTTTACTTTCAGCATTATTAATTGTCATTCTACTGTTTCCTACACTATATTTTTTCTTAGAGGGTATCAATCTTTCTATTTTTTAAAGATTTATTTATTTTCTTCGAGAGGCAGAGTTACAGATAGAGAGAGGGAGAGATGGATAGAGAGGTCTTCCATCAGATGGTTTGCTCCCCAGATGGCCACTATGGCTGGAACTAGACCAATCTAAAGCCAGGAGCCAGGAGCTTCTTCCGGGTCTCCCACTCGGGTGCAGGAGCACTTGGGCCATTTTCCCTGCTTTCCCAGGCCACAGCAGGGAGCTGGATTGGAAGAGACATCAGCAGTTCCTTTCCTGTGAAATGTCCATTGACAACTTTTGTGTGTGTGTGTGTGTGTGTGTGTGATGAGATTGTGTAATTTGAAGAACCACACGAAGAAAATAAAAATAGATACATAAATACATGAGACGGTTCGACTCTTCTAGGTCTCCACGTGCTCTAAAGTTTCAAAGCAAGAGCGCTTGCATGTGTCTCAAATCGATAAACAAATAAACAAATCCTAAAAGACATAAATGCGCTTGACATACTGGAGCAGAGAGCTGAACTGAGGAAGATGGAGTATACGCGAGGCACTCGTAAGATTCCATATTTGGATTAACCCGGATGCAGGCACCTAATGGAAACCAGGGAAGTGTGGCTTCTCAACACGTGCGAAACAGACTCAGTTGGCTGAAAGGAAGTCCGGGACAAGCTACGGGCATGGGAGGAAGTGCTGCTCTGATGTTAGCCCAAGAAGCTACGCACACCAGCGCTGGGCAGGGGACTTTCCCTACAGCCGTCTCCTGAGACCCTGTCTCTGACTTCCATCTTTGGCTTCAAGAGCTCGGAAAAGAAGTGAGGGCTCCATGTTTGCCCTGGTGGCTAAGATGCTGCCTGGGACTCCCACGTCCCGTAGCACAGTGCCCGGGCTGGAGTGCTGGCGCTCTCCCACTCCAGCTTCCTGGAAATGAGCACCCTGAAAGGGAGCAGGGGACAGCTCAAGTATGTGGGTCCCTGCTGCCGGAGAGGAGACTTGGGGCTGAGTTCCTGGCTTCTGGCTTTGTCTCGGTCCAACCTCGGTTGTTGTGGGTGTCTGGGGGGTGAATCCGCAAACAGAAGATCTCTGTCTGCCTCTGTCTCTGATTCTCCATCTTTTAAATAAGTAAAAATAAATAAAAATTTAAAAAAAGGAGTGAAACTTTGTCCAGTGAAGAGAGATCCAGTTGCTGAAGAGGCGTGAAACCAGGTCCAAGAGGCAGGAGAGAAGATTTGGGGCCCCACAGATCTTCCGGTGGGGGAGATCCCGCCTAAGCAAGGAGTTCTGCTCAGCTTGGTGGGCGGGGAGAGGGGGGCAGATTGCAGGGGAGCAAAGTCCAGCTCACTGCACGAAAGCATTTTTCATCACAGCTTTCCAAAGCTGCCGAAGGCTTCCCTAGAGAGTGGGGAGTTCTGCACCACCGGAAGTATTCAAGTATGGGCTGTCTCCCCCACTGAAGGGCATCGAGCAAGCTGTGGCTGGCTGGACTGGGTGGTCTTCCCGATCGCTTCAATTCTGCTAGACTCTGATTTTTACCCCCTTTACAGATAAAGCGTCCAGTCCAAACAGAGGAACTTGCTGGAGATTACATGACTGAGAATGGTCAAGTGTGGCCAGGGACCTCGCTTTCGAAAGCCACAGTGGAGTTTGTTCTAATCCACCTCCGTCGGTGGAATCTCGGGCCAAGGCTAAGAGAGACACTTCGGGGAAGTTGTCAGTGAGGGAGGGAGCTGGAATGCAAATTCAGGAGAACTGGGTTCCAGTTTGGTTGCTCCATTCTTATTGTGCCCGTCATCCAATCTTTCGCAGTCCTAGTTCCCTTATTCGTCAGGTCCAGCATCTCTGCTCAGACAGCTCTGGAAACTGCCCCCTCGAATGCCTGTAGAATTCATCACATGAACCCAATCCTTCCCTGTCCCTCAAGCATGCGCCATTGTCTGCATCGCTGAAGCTCCCGATGCAGTGCCCAGCACCTAGCAGGTGCACCCTAAAAAGCCTGTTTGCTGACATCCCCAGTTCCGGGGGCCTGGGAAAGCTCTGGGAGCTCTTGCAGGGACTCTCCCTTTACACGTGTTAGAGAAGGTAATAAATCAGTAAAGGTGTTCAGCAAGATAAAAAGAAGATCCGAGCATCTGCTCTGCCCAGGTGGTTGAAATCAACGTGTTTCCTGAGGAAGTTTTGCCCAGGCACCTCCAAAAGTGTTCTGCTGTTTTAACTGTTCCAAGAGGTTTAATGATAAAAATATGTCTTGGACAAGAGTCTCTGTCAGATATGGCGCTCAGCCAACAGCCCTACTTTCAGCCCTGACGATGAGATGCTGGTGACACTGAATGCTAGAAATGACGAGAAGTGTCAAAACAGGCCAAGTGGGATACGTCTCATCTGACACGTGTAGCCCCACGGCCTCAGGTCTTGCTTCTCTATGGGAAGACAGAACTGCACCCCATGGCATCACTTTGGCTCCTTGTACTGTGGGGTCTGGGCAGAGCACAGCTTCAGGGGAGATGTTGGACCCCTGGCAGGGCCAGGCTGGCTGGCTGCCTTTTGCTTCCAGCTTTGAAGTGATGGACCTGGGCTGGAGAGAGTGGAAAAGTCAGCTAACCCTAACTCTAACCCTCACCCTAATGCTGACCCCCTAAGCCCTAACTCTAACCTTAATCCTAACCTTAACCTCTAGCCCCTAGCTCTTAACCCTAACCCTAAGCTTAACCCCTAAACCCTAACCTTAATCCTAACCCTAACCTTAACCCCTAAACCCTAACACTAACTAACTCTAACCCTCACCCTAACTCTAACCCTGACTGGCTGCTTCTCCACTTCCCCACCTTGCCACGATTTCATGGTGCACAGGAGGAACCTGCCTGCCCTTTGGCTTTGGCTTGGTCTTTTATCTTGCTTTGGTTAACGGGATGTTCCCAGATGTGGTGTGAGCAGAGGGTAGAAGTGTGATTGCACAGTTGGGCTCTCTCTTTCATGCCTTCGCCCTTGTCATGAGAAGCGTGTACTCTGAGTAGCCATTTCCCTTTCAGTCTAAACCCCAGGAGACATGGAGGAGAGAGAAATCCCAGCTAAGCCTAAACCATAAACGAACCCAAGGGACCCACAGATCTGCAAGCAAGGGGAAAAACAGTATACGTTGTAAGACTCTGGTATTTTTTGTCTTTGTTATGCACATCCTGGCTGATGTACAGTTGAGAGCTGATGTATGAGTGGGATCATGCTGATAGAAGTTTCTAGTTCCTTTCTTAAGATTCCAGTCTGACCCAACGGCTCCCAGTCTGTCGCTTCTTGATCTCTCTGGCTCCCTTGGTGCTCTCTAATGCTCAGCTTCCCAGAGGAGTTTATGGACTGTGGGCCCAGCCAAGGGGCAGGCGGTCACAATAACGGCCCCTAAGGATCTCCTCCGTGGGCCCTTCTCGGACCAACCCTGATTGACCTCGGATGTGCAACTTGCCTGTGCCGGCAGACAACAAAGGTGGATGCTGTCTCAATGCATCCGGGCTTGTGTCCTCTTGCTGTTGGGAACTCATTTGCCAGTTTGTGAAAATAGCAAGCTGGCCTCCTTGAGAGACCTTGGGAAGAGGGGCTCCAGACAAATCAGCAGTCCCAGGCACGCGGGGCCCTCCCAGACTACCTGTCCCCAGCTGTGTCACCCAGACCAGAGCTGCTGGCCAAGCACTGAGCCATGAGAAGTGGTTTATGTTTATTGTGTTAGGGCTCTACTCTTTGGGGTGATTGGTTATGCAGCAAGAGCTAACTCATACATCAGGTAAAAGATAGTTTGGAAACTCAATGTGGCGTCATTCACCTGTGCACACTTCCTGAGATCTTGCTGCATTCCAGACGTTAGGCTGTGGGTTGGGCTTGAGATCTGGAAGTAGGGGACGAGTTTTTCTCTTCAGGTGCAGAACAAGGAGGCAGATGGCATCGTGGGAGCTTTGTCTACTGTGCAATTGCAGTGGGGCCTGTGAGAAGCGGGGATGGACAGCACGGAGAACAGGGCTTCCAAGGCAGAGCAGGACAAGCGAAGGAGCGGCTGCGTGGTGCCGAGGCAGAGGTCCTGAGAGACGAGGTAGACTGACTGAGAGAGCAGCAGGAGGCTGGGACCAAAGGCCCCAGACTTGTCACATGCTTGCTCTATGCAGCCACTCTTCCTTCTTACGGGCTGTAGCAGACTAATGACACTAATCCCTGATGTCTGGTGAACGCCTTCCCGCCTATCTTCTCTTCTTGTAGCCTTGGGAGTAGGTGGACTAGATGTTCTTAGTTCCACTTCCCCAAAGTGGAGCCGAGACTGGGACCTGCCTTGGTCCACAAGGCCACTGAAAGGCAAACCTGAGACTGGTACTTTGGGGCTCACTATGTATAACTGTCTATGGCACTGGACATCTCCCAGTCTGCTGGCACTCAGTATTGGCCCCTAAGTTCCTGGAAGACCCCCCTTGAATGCAGGATCTTGAGGGAAAGAGCAAGCACTGGGTAAAATGGTAAGTTCTGGGGGCTGGCACTGTGACGCAGTGGGTTAAGCCACTGACTGCAATGCTGGCATCCTGTATGGGTGCCGACTTGTGTCCTGGCTGCCCTACTCCCAATCTTCTCCCTGCTATGGCCTGGGAAGGCAGCAGAAGATGGTCCAAGTCCCTGGGCCCCTGTTCCTATGTGGGAGACCTGGATGAAGCTCCTGGCTCCTGGCTTCAGCTTGGGCCAGCCCTGACCATTACAGCCATTTGGGGAGTGAACCAGCAGATGGAAGATCTCTCTCTCTCTCCCCCCGTCTCTCCTTCCTCCTGTCTCTGTATCTTTGCCTTTCAAATAAAATAAATCTTTAAAAAATTGTGTTTTCAGTTGGATTCCTTCTATTCATCTCCACTGCATCCTTCCAAGTCCAAACCTGAAATGGTGTCTTATCAGGTGCTTAGGTTCTTCTCCTGCCCTTGACAGTGAGATGGGTCGCACCCCTCTCCTGAATAAAGCCTCCCAGTGGTTTCCTCATTCCCTGGAAATAAACTTTGCTGGCTTCATACCAGGGCCAGCAAGGCTGACCAAGGTGGCCCAACAGGCAACGTCTCTGACCTCATCAGCTTCCACCCCTCCATGTACCTCTGCCAGGCCACCTCACTCCTCACACTCCTAAGTTTGTTCCAGTCCTCGTCCTCTCATTCACTTCGCTCCCTGGGACAATCTGTCCTCTGATTGCAATATGGCTGCTGCCTTCTTGGGAGTCTTGTGTCAACTCAGGTTACCCAGCAGTGCCTGCGGTTCTCCAGCATAGTCATTCCTGAGTTCATTCGTTTACATGCTTACATGTCGGTTGCCTGGAGGTACCCGTGGAATAAGCTGGACAAAAGCAAGAGCCTTGCCTATCTCACTCACCACTGTTACCTCTGGTGCCCACCATGGCTCCCGGTGGACCAGTAGGAAGCAGCAGCGGTTGATGTCACATCCAACACCTGCGTTCTCCTTCGCTGTCCGATTTGTCTTTTCTTGAATCCCTCCTGTGCACACTGCAGGCGGGAGAAATGGAGATGCCCAATACCACACCGGGTCTGGTGGGCCACCCCACACTGGGACGGATGGTAGCAGGGTGTGGCTGGGTCATTGCCCATTTGGTCTGAGTTCTGTTTTGCCCCTTCCTGGGAGTTTGGGACTTTTAAATACAAGCTAATGCCTTTACGGGTTCAGCCTGCGAGGTCTGTCTGATGAGATGTTTATCGGCTTCTTCCCCAGCCTTTGAGCTCTGCCTGCCTGGAAGGGGCCAGGAAGAAGTAACGTCTTCATATCTATACTTCAGGACTTAACATATTAATACAAGCAAATGCGAATATGCATTCTTATTTCACAAAAGGAATCCATTAGACTCTGGATTTTCCCCCCTCACTTTAGAAGAGATTGTCTAAGTATCTTACTGGTGTTCGGAGTGGTGGCCGAATTTGTTTTTTCTCAGCTACAGAAAATGCCAGTGTTTGGCAGATGCCTAGATTGGCTCCTATGTGACTGTGTGGATCTGTGCACTTAACCAGTCCCCAGCAGATACACATTTGACGGCTCAAATGGAAGGTTTTACACAGCCGTGGAAGGCTGTCCCCGACGGCTTCATCCAGGGGAGGATCCTCCCTTGTGGCAGGTGGCCTCCAGCCGTGGAAGGCTGCCCACAGCCCCTAGAGAACCATTAGGGTAAATGGCACCAAGACCAGCCCTGGGGGCCACATCTCTACTCCAGGAAAAGGCCACAAGACTCCAGCGGTGGCTAAAGGTGCACGCTTCAAAGGCAAAAACCAAGGACCTACTGTCACTCACGGGTGGGGAGACCAGGTCTGGGTGAGTCTTGAGCTCGGGAGGACTCCTGGAAGCCCGTCAGTGGCCACAGCCCACCCCAGAGCAGCTGCTCACACACACCTGTCCCCTGGAGTGTGCATGGAGGGGAAGTGGAGCAGCAGACGGACGGGCTCAGGGGGCTGGGGCGTAGCTTACGGTAAAACCACTGATCACCAGAGTCTACCCTTTGCTGGTTGTAGGACAGAATCTAGAATTGTCCTGCTCCTTTCTCGCAGGGTTGTGGGGCGGAGGTGACCCTATTTATCTGGCAGCTGGAACTTACTGTCACTCATCGACATCTTTATGATGGCTAAAGGGGGTGGAAAGCGAGGAGAACTGTGGGTAGAGTTGGGGTCTTGCTAAAGAGGCAAGGCAGGGCCATCTGCTCTTTGGCCTGCGTCAGCACCATGCAGAAGAAGAGCACATCTTCTGGACAGAGCTGACCCCACGCTCCTGGGAAAGTGAGAGCCTCGGAGAAGCTCATGGGTGAGAAGAGACCTTGACCTGGAAGGCGCCGCGTGTTTGGGGTCAGGGAGACCTGGTTCAGCTATCACAGTCGCACGGACTTGAGTAAGCAGCCACCTCTCCACGCCTCCATCTCTCCGTCTGTGCAGTGGGGGTACCAATCCCTACTTTGTCGGGTTTATTATCTGAAGCAGGGGAGTGGATATCAACACCCGGCAGAGGAAACTGTTGACTGCACACTGGTGTTTTCCATCCGTCTTCCATCCCTCCTTGCAAAGACAGGGCCCAGCTCCACTCTTCCTCCCAGCTGTCTTTCTCTTGTCTGCCTCTCTGCTTGGGAGCCACATACATGTTATTGAAGTACTTTGCAATCAAGAGGCTGGAAAATCGTGCAAGAAAGCTCTGAAAAACCTGTCCTTTCTTCCTCTGTGTGTCGCGAGGGGTTGGCTGGAGAAGAACCCAGCTTCCCGATTCTGCACACAAACATACTACACGTGCCATTACCTCTGTCTCCTCCATGTATCGCCGGTGATTTATTTTAAGGTCTGCTATAAAAGCAAGACAGGGCTTAATTGTCTCGCTATAAAATATGTAAAGTATTACACTATTGGGGCTCATTAGCTGAAGCAGAGCTGCTGTTTAGTAATCCATAAGGTGATACTTGTTAATGAACGCTGCAAATGATTCTCCTAACTACCTAAAGAGTAATAATAGATATGTCAGCTCGAACAAACAAGTCGCCAGTCCCCAGGGGGCGTGGAGACACTGGATGGTAATTAGGATGAAGGGCAGAGCATGCTCTCGGCTTCGGTGGGGCTGCTGCCCTCCAGGCCCGCAGAGGGGGAGCTGCCACTTCTGTCTGCGTTCACCGTGGGCAAGGACCTCTTCCCCACGCAGCGCAAATGGCCACGGAATTTTCCTAGGCGTCCACGTCCCATCCCCTGCCATGTGGGATGGCCGGGATCCTTAGTTAGAGGATTTTCAGGGAAGTGTGGTGTTTTCTGCGGCTCTCGAAATCCCTGGAGGCCCAAGCCAGCGCTCATTATCATTATCCACTGGGTAGTTCTGAAATACAGTGGAGGGGGGGAGGGGCACTCCCGGGCACTTGAGTGTTAAAAGTGACTCAGTTCTTGGAAAACAGTATGACAGTTCCTCAAATGAAGCATAGAATTACCCTCGATCCAGCAATTCAACTCTGGGTGTTGCCCGCCAGCAGGCACTTGAAGAGGGATTTGTACGCTCGCGTGGAGAGCAGCGTTTTTTACAACAGCCCCGAAGTCGAAACAACCCAAGCGTTTGCTGACTAATAAACAGATGAACCCACACGCGAGTGTCATTCAGTTAAAAAGGAATGAAATTCTGACCCAGGCTACGACCTGGGTGTACAAGCCTGGGCGACTTTGTGCTCACTGAAATATGCAGCCACAGAAGGGCGAACACTTCGTGACCCCCCCCCCCCAACAACGTGAGGTCCCAGAGGAGTCAAATTCACAGCGACAGAAGGTGGAGCGGGAGCACCAGGGGCTGTGGGGCGGGGTTGGGCTATCGCTGCGCGTGCACAGAGGTGAGAGGCCAGGTGACAAGGCCAGGTTCCGCCGCGGATGGTGGGGGTGGTTGCACAGCACTGAGTGTGCTTCCTGCCACTGAGCTATACGTTTAAAATAGTCCCGGTCGGGGCCGTGGGTGAAGCTGCTGCCTGCGACCCCGGCCTCTCACATCAGAGCCCTGGTTCGAAACCCAGCTGCTCGGCTTCTGATCCAGCTCTCTGCTAATGTGCCTGGAAAGGCAGTTGGAGATGGCCCACGTATTTGTGCCCCTGCTCCCTGTGACCCACGTGGGAGACCCGGATGGAGTTCTTAACTCCTGCCTCCTCCCAGGGCAGACTTGGCTCATGTGGCCACTTGGGGAGTGAACCAGTGGTAGAAGATTCTCTCTCTCTCATCTTTCTCCTTCTCTCTGATGTTCTGCCTTTCAAATACATAAATAAATATTTCACGAATTAGTCAAAACGATAGAGTTGATGTTATGTATATTTTACCATAACAGAACAAAAAGCCACTTGGTCCTAATCGGGATCAAGCTGATCAGACAGGGCTAGGAACAGGGTCCACGCTGTGCCCTGGTCTCAGGGCTGGAAGGAAGTGAGGCAGGATGGAGGGGTGGACAGTGTTGGGCTCCTTGGTGGGCAGGGACCCAGGGCTCACGGAGCGGCAGTGGGGAGGGCCGCCCCAGCTCCTCCTCTTCTCGGCTTCTTGGCTCTGAGCTGTGCACTTGGGCCACTGTGGCCATGACAGGGACCGGAGCTGCCCTGCTCACTGCTTTACTGCAGGCAGTGTGGCCAGGCCCGTTACCTCGGTGTGAAGCCCTAGGCCACCCGGCAGCACAGGGGCGGATGGGCGGGGTCTCAGAGGCCCTCGCCTCGGGGTATTCTAGGGTGCCAGGCACCGCTCTGCAGGCTGCATTAACCACATCTGGGGCCTGCTCCCGCGCGCATGCGCACCGAGGCCCTGGCGGCATCTCGGCTGCTGCCCTGTCGGGGAGCTGAGCCTGGACAAGACCGTCCCTCTGGTGCTGTGAAGTGCTGAAGAGCGAAGTCTCAGGGGCCGGCGTCGCGGGGCAGTGGGCTAAGCCAGCCCCTATCAGAGCACCGGTCCTGAGTGCCGGCTCTTCTGTTTTCCATTTCCCTACTGATGCACCCTGGAAAGCGCAGATGATGGCCCAAGTGCTGGAGCCCCTGCCACGCATGTGGGGGACCCGGATGAAGTTCCGGGCTCCAGGCCTCAGGTCTGGCCCAGCCCTGGCCATTGTGGCCACTTAGAGAGTGAACCAGAGGATGGAAACTCTCTCTGTCTCTCTCTCTCTTTCTCCCTTTCTGTCTCTCCCTCTCTCTCTCTCTGTGGCTTGCAAATAAATAACTCTTAAAACAAAAGAAAACAACAATTAAAAAAAAAAAAAGAAACAACCGCAGAAAGTGCAAGGACTCAAAAGACAGACGGTGCCTTTGGATGCACTGTTGGTTCTGGCCCCATAACTTCTCCAAAGCCTCTTCATGTACAATAATGGGACTTGTCTCATGGGGTCACTGTTGAGAATTAAAAGAGATAATATGAAGCAAATGCTGAACGTTAGCCTGAAACGTGGCACACGCTGAGTTAAGCTTTGGTCATCATTGTAATTAACAGTAGGGCTTATTTGTGGCAAAAGGGAACACACTGGCGTGTCCGGACTCTCACATGTTTTCTGAATACACGAATTCAGGGGGCCTACAGTAAGAAGCAGCCGTTTCAAACTCTTGGTATACATAAATTAATGAAGAGATAAAAGGGGGAGCTTCGCATCTCAGTAGCTTTCAAATAACAGGTGAAGAAAGAAAGATGGAATTGAAAACTACCATTTGGAATCCATTCCAGGCATAATTGTCCCAGGCAAGATTGTCCATGGGTGCTGAGGTTATTGGTTGGAATTGTGTTAGGAGCAGGATATCAACACAGATTCAAAGTATCTCGCCATAGGATTGTATTCATATCAAGGGGAAATGGTGACCATCTATAGAGAAATGTGACTGACATCACATGAGCCGAGGTCACGGTTACCACTGCCAAGGGTAGGCAGTCAATACTGGCTACCTCCCGACATGGGACTCTGGGAAAGCATGACACCCCTACCACGATGTCCGTGCTGAAGACGGCTAACCTGAATCCGACCTCGAGAACACATCAGACACACCTAGTCGGGGGCGTTCTACCACAGAATCCTTCCTCCCCTTTCAACCTAGTCAGGACTGTGAGGAGTGTTCTGGATTCAAGGGACAAAGGACAGATGACAAGTACATGGAACGTGGCATCCTGGATTGGCGTCCGGGCCAGGAAAAGAACATTGGTGGGACAGTTGGTGAAATCCAAGCACGATTAGGTAACGCACTTTTATTAGTATCGATTTCCTGATTTTGAGAGTCGTGGTGAGGCATGCCCTTGCTTTTAGGAAATATACTCCGAAACGTGCAGTGGAAAAAGGACAATACGGCTTCATCTTATTCTCGGAATTTTCGGAAACAGTTTAATGTATGTGCGCATGTTTGCATATAGGAGAGAGGAATAGAGAGGAGGCAGAAAGGTGTCCTTGTTCACGGACACTGGTATATGAAGGGTAGATGGGAATCATTGTACCTCTGCAGCTTTCTCTGAGTTTGAAACTATTCCCGGAGAAGTTACACAAATTATGAGCATTATTCTCCTGTGCAGTTTCTTTGACCACTTTTGTCTCACTTAAGAGTTATTCCTGGCTGGCACCGCGGCTCACTAGGCTAATCCTCCGCCTAGCGGCACCGGCACACCGGGTTCTAGTCCCGGTCGGGGCGCCGGATTCTGTCCCGGTTGCCCCTCTTCCAGGCCAGCTCTCTGCTGTGGCCAGGGAGTGCAGTGGAGGATGGCCCAAGTACTTGGGCCCTGCACCCCATGGGAGACCAGGAGAAGCACCTGGCTCCTGGCTTCAGATCAGCGCAGTGCGCCGGCCGCGGCGGCCATTGGAGGGTGAACCAACGGTAAAAGGAAGACCTTTCTCTCTGTCTCTCTCTCTCACTGTCCACTCTGCCTGTCAAAAAAAGAGAGTTATTCCTAACGGCTGCTGTGGATGTAGATATAATTTCCCCCATTTTACAGATGAGAAAATGGAGGCTTGGAAGATCCAGCAAGTTCCGCAAGTCACAGGACCAGTAAATGACGGAACTGAAATATGGTTCCAGACGGGTCCTCTCCAGCAGCTTCTGTGTAGAAACGCTTCATAACCAATATGTATTGTCTGTTAGGTGCTAAGGACTTTTCACCCGATGCTGTATTTAATTCTCACGGTGATTCTTTGCAGCAGGTGTTATCACCTTGGTTTTATGGATGGGAACACGGCTCTCAGAGTGGTAAGGGATGGTCCAGTGTCCTTCAGCTAAGAAATAGCAGGTTCAGGATTGCCACTCAGGCTCACCAGAGGCCCACGCATGTCTTCCCACTATGCCCTGTGCCTTCGCTCTGGGTCCAGGCTGGGCACCGACGACAGAGTATTGTGATCCTGTCCACCCCAGGCTGGTGGGGGCGCTACAAGTATGCCCGTGTCAGGAGCGCAAGCTTGAACTTCCAAAAGAAGGGCAAAATGCTGGTTGCAACGCAGTGTGCGTGGTCGTTTGATGGGCAGCCCCCCGTCCTTGGAGCTGGCAGTCCTGCGCAGAAGGCCAGCTGCACGCCTCTCTGATCACGCACCTCGAGATGCATGCGGTTTTGCGCTTGGCTCCCAGCTCCCGAAGTGGGAGGGGACGCTCCCCCCGCTGTGTGGCGTGTGCTCGGGGACTCCCCCAGAGAATCTGCAGGACTGATCCGCTGCCCCGGCCTGCGTCTCTCGGAGGGGTGGCTGTGGACAGCTTCTGCTCACAGTGTTGGCAAAGCAGCCCGATCATGAGTTAGGTATAAAAATATTCAGGGGAAGACAATGACTCATTGCTGGGGAATGAGAGGGGACGCACGCCATGTGATGTGGTTTTAGCACAGAGTCCAAGGGGCCGCTCTGATGTGAAAGCAACTTGGTCCTCAGAGGAGGATCTTCCCCAAGGAGGGACTGTGCAGCCTTTGAAGCAAGCTGTTGATGGCATTTTGATATTTTCTTAGATTAAAAATATGTATGCAGTTCATAGATGTGGGCCTTGGAATATCCAAACAAATCAGCTTCCAGAACAGACTCTCAGATTGCGAGTTCTGCTGGAGCCCATGCAGGGTGTGGGTCGGAGCCAAGAAGATCCAGGCTGAGCCCTGGTAGCCCCGACTCCTCGCCTGTGTTTTCCACACATTTCCTCTCCCCTCCCCCCCGCTGCTGAAGCCACCACCACCAGACCTGTATTCCCCAAGCTGTTTTGCATTAGAATTCCCCAGGGCCAGCGATCATTAAACTTTTGGTTACAATCTGCTGTGAGAAACACGTCTTACAGCGGGATCCAATGTGCGCACCAACTCACACATGCATGTACACACATGTGTGCAACTCACACCCACGTGCATACTTGTACATGCATGTTCCCACACACCCATACCTATAGAAGCACACACACACACACACACACACACACACACACTGGATCAGCCTTGTCCAAGGACCAGCAAGACACAATCCCCCCTCAATGGTTCAAACAGAAGACTCCACAGACACAGGGCTGGGTTAAGGAAACAGTGGAAGTGGATGTGCCCAAGGTGGTGGGATGCTGCTGCTACCCTCAGGGCTGAAGGGACAAGGGGAGGAGCCCAGTGAGAGCTGGAGCTGCCGATGCGCAGGCGGTGGTCCTGGGCGCAGTCTTTATTGGGGGTGCCCTGCTGACCCAGGACAGAGTGGGGAGAAACAGCCTTGTGATCTCCTCCTGGCCACGCTGAACCAGCAGAAAACCAAGGAGGTGACCTTTGAAGGGCTCAGCCTGCAGAAGCCCAGGGCGCCAGCAGGGAAGAGTGGAATGTGGACAGCGAGTGGGGTGTGGCCAAACGGACAGTCACCCGTGCACCTGCACACACACACACAGATACTGTTAAGTGGCATGCTGGGTGATAACAGCCCTGTAACACACAACGAAGCATGGAGGAAGGTGGCCCCGTGTCAGTGTGTGGGGGTTGGGTGCGTGGGGTACACTGGTACTATGGTTAAAATGTGTCCCCCAGATGCATACCCTGGAAAGTTAATCCCAGTCACATGGTGATGGTGTTTGAGAGGGGTTCCTGTGGAGGTGATTCGATGGCCATGTGGTAGACTAAGCCACCCGTAGGCTAATGGATGAGAGGGGGATTATGGGAGTGGCTCTGTTACAGAGCGGCTCTCTCTGGCTCCTTTGCTCTGTGACCACGAGATGCTCTGATGCAAGATGACGGGTCAGAGGCCGGCGCCATGCTCTGGCTCTTCCCAGCCTCCAGAGCCATGGGCCCAACACACTTCCATTCTTCCTGGGTTACCTGAGCTCAGGCAGTTTGGTACAGCAACAGAAAATGGACTGAGACGGCTGCGATTCTGGACTGGCTGGAGCATGAAGGAAGGCTAACCTGACAGCCATTCCCCACGGCCCTGCACACACACACATGAACCTCAGATACGATTCCGGAAATGATATTTACCCTTGCTACTTGCATTGACTGGTTCATTTCCATCCCACCCCACCCTATCCCATCCCATCCCAATCCATCCCACCCTACCCCACCCCATCCCACCCCACCCCACTCCATTCCATCATTCCATTCCATTCCATTCCATTCCATTCCATTGCATTCCATTCCATTCCATCCCTATCCATTCTTCATTCAAAAAGCGCTGGTCTTCATTGACCAATGGCTGGTTTCCGTGGTTTAAGATCACTGCTCCCGTATGCGAAGCTTCCGGAGCCCAGCGTCCGGGGACAGCATTGCTCCCAGGGCACAGGATGCACTTCAGCTCACTGCTGCTCTGCCTGCAGGCCCCGGGCTCCTCAGGTGGAGACCAGGGCGCCGATGGGCACGGGGGCCTGTGCCGCATCACCGTGCTTTTGGCATTGGAGAGTTTGGATTCAAATCTTGCTTCCGGCATAGGTGCTTCAACCGCTTTATCTTTCAGGGTCCTCATCTGTGAAACGGGATCAGGAACTTTTAGATTTATGATAGCATTAAGTCAGGCCAGATGAGGTCAGCAGCACAGGTGGCTGCCGACAGGCTGGACAAATGGTGCAGCCATGACAGCGCCCGCCGCTGGGAGCAGAGGGAGACTGTGGGCTTCTCGGTCAGGTGTAACTCAGGGACACAGAGCCAGCTGCCAACCTCTGCGTTTGCAAACTGTGACCTAAATAGGCCAAGCGTCATCTTCAATGAGCCAAGGGGCACTCGATGGACGGACGGAGCCCCACTACATATGTACATGCATACACACGCACATACATGCATACAGGGACCTCCTGTTTACCCAGGATCCAGACCAGAAAGTCAGAATACCCCAAATGTTTTTCTGCATTGTGCTGTTATGAGGGAGAGATACACGTGGACGAAGGAGCTGAGAGCAGGGATTTGGGCAAGGGAGCAATTTCCTGGGCAGGTCTTGGAGCGAGCACAGGTTCTGTCCTGCACAACAGCACTCCAAAAGGTTCACGGAGGGGCCAGCGCTGTGGTGCAGCAGGTGAAGCCACCACCTGCAGAGCCAGCATCCCATCTGGGCCCCGGTTCGAGTCCCGGCTGCTCCACTTCTGATCCAGATCCCTGCTGATGTACCTGGGGAAGTGGCAGAGGATGGCCCAAGTGCTCGGGCCCCTGTACCCATGTGGGTGAGCAAGAAGAAGCTCTTGGCTCCTGGCTTTGGTCTGGCCTTTGTGGCCATTTGGATAGTGAACCAGCAGATGGAGGATCTCTCTCCCCCCCTTCCCCCGTCTCTCCCCCCCCTCCGTCTGTCTTTCCCTCTCTCTATGTAATTCTGACTTATAAATAAATATAGAACTTTAAAATATTTTAAAAGTTGGTGGAAAATGGAATTAAAAAATGTATTTGCTTTGGTGGCAAACATTTTTGAAAGCCATGCATACAAAGGTCTTCAAAAAGCTGGTAGAAAATCACACATATGCATCATTTGCCTAATTGAAAAACTATGCACAAGCTTCAAAATATTTTTTGCACCAAGTTAAATATCTTCTAATTTCATTTTCCCATGAACATTTTGAGGCGTCCCTGTATTTCAGCCCTGCATCTGCAGGCACAGTGAATTCCCTGTGGCTTGGCCGCCAGCCACTGCTCAGCACGGCACAGTGGAAGCTGGAGCTGTTAGCGGCTGCACCCTGAGCTGAGGACAGTCGATGACCCTTTGCTGATGCGTTGCCTGGGCCAGTCTGGATGTTCAGGGCTCACCTTACAGCTCCATCTTCAGAAAGCCTCCCTTTGCTCCCTGGCGTAGGCTGGTCCTGTGTTTGTTAGCCCTGGCTAATACCCTACATGGGAAGCCCCCCGACCTCACCCCACACACACTTAGGGATGAGCCTGTGGGCTGCTCCGGGGCAGGCTGGTCTGATCCCTGTTCCCAGCCCCTGCTCCATGCAAGGAGCTCATTGGCATAGGGCTAGGAAGAGTTTCATCCATGCTTGTGGAATGAATGAAGTGATAAACATTCAAATAAATAATTTTTCCACTGTGGGCCATGTTCCCTGTTTGTTGTGTGCTGGTGACGTTTTGAGAAGGCTGCTGCTTTAATTAAAACCAAATCCAAACCCAGATTAAACCCCTTCCACCCAAACTTGTCTTTTTTGTGTAATTAGCAAAAATAACTTTTAGGGATTAAAAAAGTAAACCAGACCACTGTGAATTCACATTTTTTTCCTTTTGTCCTTGGCATCTTTTTAGCTAGGGTTTGTGGGTTCTTCCCCCCCACTGACGCCCAGGCCAGTGGGATTCGCAGACTCACTCCCTTCTTAATAAAAATAGCTTTGTTCTGATCACCAAGTAATACTCACAGTAAAGAATTAGACAATGGGGAGAGGGGACAAGGAAAAAAGGAGAAACGACCCATGAGCCTGCCCTGGAGAGATAACCCCATCATCAGAATTGAGTATATTCTTCCAGAATTTTCCTGCTCAGCGCGGACACAGGATCATTTAAAATGCACGCTATCCTCACGTCCGTGGTGCTCTGCTGTGCGCTTCGTCAGCTTTGAACACTGTGGACAGTTCCCACGCTCCACGTCAGTCTGTCCTGAGTCATGTCCTCATCTGAAATCGTCTTTCGGTGTTGCGCTCACAACACAGCTCCACCACCTGGCTCCTCGTGCTCAAACCACATCAGAGGTTTCCACCTCCTCTGCTCTTAAAAACAGCAGGAGCGCTTGCCTCGGACACAACTAAGACCCACAACTAAGACACGGAACCGGAAGACCCGGCTGGAGAATGATGGCGCTCCTCCTGGAGAAGCCTTGACATTGAGATTGACTAATTATTCCTGCACTAATTCTAAGCCCACTAATTAGCACACAGACAGCCTTGGAGTGAGACAGCGTGTTTTCCCCTCCTCCGCCATGATAGCCAACCTTCTCAGAAGGCAGTGGAAACGGTCTGGGGGGAGACCGTGTGCTTTCTCAGGTTCGTGAGAGAAACAACACAGCCCTCCCTAGCCGAGCCCGCTCAGGGAGGAGAGAGGTTTTCCCTGCGGCCATCAGGCCCGTCTTAGGGGCTGCGCCCTCCCTCGACAGGTACACAGATCCGTGTTTTACTCTCTGGCATGACAACCTACTAGGGAAATACAGGCAGAAAGCCCCAGAGAGCGCCATAAAGCGACATAAACAGGCCTAGTCCAAGACCTCAACAGCTTCTCTCAAAGTCTTTCCTTTCATGGAAAACGCTCTTGTTCCAGTAGCCACAATCCAACGCTAAAACGAACAGTGCAGTACATGGGCACTTGCATTTGTGAGCCCAGAGAAAAGTCCTGGTGATGTAACTTGGTTGTGTTGACAAATTAACCTAATGAGAATAGTTTCCCACTACGAATTCATTAAGCAAAAATGTGCAAGGATGGTATTTGCAGCCTGTTAACCCTTAATTGGCTCAACACTGAAAACACTTAATTGTGACGGGTGTCATCGAAGTCCCTAATGTAGTTAATCGCTGCTAGACTTACAAAATTATACATTTTAAATGATGATCTTTAATTAAAAATTATTTGGGATTATCTTTGGCCCCTGCTTCAAAGTGAGCAGCCGTGGTAGGTACACTTGAGAAAATGGTGGCAAAGACTTCAGTGTTGGGAGTGGTGCTTTCTTCCTGTGACCAAACTTCTACCTGTGGAAACTATGGAAAGAAGAGGCCAGCTGTTCTGAAATAAGCCTCAACTGTTTCTAAAAGGCCTGGTGGAAAGTACTAGAACGAAGAAGAGGCGAGGCCCCACCTGCTGTTGCGTTGCTCTCTGATTGCGGCTTGGGCTCCTGCTCTGATGTTTTCACAGAGGCGTAACCCGAAGTCAGGACACAACTTGTAAGTTTCTCTCTCAATGGGTCAATGAGAGAATGCACCATAGACTGTAAATAAGACACAGAACCTTAAAAAAATTAGGAAGCAGCAAACAATGTGAGGCTCATTTAGATTTTCTTTCCAGCTCCCCGTATATCCAGAACACTCAGGCACCTAACTGCCTTCCCCTTTCCTTGATGGTCCCATAGGTGGGAAGGAAACTTCTCATCCTAACCAACAAACCCCATAATGCAAAGACAGTACCTAAGTTAAAAAAAAAAAAAAAAACCACAACAACCAATTAAATTCTGGAGTTGTGCTTGTCTTCTTTACACCTTCTATATCCTGCACAATCCATTTCAGAGTTCAAATTCAAATTATAGTAGCATCTTTTGGCTCCCTGGTGACCTGTCACCACGTACACAATTTTAATGATCTATATTCTACGGTAGTTGAACAGTGGTCTCTCCCAAGGGACTTGGAAGTCCCTGAGGCCTGTGCTCCAAAAACACAGCTGGTGGCGGGCCTTGAAATCCCAGCGGGGTGGACGCGGAGCAGGTGGAGAACGGGTGGAGGCTGACGTGTCGCGGTGACCACTCCACGGGAACACGGCAGCCTTGGGCGTGGAGCACAGTAAAGGGAGGGCTGTGGGGAGATGGTGACAGTGGAGTGGACGGAGTGGACCTGAAATGCCAGAAATAACCATCAGGGGAGAGCGGCTGCTCTCTCCTCTTTGTTGTGGCTGTGGGTCCTGATCCAAGATGCCAGGCTCTCTCGTGGTGGGCTCAGTGAGCTTCCCACTGCAGCTGCTGAACGCCGCGTGTGGACAGCTCCATGCTGGGCCTGACCGGGGTGTGCTGGGAGGCCAGAGTCTTCCATCCGCTGGTTCCCACACTTCTCCTCCCTCCCAGCCAAGGGATCACCAGAAATGGACCAGTGCTGATCAGTGGCCAGCCTGGGAGGTACTGAGACCTGTTCCTCATGGAGCTCCGTGCTCCCCACCCTCTACCGCGTGGGCCGTGCTCTGCACCGGGCTGTCCTCCTTGGGAGTGTGGGGGACTCCAGGCTCCTGGGCTCACTGCAGACTCGGCTGGAGCCATTTTCTTGACCTCGTCCTGGCGGGGAATGGGAGGCCCTGCCCCTCACTGGCACAGGCTTCCCCGAGGTAGAGTGTGTCTCTAGCATACGAAGCATGGCCCTTGACCTCAGGGCAGGGCGCTGGAGAGTCACAATGCCCAAGAGCCAGGCGTGGCGGCAGGGGCCTGGGAGGCAGCACACAGCAAACCTGAGCGTAGTCTTCTTCCAGAACCAGTGAAACCCAGCCCCACTCCCAGTGAAACAAGGGGCCAACTAAGACGTGAAAGCCGAAGGCAGAGGGCCTCGAGTTGGCGTGAGAGATGAGAGTGTTCAGAGAATATTTTAAAAAATTACCAGGGCAGGTGTTTGTGGTAGTGGTTAAGGTGCTGGTGAAGAACCTGTGTCACACACTGGGGTCCTGGGTTCGGTCCCCAGCTCTGGCTCCTGACCCCAGCTTCCTGCTAATGCAGATCCTGGGAGGTAGAGGTGATGGCTCAAGTAGTGGGGTTCCTGCCAGCCACATGGGAGACTTAGCTCCAGTTTAGGCTTGGCTCAGCTGTGGTGGGCATTTAGGGAATGAACCATCTGTCATTTCTGCTTCTTGAATAAATAAAAAAAAATTTTTAAAAAGATCAGTGACTCAATGAATATAAGCTCCTTTTAAAAATTAGAACTTATGGGGCCAGTGCTGTGGTGCAGCAGGTTAAAGCCCTGGCCTTCAGTGCCGGCATCTCATATGGGCTCAGGTTCAAGTCCCAGCTGCTCCACTTCCAATCCAGCTCCCTGCTAATGCGCCTGGGAAAGCAGCAGAGGATGGTCCAAGTCCTTCTCTCCCTGTACCCACGTGGGAGGCCTGAAAGAAGCTCCTGGCTCCTGGCTTCGGATCAGCTCAGCTCCAGCCATTGCAGCCATTTAGGGAGTGAGCCAGCGGATGGAAGACCTCTCTCTCTACCTCTATCTGTAACTCTTTCAAATAAATAACTTAAAAAAAAAAACCATTAGAACATGAAGAGCGTAAGTTGAAATCTGTTGGCCCGTCTCCCCCAGGCCTGCTCCCACCGTGCCCTGCCCAGATGCAGCCTCCCACCTGGATTCTTTCCTCCCACCCGACTACAGAATTCCACGAGATGGATGCTGCCTCGTTTACAGGGCGGCCCCTGGTGAGGGGCATTTAGTTTACGTCCTATCACGCAGGGCCGCTGACAGCTGGTGAATGTCTGTTTTTCCTTTTTTTTTGCACAGATAAGAGAATTTGTCTCCTGAGGTGACAGGAGATTGTGCCGGGGATTGGGACAAGGAGAACTCTCGGTGGGGGGTGGGGGCTGCGACAGCATGGTAGGCACCATCAGGGAGCCTGCCACAGCCCATGCAAGGTGAATCAAACCTTCCAAAAGATGGAGAAATGGGAGGAGAGAGGCTGAGGCACAGCCGAGGGCGCTGGCCTGGAGGGCACAGGTTTCGGCATCTGTGCCAGGGTGTGGGGCGGTGTGGCCGGAAGGCACAGCTGGGAGGGAGGCGGCCGTGAGGCAGGAGCAGCTCCCACTGGGTCCACGCCTGGCTCCTGTATAAGGCGTCTGCCTTCTCTGCGGCCTTACAGGTACCTGGCAGGCAGCGATCCCGTGCCAGCTCTCACCCTCGTCCCCCTGCCCCAGTCACCAGCTCTCCTTTCTCCTGCCAGCACACCACCACTCAGCATCGCCTGGTCTCCCCTGGGGCTGGGGAAGGGGTTTGGCCAGGCCCATCCGGGTGCCCACAGCAGCCTGGGGGGGCAGTGCAGACCAGCCCCCGCTGGGTTCCCAGGGTGGAGCCCTCTCTTGGGTTCTGGTTGGAACCTCATTGGTCCACCATGATGCCAGTCCTGGTCACTGCATGCTCACAGCACTGTGGGGAGGCTGGCCTGACCCCTACACTGCTCTGGGGGTGTTGTGAGTGCCTCCCTGGATGGGTGTGGTGTGGGGAGTGTCATGGAAGTACAGACTCGAGAGGGATGGAGAGGAGCTGGGGATGCCGAGGGGGCCGAGGGGTGGGCGGCATTATTAAGCTTCCTTTCTGGGGGTGGGTAGGGCGTCACTCCCAAAGCGCATTCTTGCTCAGAGCAAGAGCGACACAGGAGTGGCTCCAACAGTGCCTCGCTTTCTCTCTGTGCCTCAGGCCTGGCTCCCTAACCTCTTGGACACTTGCCAATCAGGTCTGAGAGTCTGTGCTCCCCTTCCCAGGGGCGGGGCAGGCGGGGCAGGCGTGGCAATGTGGGCCACTGCCTCCTCCAGTATCTGCCCTTGTCTTTTTTTTTTTTTTTTTTTTTTGACAGGCAGAGTGGACGGTGAGAGAGAGAGACAGAGAGAAAGGTCTTCCTTTTGCCGTTGGTTCACCCTCCAATGGCCGCCACGGCCGGCGCACCGCGCTGATCCAAAGCCAGGAGCCAGGTGCTTCTCCTGGTCTCCCATGGGGTGCAGGGCCCAAGCACTTGGGCCATCCTCCACTGCACTCCCTGGCCACAGCAGAGAGCTGGCCTGGAAGAGGGGCAACCGGGACAGGATCCGGCGCCCCGACCGGGACTAGAACCCGGTGTGCCGGCGCTGCAGGGGGAGGATTAGCCTATTGAGCCGTGGTGCCAGCCCAGTATCTGCCCTTGTCCCCTGCCGAGGCTTGGCTGTGGTCAGCTCATGCTCTGGGCTGCCAGGGGGAGGCATGGCCTGGAAAAGGCCTTGGGGTTGGAAGCCGTGGCTGCAGGGTGCGGATGCTGAACGCCAGGCAGGGGTTTCCGTCTTGTCCCGTGGGCAGTGGAACCGCTGAGGCTTCTCTGTGACGGTGACCTTGTGATGAACCCCAAAGGGTGAAGGGCTGGGGGCCAGAGACAGCAGCTGGCTGGAGTGGTGGGGTTGTCCAGGCCTGGGGTGCAGAGAGCTGAACTGTGACTCAGTGACTGTCACATCAGAAAGACCCGCCCCGGGGGACCGCTCGGCCCAGCCCCTGTGGCTGCATTTTCTTTGGTGGAGGCTTTCTAATTAAGGTGACTTTTGTCAGGTGGATGTAATTAAAAGAGCAGAGCTTATAACCTTTGAGGCCCTTAGCAGTCCCAGGTTAGAAATAACAGAGACGGCTGTTGCCAGGGTAACCAGGAGAGAAGCCTTCGGATAGGGCAGTCGGTGCCCCACGTGGTACGGTCTCCAGCCTCACTCTGTGTCTGCTGCCAGTCAGCTGTGTGCCCCAGGGCGAGGGAGCAGCCTCTCTGAGCTTGTAGAATGGGGTCCGTGACGGTCCTGACCTCTGTGATGTGGCAGGACGCACGGAGCTGATGAGGACACTGCACGTTGCGCAGGGAGCCTGGAATGCAGTGGGCACGCAGTACGTGGGGTTGTGATGGAGGACAAGCTGGCTCTGAGTCTCCTCCCAGTGCTCCTGCTGGTGTCCAGTCCAGTCTCTGCTCCCAGGCTACTCCACATCTCACTGTGCCCTGACCGGTGTGCCAGCCCTGACGTCCCCTCAGGGTCCCCTAAGGGCCTCTTGGACAGCGGGCACTCACAGTCCAGGGTGACTTTCCCAGGCCAGGTGCCCTTTCTGGAGTCACCGTTTCCATAAAGTTGTTGGACTCACTGCCTTGCCTACCTGTGAATTTCTGTCCCTTATCTCCTGGCCCTTCAGTGATGTCAAAGGCAGGGAATTTTCTGGAACCTGAGGTGTGTGTGTGTTGTACTTTCTCCTATACTAGGAGCCAGCAATTTTATTGGTCCAGCACTGCCAAATACGTAGTCAATGGCTTTGTCAAAAGCAGTGACAGAAAGGGGACTCGTTAATACCCCATCAATGAGAATATAGCTCCAAATGCAATGCTCTCAAATACCCGGCATGCTATTGCTACCGTAGTGGTTGGCTCTTCCTGGCACATGTGCAGAGTTCAGGCGAGAATGGAGGGGACGAGCTTGGGGGCCTCTGGGATGGAGGATCTCAGAGAGGCTCGGGGCGTGCAGGGTTGAGAGGCCACGTCACTCTTGGTGTGATGAAGGCATCTTGGTGGAAGCAGCTGTGACTTGGGAGCTTGTGGTCTGTGCTTGTTAAGATGGCAGGGGATGGAGCCCCGGCAGGATGCTGACGTCCACACAAAGCCGGAGGCGCCCCTGGCTGAGCAGCGGGCCATCCCTGTGGCTTCAGAAGTGCAGGGACCTGGGTTTTGGGGAGAAGTCTGTGCGTCCCTTGGGTTTGCACGTGTTCCTGGGTTCACAGTCATGTGGATGGATTACAGGCACAGTCATGTTGGACTCAGGTCCTGTGCACCCATGATGGGAGATTCTCCCGGGCTGCAGAATGTGTGAAGGGCAAGGGAACAGGAGGCTCCAGCAGTTATGCTCATCAAGTCTCTGATTTTAGCATCCGGGGAGGCAACCGTTGATGATCTCTCTTCTCTGACTTTTAAAGGACAGCTCAGCATCCATCTGACCTCAGTGGGAAACAGAATCCTTTCTGTTTTTCTGGGAGAAAATGCTCTCTTCCTAGTCTGAATCCATTGTGGAGCAGGTTGACATAACTTCTTATCCGGATCATTCCAGGCCCCCCACTGGCCGTGGTGAGTGAATCAGAGATGAGCAGTTGACCCAAGCTCGTCTGATGAGACTGACTTCAGAGATCTCTGTCGGTAGGGCCGGTAGGGAGGCACATTCCCTTGGCTGGAAGTTCAGGGTAGCAGGCAAAGCAGAAGCCATAGGCGTCCCTTCAGGAGGCCTGGCTGAAGCTGAAGTAACCAGAAAGGGAAGAAGAGCACAGAGGTTGGGAGAAACATTTTCTTACGACACTGTATACATTGTCTACCTGGATTCCGCCATACTTGGAGGCCACCAAAACTGTCCGTTAAGTGAGCCTACAATACTTCATGCACCCTTTTTTGGGTTGTGTTGTGTCCCTGGGAACCCACAGGATACTGGCTAGCTCAGGGTCTTAGAAGTGGACGTCTCCGATTGCCTCTACGTGAGCCCCTCTTGGGAGGTGGATCTCATTTTTTCTGGAGGTAGAAGGACTTAGATTAAATGCAGCGATCTTTTAAGCGCATGGGCTTCTGTTTATCCTTCTGGGAAGGAATTCATAAACATTCCCCCTTCCTTATTGTCCTTTCTGCCACTATCAAGCTGGATTACACCAAGTGGTCCGATGGGTACCTGGGAATGCCTGGTCGATGGCAGCACCCTGAGGTTGGCTAGTGGGTCATCAGGGAAAGGCAGGAAGCTGCAGGAAACCAGCCAACCTCTGTGCAACCCCCACGCTGGAGCTGTGAGCTCAGGGCCAATTAAATCAGACACCTGAAGCTATGGCACCGTCAAATTGCCTACTTATTTCCCCGTCTTTTTGTCCAACGAGGAATTGTACTTCTTCAAAGCTAACACTTGGCTGCATCCTTGTCTGCTCTTCCCTCGCCTCCTTCCTGCTACTTTGCATGTTGAGACTTGGGCCCTGAGTGGTGTTTGGGGTTGCTCAAGCTGGGTGGAGCAGTGGCAAAGGGTCTGACCGAAGCCACCCGAGCTCTTGCCTGGCCCTGAGGGAGACCAGCTTGTGACAAGGGCTTGGAGGGTGCAAGCCTGCAGATTGCTTTCACAGGTCAGGGCAGGATGAACAGAGCTGCCCGGGAGCTCCAGTCCCCACCGGCTCCTCCCGGGCAGACTGCGAGGCAAACCTGAGTGAGGAGCGTCCCCAGGAAGGACCACCACATTTATTAACCCGCATTGCAATGCACGGCACAACTGGGAAGTTCAAGGCCGTAGACCTGACCTCAGGGCAGCCAGATCCGGGGTTTAAACACCATCACCAGGACCTGTTTCTATTTCTCAGAGCATCCTGACTCTCAATGTAAGCCCACAGTCACCTCTGCCTCATGGCCAGTGGTCCCAGACACAGGCCTGCTCTTCATCCTTCTTAATCTCTGGAAAAGACTCTGATTGGAAGACTTGAGTCATATGCCTGTCTCAACTGAAGACTTGAGATTGAGCATGGAGTATTCTGATTGGCCAGCCTGGAGGAAGTAGGCGTGGCCCCTTGATTGACAGATTTACCAGAACCAGGTGGAGCCAGTGAGGTAATTTCCTAAAGTAAGGAATGCAAGGCAGACCCCAAAGCAAGCGGGCTCTTCCATGGCCAGCGCGGGAGAGAGCCCTTCGCACCGGCCCATTTCATCAGTTGGCGTTGGATGCCCAGGCTGAGGCTCCGAAGACTGCATTTCATCAGCAGGACCTGCAGTGGGTGCGGGATGCAGGTATGCTATAGACGTGCGTTTGGCATTTAGTGCGCCTGCGCCTCCTGGGCGTGTGGGGCAAGAAAGCCCACGCCCCCCGCAGCTTGGAAGGCATTGCTAATCACACGCCCGAGGAGGTCGTCTCTGGGCCCCATCACAGTTCCGGGCATCCCAGGAGCGCTTCCTCCGGGAAGACCTCTGCGCGGGCTGCAGCAGCAAGCCCGAGACGCTGGAGCGTGAAGACCCATCTCTGCAGTGGTGCCGCGCAGCCGTCCTTAAATTCCCCCTCTAGGCCTGGTGTCTCCTTCTCGCCTTCCCTCCCGGAGAAGAGAAGAGCCGGGGAGGAGGGCACAGAGGCGGCGGGGCTGCTCTGCTCTGAGCTGACTCTCCCCTGTCGACAGCATCTCGGCTGGTGGAGGGGAAGGGGCAGTGACCTTGACACCAGGCCTCGAGGTGGGGGCTCTTGGCTCGACTTCCCTTCCCTAAACATAAGGGTCAGTCCTTTTCAGCCTTGTCCAGCCCAGCATCCTGGGACAATGCTGGAATTATGAATGAAATCTCTAGAAGCCCCTCCCTTCTCACGATGGCTTCCTACTCAGTTCCTTGCAGTCATGCACAGCCCCTCTCCACCCCCAAATACCGGTCTTTTTTTTTTTTTTCCTTTTGCACCTGCCAAGAATAAAGAGGCTTGGAGTCACGTGGTCCCTATGCAGGTGAGCCCCATTTGCTTCGCTCTCACAGGGTGATGTTCAGCTGATCCCTCCCCCTTTCTCAGAAGTCCTGGTTCTAACTTTGCTGGGGGACCTTGGGCAGCCCCCTTGCTCCTCTGACCCTCGTCCTCCTCCTCTGTAAAGGGGGCCTGAGGAGCTGCACTTCTGTGCTGTTAGCGTAGCCCCCATAGGCTAGGAGCTTCGGCAACCACCAGGAGTTATACAAGAGTCCAAGATGAGCTCTTCTTGAACTCTCACTTGAAACTGTGAACATTGATGGGCCAGAAATTCCTCGAGTCCTGTTCGTGCTGTGCCTTACACGTAGCAGACGTGCAGCAAATATTTGTTGAATGATTGGAATCCCAGGGGCTTGTTTCAATTGCAGTGAAACCAGACACAGCACTGGGCTGTGCGCCGCTTTGTGTCCCAGCCTCAGGTCTCCGATGCAGCACCTGGAAGGGAGGAGGGGGCTCAGGTCGCGGGGCCTGTCTGGCACCCATGTGGTGCTGGAGATCCTGACGTCATGCTGAGGCCGCCACTGGCATGGAGGAGCCCAGGTGGGAAGGCAGACTTCTGAGGGCCGGCAGGGCGGGCTGGGGCGGCGGCGGGGGAGGGTGGGGGATGTTTTTCTGCTTGTATCTTAGGAGATGTTGTAGCTGTTTTTCCTCTTTTCTTTGGGGAATAAATTACTCTGGCTTTATAGCCCTTACAGGAGTCCCTGGAACCTCCAACTGGATGAATCCCAAAGCACTGAGTTCCCTTCCAGCTTTCCAACTCCCCCAGATTCTCCTTTGGAAGACACTGGGGTCAGTACTTTTGTCTCTCGCGGGCGCCCACTCACCTTCCAAATGGGGTGCACGAGCTCCAAAGTCGCTTCTCAAGCGAGTTCTAAGAACATGGCTCCACTGCCCTCCCCAAACCACACCCCGGCCCCGACACCCCCACCCCCCACCCCGGCTGCGGGCCAAGGGGCTGCTTTGCTCTGGAAGTCAGGCAGCCTGCTTGATCAAGATGCGCCTTCTCCGTCTGGACAAAGCTTAGGGCCTGCGGGGCTGCCCCGCTGCCCTGCCTCCTCGCGCTGGGCCCTTTTCCTCCTAGGAAACCCACGCTGACACCCACTGAGTGCTTCCCCGCTGATGGGGACGCGTGGGCCTGGACGGCACCGGTGATGACACGCTGTCCGTGAAACGAAACACCCCCTGCCCTGTCTTAGAAGAATGTTCCGTGCGGCCAAACATCTGTAGCCCTGGATGTGGAATCTCCCTGGGCTTTGTTTTGCTGCAGATAAAATGGTGGAAAAGCTGAAATTTATGCCTGTGGAATCTGAGGCATGAACATTTCCCGAGATCTGTAAATCAGCTGCCATGCCCAAAGGTAACAATTACCACCCTCATTAATAGATTTCCCCAGCCTCGCTCATAAAGCCACCCCGGAGATGTCTCCCGGGACAGGGTGGGGGAAGTGAGCGGTACCCGGGGCTAGGAGAGAGGCTGCGGCCCGGACACACCAGGGCCCCCTGTAGGCCTGGCTGCTGCTTGCCCAAGGGGGGTATGAGAATGAGGGGACTCCCATGCTATGGGGGTGAAGCTTTCTAGGCGGGGATTCAAAGCACTAGATCTTGAAGAGGAAGGGTCTGGGGTGGACGGAGGGGGAGTCTGCATCTCTGTTAGGATGCGGTGGGCACACAGGGGCTGGGCAGGATGGTGGGGTCTATGCCTTTGGTGCTCACAGGGGGCAGTGAGCCTGGAGCTTACTCAGGATCTCTCAGCAAGTTCAGGGAAAATACACTAGAGGAAGAGCCAGACAGAGCGCGTATGGACCAGCCCCAGGGTCTCCATCACATGGATAGACCCGGCTTCCTCAAGCCACTCAGCCATCAGTGGACACTGGCTGGTTTCCTCCTTTTGGCTGCTCTGATGAAACCCCCCCATGGACACTGGTGGTCTGATATCTGGTTGAGTTTCTGCCACAGGTGGCGTGTACCCAGCAGTGGGATTGCGAGACCATGGTCATGTACAAGTTCTAAGGAGCCTTCAGACTGCCCGTGGTCTATCCATGCAGTGAACACCATTCAACCTTGAAAAGCGCCAGCTTCTGACACATGCTACAATGGGAGGAACCCAAAGACACTACGCCAAGTGACAGGCCAGACACGAAGGACTGCTTATATGAAGCCCCTTATGTGATTCTGCGTATATGAAGTCCCTAGAATGAGTCATTCATAGTGACTGGGCATTGCTCAGAGGATTCCTGGGCGGACAGAGGGGTGGAAGGTGGAGAGAAACAGGCGACTTTGTGATTAATGAGTACCCGGTTTCTCTCTGGGAAGGTGGAAAACTTCTGGCGGTGGATGGTGGTGGTGAGGGTGGTAACTGCTGAGACCACAAGCCACCATGTGGGGTCCTTTCCAAGTCAGAGCTGAGGACTATGGCTAGACAGGGAAGCCTTTGTCGCTGGCATGGGGGTTTCTTGGTGGTTTAACAACTGCATACCACCCCCCCCCTCCCCGTACCAGTTGTACAAGAAGCCTCGGGAAAGGAAATACTAGCTCATTGTTATTCTCGTGATTATGTGACAACAGCAACAACCCTCCCCATGTGCACATACCCAAGCTCCATGTTCGGTTCAGAAAGGTACCTTAAGAAGTTCTGCAGTCTAGAGATTGAACACGAGCTTCAGGACCAGTTAAAGTTCTGGTTCTGTCTCATACGAGGTGGGGATCTTGCACAGACAGTGGGGTTTGTCAGCCTTAGTTTCCATGTGCACAGACTGGGAACCCCAGGATGACATGACGAGTCAGAGAGCTGTGTGTGGTCCTAGGCACGTGCTGCAGTCCATAGGGTGGGAACTTGGTCTTCAGAGGCTGGGGCCCGCAGCCTAAGTGGGGGCGCTGAAAGATGCCCAGTTGGCAGTTTGGCTCTGGAGTTGGAGGGCCATGTGTGGCAGGTGCCCAGGTTATTTAACTTCTCAGAGTTTCATTCTTGCATCTGGGAAATGCCAGTAAGATCCATCTTACAAGAATTGTGAGATTAAATGGCCAATACAGAGTAGAGCCCCCTTATCCATCGGGGTGTGTTCCAAGATGCCGAAACCACTGATGGTGCAGAACCCTGTGTGTGCTGTGCTTCTTTATAACAAAGTTTACTTTATGAATTAGGCACACTAAACAGTTAACGGCCATAACCAATAATAAGCATAAGCTAGGATAATTATAACGGATACTGTAGTAGACTTGCCATCATCACTACCATGATGCTTTGGAGCTATCAGAAGTGTGCTCTCTGATACCGGGATCGTCCATCTGATAACGCAGGTGGCGACTAAGTGGCTAACAGGCGGGAAACACATACCATGTGGACAATGGATGATTCATGTCCCCGGTGGGGCAGAGTGGGATGCTGTGAGCTGCTCAGAACAGCATGCAATTTAAAATTTTATTTCTGGGAGTTTCCATTTAATATCTCTGGACTGCTATTGACCTGGGGTAACTGAACCCCTTGGGAGTGAAGTGGGGACCCAGGGAGGACAACTGCACCCAGGTGTGATACCTATCCCGGGATTTTGTTAGGAGCTGATGTTAGATGCACAGTCTCTAACTCTCATGCACAGGTTCTTGGCTTTGTTGGATGACTTTGGCAAGAGGCATGAAGTCTCAGTTTCCCTGTCTGTTTAGTGGGCGTATTTATGAAACTAAATGAGATGAGGTGCATGGCTTGTAGGAAGCACGTGTTAAATGGAAGCTGCTGGGGCCAGCACTGTGGTGTAGTGGGTAAAGCTGTCGCCTGCGATGCTGGCATCCCAAATGGGCTCTAGTTCAAGTCCTGGCTGCTTCACTTCTGATCCAGCTCTCTGCTATGGCCTGGGAAGGCAGTAGAAGATGGCCCAAATGCTTGGGCCCCTGCACCTGTGTGGGAGACCTGGAAGAAGCTCCTGGCTCCTTTAAAAAAAAATGGAAGTTGCCATTGGGTTATCATCAACCTTGCTCCCCACCGTATGCTCTGTGCCAGGCGTCTACAGATTCCACAGCATCTGGGGGAAAATCTACCACCTGTCTCTGTATCCACAGGCTGGGCATGGCCACGCCGCCCAGACCCCTGCACACATTCAGATGTCAGTGTCTGGAAGGCGGGGCAGTTTTTAAAAGGTCTCCCTTCTGACAGTTTGGCACTCGACCTAAACTTACCGCTACCTGAAAGGGTGCCAGCCGTCCAGCCCACTTGAGTTTGCGAATTATCTCTTGTTTACCATCAGTGGATCTGCAAACTGCTGCTTGTCGTGTGCTTTCATTATGCTGCGATGATAAGATGATAAATCCTGTTGGGCAAGGGCTGTCTTTGCAAAGCCCAATTATTGTATTTCGTTCTTTATTAGGCAGGTTCATGAGCAGGTAAGAGGAATAAGAGGATCATGAGAGGTTTGCCCGCTGGACCTGGTTTGAGTGTTTGCCAATTTGGGGGGTGGGTATGGCAGACGGAAGAGTGGAGGAGCGGGACGAGGTCTGGGACTGGAAACCGCTGGCTTCATTAAAGGACTTCCTCGCTGCCTGGCCGTGATCACAGTGCACTCGACTCAGGTCGCATTTTTTTAAATTAATTTATTTATTTGAAAGATAGAGTTACAGAGAGGTAGAGGTAGAGGCAGAGAGAGAGAGAGGTTTCCCATATGCTGGTTCACTCCCCAATTGGCTGCAATGGCTGCAGCTGCACCGATTTGAAGCCAGGAGCCAGGAGCTTCTTCCAGGTTTCCCACAAGGGTGCAGGGGCTCAAGAACTTGGGCCATCTTCTACCACTTTCCCAGGCCACAGCAGAGAGATGGATCAGAAGTGGAGCAGCCGGGACTTGAACCAGCACCCATATGGGATGCTGGCACTGCAGGCGGCAGCTTTACCCACTACACCACAGTGCCAGCCTCTCAGGTTGCATTTAAAAAAAAAAATGATGGAGAGAGTCCACGTTTGAAAGGCAGACGCGCACGGCTATTCATATTTGCCGCGCCTGGGCCACGTGTGCATGCCACAGCAGACCAGCGAGTTGAAAATAACATATGTTTGTCTCGAGTGCCAGGGGAAACCGTGGCGCTGGTGAGAAAGAGTGAGGGGCAGACGCGGAGAGGGAGGAACCCATGATGTTTAACACAGACCCTCGCTTCTGCTCACACAGCGCCAGCAGCCTCGTAGCCCGCAGAAAGCCCGCGCGTGACCGTGTCCACGGCTTCTACAGCTCGAGAGCGGGAGCCGGCTCTGGGCTGAAGATGAAGTTCTGACCTCCCACAGCCCCTGGTTCGGTTTTCTGAGTTCCTTGGGATCTTTGTCATGAGAAAAAGCTGAGAAGAGGAGCGAAGCAGGTGGAAGTGGAAACTGTGAAAGGGACTCTCGCCCGCAAACCTGCCTGGATGTCAAAATAATTCAAACCGAAGTCTCCAAGCCAAGGGCTTTCAGTCTTCTGAGAGCTGGAGAATCGTCTAGCATTTCTCTGGATTCAAGGACCCTCTAGGGTTCTTCTGGGAGGGGGATGTTCTGAAGGCTTGGTGACCACCCTACTTCATGTGTCTTGTGTATGAATGGATGCAATTAAAACAGAAATCATTGGTTGAATTCACATTTTTTTTTTTACCCTTTGTAAGAGTATGTCGTTGGCTTGACTTCATTTTCCACATTGCCTGTTTGGAAATCGTCAGACACAGTTGTCAGAGCCTCATGTGGGCCCTGCAAACAAAGCTCAGCAGAGCTGGACCCTGGCGCCTATCTTGGATTCTGTGACTCACCTTGCTCAGGGCAAAGCACTCTTGCCAACCTGGAACCCCAGCCCAGACCCCAGAATGCACTGGACTCACACCACCAGGGCCTGTGGCTTCAACACACACATCAGCCAAGCCACTTTTGCCTACCTCTGCCTGCCTCTGCTTTTTTCATCTGTAGAATGGGCACCTGCTGGGGCCAGGAGAGGATGGGAGATTTCGCGGAACGCCCAGGGGTGGGGCTTAGAGCAGCTGACGGCAGGAAATAGAGCCCAGGGCTGCTGCACTGCCGTTTGCTGCCTCTCCCTCCCCTGGCAGGGATTCCTGGTTTGGGTGCTGGCATCTCCCTCCTGCCCAGGTAGAGTTCTGTGTGTCAGGTGTGCAGGGCCCGAGAACCTGAGCTCCTTCAGCGGGCTGGTGCTTGGGTCAGGGGCTTGACTTTGGACTTCAGGCCTCCAGAATCCCAGGACGCTGGATTTCTGCTGTTTGCACCCCTGTGTCACTGGCAGTTGACTATGGCAGCCCCGGGAAGTGAATGTAGCCTGCAGTTCTGGGCGCTGTTTACATTCGGTCACCAGAAATAAAGTCAGGCACGAGCAAGCGCTGAGCACACGCCAAGTGTTGACTGTGCAGGGGAAAGGTGACATCTCTTCACCAAACCAAACCAAAGGCTGCAATGGCCCTGCTCCTCCTCGGAGCACGCTGGAGAGCGAGGATCCCCGTGCTGCAGATGGGTTTGCGGCGTGAGGGGGTGGGGTCAGGCGATGATGTAAGATGATGGGATTTATTGCTTTGTTGAGCAATCTTTTCAGCCATGGCTCTTGCTTTCAAGCTTAAACTGTTGCTGGAACGACAGGGGAATTTGAACACACAGCAATCTCGGGGGAAGAGAGACTGGTGTGGCTGATATTTCTATCGAGAAGGTGGGAGGCGAGCAGATGGAGGTGTGGGGGATTTGGAGGGAGATGGGTGGAGCCTCATCTCCATGGGACTGGTAGGGAAAGTCCTTCACAGTGAGACAGCCACTGCCCAGCTCCGGCAGCTGAGCGAGGAGAGGGTCGGATGGTGAGGGTGAGCCCCATGCTGAAGGGGACAGATGACAGGGCAGATGAATGGGGACCCGCCGAGAGCACACTGCGGCCGCGCAGCTGGGAGATGACCAAAACCAAAGTGGACTCTTGGCAACAGCCACCCTTAAGCATCTAGCTGTTCATGTGCGTATTTTTATTTTCCAGAGACTTAGAGAGCAATACTTAGAGGACTTTCAGAGGAGTCGGAAATGATAAATCTATGTCCAAAAGGAAACTGAAGTTTCTAACCAAGGGCCAAGAGTGCGGCGGGGAAAGCCTGGGGAGCCGCTCCCAGTGAGGGCAGCTGGGCTCTGTCTCTGCGCAGCGGAAGAGGCCGCGTGCTTTCGCCCACCCCTCTTCTCTGTTGCTGTCAAGGGCGCCGGGCTTCCCACCAGGCTGTCAATCACGCCTCGCCACTCAAGTGCATGGCAATGAAAATGCGATTCTCGAGGCGTTCACAGCCCCCACGTGATGAGAGAAGCGGTAGAACAAGCCCCCGGCTCCCCCCAGCCGGTAGCCTCACCATCCAGGCGCCACACCGAGGGCTGCACCCCGGGGGCCAGGCCACTCAGTCCTGCTGCTTCCCCTGTCTCTGCACCCGGTCTCACTCTCTAACCCCCAGGACCCCTTCATTACATCAGTGAGAAAGATGCCGACTCGGCCGCAGCACGCCCCGCCCCCCAACTCTGCCTCCGCTTGCCCCGCGTTTAGAAAAGCTGCCAGTCGGGTTTTGTGGGGTTCCAGCACTGCGTATGTCCGAGGTTGTGAGATGATGGAAGGCGCCTTGTCGTGGACGTCAGGTGACGAACCCCTGAGTCCAGAGCACTGCTTTGTGGAGAGAAGGAAGCCGTCCAAGACCGGCACCAAGTCCCTTCCTGCTTCCTACCGCGCCGGGCCCCTGGGTGGGCCCCTGAACAAGCACCTGTTGGCCTCTCTCTGCCTGGGCATCGGGAGGCCAGGCAGTTCCCTGGGGGTCGGCAGATCATTCTAGAAACTCCCCTGCTTGCCACTGCAGCCCTCTTTCTCTTGTTTTTTTGCGTTTGGGCTCTAGTTCGGGGGCAGTTGGCTAGGGTTGCCAGAGGCTCCCACGCTGAGCTGGGTTCCCTCCCCCACCTCAAGGTCATGTCCCTTTCGTGCTCCAGATGTGGATGGGCTTCCTCATTAGGGGCTGTGTTCAGGTTCACCAGCTCCTCCCTCTTCCCCTCCCCCTCCCTGACCTCAGCGCCCCTGATGCAAGCCTTCCTCATTCACACAGTGGCGGGGTCCTGACCACTTCCCCTGGTTCCTCCCCATCACACGTCCACAGGGACAGGGGCACTTGGAGCTGGGTCACTTAGCCCACGGGGGTGGAGAGGGCGCTGGTATTGTCCAGAGAGCAGAGCTGTCTGAGCTGCTCCTCTCCAGGGCACACGGAGGGTCTAACCTGCTCCCGAGGCACACATAAGGTGGCTGGGGCTGCAGCCAGGTTCCCGAGGTGGGGAGGATGGGCAGGTGGACGTGAGAGAGTGAGGGATAGAGTGGAAGGGGCGCCCGGGGTGTCCCGGAAGTGGACCCCGAGTACCCAAGAGCTGACGGCCCCCTTGCGGTGTGTTTCCGTGGTTGACTCCCGGGTGCCTTGAGATTGACTTTGTTGCCAGCTGCCCTGGGGCATGGTGGCTGGGTGCCCGACAAGGGTGCTCCTCCTTGGAAAGGACAATCCTACACCTCTCTTCTGTAGCGCCTCCCTTCGGGCTGTCTCAAAGAAGGGCGCACAGAGGCCGGGGAATGTCAGCCCTGCGGCTGCTCTTAAAGAGCCCCATGCTTGCATCTCCCCTGCCCTGACCCCAAACCCCACTGCCTCCCTGTCAGCCCAGGAGGGTTCACTGTGCATCTGGCCAGGTGACACTTCTCATCCTGTTGCTGCCTGATGACATTTTATTATTATTGTTATTTTTGTTTTGAACCAGTGTACCTCAGAATAGATTCCACGTGGCTGGTGGAAGGCACCACATCTCAGCTTTGTGCGCTGTCCCTGGGTGATGTGAGAACCACTAGACCTTGCTAGGGTGGGGGTAGCCACAGTGACTGGGAGGTGATGGTGAAGATGACGCCCATCAAGCAGGCAGGGAACTTGGAGCCCGTGCACAATGTCCCTGTGGCTGGCACTTGGAGCCCCTGGGTCAGACTCCTCACTCTCCGTCACCTACCTCCTGACAGGCAGGTTTTCAGATGCCTCCCAACATAAATGGTTTTTCTTTTAAAAAAATTTTTTTTTTTTACAGAGTTAGACAATGAGAGAGAGAGACAGAGAGAAAGGTCTTCCTTTCCCATTGGTTCACCCCCCAAGTGGCCGCTATGGCCGGCGCACCGCGCTGATCTGAAGCCAGGAGCCAGGTGCTTCCTCCTGGTCTCCCATGGTGTGTAGGGCCCAAGGACCTGGGCTATTCTCCACTGCCCTCCCGGGCCATGGCAGAGAGCTGGACTGGAAGAGGGGCAACCAGGACAGAATCTGGCGCCCCGACCGGGACTAGAACCCAGTGTGCTGGCACCGCAGGTGGAGGATTAGCCTAGTGAGCTGCGGTGCCAGCCCATAAATGGTTTTTCTAATCATGGAAACTTTCCCGTATTTATTGACTGTTGCCATAGCCGAATGCTTTGTAAGTGGCAGCATTTCAACGAGCCTTGCTCGTGACTGCTCTGTGTTTTGGAGGTGCTTTTATTCCCATCTCTCAGATAGGAAACTGAGAGGTTAGGAACTGGGATGAACTCATGTGCCAGGAAGAGGCAGGGCTGGACCTGACCCCACATCTCTAGGCCGGAGCCTGTGTGGCCAGTGCCACATGCTGCCACACGGTGCCACCACTCAGAGCAAGGCAGCGTGCTTGGTTTCTGCATCATGGAGGATGCCTTGTGGGTGTCACCTGCACTCTGAGTGATCTTGGACAAGTCTCTGTGCTGTAAAACTCTCAGACGGTCACACATTTTAAGAACTCCATCGACGTTGAAATGTGAAAGAGAATATAGTTGTTAAGTTACAGAGAAAAGGGCTGTGAAAGTGCTTTTTATAAATCAGACAGCCTATCCCAGCATGAGAGCTACAGTTTCCTAGGTCATTCCATTATGTTTGCTTTGCCCCACATTTTATTTATTTATTTGAGAAGAGTTGGGGGGGGGAGAGAGAGAGGGATAGGGAGAGGGAGAAGGAGAAGGACAGAGAGGGGTAGAGAGAGAGGGAGAGGGAGAGGAGAGGGAGAGGGAGAAGGACAGAGAGGGGTAGAGAGAGAGGGAGAGGGAGAGGAGAAGGAGAGGGAGAAGGAGAGAGAGGGGTAGAGAGAGAGGGAGAGGGAGAGAGGGAGAGAGGGAGAGAGGGAGAGAGAGAGAGAGAGAGAGAGAGAGAGATCTCACTCGCTGATTCATTCTCCAAATGCCTGCAATGATCCAGCCAGGGCCAGAGCCGGGAGTCAGGAACTCAACCCTGGTCTCACACATGGGTTGCAGGGACCTGGTTGCTTGGCCATCGTCTGCTGCCTCTCGGGGTCTGCGTTAACAGGAAGGTGGGGAAAGGAGCCAGAGCCAGGAGTTGAACCTGGGCACTTCAGCATGAGACACAGGCATCGTAACTGGCATCTCTCAACTGCTACACGAAATGCTTGTCCCCTGAGCGGAAATTCTAATTATTTTTTCTAAATTAACTACACTTTACTAGATGTTAAAATTTTTTTTTTACATTTTGCTAGATGCTAAAATGGTAGAAGACTCTGGATCAAACTAGAAGTTATCTCCTTTTAAATATTATTTCCTGGGGCTGGCTCTGTGGCGTAGTGGGTAAAGTCGCAGCCTGTAGTGCTGGCATCCCATATGGGCGCTGGTTCAAGTCTTGGCTGCTCCACTTTCTTTTTTTTTTTTTTTGGACAGGCAGAGTGGACAGTGAGAGAGAGAGACAGAGAGAAAGGTCTTCCTTTGCCGTTGGTTCACCCTCCAATGGCCGCCGCGGCCGGTGCGCTGCGGCCGGCGCACCACGCTGATCCGGTGGCAGGAGCCAGGAGCCAGGTGCTTTTCCTGGTCTCCCATGGGGTGCAGGGCCCAAGCACCTGGGCCATCCTCCACTGCACTCCCTGGCCACAGCAGAGAGCTGGCCTGGAAGAGGAGCAACCGGGACAGAATCCGGCGCCCCAACCGGGACTAGAACCTGGTGTGCCGGCGCCGCAAGGCGGAGGATTAGCCTAGTGAGCCGCGGCGCCGGTGGCTGCTCCACTTTCAATTCAGCTCTCTGCTATGGCCTGGGAAAGCAGAAGAAGATGGCTCAAGTCCTTGGTCCCCTGCACCCGCGTGGGAGACCTGGAGGAAGCTCCTGGCTTCGAATTGACGCAGCTCCGGCCATTGTGGCCAATTGGGGAGTGAACCAGTGGATGGAAGACCTCTCTGTCTCTGTCTCTCTCTCTCTCTGCCTCTCCTTCTCTCTCTGTGTAACTCTGACTTTCAAATAAATAAATATTTCAAAAATATTATTTCCTATGTTAGTTCATTTATTTATTAATTTGTTAATTGTGGAGAAATTGTTAATTCTAATGATTTATGGTTTACAGTCTTTTCCTTTATGATTATTACCTTTTGTGCCCTGTTAGGAAATTTTGCCTACCTCAAGAAGGGTGTCTTCTACGTTATCTTCTAGAAGCTTCGCTGTTTACTCCTCTCATTTAGGTCCATATTCCATCTGGGATTGACTTTTATGTATGGTGTGAGGTTGGGATTAGTGTCTTCTCTATGTAGATTCAGTTTGGCCCTGCACCATGTATGGACTGTCTTTTCTCCATGCAACACAGATACACTTTTGTTGCAAGCCAGGTAACTGTATATGTGAACACCCTTTTCTGAACTCTGTTCTATTGGCTCAGTGACTACTTCAGGGAGGATTGAGTTCCGGGTTCCCAAGGAATGCAGGAGTGCTGGGCTCCCGTTTTCCCAGGACATCCTGTGCTTCCACGTCTGAGTCACTTGGTTTCTCTCTGCCCTTTTCCAACTTCTCCCCACAGACACGATGCACTGACTGGCAAAATTAACTGTTAGGGTATCGAAGCCTTAAATAACATCTACCGCATGCTAGGCTCTGTTCAAAATACGCTTTAATTAATTGATTTAATTTCTAGACAAACTCAAGATATAATTGCTCCTATCTCCCCCATTTTCCTGGTGAGAAAACTGGGGCCCCTGAGGCCACGTAGGTGGCCGGTCTGTGCCAGAGCCGGACTTTAAACCCAGGGAGCCTGCCTGGAAGTGCACGTCTTAGGCAGGTGCTGTGTTTCCTTGGCTGAGCAGAAGCGCAGTGTGGAGGCTAGGGTCCTGCTGGCCTGGGAGTCAGGACCTCTGAGTTCTAATCCTGCCTTCCACACGGACTTCCCTGGGGGACTCTGATTAACCTCTCTGAATCAGTTTCCTCAAGTGGAAAGCCAGAGAGTAAAATGACACGTGAGGTTCTTTGTCAAATCACCTATCTGGGAGATTCCCAGGGGCTGCGGGCTTTGTGGAGAGACTTGTACGGGGCGGGGGGGGGGGGGGAGCTAAGGATGAGACACCAGGTAGGGAGCAGTCCAGAGAGGGTGGGGACATGGACAGAGAGGAGCAGTGGGCCGTGGGAGGTGATGGCAGGGATGAGCCCAGCTTCCAACCTGTCTCTCTCCACCTGCTTGCCTCCTTCCGGGACCCTCCAGTCAGACTCTCCGGACTGTGCTGGAGGAGGTGTTAGGTTTTCTAATTGCCTCTCCATGTGGGAATGAGTTTGAGTTCACTCTCCTGTATCCCCAGGGACGGGTTCCTGTGTGAGCCTCCGGGGAGGCAGGTTCTCTGCCCAGAGCTGGCTAATTGTTCACCCACCGTGTCCACGCCGAGCCCGTGAAGGTCACTGCAGGCTCTTCCCCAGGCCTACGGGGCGTCCGTGACCCTGGAGGTCTACACAGCCTCAGGCTTGGGGCTGGGGATGTCCTGTGATCATTAACTCACTGGCAGGGAACTGGGAGTAGGTGTTTAAGATATCTTGGAAATTTCACACGAGTAGCATGGAGGTCCTTTTAAACATTTTTTAGAAAGTTCAGATAAAGGAAGAGAAGAAAGCTAACAAACAAAGGCTATCTGCAGTCCCTTATTTCACAGATAACCACTATTAACATTTTTAAGGTAGTTCTCTTTAGGATTTCTTTGGCTCGCTCTCTTTCTTGTGTGATATGTACATATATAAATATATATAAATATGCAATATGTATACTAACACATAGATAGATTCTACTCCTCTATATAACTACATTTTCAATATTTATTTGAGAGAAGAGAGACAGATTGATGGAGAGAGACAGCAAGCTCTTAGCCCTTGGTTCACCCCTTGAATGCCTGTAAAGGCCAGGACTGGGCAAAGCTGCCACCAGGAGCCTGGAACTCTATCTGGGCCTCCCACGTGGGTAACAGGGACCCATCCACGTAAGCAATCACCTGCTACCTCCCAGGGTCTTCATTCGCTAGGAGCGGGAGTCAGGAGATGGAACTGGGCCTTGAACCCAGTACTCTGATACGGGATGTCAGTGTCTTAACTGGCAACTTAACACCCACCCTTATAGCTAGATTTTTAAATTTCACAACATATCATAAGCATGCTCCAGGTCCCTCGACTTATTTGCTCACTTTTGACAGTCGTGTAACAGATGACCTTAATTCTGTCTTCATCAGTATCAATGATATTCATTATCAATACTATATATATATGTATACTATATATATCAATGCTATATATATAGTGTATATATATACTATATATATCAATACTTTATATATAGTATATATACTATATATATAGTATTTATATATATATATAGTATTTATATATATATAGTATTATATATATATAGTATTTATATATAGTATATTATTATATATACTATATTATATATAGTATATATACTATATATATAGTATTTATATATATATATAGTATTTATATATATATATAGTATTATATATATATAGTATTTATATATAGTATATATACTATATATCAAGACTATATATGTATATTGTATATATACAATACTATATATACTTATATATCAATACTATATATATATAGTATTGATAATGAATGTTAGTTACTTGGATGCCACATATACGGGTCTTAGTGATACTCTCTCTATGTTCTCACATCTAATTTTCCAGAGAGGTTTTTAGCTATTAGGCTCACTTATTTCCATTTTACAGCTGGGAAGAGTGAGGCCATTTTGAGGTCACCCAGCTGGACAGACAGGAGCACAAGGCAAGGCTCCATTGCTCCTGACTCTGCCCTGCTCCCTGCTCTCTGGGGGGCAGGGAGATGGTCTGCCCAGGACAGGGCCCCAGCACCCCTGTCTGGGACATGGGCCTGCAACTGCTCCCAGGTCCCGCAGCCTCGCAGTGGAGCCGGGCAGTGTTCCTGACCTCGATCCTAATCACATTTCTTTCCATTGTGGTTACTCACAGTTTTATTTGTGGAAAATGACACTAATATTCCACGTAGGGCAGTGTAGCTTCGCTTTCTTTTACGAAAACACATTGATTTGCTGAAGACAAATGGGTGTGCTTAAGGAAAAGCCACAGAAGATGACGTGGGAATCCAGCAGCTTCGGGAACGTGGTCTTTAGCCGATCCTCTCGTGCAGGGCACTGGGGATATTTCCAATTCCTCCCTACGCAGACGGAGCTGTGAGCAGTCAGCTCACACCGCGTGCTCCTAGAGGATCGCTTTCTTAGAACAGGTGTTGCTCAATACGATTGCTGATTTTAAAGGACATGAGTGTCTTAAAAAGCTGGAGCTTCTTTCAAAATAATTTTTTGTTTATTTTTAAATTATTTGAAAGGCAGAGACATAGAGAGGGAGAAGAGAGGGAGGGAGAGAGAGGGAGAGAAAGAGAGAGAGAGGCCGGCGCCACGGCTCACTAGGCTAATCCTCCGCCTTGCGGCGCCGGCACACCGGGTTCTAGTCCCAGTTGGGGCGCCGGATTCTGTCCCGGTTGCCCCTCTTCCAGGCCAGCTCTCTGCTGTGGCCCGGGAAGGCAGTGGAGGATGGCCCAAGTGCTTGGGCCCTGCACCCCATGGGAGACCAGGAAAAGCACCTGGCTCCTGCCATCAGATCAGCGCGGTGCACTGGCCACAGCGCGCCAGCCGCAGTGGCCATTGGAGGGTGAACCAACGGCAAAAGAAGACCTTTCTCTCCGTCTCTCTCTCTCACTGTCCACTCTGCCTGTCAAAAAAAAAAAAAAAAAAAAAAAAGAGAGAGAGAGAGGGAGACAGGGAGGGAGAGAGAGAGAGAGAGAGAGAGCTCTTCCATCCACTGTTTCATTCCCCAGATGTTTACAACAGCCTGGGCCGGGCCGGTGGAGGCAGAAAGCAGCTCTCTCGTGGGTAGCAGGGACCCAAGTTCCTGAGCTGCAATCCACTGCCTTCCAGGGTGCACGTTAGCAGGAAGCTGGATCAGAAGCGCAGCCGGGACTCCGACCCGGAGGCGCTCTGCTTTGGGATGTGGCTGTCTTCACCGCTGTGCCCAGTGCCGCCCCGAGAATCCCTGGCTTCCGGCCCCGCATTTGCTGACTGAATTCTGTGCTTTGATTCTGTTTCCATTTTCAGGTGACTCGGGGTGGCGTTGGGCACAGCAGCAGTCGTGCAGCCATGGCCTGTGCTTTTCCCGTATCCCCAGGTGACGAGGGCGGGGCTTCTGTGCCTGTCTGTCACAGTGTTTCTGACCCAGTCTCTGTACCTGTCCCTTCCCGCCGACGTCCTCACTTCTCATTCCGGGTTCTCACGTCCTGTGAGCTGGGAAGCAGAGCGGCACGTTTGTTCCAATTGCGCTTAAGCTCAGAGTCCAGAGGTTCGGAGTGAGCCTCGCGTGGGACAGCACGAGACCAGTGTGTGTATCTGTCCTGTCCCCGGGCCCCCCTTCCTGAGTGCTCAGCTTCCTCTCGCAGCTCGGGGAGGGTTGGAAGGGTGACAGCAGCTGCTTAGGGCGGATGAAGCCAGATGAGCAATCTACGGGCCGCTTGTGTTCCCAAGGAGGCTTTTCAGGACATAACGTGCATTTGCCTAACTGTCCCGTCCGTCCTTAAGGCATTGCGAGGTAGGCGGAGTCAGCTCCATGACTTTGGATTTGGAGAGGAGAAAACAGGTTCAGAGAGGCCAAGTGGTTTCCCAGGGGCTGGCCCTGCTGCGCCTCAAACCCAGGACTCAACTGGGCTTCTTCGCACTCTCTCTGCTGGCTCCCAGCCTGCGCCAGAGGCCCCGGGGAGTCTGCTCAGCGGGGGTCTCAGGTGGAGGGGTGCTGGGAGGGGTCGGGACCCTCTGAACGGCAGAGCAGCCCACCCGCGCGGCACCTGCGCTTCCCGGAAGGCAGCAGGGCGTGGAGCGGATTCAGGGGCTGGGGTCGGAGCCGGACAGGCAGATCCAGGCAGTGTGGCCGTGAGGGTGAGGCCCTCATGTGGATCGGGCTGGCTGTCCGTAGCCAGAAGACAGCTGGCCGGGAGCGGGGGCCAAGAACGCCGAGTCCTCCGCGCCCGGATCCTCGGCCTCCTGGCTGCGGAGGGCGGGTTCTCGCGCTGCCCTGGCTGAGTGCCCAGGGCCAGGAAGCAGCCCCTCTCCGAGCCCCTGCTGCGCGGTCCGGGGACACCAGCCCCCTCCGCACCTCCGTGCTGGAAGCAGCTCTGGGCTTTTGCTTCTCCTCGCTTTTTGGTTCTTAGGATTTCGTCAGAAAGATGCTGACGCCAACATTTTCCTACGCAACGGAACAAAACGATCTGGCGCGGGGGCTCTAACCTCCACCTGGGTTCTCACTCTCGGCTCTTGGAACTTCACCCCCGCCCTTCCCACCGCCGATCTCGCCAGTTCCTGGGGAGCCACCCATGGGCGGCCCCTTCCTCTTCTGCTCCGCTGTGTTCCAGCCTTCCCACCGTCTCAGCCTCCTGCCCACCCCTCCACCCCCCACCCCCACTCACCCCTAATCCCACCATGGCCTCCTCCGGGCCCCTGAACGCAGTCCTATGGCTTCCGTCACCTGCAGGATAAAGCCCAAGGTGGCAGCGTCCCAGGCCTTCCTGTCCTGGCCCTTCTCGGACTTACCGTGTCCACCCCGCCCCTCCCCCACGCCTCCCTGCAGGGCCCTTGATTACCCCCCATTCTCCCTTGCACTCAGGCCTGTGCTCTCCCTGCAATGTTCTTTTTGTCCGCTGCCCCTGTGGGGCCGTCCCGTGCTCCTGTGCCTCCCCCTCTCTCCGTCACCCCACTCTCCCCATCTGGGCTCCCCGCTACACCCCAGGCTGCTCAGGCCATGGATTTCAGATTCACCCCGAATGCCAGGCACGTAGGGTCTCTAGCAGGCCCAGGCTCAACCAGAGCTTTAGGGGAACAGCTGGGTTTTCTGCAGGGGCCGGGCCTCACCCCTCGGATCCTACGGGCATTCAGACTCTCCTGTTGTGATCCACAGAACTCCCTGACTGCAGCTTAAGGAACAGAAATGCGTTTTCAAAAGTCAGAACTACACAAAACCAGGTCTGTTTGTACTGATTACTCCACATGGCCAATCTATACAGTTGACTTCTTTTCTCTTCTTCTTCTTCTTTTTAAGATTTATTGATTTGTTTGAAAGGCAGAGTTAGAGAGAGAGAGAGAGAGAGAGAGAGAGATTTTTTCATTTGCTGGTTCACTCCCCAGATGGCTGCAAGGACCAGGGCTGGGCCAGGTCAAGTCCAGCAGCCAGGAGTTTCCTACGCGGGTGCAGGGGCCCAAGCACTTGGGCCATCCTCTGCTGCTTTCCCAGGCTCATTAGCAGGGAGGGAGCTGGATCAGAAGTGGAGCAGCTGGGACTCAAACCAACCAGAGCCCATATGCGATGATGGCTCTGTAGGCTGCGGCTTAGTCAGCTGAGCCACAGCGCTGGCCCCAGATTACTTTTCTGTAGCACACGGCCAAGCAGGTCCTGATTTTCTGCTGTTGTCATTGCTGTTGAGTCTTTTCTAGGTAGATTTTAGAGTGTGCCACTGATCAGTTTCTGTTTGGAGTTTTCTTTTTTTTAAAGATTTATTTTTATTTATTTGAAAGTCAGAGCTACAGAGAGGCAGAGGCGGAGACAGAGAGAAAGGTCTTCCATCTGCTGGTTCACTCCCCAAATGTCTGCAATAGCCGGAGCTGAGCTGATCCAAAGCCAGAAGCCAAGAGCTTCCTCCAGGTCTCCCACATGGGTGCAGGGGCCCAAGGACATGGGCCATCTTCTACTGTTTTCCCAGGCCACAACCGAGAGCTGGATTCGAAGTGGAGTAGCTGGGACTCGAACCGGCGCCCATATAGGATGCCAGAACTTTAGACAGAGGCTTTAACCCTCTGCGCACCGGCCCCTAGAGTTTTCTCTTTATGAGTGCTACTTTTACCAAATCCAGGTTTTCTGCAATGACTTTTACAATAAAAATGCTATCAAGGATGATTCATTTAGTCTTCTGTTAATTCCAAATCTGTAATGATTTTTATGATGTGGAAGTGGGAGGAGTGGATGATGAGAAGGTGACTTTTTTTTTTTTTTGAAGAGTTTATTTATTTATTTGAGAGGCAGAGTTATAGACAGAGAAAGGGGGAGAGAGAGAGGTCTTTCATCTGCTGGTTCACTCCCCAAATGACCACAATGGCTGGAGTTGGGCCTATTCAGATTCCTATTCAGGAACTGCCTCCAGGTCTCCCACGTAGGTGCAGGAGCCCAAGGACTTGGGCCATCTTCTACTGCTTTCCCAGGCCATAGCAGAAAGCTGGATCGGAAGTGGAGCAGCCAGGACTCGAACCGGCTCTCATAGGGAATGCCGGCACTGCAGGCTGGGCCTTTACTCACTACTCCACAGCGCAGACCCATGTGTTCATTTCTCGAGTTATTTGTGATAAAATTATGAGGAACTCCCTGCTGGACATCCAGGCCTCCGTGTTGTCCAGCAATGGGCTGTAGGGTCAGGCAGTAGCCACGGGGGGCGGGGAAGGAGGAAGTCAGGCTCTCCCACCCCAGACCCACCACTCCTACTCTGAGTGAGAGCCAATGTCTTTATCCTAGCGCTCAGGCAGCTTAAGTCTGTGGTCAGTGTCACAGAGCGTATGTCAAGGTCAGATTCTAGGTCCGAAATCCAGCCCATGATTTTCTACTTTGTTGACTATTATTTTTCTTATTATTTCCTTCTTAAAAGTTTCTTTATTGATTTGAGACTCAGAGAGACAAAGAGGCAGAGAGTGAGAGAGTGAGAGAGCGAGAGAGAGAGAGAGAGAAAGAGAGATACTGCTCCCATCTGCTGTTTCACTCCCCAAATTCCTGCCATGGCTGGGCCTGGCCCAAGGCTAGGGTGGGACTGGAGCTGGGAGCTGGGAATGCAATCCAGGCCATGCACATGTGGGTGGCAGGGACCCAACTACTCGAGCCATCATTGTTGCCTCCCAGGGTCTGCGTTAGCAGGAAGCTGGAGTGAAGCCCAGGTCCTCAGGGTGGGATGCTTGTGTCTTAGCTGGCATCTTCACCCCAGGCCAAGTGCCCCCCTAGAGCCCGTGCCCGTTCCCTGGGCTCCTGCCTGTCCTGAACCTGTGCTAGGTGAAGACAGCTGCTGCGGGGACCTCTATGGGAGGGTGGCCATAAGCCGCCTCGCATGGTCACGGAGACCAGATCGACCCCGGCGTGGCCGCTGGTCAAAGCCTCTTGGAAGCAGGACACTGGCTTCTCGTCCCAGTTCTCCAGCTGACCCTGGGCATGATGCTATGTAAGTCATTTGCCTTCTCTGCTTCCCGGTTTCCTTACTTGTAGGGTTCGTTCATTCAGCAAATATGTATCAGGCGCATGCTAAATGCCTGGCGGTGTCGCAGGTGCCAAGGACACAGCCGTGGGCAAAACAAGGCACAGCCGTGGGGCTGACTCAGGACCAGCTGGTCCCTAGATGCTCTCAGCTCAGTGGTGCTCGGGTGCAGGGGGCAGCGGGAGGAGAAAGGACGGAGGGCATTTTGTAGGCATTCACAACCATCCACGACGGTCCTTGCCTGAAAGTACTTGGTTGTTTGGCTGGCAATGAGAAGCTGCTACTGCAAAACATTGGGAGGAGGAAGTTTCTCCACGACCTGGGCCCTGTGTCCTGGCTGGCGTCCCCCCGTGCCCATCTTCCCTCCACTCACCGGCCGAGCTGTTTCCTGCCCGTCTTCCTCTGGTCGCCCAGAAGCAGCTGTGAGATCAGTAGTTGGAATACAGGCGATTGATGTGAGGTGACCCTGGAAAGCAGCAGTGTGGGGTGGGAGAGTCGGATGGGGAAGGGAGGGAGCCAAATGACCAGGTGAGTCTCATTAGAGCAGGTCGTGGCTGCAGTGGTCAGAGCTCCCGACTGAGGGAGGCCTGGGTGGGGGTGGGGGAACGGCAGGCCTTCCAAGGGCTACTCCACGGTGTGGACACTGAGGGCTGCTCCTGGAGGCCTTGACTTCCTAGCGATTTTGGTCTCTTCAAGGTTTGTTCCAAGAGCAAGCCCTGAGGATGGATGGATGCATGCAACAGGGCACCGTAGTGCGCTCTGGAAGATGTGTGCCAAGGGGACATTGGAGCGACTGCTCCAAGGCCCCAGGGTCTTTGCACTTCCTGTTTGGGGCAGTCTCCTCAGCTCTTCCAAGGGCTGGCCCCTCATATTTTGGTTCTCAGCTAAAATGCATCCTGTCTACAATACTGCCCACCTCCCAGAGCTCTCTAACACTTCGCTTCTTTCTTTCATAAAAATCAGAGATTAGTTGTCTGTTGGCAGGTGCTACTGTGTCTTCATTGTGTAGAGAAGACCTGACTCACAACTGCACCTTGCAAGCTTTTTCCAAGTGATACGCAAATTCATCCTTGTGACATTGATTTACACACACACGTGCCTTCCCCTCTGCACACCAATGAAGAACAAACGTGCCTTGCACACTCCCCCACATTTCCCACCAGAGAGGTGTGGTGAAGATTGAAGACGTCACGTGGTTTTTTGTGTACATTGGCTACATGCTTGTTCATCAGAAAGAAAGTTTATAGGGCCTTGTCTTTGGGGGGACAGATGGTATGGATACCCAGAGACAGTGCTCAGTGTTGATGGAAAGAGTTGACTGTGTGAGTTCTCCAAATGATTAGATACTTTTACTTCTGATGTAAAACACATCGGGCCCCTTCTGTGTAGGTATTAAATGGACAAGAACTTCGCCAATGTCCTTCAAGATAAATTTCATGTCATCTCGCCTTGTGCAAAGAGGTTTATTCCATCCCCTCCGCAATCTGTGGATACCCTGCTGCTATTTTTTTTAAAAACACTATATTTAGTTTGCTTTGAAGATGAATAAAACTGAGATGCTATTATGTTCCTTTCCTACTTTACAGCATCCAGAAATTCCTTTGCTATTAATACTCCAGAGAAACAGATTTCTTTGATTCTTTTTCTCAGTTGAGAAGATCAAAAGCTGCCAGAAATTGTTTCTAAAGGAAAATAAATCTTGGAGAGGTAGGGTTTGAAATCCGGGGGGTGAGTGCCGTGGCCACCATGCTGGCCGGCTGCCATGGGGGTCGCTCCAATGGTGGCCTTGCTCTCCTTTCTGCGTCCCCTCCGCTCCTGGGAAGCCCCACCTAAGCTTCTGCCATCTGCTTCCTCTTGGGAAATTTTTAGAATATTGGGCCTAAAATTAAATTTCTTGGAAATTCGAGCCGGCAGAATCATTTCCCAAAGAGTGGTTAAAATAAATGACTGTCGATTTCTGGCAAAACCCACTTCTTTCTTGGAGCCGAGTCCTTTTCAGATTGTAGGAAGTTTTGAATGAAGGTCTCAGCTGTCTTCTGGGGTCTGGACGTGACCACACGCACAGCACATCTGCGTCTCGATATCCCCGTTTGATCAGCAAAGGGAGGGCACGGACCAGGCCTTGTGCCGCTGCTCCTCTGGGCTCTGGGCTTCACAGCATCGCCGCATCTCTCCTGTGGGTTTCCAAGAGCATGTGAGGGCCTTGGAATGTTGGTGGATGGCCCATTCGGTGGGAAGGGAAACGCGGAGAACGCCTCGTGGTGGAGGCTGGATTCCCACAGGCAGATACAAGCTGAGCAAGCGGAGCCAGGTCCAGCATCACCAGAGAAGCCTGGGTTGAAACTGGAGCCTGGGCTCCAAGACAGCAATGACATCACCTCCGCGTCCCACCCGCTGGCGCTCGGTCCCGCAGGACGGTCTTTCCCTGGCCCCCACATCAGCTTCGTCCTCGGATCACTTGTAAAGGCTAAATGGTGCCTCAACATAATAGCAAGAAAGGCTAAAGCAGAAGAATTAGGAAACCAAGACAGATAAAGGAAAGAAGAAAACACAGCATGGTCTACAATCCCACCTGTCCATGTTCTGGCCCCCGGAGATGTCCCAGGCTCTTTGTGTGTTCCTGGGACAGATGAGGGACTGACCACTTCTCCAAGGAGCCCTGGTTCCCTCCCTTGGAGAGGGGTGCTCGGAAACCAGGGTCTGGGGAGGGGTCCCCTTGCTGTTGGAGGCCACTGCTTCTGTGCCCAGGCAGCGGACAGAGCCTTGCAACCTGTGCTCTGTTCTGGACACACAGGCACGGGCATCCTCATGTCTTTTCTTTCTTTTGAAGAGTTATTTGTTTATTTGAAAGGCAGAGTTACAGAGAGAGAGGAAAGGAGAAAGAGAGAGAGAGAGAAAGAGAGAGAGAGGAAGAGAGAGAGAGAGGGAGGTATCTTCCATCCATTGGCCCATTTCCTCAAATGGCCACAATGGCTAGAGCTGGGCCAGTCCCAAGTCAGGAGCCAGAAGCCTCCTCCGGGTCTCCCACGTGGGTTCAGGGGTCCAAGCACTCATGCCATCCTCCGCTGCTTTCCCAGGCCATCAGCAGGGAGCTGGATCAGAAGTGGAGCAGCTGGGACAGGAGCTGGTGCCCATATGGGATGCTGGAATGTCAGGTGGTGGCTTAACCTGCTATGCCACAGAGCCGCCCCTGTTTCTTAACCCATGCCCTGAGTTTATAGTGAAGGCCCTGGCTCCTACCCAGCACAACAGGGTTCACTCCGCTTTCCCCTGTTCACAACTTTCCCTGGTATGAAACACTCGAGTCTCAATATCTACAGTTTGTCTTCTTAATTCCTCAACTCTTCTCTATACATAGAAAGTAGTTTCAGAATAGCTAATCTCTTGCCACACGGGAAAAATTTTACTAACTCAAGTGCGGTATTGTGTGTGTAGTTCTTCAGTTTTAGCCTTAAAATACCCGGTCAGCTCACTGTTTCCCCGAGTAATTTAGGGCAGTGTTTCCTCCCTCACCCCCTCCGTGTGGTTATCCGATTCATCTGTAATGTAGCCGGCTGCATTTGTTAAACTTGGCCTTTTTCGAGTCTTGCCCTCCTGCACTTGGGTGATATCCATGGTAAATCTCACACTTGGTGGTACACTGTTCTGGCCAATAGTTTAACCAGTTCAGGGAGTGACAGCTCCATCACCCCCCAGCACCCACAAGAGTTCCTCTCGTTATTCAATCATGTGGCCTCATCAGAGGGAACCCTGGTCTCACTCTGTTTATGGAAACCAGCATTTTCCCCTCCCTTGTGTTGTTTCCCTTCCTCCCTTCATTCTTTCCCTCCCTCTCTCTCCTCTTTCTGTCACTCTATCTTTCAAATAAATTTTAAAAAATGTTTAAAAGGAATACTTCTGTAAGGATGTCTGTCCAACACCTGCGTAACCATGTACTGGTGCCATCTTTGTTACTGATCCTTTAGCACACTTGTTATCAATCCTTGTGGTCAAAGATTGTTGTGTCAAAACAACTTATGTAACCTTCCCCACGTTGTCTTTAAAAACACCCTTTGCCTCAACTTTTATGAATATACTCAGTTTACAGTGACACAGGTGCCCCCATTGCAATGTCATGTGATTCTCGGACAAACTTTTTGATTTTTGGAGAAACTGTCTTTATTTAGATCGACAAAGTTTATTCTGCTATGATTTGTATTCTTTTAAATTTGTTAAGTTTTAATGGCCCAGAATATGGTCTATCTTGATGCATGGGCACCTAAAATTTTGAATTGTGCTATCTCTGGTTGGAATATTCCATTATTGTTAATCACATCAATTTGATAGAAAAGTATAGGTGTTACATAATCTTTTTATTACTTTTTATTATTTTTTAAAGATTTATTTTATTTATTTGAAAGACGGAGCCACAGAGCAGGGTAGAGACAGAGAGAGAGCAAGAGAGCGAGGAGATGGGAATTCAATCTGGGTCACCCAAGTGGGTGGCAGGGATCCAAGTACTTGAGCCATCACATGTTGCTTCTTAGAGTAAAAATTAGCAGGAGACTGGAATTGGAAGCAGAGCAAGGATAGGAAACCAGGCATTCTATGTTGTATATGGTCACCCCACACATCTTAACTGCTGTGCCAAATGCTTGCCCCAGTCTCTTTTAATTTATGTATTTAGACCATTTACGTTTAATATGATTATTGATATGTTTGGATTAATTTTCTTTTTGTTTCATCTTTTCTTTCTCTTTTAGTGTTTTTCTTAAGTTAGGTGAGCATTTTTAATGATTTCCTTGTTCTTACATATTGATTTATTATTTATATAACTTTTAAATTGTTTTAGCAGTTGTCTTAGGGTTTATCATACGCATATATAATCAGAATCTACCTTCAAATAATATTACAACATTTCATGTAACATATAATGATTCTATGTTAAAGGAATTTTCATAATTCCTCTATCCAATCCATTGTGCTATATTTGTTATACATTTTATTTTTACATGTTATAAACACATAATGCATTTCTACCATTTTAGAAAATCAGTTATCTTTTTAAAAAAGACTTTTTTATTTGAAAGGTAGCATTACAGAGAGAGACAGACAGACAGACAGACAGAGAAAGAGAGATCTTCCATCTGCTGATTCATTCCCCAAATGGCCACAACAGCCAGGGATGGACCAGTCCAAAGCCAGGAGCCTTCCTCTGGGTCTCCCACAAGGGTGCAGGGGCCTAAGCACTTGGGCCATCTTCCGCTGCCCTTCCAGGCACACCAGCAAGGAGCTGAATAGGAAATGGGGCAGCCAGGGTTTGAACAGGCACCCATAGGGGATGATGGCGTTGAAGGCAGCAGCTCCACCTGCTGTGCCACAGCACCGGCCCTGAAAGTCAGTTATCTTTTAGAACAACTCAAACTGTGAAAAAATGAATTTTATTTTACTATTTTCCATTTCTAGTGCTCTGCCTTTGTTTAGCTTCAAGTTTCTGATACAATGTTCCTTCTGCCTGAAAAACTTCCTTTAGTATGTATTTTTGCATCAATCTGTTGACATGAATCCTCTCAGTTTCTGTTTATTGATCATGTCCTTATTTCTGTTTCATTTAAGAAATGGTTGTGCTGGGTATAGAATTCTTGGTTGGCAGGTTTTTACTTTCTGATTTTTGTTTGTTTTTTTTTTCGCAGTACTCTGAAGATACCACCTCTTTGTATTCTGGCTTGAATGGTTTCCAATGAGTTGATGAGGAGTCTACCACCATTGTTATCTTTTTCTCTGGCTGTCTTTAGGGTTTTTCGCTTTGATTCTTTGCCCCACCCCCTCCAGATACCTAACTGGTTTGTTTGTTTTATTTTCTTTCATTTGTACTTATCTTGCTTGGTGTTCTCTGACCTTTTTAAATCTGTAGTTTGGTGTCTGTCATTGATTTTGGAAAATTCTGGGCTTTTATTTTTATTTATTTATTTATTTATTTTTTTATTTTTGACAGGCAGAGTGGACAGTGAGAAAGAGAGACAGAGAGAAAGGTCCTCCTTTTTGCCGTTGGTTCACCCTCCAATGGCCACCGCGGCTGGCGCATGGTGGCCGGCGCACCACACTGATCCGATGGCAGGAGCCAGGTACTTATCCTGGTCTCCCATGGGTTACAGGGGCCAAGTACTTGGGCCATCCTCCACTGCCTTCCTGGGCCACAGCAGAGAGCTGGCCTGGAAGAGGGGCAACCGGGACAGAATCCGGCGCCCCAACCAGGACTAGAACCCAGTGTGCCGGCGCCGCAAGGTGGAGGATTAGCCTAGTGAGCCGCGGCGCCGGCTATTTATTTATTTTTTGACAGGCAGAGTTAGTGAGAGAGAGAGAGACAGAGAGAAAGATCTTCCCTCTGTTGGTTCACCCCCCAAATGGCCACTACAGCCGGCATGCTGTGCCGATCCGAAGCCAGGAGCCAGGTGCTTCCTCCTGGTCTCCCCTGTGGGTGCAGGGCCTAAGCACTTGGGCCATCCTCCTCTGCCTTCCCGGGCCACAGCAGAGAGCTGGCCTGGAAGAGGGGCAACCGGGACAGAATCCGGCGCCCCAACCGGGACTAGAACCCGGAGTATCTGGGCTGCAGGCGGAGGATTAGCCTAGTGAGACGCTGTGCCAGCCCTGAGCTTTTATTTCTTCCTATATTTCCCCGGCCTCTCTCTGCCTTGTCTTTGTGTAGCTGGCTATGCGTGCTCAGTGCAGCGAGTGCTCAGGTCTGGTCTCCCCGGCAGCACCGTTTTGTCTCCAGATTTCTGATGAATTCTCTATGAGCTCAGACTCTGATGGGTGATCAAGTAGCGTCTGGGGTGTGTTTCTTCCTGTAAGGGTGTGAGTGTTGTTTCTCTTCCTGAGGGAAAGCCGGGAGTGCAGAACATGACTCTTAAATAATTATATTTCACTTATGAATGTGCTATCCTTTGTTATTCCCTATGACTTGGTATTTACGTTACTTAAGACTTATTTTGGTTTATTATTAATAATGAAGAACTCAATGTCTTTGTTCTCCTGAATAGAATTAATTACTAGAAACAGTGCTCACTGGTCAGTTTGGGGGCGCTGGGGACGCTGCCTCCGTGGGTGCGAGTCGCCACTCCCACCCTACACCCGGCGTTTGCTTGGCCTTGGCTGATCTTGACCCATGAAGACCCTGGCTTCTCTCTGACCAGCACTCTCTGCACGAAGCCCGGGGCAGGGGGATCGCTGACAGCCCCCAGGCTGGGACTGCAGGATGCTCCCCCACAGCCGCCCGAGGCGCTGTTACTGTTGTTGCTCTGTTTGTTCTACATAACACCACTGGTTGAACTCTGTAATCAATGCACAATCATTCTTAGGTGTTTAAAATTAACAGAAAAGTGATCTCTGTAAACATAGGAGTGGGAATAAGAGAGGGAGGAGACATATAGGTCGGCACATGCTCACTCGGACTCACCTCCAATGGTGGAACTAGAAATGTGCCAGGGGATTTCAACTCAATCTTACCAAGGAGGCAGGTACCAACCAATGCCAGCGCACTTGGTAAAGTGATAAGTATAAATACACAACCGATCAAAAAGATAGGGTAAGTGTCGAAGAGATTACACAAATAAGACCGGTGTAAGCAAATAATGAAGGATAGAATTAAAAGGGAGAGAATGATCCTGCGGGGGAGGTAGGACACACAGCAGATTCATAGAATGGCAAATGCCCAAAACAGCACTCCTGCCTCAGAATCAACCCTTGGGAGATTGGGATCTGGCTAAAAGGTCCATGAGAGTCTTGCGGGCATGGAAAGCCATGACACGGTGGCAAAAAACAATCTAAATGAAAGATCCTGGTGAACAAGACCCCAGCAGAAGGAACAGGCCATCAAGAAGGGAGGCGCCTTTCTCTGAAGGGAGGAAGGAACCTCCACTGTGATACGGCCTTGACTAAACAAGTTCAGAGTTAGTGAACTCAAGGGGCTTCCATAGCCTAGACAGCTCATAGCAAGAGTTTCGGGTGATTGCTGATGTCATAAATAAGAGTGCCAATTGTTAAATCAACAACAGGAGTCACTGGGTACATGCTCCCCACGTAGGATCTCTGTCCTTAGTGTGTTTTACTATGAAACTTAAAAACAACACTACTAGTTGAACAATACCCTGTACCTTGTGTGGTTGTGTGAGGGCAGCCTGTTGAAATCCTTGCTTAGTATATACTAAATTGATCTTCTGTATATGAAGGTAGTTGAAAATGAAACTCGATGAAGGGTGGGATGGGAGAGGGAGTGGGAGAGGGGAGGGCCGCGGGAGGGAGGGAGGTTGGGAGGGTGAAGCCACAACAATACAAAAGTTGCACTTTGTAAATTCACATTTATTAAATAAATTAAAAACAAAAACTGGAAAAAAAGAGAGTTGCAGTCCAACGCAGACCAATCGCGTTTGCGCCCGTGGATGGCGCGCGTTGGATGAGACGGCGAAGAGAGTGTCTGATCAAGGCCGCTGCTAATTATTGCACTGGCAAATAAACAACCGAAGAAATCTTTGAATTTTTTTTTTTTTTTTGGTAATGGAAGGATTGTTGTGGTTCGTACTTTTAATTCCAAATTAAAATATTTAATGCTTTATAAAGCAGTTGCTATTTAAGCTGCCAATAATATTTAACACGAATTCACTCCCTATTTCCTCTCCTCATACTGTATAATTTATAACACTAAGCCCTTTCAATACTCCAAAATGCCAGATAAACTTTTCTCATTTGCTCTTAATTTGGTCACGCAGGATAATACCAACATCTGAAGGCTCTTTAAACTGCTTTTTAAAATGCATTCCTGTGAGCGCCACCCGTGGACCCTCCGCTTCTTGTCATCATCCATAATTATTTCCAATCCAAAGCGGCCTTTAATGCACTTATTAATCTGGCATTCTCCTCCGTGTGATGCACATTCTGCTCTATTAATTTCTAAACCCCCCCCCCCTTTTATAGGGGACTGCAAGCAGATGCTTGGCTCTTACTGCAAAGCTATTGCAAGTTAACACCTTGCTGTCCCCAGAGACCGGCATTGTCCTTGGCCTCCAAATGCCACCCTATTTTACATCATCCGCAGCTAAGACGACGTTTCGGAGACTTTTGTTCCTTTCTAGATGTGGCAATGCTGTTGTTAGCTAACGGCAGAGCTGTGTCTGGCGTGTGGACCAACAGCGACAGAGCCTGGGCCGTCAGGGATGGAGCTGGGATTTTCTGCTGTCTTAGATGCGCGCCTCGGTTCTGGAGCAGGTGGGGTCCCAGGTGAGCCAGGCGGGCCAGGCATCCCGGAGGGAGGAAGATGATCCTTCCAGGCACCACAGAAACCTAAGCCAATGACTGGGGCCGGCGTGTAGCAACAAAAACACGGGTTTCCTGTTTTCTCAGCAACTACAGCAGGGACATCGGCTAAGGGATGGCTCTTGGCTGCACGCGGGCTGCGGCCTCGCCGGGGGCCTGGGCAGGGGAGAGGAGGGATGCTGACAGATGAGCTGCTTGGGCCCACTTTGGGATGTTGGGTTTTCCGGTGTGGGGCTCTGCTTCCAGGTCACCTGTGGGAAGCAGTAGGGACAGGGAAGACCTCGCAGTCAGAAAGCACCGCTCCTTAGTGCTGGGACCCCACCGTGAGGAGGGGGCTTGGGGGACCTCCCAGGAAGCAGACTCTGCATCTGCGTCTCCTGAGCGCCAGCCTTGACCGCAAGCAGGCCCACCTGGCTGCAAAGCAGCAGATTCACAGGAGCTCGCGCTGCATATCCGTCTAGAAGCTTCTCTCCCTGTCCCCTGCATGCCTGCATTTGGGAAAACAGAAAGCCAGGAAACCAGGCTGGAGACGCTGAAGGAGACCCCTCGGGCTGACACAGCTCTCCCTGGGGACATCTCTGCTGGGTGGGCGAGCTCAGTGCCAAGGCTGGGGCTCCGACCTTGAGTCTCTTCCCTCAAGCGTGCCCACAGGTCACGTCGGCCTCTCCTGTAGATGGTTTCTTGAAGGAATAGTCCATGAAGACATCGAAGCAATGGTGCTGGGCAAGACATTATTATCCCCAATTTACAGGCGGGGAGACTGGGGCCCTGATAACCTAAATCATGCCCCGAGGTCACCCTCTGTTGAGAACAGGACTCACCCCAGGTCTGGCTGCTCAGAGCTCGGGGGGTTGGATTGGGATCTCGAGTCTTCACAGCGCCTTACACAGTGTAAGTGGCCATAGCTGGTCACTGCCTGCTCACCTCAAACAAGCACTGGGTCCCTGGGGAAGACTTTCTCAGGTCTTTTTCTACGGTGGATTGTCAGCGACATGGAGGAGAGGGTTAAGATGCACAACAGTAGCTCGAGAATAGAAATAACTCATGACAGCACTGTTCTAATCTAAGGCTTCCAAACAATACTATTTTTTGTAGCATTATAAAGACCATCTTGGCGGCACTTCTATTTTTTTCCAAGTGCTCAAAATAAGTGCAGTTTGTTTCACCTCAACAGGACATTGCTTGTAATTAAAAAGCCTCACTCAACTAATTTCAAAGATTGTGGATTAAATAAGATGATCCTAAAATAACAATAAACAACACTGTCAGCGGCTTCCGTGTGCTGAGAGCTCACCGTGTGCCACACGTTTGTGCATATTATTATCTCCATGGTTGGGCTCAGGGAGGGTAAGCGACTCCCAGTGTTCAGAGCAGACATTGAAATGATCTTTTATCCGTTTCTGGTGCCATAAATCTTTTTTGAAGAAAGTAATCTGACACTGTTGTTTTTTTTAAAAGATTTTTTATTTTTTTGTTTGAGAGGTAGAGTTACAGACAGTGAGAGGGAGAGACAGAGAGAAAGGTCTTCCCTCTGTTGGTTCACTCCCCAGATGGCCGCAATAGCCGGAAATGTGCTGACCCGAAGCCAGGAGCCAGGAGCTTCTTCCACATGGGTGCAGGGACCCAAGGACGTAGGCCATCTTCTACTGCTTTCCCAGGCCATAGCAGAGAGCTGGATTGGAAGTGGAGGAGCCAGGACTAGAACCGGTGCCCATATGGGATGCTGGCGGAGGATTAACTTAGTGCGCCACAGCGCTGGCCCCTCTGACACTGGTTTTTAGGAATGCATCTGCATAGACCTTTGACCTGGCGATACTTCTTGAGATAACTGAATCTACAGGTAGCCTTACTACTGGATTTCCTGCCCCTGGCATGCAAAGCAGGATTTTTTTTTCTTTCAAAATTATGTGTAATAGCAAAACAAAACAAACAAATGGAAAAACAATGTAAAATCTGTTAGCAAGATGGGATGAATACATTACAATGTTGGTGTGGACTTGTCAATGGCATGTACATTCAAAAGCAAACTGTAGAGCAGTATTTCTCATAGGATTCCACTTTATCAACCCAAACCAAACCCAGCTGAAGCCTTGTATGGGAATTTGTGGTCCAACTTGCACTTGGGTGCACATAGAGGAGGCACTCTGGGCTTGTTAATGTGGATTATTGATGAGAGGGGGATATTAGTAACTTTTCCTTATATATCTATGAACGGATTTGCTTGCTACTGCAAGCATGCATTGCTCTGCCACAGAGAGCATTGAGTAAAGAAATAAGAATGACGTCATGGGGTAAGGCCAAGGGTGATGAGTGTTTGGGTTCCCACTTATTATTCCAAAGGTGTCAAAAATTAGCTGTGCTCCTGTGTTGGCAAAGGTGATTCCCAAGACTCTTCATCTTGAATACGAAACAAGATTTTTCTATTTTACAATTTCTGGCTCCCAGTGTTGTGTTCTTACACTTGACTTTGCAAGAGCATTTGCATGTTAACTCAGCTCAGCAATAATATAATCATTGCAATAGAGAACATTCTTCTCTTACCACAGAATGCTTGTCTCTCAACTTAATTTTTCTTCATGATTTAAATAGAAGACACAGATGGGAGAAGAGATAAGAGATGGGGAAGCAGCAGTTGAATAAGAAAGTCGTTGCTCGATCAGAATGTGCCATCTTTCTAATAAAATGTAATGCTGATTTAGGGCCTGATAACGCACTTGATTGAATAGTATTTTTGAAAGGCTTCTGAATAGATTGATTGTATAACAAGACTTTGCCCAGACTCACTCAGACCTTCCTCGTCCCTCACCGAAGTCCCTTGTTTTAACTTACTGGGTGACTAAACTGAGTTCTGTTCTCAACGTCTAAAAGCTGTAGCAGAGCCATTAGGCACTGTTGAGAAGTATCTCTGAAGTGACAAGCCCTTGGGGACAGGAGAACCATGTGGAGGAAGGCTCCCCTGATGATGACGTACGGTCTCGTTCCCCCTGTCCCCGTGCTGGTGACCTGGGCTTGGAGGCCATCACAAGGCCACTTCCTGTGGTGGCTCTTCTCATAGTGGCCCTCGTTGTCGAACTCTTCTGAGAGAGCAGAGCTCAAACTCTCATCCAAGTCCACCATGTGTGTCACTTTGGGGTCTGTTTCTACGGGTTGATTTTTCTCCACATTCTGAGTTGTGTTTCCCTATTTTTTATATGCCTACATTTTTTGATTGGATGCCAGACGTTGGGAATTGTAGCTTGTGGGTGCTTGATATTTTTGTACCCCTTTAAGTGTGCTTCAGCTAGTCTTGGGTTGCAGATATATTATTTAAAGATTATTTGACTCTTCTGTGGCTTGTTTGTAAACTTTGTTAGATGGGATGGGAGTCACTCATTTGGGGCTAATAATAGCCTCTCGCGTGCTTTACTGGATGTAGTAAGATGCTCCACTTCAGCAGATGGGAACACAAACCACTCCTGTCCATGTGGGCATTGTGGTGGTTGCTTTGCCTAGTCCTTTCACTGTTTCTTTTGCTTTCTCTGTTCTTGGGTAATTTGCCTCTGTGCTTAAACTTCTCAGGCCTCAGGTCTCAGCTGAAGACTCAGGAGAACGGATTCACACAGCAGCTCTCCCCTGCATGCTGCCTGTTCTTACAGGACCCCATCTCCCATCTCCCAGTTCCCACCTTCTTGGCCTCCTCACATTCTCTCTCTCTCTCTGTCTCTGTATGATCAGATTTATTGATTTATTTGAGAGGAGAGATGTGTGTGTGTGTGTGTGTGTGTGTGTGTGTGTGTGAGAGAGAGAGAGAGAGAGAGAGAGTTCTTCCATTTGCTGGTTCACTCTCTAAATGGCCAATGAAGCCCAAAGCCAGTGGCCTGGAATTTCATCTGTGCCCTCCACATGAGTAGAAGGGGCTGAAGTCAACTTCCGCTTCTTTCCCAGGCTAATCAGCAGGGAGCTGGATTGGAAGTGGAGCAGTCTTGGGGTCGGTGCCATGGTGCAGTGGGTTAATCTGCCTGCGGCACTGACGAACCATATGGGCGCTGGTTCTAGTCCCGGCTGCTCCTCTTCCAACCTACCTCTCTGCTGTCCTATAACAGCACCTCCCTTTGTCCTATAACAAGACAAACTGAAATTACAGCTGGATATACAAGAACCCAGTCTTTCCTCATAGCAGATACTGTCTGGTAAATTAGCCTGCCCAACAGGATGTCAGTGCCTGTGATGTGTGTGGTTTTGGGGCTGTGACCACCCTCCCCCTTCCCTTCCACATTCTCAGGGGGTGGGGATGAGACTGCTAGTGCTGAGCCACCTTGGACAATGGAGGTGGGTCACCCGCCTGGGAGACCAGGAGGAGGCACCCGGCTCCTGGCTTCGGATCAGCGCAGCTCTGGTTGTTGCAGCCATTTGGGGAGTGAACCAACAGAGGGAAGACCTTTCTCTCCCTCTCACTGTCTGTAACTCTGCCTCTCAAATAAATAAGTAAAATCTTTAAAAAAAAAAAGAAAGAAAGGAAGTGGAGCAGCCAGGACTTGAACCAGTGCTCATATGTGATACCAGCACTGCAGGGAGCTGCTAGACCGGCTGCACCACCCCACGGGCCCTTACAACCCCCAAATTCTTAAGTGTGTCTCTTTCAACTCAAAGATGGTTGGGCTCTGTGTAGGGGAGCGCCCCATTTCCTCCCTTCTTCCAGGGCTCACTGCCCAGTGCTGCTCATTATTCCCTGATAATGTTTTTTATGAATATTGCCCGTTTTTGGTTGTTTAAGGTGAGAGAGTAAACCTGGCCCCTGTTATTTCATCATGGTTGAAGTGTAAGTCTTGGAGTGGAGACTCCTAACCTCCGAGTGCCCGCTGGGCTCCTCTCCCATCAGGCTCCAGTCCGTCTCCTCTTCCTTTTTGACATCTGCGGGGAATTCGTGCCCCTTAGCGGGCCTCTGAAGTTGGGAAGTCTCTATCAGGTCTGGAAATGTTGAACGGAGTTTTGAATCTCGAAAGGACCAAGGTCCCCCAGGAGGCTTTTCCTGCTGACAAGGAGGACGATAAACACTTGTCATGTGGCACCTACATGTTCCTTCAGATCACAAACTGTCGCCTTCCTGCTCACAAGCCATGGCTCGTAGGATCAGGGCAGTGTACCTGTAGGATTGGGGCATTGCACCTGTGGTCCCTGGGCCCTGCCCACGCCTTCACTTTCCTCCCTTCCTCCTCCTGCCTCCTGCTCTGCTGGCTTCCTTTGCAGATTTTGACTGAGCCCCCCTGCCCCCATGCCCACTCACGGCCAGGCCCCCACTGCCGGTCTCCTGCTTGCCCTCGAGTCTCAGTTGTGACGGCCCTCCATAGACCAGCTCAGCGCCCCTCGGGGGTCCCACCCTATGGGCTCTCCTTGGTAGCATTCTCAGCAGTGTGATGACATGAGCCTTGTCACTGCTGGGTGATCTCCCCCGGAAAGTCTTCTTATCGTGGAAGTCAGTGTTTCACAGGAAATGGGATTTTAAAAATATTTGATTCAGGGCCGGCGCCGCGGCTCACTAGGCTAATCCTCCAGCTTGCGGCGCTGGCACACTGGGTTCTAGTCCCGGTCGGGGCGCTGGATTCTGTCCTGGTTGCCCCTCTTCCAGGCCAGCTCTCTGCTGTGGCCAGGGAGTGCAGTGGAGGATGGCCCAAGTGCTTGGGCCCTGCACCCCATGGGAGACCAGGAGAAGCACCTGGCTCCTGCCATCGGATCAGCGCGGTGTGCCGGCCGCAGCGCGCCAGCCGCGGCGGCCATTGGAGGGTGAACCAACGGCAAAAGGAAGACCTTTCTCTCTGTCTCTCTCTCTCACTGTCCACTCTGCCTGTCAAAAAAAAATATTTGATTCAGACTTTCTCTCTTTTTGTTTTAAGATTTTATTTATTTATTTGAGTAGATTCACAGAGAGAGAGAGGGAGAAGCAGGGAGAAAGGTCTTCCATCCTCTGGTCCACTCCCCGAATGGTCACAAGGGTCAGAGCTGCGCTGATCTGAAACCAGGAGCCAGGAGCTTCTTCCAAGTCTCCCATGGGGGTGCAGGGGCCCAAGGACTCGGGGGCCATCTTCTGCTGCTTTCCCAGGCCATGGCGGAGAGCTGGATTGGAAGTGGAGCAGCCGGGACACAAATTGGTGCCCATATGGGATGCTGATGCCTCAGGCAGAAGCTTAGCCTAGTTCACCACATCGCCAGCCCCCAGGCTTTCTCTTGAAAACCGGGTCTAGAAACTATGAAAGTCAGTTTATTTGTACTTACCTAATTTTAGACTCTAATTCCAACCACATCTTGAAGTTTAGAGTGGACAAAGTATTAATTTTGAGGAATATTTTTTGTTGTTGTCTTTAAAGATTTATTTTATTTATTTGAAAGACAGAGTTACAGAGAAAAGTAGAGACAGAGAGAGAGGTCTTCCATCCGCTGGTTCACTCCCCAGTTGGCCTCAACAGCCGGAGCTGTGCCGATCCGAAGCCAGGAGCCAGGAGCTTCTTCCGGGTCTCCCATGCGTGTGCAGGGGCTCAGGGACTTGGACCATCTTCTACTGCTTTCCCAGGCCATAGCAGAGAGCTGGATTGGAAGAAGAGCAGCCAGGACTCGAACCGGCACCCATATGGGATGCTGGCACTTCAGGTCGGGGCTTTAATCTACTACGCCACAGCGCTGGCCCTGAGGAGTATAATTTTTACAAGGATGCTGGGTGATGGCGTATTATGGTATCTTGTGTCATGGTTTTGTTTTGAGGCTTTGCAACATGAACAGAAAACAAGCTGTTTATTGCAAAAGGAATCTGGGGCTTTACGAGTTTCCCAGAGGGCTTCCGTTCACCACACGGTGGTCCAGGCATTCTGTTTTGACCAGGGATTCATCATCCCTGCCAAATCCCACTCTTTCTGTTGTCAGGTGATCTAACTGTCAGAGCCTCATCCATCATTGTCTCGGCCTGGGCTTCAAGCTCTTCTTTGACATCACTTTCATCAACCTCATAAAACCCCACAGTTTGGTAAAGTCTTCAATTTCTCTTTGCAATTGCATCATGCTGTCTGATAACCAGAGACGAGGGGAGATGGATCAAAAATGATGACAGCTCCTTGGACTGTGATAAATACTGACATTATTTACGCGTTGTTCGAGTGGACGCTGATCTTACAGGTGGTTGATTCATGACTATTTGTGAAATGATTATGGTAATTTGTTTCCCTATGAAACCTCATGAATGCGACTCTTGGCTAGTAAGCACTCACAAGTAGAGACTTGCTTGTGCATAAATATTTGCAGGCTGGCTTAACGTTACCTCCTTCCTGGACACGAGCCCCTGGAGAGAGGGACCTCTGGGTGTCAGGGGCCCAGGAGAGGTCTGACCCAGAGTTGGTCCTTGAGAAAATGCTTGCTAAGCAAACAACCAAGGGAGAGCCAAGAGGAGGGAGATCCTGGGTCGAGCCTCAACTCATCAAAGCAGGCCACTGTCTGTGCACTGAGCTCCTTCAAGCCGTGACCCGAGACTGATGACAGCGCTGTGCTTCTGCGCCGATTTCCTTTCGAATGCCTGAGTCGGGTTAGCGCTCTGCAAGGGAAAGCAAAGGAAAGATCCTAGCTCTTGTATGGGCAGGAATTTTAGAGAGAGGGACTTCTTCTTGGGGGCTCAGCATGGAAGGGTAAGGCGTGGATCTGGGGAAAAGAAATGCCAGGGCTTGTGGCTTCTCCTGAGAGATCTCCTTCCAGCATTTTGCTCAGCTCCAACCCGGGAGGGTGGAGTGTGTGTGTGTGTGTGTGTGTGTGTGTATGTGTTTAAAACAAGTTCCTTGTCTAGTTTGGGGAGATTCAGGCCTGCCTCTGGCAGAGTAGTTTCTCAGGCCCAGGAAAGTGTGAATATTGGACCAGTGTTTTAGCCCGAGACCATCTCTCTGGGGAGCTGAAGTACTGGCAATTTTCTTCGGCAAGAAAAATGTCACTTAAATGTGACTTGCTGTGGGGGACATTTTAACCCTTGGAGATGCCTAATAGTTGGTGTTTTACCATTGTCCATGTAAATGTCCCTCATGGCACAGGCAAGTAGCCGTGTGTCCCTGAAGGTGTGCACTGGAAGGAGAACCATGCTTTGATGTTTTTTCAGAAAATTAAGGTCAAAGTTGCAACTGATTTCAAGACAAACCCAAGTTTGTTTCAGTGTAAAAATGATACTTCCCTATCAAAAATCAAAACCAAAAAGAAACAAAAAATCACAAAACCCTTTAAGTAAAAAGTATACAGTTGCAAGATATAGCAAGTGAATTCTGGGGGCTTGTCTATGGCCAGGCAGTAACCCTGGGGGTTTTCCATCTTAGCATGGAAAATGACTCCTTTCCAGCAAAATATTGGCCCCCCTGGCCACAAACTCCCTCCCGTTGCATCAGGTCCTGGCCCTCCTTAGCAGTGATTCTGAACTCAGAAACCAACTTATCCTCGGCTAAAGCTCTTCATCATTTCCAGCTCCGGCTCCAGGAATCCAGTTTCCGGCACCGTCTGTCGTGTTCAGAGAGCATTTAGCTATTCATTATGATCGCGTCCAATCATTTAAGGAAACAAAGACGACACAGGCGCATTGCTCCGGCTCCCGTTTTTCAACTAGGTGACTTTAGCAAAAAAATCTTGCTGGGTCAGTTTCCAGACAGATAAACATGTGATGTTGGGGGTTCAGCAAATTCTCGGGATCCCACAGGTTTTCCTTCCTGCTCAGCTCTCCTTTCCAGGGGGCCTGTCCGAGGAGTCCACATCTGAGCAGAAGGCTCCTTCTGGACTTGGATGCTGACGGTCATTTCCTTTCTCTGCCTGCCGGGATCAGTTACCAGCTTTTCTCTACTTCGTGTTTTATGTAGAAGTCAACAAGATCATCTGAAAGTCCCAAGGGCTCAAGAAGGGTTCACCTTGCCAGGTAGCTGCATCGCAGAGCCTGGCCTTGAGGCAAGAACATTGCAGATACTTTGCTATGCCTTCACTGGCTCACACAGCGTCGCCCTGTTCAAGACTGTTGGTTGATGAGACTTAGAGTCACGGAATGAGACAGAACCGGAAGGGGACTCTAATGGTCTTTCAACTCTCTTCATCTTAGAGCGCAAAAAACGAGGCATCAGAATGGTTTGGAAACTTGCCAAAGGTCGCACTCTGGCTCACGGGCAGGGTCTCAGTGTCCTGGCTCGTTCTGGGATAGCATAAGACATAGTTAACTTCTGTCGCGTGTCAAACTGCCCCAAACGTGGTGTCTTCTAATAACAGCCACCTATTCAGGGGAACAATTCTGTAGGCCAGCAAACTGGCCCAAGCTCAGAGGGGTGGTTCTTCTGGTCTTGGCTGGTCATGGCTGTGTTCACTCATGGGCTCGTGGATCCACAGTCAGCTGGTAGGAAGGGCTGACTGGTTGACGGTGAGCTCATCTGGGATGGCTAGGGCCGCTGAAGTCCCCCTCCATGCCATCTCTCATCTTCCAGCTCACCAGTCCAGCCTCGCCCACATGGCCGTCACAGGGTTCCAAGAGCAGCGAAGGAGAAATCCCGCAACGCACAATCTCTTTTTAAGACTCTGCTGTACTATGATTGTCAATGTCAATTAAAGTAAGTCACAAGGCCAGGCACAGCTGAAAGAGGATGAGTGGAGAGAGGGGGGCTCAGGGTATCCTACATATTATCTACTTCAAAAAAAAAAAAAAACATTTTGGCCGGAACCCTGGCTCACTTGGCTAATCCTCCGCCTGCGGCACTGGCACCCTGGGTCCTAGTCCCGGTTGGGGCGCCGGATTCTGTCCCGGTTGCTCCTCTTCCTGTCTAGCTCTCTGCTGTGGCCCGGGAGGGCAGCAGAGGATGGCCCAAGTGCTTGGGCCCCTGCTCCTGTATGGGAGACCAGGAGGAAGCACCTGGCTCCTGGCTTCAGATTGGTGCAGTGCTGGCTGTAGCGGCCATTAGGGGAGTGAACCAACAGAAGGGAGACTTTTCTCTCTGTCTCTCTCTCACTGTCTATAAAAGCAGAGAGACAGAGAGAGACAGACAGGTTCACAGGCTCAACCCAGGAGCCAGAATTCAGTCTGGATCTCCTATGTTGGTGGCAGGGACTCAGCCACATGAGCCGTCACCCGCTATCTCTCAGGGTGTGCATTAACAGGAAGCTAGACTTGGAAGTGGAGCTGAGACTTGAACTCAGACACGCCCTACAGGGCATGCAGACATCCCAAGCAGCGGCTCCGCTGCTGGGTGAAATGCCAGCCCCTGCAAGCCATCCGTCTAAGGGTCTCACGTCTAGTTGCCTCGTAGGACAATATTCACGTGCGGTCTTTGTACACTCTGCCGTGGACTAGCCCTTAGGGTCCGGTCATTTCATTTCGTGGGGTGCAGGCAGATTGCAATTTATCATCTCCCTTGTGGAGCACAGTGTTCTGTGTGGTTAGAAGTATGGGATGATCACAGCCGAGACAGGCACAGGTTGCTGGCCTCATCCGACAGACTGGGGAAGCTGGGGTCCAGAAACACTCTCTGCCCCCACTCCGGCATTCCCGTGGGGCTCCAGGGCTCTGAATTCCTGTTAGGATCTTCTCCCTCTATCTCTCTTTGAACATCTTAAGAAACTTGTAGAGACCTCCCCTTCCTCCCAACAGCCCTCCATCTGCTTAATGGCTTCTTGCTATGATTGAGGTTGGAGGATTTTCCTGCTTCCTGCGTTTTGCCAGCCAAGGGGAGCCAGGCCAGGCCAGAGGCGTGAGCTCCTGGCCACTTGCTCTGTTCTTGGTGTGTCTGGGTTTGTTGGCGTCTCAACCACCTTGTCCTCTGCAGGGTCCTCCTCCCCTACCACCTTACCTCCCCTAAGCCACTGCTTCCATTTCTCAGAGTCCCAGGGGTCTGGAACTCAACCCAGGTCTCCCAGGTTGAGAGCAGAGACAGAAGTTCTTGGGTCATCCTCTGATGCCTCCCAGGGTGCACACCAACAGGGAGCTGGATTGGAAGTGGAGATGGGACCAGAACCCAACACAAGGATACGGGATGCAGTCCTCCCAAGTGGCATCTTGACCACTGTGCCAAATGTCAGCCCTGTCCCTTCCAGTCTGCCATCGTCTCTGACACTGAGGGCTGCCTCGGAGAGAGGCCCGTGAACAGCCTGCTCTCTCCCTCCTCCGCAGTCATGGGCTGTTTCTGCCTGGGTCCCTGAGGAGTCCGTGTCTTTATGGAAGTTTCACTGTGTAATTAGGGCACATGGCAGTGTTGAGCATTCCGAAGGCAATTGTTGTCCTGGAATGTTCTGGGCTGCGGGTTCAGTTCTTCCTCATCTCGGACAGTGTGGAGTCAAATCCCCATGGACTCTCCCGCCCAGCCCTCTCCCCGTTCCCGTGGTTTCTCTGCGCGGGGCACTGATTCCCTCCTGCTGGATTCCCTTCACTCTGATTTCTTTCTCTTTTCCCCATCTATTTCCTTGAGATTACCCAGGCCTCTCTTCTATGCCAGCAATTTGATATTCAGCCACATGCACTATTCTTTCTGATTTTAACTATATCATATATCCCGTTTCCTCTGGTTTGCAATATCCATTTTTTTCTGTCATCCCATCATTTTATTATACCCTTCATAATTTTACTATGAAAAGTTTTAAAGATACGGAAAAATTTAAAGAATGTATGGTGGAAACCTATTCACCCATTGCGAAGATTCTACAATTAGCACCTTATTTTACTTTCTTGTATATCTGTTAATCAAGTCACTCCTCCAGCCATATTTTTTTTCTATGTTTCAAAAGCAAGTGTTTGCCAGCGCTGCAGCTCACTAGGCTAATCCTCCACCAGTGGCACTGGCACCCCGGGTTCTAGTCCCGGTTGGGGCACTGAATTCTGCCCCGGTTGCTCCTCTTCCAGTCCAGCTCTCTGCTGTGGCCCGGGAAGGCAGTGGAGGATGGCCCAAGTGCTTGGGCCCTGCACCCACATGGGAGACCAGGAGGAAGTACCTGGCTCCTGCCTTCAGATTGGCACAGCACGCCTGCTGTAGTGGCCATTTTAGGGATGAACCGATGGAAGGAAGACCTTTCTCTCTGTCTCTATCTCTCTCACTAACTCTGCCTGTCAAAAAAAAAAAAAAAAAGCCAAGTGTTGACATTGTTACGCATTCCTCTTAATACTTCAGCATGAATATCACAAACTAGAATTTGATATTTGTTTTCAGTTATTGATTTTTTTCCTTTGATGTAAAATTTGCATACAACAAAATACCCAAATCCTAAGTGTGTCATTGGATGAAGTTTTTCCAAAAACCCTGTTGGGAAAAATTTTCAAACATACCACAAAATGGCAAGAAACTTACAGCAAACAGCCATATATATGCATGGCCTAGATTTTTCCATGTAGCTATACTTGCTTTGTCATATGTAGTCACACAACAATGAATGTCAAGGACGCATTCTGAGAAATTGTGTCCTTAGACGATTTGTCATTGTCTGGATGTCATAAGTGCACTTACACAAACTAGAATGGCTATGATATCACTAGGTGACTTAATCTCAGGGGACCATAGTCTTACACGTGGGCTGTCGTTAACTGAAACATTGTTATGCAGAGTATGACAGTATCTGTCATGTATTCTCTCTCTCTCTTTCTCTCTCTCTCTTTTTATTTAGTTCATTCTTTTAAAAGACTTATTCAATTATTTGGAAGGCAGAGTTACACAGAGAGACTGAGAGAAAAAGATCTCCCCCCTCTGGTACACTCCCCAAACATCTACAACAGCCAGAGGTGGCCCAGGCTGAAGTCAGGAGCCTGGAACTCCACCCGGGTCTCCTACGTGGGGCACCTTCCGCTGCTTCCCAGGCCATAGCAGAGACCTGGATCGAAGTGGAGCAGCCAGAATGGTACTCGTGTGGGAAGCTGGTATCTCAACTGCCCCGTGTATTTTCTTTTGAGATAATATTTAAATACAATGAAATGCACAACTTTTCGGTGTCTGTTTGATGAACTTTAAAAAAATACAGTCTCCCTCCTACTATTCCAAAGCACTGTCAAGCTAGAGAATATCACCCAGAAACTTCTCTCCGACCCCTGCTCCCACCCGGACTCTGAGGCAGTCACCATGCTGATGCTTTATTCTGCCATTGATAGATTAGTCAGCTTTGCTTGCCTTAGAACTTCATTTAAATGGAATCATATCGAAAGTACTCTTTTTTATATAAGAATTCTCTCTTTCAGGATAAACATGATTCAAATTCATGTTTATTGTTGCCTTTATCAGTAATTTGTTCTTTTTTATTGCCTTGCTGTTGTTTTCCATTTTAAGAATATGCCACGGTTTATGCATTCATTCTGTTTGTTGATGGACACCTGGGTGCTTCCAGGTTTTGGCTATTATGAATAAAGCTACTAGGGACATTCTTGCAAAAGGCTTTCTTTTTTATGAACATATGATTGGTCATAAGTAGATATATGTTTAGTTTTATAAAGGAGCTACTAGAGTGTTCCCCAAATTGCTGGATTATCTAACTCTGCCACCAGCCATGTTCGAAGGTTCCAGGTGTTCCACACTGTTGGCAACATTTCGTGTTACTAGTCCTTTTTCATTTTAGTCCTTTTTGTGGGACATGGAAATCATTTTGGGCTCTTTAAGAAATCGGGGGCCTGCAATGTAGACAGTTAAACCTCTGTCTACAGTGCTGGCATCCCATATGGGTGCTGGTTCAAGTTCCAGTTGCTCTACTTCCTATCCGGCTCCCTGCTTTTGCACCTAGGAAAGCAGTAGAAGATCTGCCAAATACTTGGGCCCCTGCATCCATGTGGGAGACCTGGATGAAGCTCCTGGCTCCTGGCTTTGGCCTGGCCCAGCCCATCCATTGTGGGAGTGAACCAGCAGATAGAATCAATCTCTCTCTCTCTCTCTCTCTCTCCTTTTCTCTCTCTGCCTTTCAAATGCATAAATTTTTTTTAAAAAGAAACCAGGTTCATTGCATTTTTCCCTAGCTTGTGCACTTGTAAAGAATGTTCTTCTGTGTTCTCTGGACTGTGATTTTGATCTGATGGGGTGTGGTTGGCTTCTTGACTTTCTCCCATGGTACTGGAGAATGGTGTGACCCCCTCCCCCTGCTACTGTTTTAACCCACGTGTACTGAGGCACCATGTGCGTAGGGGAGGAGCCATCCTTTCCCAGGGTGCAGCTCTGTGAATCGGCAGGTGCGCGCAGTCGCGTAGCTACACCAGGTCCCGTGCGAGAAGTCCCGCTGTGCCCCTTTGTAGTCAGGCCTCCTCCCCCTCCCGCCACCTGGCAATGTCTGATCTATTTCCAGTCCCTGCACTTCTGCCTTTTCCAGAGTGTTATATAAATCAGATCATACAGCACGGAGCATTCGGGGTCTGGAAGCTTTCACTCAGAGTGCTGCTTTGGCGACACACACGTGGCCGCCTGAGTCAGCAATTGGTTCTTTTTACTGCTGAGTATTATTCCATTATGTGCCTGCACTACGCCATGTCTAACCATTAACCAGGTGAACATTTGAGCTATTTCCCGTTTTGGGTGATCGCACATAAAGGTTCTGTGAATAGCCACGTGCTGTTTTTTTGGGGGGTGGGGTGGGGGGATGTTTCTCTCTCTTACTACATTTTGAGGGCTAAGATTTCGCATTGTCGTCATTTATCTTTGTCCTGAGCAGCTCCGACAAGGCAGGCTCTGTGTTACAGTCCCACTTTGGGAATTTTGTTCATATCGTCCCTCGGACTCCTTGCACCCTGTCTGGGGTCGTCCACCATTCCCATGGGGGAACTCCTGGCTTTAGACCCCACCTGCCCATCACCATGTGGCCCTGGAACCTTCGCCCAGGGAGTCAGGGTTCTGGTCACACCCTCGCTTCTCTTGCTTCTCCCCAGCAATGTTCTCTGTTCTTTCCCGATTCGATGGAGAGAAAGCTGTGGATTCCCCGCTCCTTGGCTTCCCTCCTCAGTGTGAACGGCGGGCCTCAGGGGCGGGCACGTGGCCTTCTGGGCCGCACTGACCCACTTTGCTCCGCTCCATCGTTTTTCTCTCTTTCTCCCCCGGCTGACACTTTTGAAGTCTGAGCCTCTTTCCTTTACTGCAGGTCTCTCTTCCGCTGTAGTGAATTTCCTCAGCTGTTTGTGGAGGGAGTGTCCATCTGGAGCTCCCGTCAGCCGTCCTGCCTGAGAATCTTCTGTTTATCATTATACACCGTGCCGATCTCTCTGCCTCACATGTTCGTGTTCTGACATTTCCTCCGGCCCCCTCCTGCTAGTCTCATCCACCGTTCCTTCCCTCCGATTTCTTTATCTACTCAGAAATTCTTTAAAGAAGTTTTAAAACATATTTATGTATTTATTTATGAGAGCAAGAAAGAGAGAGCTCCTATGCACTGGCTTGCTCACCAAGTGTTCACAATCAGCCTAGGATGCTGGGAAACTGGGAGCCAGGCGTGCAATTCAGGGCTCCCACGTGGGCAGCAGCATCTCCATTACTTGAGTCATCACACGTCACTTTCCAGGGTCTGCATTGGCAGGAAGCTGGAGCCAGGAGGCGGAGCCAGGAATTGAACCCGGGTACTCTGATGTGGGAAGCTGGCGTGTTGCTCAGTAGGCTAAATGCCCACCCCTAGTTCTGAAGGATTCTTGTGCTCAATGCGTAGTTGCAAGCTGCCTCAGAGGCTTTTTGGATGGCAGTGGCGTCTCATTAGATCACGGGGTTGAAACCAGTCAGCATGGGTCAAGGCTCCTCTGGGTCTCGCGGGGTGTGGCCGGCGCTCTGGGTCTTGAGGATCTGGGCTGAGGTCAGTGATGACTGCACCGCGGTGACCACTACTGCTCGTCAGGAAACCCAGTGCTGAGCAGCAGTCACAGACGCAGGTGCCAGGGAGGCCAGCGGGACACTGCTCACCAGAGGACCAACCTGGCTGCAGGCAACAGGGAGTGGTGAGGACTGACAGGCAGGCATTGGCTGCTTCTCCCCCCTTTCAATAGACAGCCAAGCACTGGGGCTCATCTTGCCCAAACTTTTAGATGGGCCAGCTAGGAAGTAATTGGTTTAGCGCTAGGTTTTGTCACCCAGCTGCTCCCTTTTGGTACAAAATGCTACCTCCAGAGGAAATCGCCAATGGAAATCCAGTACCTAAAACAGTAAAGGCGGGGCCCTGGCTGGGTTGGGTGTGGCAGCCTGGAGCTGTGACCACCAAGACGCCTACCTCAAAGGCTCATGGCACTGAGGGGCCACTGGGGATGAGGCCCTGCCTCCCTTCTCTGGTCCCTCCCATGCATCGCACACCCGTGGGAACAGCCACTCCCCAACCTCCCACCTGGTCCCTGAGCCTGGGCACACAGCACCTGCACCTCAAACTCACGCGAGCACTTATGTTCTCTTTGGATTAAAACAGCATTTTCAGAGAATGGGTTTTTCCCAGTGGAAATCCTGAGTGTGAGTAGAGCCATGGGTGTGTGTGTGTGCATGTGTATGGAGAGAGAAATAGAAGGAGGGAGGGAGGGAGGGAGAAAGCTCTTCTCAGTGTTTCTCGTTTCACGCTCAGCCTGCACCTGTATTTGTATGGCCCGTGGGCTGAGCACAGTTTTCAATATTTTCAGAAGACTTTTTTTTTAAAGATTTATTTTATTTATTTGAAAGTCAGAGTTACAGAGAGAGGTAGAGACAGAGAGAGAGGTCTTCCATCTGCTGGTTCACTCCCCAGATAGTCACAACGGCCAGAGCTGTGCCGATCTGAAGCCAGGAACTAGGAGCTGCCTCTGGGTCTCCCGTGTGTGTGCAGGGGCCCAAGGACTTGGGCCATCTTCCACTGCTATCCCAGGCTACAGCAGAGAGCTGGATCGGAAGAGGGGCAGCTGGGACTAGAACCGGTGCCCACAGGGGATGCCGACGCTTCAGGCCAGGGCTTTAACCCACTGCGCCACAGCGCCGGCCCCTCAGAAGACTTTTTAAAAATCCCTGCAACAGAAACTCTGTGTGGTTGGCAAAGCCTAAAATCTTTACGATCTGACTCTTCACCAAAGGCATGCTGTAGGGGCAGCACTGCAAAGCCACCGCCTGGGACAGCAGCATCCCATGTGGGCACTGGTTCGAGTCCTGGCTGCTCCACATCCAATCCAGCTCCCTGTAATACACCTGGGAAAGCAGTGGAAGATGGCCCAAGGCCTTGGGTCCCTGCCACCCGGGGTTGGGTCAGGGCAAAGCCAGGAGCCTTGAACTCCATCTGGGTCTCCCATGTGGGTGCAGGGGTCCAAGCACTTGGTCCATCTTCCACTGCCTTCGCAGGCACATCAGTAGGGAGCTGGACCAGAAGTGGAGCAAGCATTCCCATATGGAATGCCGATGTCATACAGGTGGCGGCTTGGCCCAGACCTCAGCTTTTCAAACTGGGATCCTCAAACCAGTGGACAAATCCTCTAACACTATTTTTAAAATTCTGGTTCTATTTTACTGATAACTTTGAAAAATGGTTATAAATATTTTCTGGTTTATTTGGCCCAAAAACCTGAGCCTGGCCATCAGATGGGCCTGAGTCTGACGGTGTCACAATGATGCTGGGGCCCCCAAAACTGTGCACGTGAGTCCTCACACACTGATGAGAGACGGCATAGACGGGGCTGGGTGAGAAGCCGTGACCACTGAGGGCCCCGAAGTCTTGGCCCTCTGCATGAATGGTTGTTTTGTTGTTGTTGTTGTTGTTGTTGTTGTTGTTTTTTTTTTTTTTTTTTTTTTTTTTTTTTTTTTTTTTTTTTTTTTTTTGCAACAGAAGAGAGGACCAAGTGAGTGGAGGGATTGGGTCATCTTGTAGCTCTCTGTTGATGGCAGCTGTTGAATCCCTGCCGATCTGTGCCCTGGGAGACACTTGGCTGGGAGCATCTTCAGCAAAAACACCCCGCTTATTATTTTAGTGCTACTACAGTCCTTTGAGTGTTTGTGTCACCTTGTGGGCACTGAGTCCAGCAGCATGCGTCAGTTTTATGTAAGAGCTAGAAGTCTAAGATGATTGCCCTTACTTTTATCTGCATGGATATTTAAATAATAGCATCATAAAAATAAGACAGATTGGGGCCCCGTGGATGCTTTTTTCCCCTCTCCATGTGATGTGCACGTTAGCTAAGAAAAGGGCTCAGACAGGGCCGCGGGCGGGCATTTGGCTAGCGGTAAGACACGGGTTGAGATGCCTGCTGCACATCAGTGCCTGGGTTCAAAGCCCTGGCCCTGTGCCCATTCCAGCCTCCTGCTACTGGGGATCCTGGGAGGCAGCGGTGATGACCCAAGTGATTGGGTTCCTGCCACCGGCGGGGGGGTTGGGGTTGAGTTCCAGCTCCCGGCCATGGCTGGCACTGGGGTGGTGAACCAGTAGGGAGGAACTCTGTCTGTCTGTCTGCCTTCTAAAACAAAAAGACCTTGAAACTATAAAGGGCCAGAAAAGAAATAGGATTTGAGAGTCGTGTAAAGTCTGGGTTGCAGCCACTCGGCTGAAGTCAAAAGCACCCATGGAAAACAAGCCAATGAATGGATGTGGCTGTGTGCTAATAAAACTTTAGTGACAGAAACGGGCAGCAGGCCGATGGACCCTACATGCCCAACTGCAGGTCCTGGTCTAAAACACTGCCCTGGTACCTTCCTGCTCAGATGTCTGGAACCCTCGGTGTGGTCCCAGCAGGGCCGCAGGGTTTCTCTGGTTCCCTGGGCCCCTCCTCTCTCCGCTGCCTAAACCCCAGAGGCCCTGGCCTGGGTCGGCCACTGGTGACGCGAGGAGGTGAAGGTGAGGCCGAAGCTTCCTGCTTTGGCTGCTTGCTGCCCCCTCCCCTTCAGGCTCCTGGGGGCTGCTGGGATTTCCTGGTGTGTCCCCCGGCGACCACCTCTGTACCTCCGCAGGGCAGTCAGCCCTCCTCCCCGGCGCACACACCTTGCCAACATTTGGCGGCTGTTATTGAAGCAATCCCGCAGCCCAGCCTTATGAAGCTGGCCCTTTTATCTTTCTTTATAAATCACCCTCTCCCTCCACTTAATCCTGCCTGGCCCGCTCCTCTGAACTGCCTCCAATTTGTCTCTGGTGAGCTGGCTCTGCAGGCAGCCAGGTGCGGCCTTGCGGCGGCTCTGGGGAGAGGGAGGGGTCCCTCTCCCATCTGCCCGGGCTGGGACTTGGCCACAGACTCCCCCACTGTCGGTGCTCTGCGGAATCCAGCTGAAGCGGCTTGTTCACACAGTGGTCACGTCTCGCCTGATCACTGGCCTTCACGCTAAGTGCGGGACAGGGAAGACGACGGCCAGGCACTGCCATCCCGGGGCCAGCAAGGCACGACACAGTCGCATAGTTTCCAAATGCAGTGGAGGAAACCCACAGGGGTTGAGAAGCACAGTGGCAGACAGCGTGGTAGAGAAGGCCCTTCTGGGAGGTGACGTCTGTACCTGAGCCTAAGAGATGAGGAGGAGGCAAGGTGAGCCCCGTGGGGGGGGGGGCAGGGAATGGCGTCCCCTGCAGAGGAATGCACGTGCAAAGGCCCTGTGGTGGGACAGGGCTGCTGTGCTTGATTGTGTGAGGGCAGGAAGTCGGGTGCCTGCTCAGACCCTGCCCGGCGGTCGCGGGGGCTCGAGTGCAGCTGGGCTCTGCGGTGCCCCGGTTGGTGCAAGGAAGGAACTGGAAAATGCAGATGTACTGAACTTAGCAGCCACCATCCCGACAGTGTCCACCCACTGTCCAGCACCTGATGCGCGGCTGCCTTTAACACCAGGGCAACCCTTTGGAGGAGTCACATCCTCCCTTGCATTCTACAGGTGAAGAAACAGAAACTCAGAGGGGTTAAGCAACTTTCCAAATGTCACACAGCTGAAACGTCCAGGAGCCAGGGTTCTAAGGCAGACCCACTCGACTCAAAGTCTCCGCTGAATTACCACTTGGATTCCATTTTTTTCCCCTTATGCAAGACAGCAGCAGGGAGTTGGAAAGGTATCTGAGTCCGAGGGAATGGCACGCACAACGCTCAGAGGCACACGGACCTCTGGCCTGCTTGGCTGTGGGCTTCAGCTCGCTGGGTCTGGCCGGGGAGAAGAGCATTTGTTTTGGGGGTTGGTCTGGGAGCACTGGGCTGTGAAGGCCATGTCCCAGTGCCAAGTGTATCCCGTGAATGGTGACAAAGGTCACCACTGAGGGTGTGAGGCTGGGAGGTTGGAGCGTGTCTGTCTGTTTCCATGTCCTGGCTCTGCTGTTCTCTCCTGAGCGACCTCAGGGTGTTGCTCAACCTCTCTGGGCTGCAATTGCTCATCTGCAGAATGGGAATGGAAACGGGAGTCCATGACGGGGCTGCTGGGAGGCTCGGATGGGTCAACACGGCAAAGGCCTGGGGACAAGGCGGGCACAGAGCAAGCATCAGGACGTATGGCCATCACCAGTCAGCACCAGCATCCTTCCTGGTGGCTCTGCGTGTTCTGGCCTAGAGTGGGGCTCGCCTGGGGCTGCAGGAAGAGCCAGAGACTTTGGGGATGGAGGGATCACAACCTGTACTGAGATGGGGCATGGGCCCCGGTGGGGAGGCGGGGGCAGGAGGTAAGGAGGCAAGAGCTGACCATCAGCTGAGCCTGGGCAAGGGGTTAGTGAGGGGACCAGGAGTGGCCCAGAGACTTGGGGAGCAGTCCCAGGCTGGAGTAGAGGAGGGGAGTATGCGGCTTTTGAGGAATCCTGGGGACGTGTCCTGGCCTGGACGGCCGTGGGGAGCCAGAGACGCGGCCGAGAAGCCATGGCTGGAGACGCCTCTGGTTTGACGGCGTCTCACGGCCCGGCAGAGCATGGTGCTGCCGTTCACCAAGCGCCCCTCTTCCATTTTCTCATGGGATCCTCTTGTCAGCACTGGGAACTGGGCGTGGTGAGATCCATTTTACAGGTGAGGGAGGTGGGGCCCAAGGACATGAGGCTACCTGCTCGAGACCTCGTGGCTGGCACCTGGTAGACCAGAAGTCCCAGTGCAGTTCTCCCGCGGCCCCAGGTAGTCTGGCAGGGGTCTTTGGGCCCCCAACCCCCTGGTTCCCCTTATTCCACCTTCCTGAAGGAAGACCCCTGGTAGGACCTGGTGAGGTCTGGGAGGCGCCCGGGTGCTGACTCCAGGGCAGGGACCTCCTGGCCACTTCAGGACATCTGGTCACTGCCTTGGAGAAGGGGGTCACTGGGCCAGGGGAGTGGCAAGGACCCCGCTTTGTCTTCCCTGTGGCCGTGTTCAGGGTGGGGGCCACACCTCTCAGAGGCTCACGTGGCCCTCAGGGTGGCCCTCAGCCCTGCTCCCTGCCACTGGGCCACTGGGCCATTGCAGGCTTCCAGGAGTAAGGAAGCCCCCGCAGCCCCCAGAGGGTCTTTCCAACCCCAGATGGGCTGGGAGGGCAGTGCCCGGGTAGATGGGGTGGTCTAGGACTCACTTGAGCTCCAGGGGCACCAGGGTGGGGGGTGGAGCGAAGCGAGCAGGGGCCCGGGGTGGCCATTTCCTGGCTTGCTCGGATCTGGGGGCCATTTTAAAAAGACTCAAAGAACCAAACTCCTCCCCAAGACCCGCCTCATTACCTCTCCCTGCGTAGACCCAGAATGCGTCTGGGCCGCTCCAAGATCGCAGCCAGGGGCCGAGAACAGTTAGACCTGCTGGGGGTGGAGGGGAGAGGCCGCTGTTCACCCGAGCCTCTGTGCACCCAGCTTGCTCTCAGGGTGTGGCAGTTCCCACCTCAGTTCTTTATGGAGCTGCTGTGTTATCAACTAGGAAACAGAGAGGTTAAATGACTGGCCTGAGGTCACCCAGCCGGTCAGCGGCAGCGGGCGGCCTCTCTGAGCTGAAAGCCTGCTCCTTATCCACATCACCGTTGGTTTGTTTTCTTCCCGCACTGTGAACTCACGCACCAGACCCTGTGACTTCTAGGGCCTGGCACATGGTATGTGCTTCCAGGTACTGTAACTCGGTACTTCCTGTGCACGTCTACCCTCCTTATCAGTCTGGCACCCGGAGAGCCGGGCCGTGGCCACCTGCACAGCTGCATCCAAGCCTTGCTCAGGCCTGAGAGTGTGGACATGCAGCCGCCAACACGGCTTTGCCAGGAGCCTGCCCGAAGGGGAGAGCCCGGAGTCGTGGGAGAATTGCAGATTTCATCTTCGTGGCTGAGGGCTTTGCCTGAGCCCAGGGGTTGGCCACCTGCAGCGTCCGCCTCTCCCGGGCTTGACGATGGAAAGAGACGCTGCTCTGTGTGCGCAGATTCAAAGCCACTAAAAACGGCCGAAAGATGTGCTACGGAGACAGCCTGCGCGTTCCGGTGGCCCTGGAATGGAGCCTCCCCCGGCCGGCCTCCCAGCTGCTGCTTCCCCAGCTCAGCGGAGGGGCCTGGGAGCCGAGCCGCGAACGTCCGGCCGGCCTGGCCTCTCAGCACGTGTGTTGCATTAGGCTCCAGCGGCTCCCCGGGGGAGTCGCCAGCCCTCACCGCCTCCACAGCAGTTCAGAGGTGGGCGGGGGCTCAACCCCAGCACATTTGCACATCACTCGGGGGTGGCCCTGGTGGATCTGGGCCTCGCCTGGAGGTGACGCTTGAGGTCTGAGTGAGGAGAGACGGGAGCCCAGGCAGACAGGGCCCTCGTGACCGGAGAGTGGGCCCTGCAGAGGAGGGGCGAGGGGACAGCGGCGACCCCACAGCCTGGCGGCTGCATGTCCACACTCTCAGGCCTGAGCAAGGCTTGGATGCAGCTGTGCAGGTGGCCACAGCCCGGCTCTCCGGGTGCCAGGCTGGGCCCCAGTGCTGCTCAGACACCGACTACCCTGGCACGGGGCGAGGGACAGGCGGTGGGACACTAAGGGTCTTCTCCACCCTCAACTACACGGGGTCTGGGGTGTGGCCGGGCCGTCCCTGCTGATGGAGGCCACAGGACCCTAGAGAGGCAGCAGGGGACCCCAGCTCATGCCCGAGCCCCTGTGGGATCCATTCACTCATTCATAATAAAATAAAAACATGGACCATGTGATGTATGTTAAGTACTGAGCAAACAGTCTAACTCGTTTCCATTCTGGCTCTTCCATAGCCAAGCACAAAGCAGTTAGCCAGTTATTTGCATTAGGGAACACAGTTTGGTCATCCCCAAGTCCAGGAATGCCACTTCCACAGCAGACAATGTCCCTTACAAAACGCAGACAATGGGTCCCTGAACGCGGAGCTCTCTTTCCTGGTCTGAGTCTCGGATCCCTCCAGCTCTCCTCCCCCCCGGGGGCATCCCTGCAAGGTGTGGCCTCTCCGGGCCTCTCCAGCTCCAGGACGCAGCCAGGAAGCCGGAGCATGGCTCAGCCGAGGCGTGGGGGTGAGAGACACTACCTGTGACGGCACTGTCCTCCAAGCAGCCACTGTGGAAGCCCCAGATGACCAGGTCCCTGTGCAGACACGGGTCTGGCGTCCCCTGGCATCCCCGGCTCACCTCTCTGCGCCCTGCCTGGATCAGGGCAGCAGCTGCTGGTGCTCTTGGTCCTCCGCCTGCTCCCACGGGAATCTCACATCCTGGAAAGGCTGTGTCGAGGTGCAGAAGCCAGCACGCAGAGTCACGCCCCCTTCTGCCCCTCTGTCCTGTCCCTGGCCATGCTGGCTGCCAAGGCTGCAACCAGCCTCCTGTGCCAGGTGTGCCTGGCAGCTGTGACCCTGAACTTCACATCCCGCTGCAGAGAGGAGGGCCCAGTGGCTTTGAGGGGCTCTGACAGCTCTCTTGCTTTGAACTGAGCCCACATCTGCGTTGCCCTGCTTACCAGTCCTGTGCGTGTGGGTCAGCCGGGCCTCTGTGGCCGCTGGGAGACCAGGCTTGCCATAGGGGTATTTGGGGGTTCAGGATCAGGGCTGGAGAGCTGGAGCGCAGGCCCCTCAGAGCCGCGGTCCTGTGGCCTCCTCCTCTGTGGGAAGCAGGCCTCGGCTAAAGCAGTTGTCCACGTCGTGGTCCCGGTGCGATGAGTGGGGAGACACAGGACAGCCCTGGCCATTTGCCGGTGTTTTCCAAACCAGGCAGAGAGAGCTACGTGTTGCCCAAGGTGGCTGAGCAGCAGGGCTGGGTGGATCTCTCCCCTCTAGGTGCTCCCTTATAGCGATTCTGGGATGGTGGCCACCCCCGGGGGGGGCCTGTTTCCCCGTGACGCTGCGCACCTGCACGCTTCCTGGCTGTGCACCTGCCGCGCCCCGCCTCAGTTCCACAGCTCCTGCCATTCTTCAGACTCAGCCCAATGCCTGCCCTCCCCCTGCAGAGCTGCGCGCTCCCCGTCCAGAGCTCCCTGGCCGCTCAGAGGCCACGCCCTCCCCAGCCCAGGAGCCCTTTCAGGCCACAAAGCCCATCTCATCCCGTGCCCGTGCCCAGTGCCCGGTGTGGGGCCGGGACACACAGTCCTCAGCAGCTGTTTGTCGAGGGAATGAATGAGTGAAGAGCTGACTCGGAGCGTTCTCTCTCTCTCCACGTTGGCCCTCAGTGGCCACAGTGGGCACCAAATAGCTTTGGATCTAGTCCACCATGTTGGTGTGATTTAAGTATAGTGAAAAGCAGACAGATTGCACAGTCTCTCAATTATACGTAGTTTAAAACATGAAGGCAAAATGTGTTTTGGGTTCTATCAGAACCCAGACGTGGGAGCAACCACGAAGACATTCGAGCGGCCTCCGGCACCTGGCCCGGGCCCGGGTGCTCCTTGACCCGGGCCACCCTCACTTCCTGTGGCTTGACCGCTCCCATGCAAGCTTTGGGCTTTGTCTCCGCCGTGAGTTCTGGGGCAGGAGCCTCCCCCTGTCTCAGAGAGGTAGGCTCCCAAGGCCCTCGCTCATCTTCAGCTTCCCAGGGTCGGCACCGGGGAGCCTTCTCCTTGGATGGGGAGCTTGCAGGCCCCTAAGGTCAGAAGTTGCGCTATCAAAGCTCTGGCAGCCCTGATGCCAGCTTGCTCTGTGGTCTCAGGGAAGTGGCTCTGCCTCTCTGGGCCCCGCCCCCGCTGCCCTCAGTGTCTGCCGGTCACAGACACACTTTTGCTGGAAATCCCAAGTGCTTCCAGGTGGGCCAGGGCAGGATCGGCCTCTCATCTGAGGGCGGCTGGGGCCAGCCAGGTGACGGGGTCACACAGGGCCGTGACCTCGTGGCTGCTGGGCTGGAGGAGGCAGTGTCTGCACAGGTTCCAGGGTGCAGGTCGCAGATGGCCACAGGCGTGCGCACTCTCCAGGTGGCTCCCACACGCCCATGTAAGGGAGGCAGAGCCCGGGTGCGGGGGGACCCGCCTGACCCCTTCCCCGCCCCGACTGCCAAGATCTGCCTACTTCCTGCCTGGTCACCAGCTCCTTCCGGTGTGGGGCCGATCCCTGGGACAGCCTAGGCGGACCATGAGCCTCAGGAAGGCGCGCTCATCTCCTCAGCCAGGGCAGGCATTGTGGGCTCCTGCCCCGGGCCCCCCCCCCCCCCAGGAGAAGCCAGGTGCTCCCCCGCCAGCCTTCCTGCTCAGAGGCTTCCTCCACTGGGCGCTGGCGTCTTTGCTCCCATGCTCAGCCAGACTTCTTGGAGCCCTGATTTGCATTTCATCAGGAAGCCACGGGTGTGCTGTTCCTCCCTGAACCCAGGCTTTCTAGCAGTGTGGGGTGCCCGCCCCCGCCCCGCCCCGTGGGCCTCCTTTCCCCAGATCAGAGTCCCCGCCAGCAGAACCCATGCCCGTGCCCACTGTCAGCACGAGGCTGGCAGGGGGGTGTTAGCATCTCCACCGTGCACTGGAGAAACCAAAGACCCCCGCGAGGTCAGGGGCTGCTCCAAGGCTGCACAGCCGGGAGCGGCAGGGCTGGGCCGTCTGTCTCCAGATCTTCCTGTTTCTGTGCACTGACTCCCACCCACCTGGGTGAAGGGAGCGCCCGTGTGAGACGGGCCTGCCCCGGAGATGTCATATGGACGCTCAAACATGGGGTGCAGGGCAGAGCAGGAATGAAAGACTGTGTGTGTGTGTGCGTGTGTGCATGCGTGCACGCGCACACACGTGTGTGATCAGAAGGTCCCCACAGCCTTCACCCCCTCCTCAGAGGCTCACAGGCCAGACCACCGCTGCTCTACATCCTGGATTTCCTGGGAGAATTTTCCTGAGCCCGGTGAGCGGGCTTCTCTCTCTGTTCCGTGGACGTTTAAGGCATCTGCAGCAGTGCTGGGCCTGCATCCCAGAATACAGACAGGGGCTGGCATCTCTCTGTAGGAAGCGAGGGAGGGAGGGGACACAGGGCAGGGTGATGTCGCATAGCCAGTCTGCTAGCTTGGCGCTGGAACACGCAACTTGGACTTTTGGAGAGCAGACACTGGCTTGGGTTATCTTTGAGACAGGCACAGGGGGCTCAGAGGAGAGCGGGTACCCCTGCCTGCTCCCCAGGAGTGAGCTGGCTCCAAGGAACAGGGACCCCCTCCCCGGCCGGCCTTGCCAGTTCTCGCCAGGTCCGCAGCCGTTGGTGTGTGATCACATTTCTGCATGCAGAATGCGTTTCAGCGTTGTTCATTAGACTTTCCAGGCTCAGATGGATGAGGGCGAGCTAAGAGCCAGACGAAGGGTGAGAGAGACAAAGGTTTAGTAACGAGTTCGAAATTTACAAAACACAGAAGCAAATATGGGTTCAATCCACGACGTGACCCTTTATAAGGCTGGAAATCACTCTTCCAAAATCACTCTGGCCTGACTTCAGAGTCGAGTGGATGCTGGGATACCACAGAGTGACTTTGAGGAGTGGGCTGGTATTGCAGGAATTTTTTAATTTCCTGTAACTCACAACAATTTTCTCCCAGCGAGACTTAGACTCGGGGCTGCGCGGATGCCTTGACCGCATTTGCTGAGCGGTCTGCACACGGGCAGCTCTCGCAAGCAAGGAAAACAAGAGGAAGGAAGGGCACAAATGGGATTACCCTGAAAAACATCATTAAAAGTTCAGAGGAAGACTCCCAGGTCAACGAGGGACCCGTGGCATGAAAAAATATTTCCAGGTAGGCGATGGAGCGGTTGCTCACGTACTCAGAAAAGTGAAATAAAAATGGCATCACTTACACTTCTGAACTGAAAAAGAATTTGGGAAAAGCAGATTATTATTAATTATTTTTAATAGCTTCTTAATTAGCCCTTCAAACAAGTTTTTCAAAATCCCCAAAGGTGTCTAATTTGCATGACATGTTTTTACTTTTCTATGCATTTCATTAGCAGCACTTTTTTTAAAACCTAACAGCAAGACAGTATAACAGTGCTTTCAGAAGGTAGACTACAAAAAAAAAAAAAAAAAAAAAAAAGGAACCCAGATTCTTGCTCCAGAAAAGTCTTGCGCTTCTCGATCCCCCGTCGCGGGGTCTCAGCGCATCGGCAGAGCGCGCCGTCTGGGATGTCGGAACTCACTGGACAGAGCCATCAGCATCCAGGCCACTGCGCAGGGTTGACGAGGCGGAAGGCCCCTGCTTCCTCCCACCAGCAGATCCGTTACAATGACGGGCCCCGGATGCAGCAGCGGGCGCCCGGCGGGTCAGGAGGAGCCCGGCATGGGGACAGCGAGCGGTCGGCACATGGCTGCCCTGACAATGTGTGAAGCCAGGCGGAAAAGCGGCACATTCCGCCGAGAACAGAGGAGCGCGGCCCGAAGCAGCCTTCCCTTTCTCCGGCTTCCGGGGGGATGCAGGGCTGGGGGCTGCGACGACACTTGGCAGCCGAGGGCATGGGGCCAAACGGAGGGGCCTGGGACCCGGAAAGAGAGGAGGGGGAGCTAATTAACGCCCGGCCCTGCCCGGCCCTCACCCACCACCCCCTCCTACCCTGCTGCTAGCGGCAACGTCCCTGGTGATGAAGAGCAGCCTATGTGGGGTTACCCTGGGCCCCGGGCTTGCCCCCCACTTTCCCCTCTTCACCCTGGGAGCAAAATAAAGCCCGGTTATCAGCCCCATTGAACGGACAGCAGCTATGTGATAGCCAACTCTTGTTAGGCACGTACTGTGTGGCAAGCCCTGTGCTACTGGGGTAAAAAGTCAGTCTCTCATCACAGCATCCACTGGTGCTATTTTTGTCCATCTTTTACCAACGAGGAAGAGGAGGCACAGAGAAGTTAAGGATCATGCCCTGGTCACACAGCTGGAGAACAGCTGATAGGGGGTTTGAACCCAGGCTGCAGGGCATTGTCAGTTACCCTTGCTGGCTCCTTCCTCCAGGGAACACACAGGTTTGCCTTGCTCATCCCTCTTGGGACACATTGCATGCTCGGTGCTGTCCTCCGAAACACAAGGCCCTGGAGAGCAGGGGCCCCCGGGGTTATCCAGCCCAGTGCCTGGCATGAAAGATGCATTGTGAATGAAGAGCATGTGTGCGATCCATGAGCAGCCTTAGTGTTGAACTTGGCATTGGCCAAGAGTCATTACTCGGGCAGGAAGAGCATTGGACGGACAGAAGGGCCCAACATCGCTTACTAGATTTCAAGGTGATTTGTCTTCCTTTTTTTTTTTCTTACCTCCTAATGGAAAATTCTCTTCCGAAGTCACACTCATTAGCACTCAGAGGCTTTTGTGGCAAAATCTTTCCAAAATAACCCCAAGTCTGTTCGTGGGAGGGAAAGATGTGAAGCTGGAGACTCAGCAAAAGTTTGAAAGACGGGGGCTGGGAGCCTCCTGCCTCTGTCCTCCGGTGAGGGTGGGAAACCACCAGGGCCCAGAGGGCCGGGGTAGGGTCTGCGGTTAGGAGGGGAGCAGCAAGGGAGACCCCAAAGCAATGAGCAAACACCCGTAAGTGATGCCGTGTCGGTCACGTGATTGGCACCCCATTTATTATCAGGCGCCTGGGTCAGGATGCCTCTCTCCCACTGAAGCAGGGACTCCGTGAAATGGGTGTGGTGCCTTGCCCTAGAAAGCCCGCTTCCCTCTCTCTGTTCATTTTTTTCCGCTGTGTGCACTTCCTGTTCCTTCCATCTTGATTCTTCGATGTTGATGTGAGCTCCATTGCACAGATGGAGTCTGAGAAAACGTCGCACAGGAAGGTGGGATTTGAACCCAGGGCTTCCTGAGCCAGGTGTCCCAGTTTCTCCCTTGCACCCTTGCAAGGAGAAACATTTACAATCCACACATTCAGCAGGTGCCCCCGATCGCTGCCTCTTCCTGAAGGCAGAGCAGGCAGTCGAGGGCAGGCCCAGGGTGTGAGGCTGGTGGCTCTGCATGCCGAGTCCTGCTGGGCGTGGCAGCCTGGCCAGGGAGAGGGGCCGGAGGCCTCTGGGTTGAGCTCCTCCCTGGGGCAGCACAGGCACCCGGGATGCAGCAGGCCCATCCAGGACCGCTTGAAGCATCATGAGATGCACTGCCGGGACTTGCAGGTGTGGTCCAGGCCGAGGGCCTCGCTGTTGCTGGACGTAGGGTCACTCTCACGGCTGCCTCTCTTTGGGTCTTGCCTGCTTCTGAGTGAGGGCCACGTCCCCGGGGCCTCTACCATTCCCTGGGCTCTGAACGGTCGGAGCCAATGGACCGTGGATGGGAATGGTGCACTGAGTCTTTCCAAGCAAAGTCTCTCATCACCAGCACGAGACACCGTTCATGGACTCTCTTAACTCCTGAGGATTTTATTGGGATGGGAGCATCATAACAGTGCAGAGCAATTCTAGAACATTCTATAACACAGAGCAACACCCCTTCCTCCCCACTGGCCTGTGCCAGGCTTGCTGTATGAAAAATAAATAAACCATCATGATTCTGCGTCATGAAGATGCAGGGCTTGTCCCACATCATAGCCACACCCACCGGTACCTTTCTGGGGTTCATCCATTCTCCTCTGTTGTGTGCTGAGTGTCCACGGCTGGCCTGTCCTCTTCTTCCTCTCCCTCACCTCCACAGCCAGCTCTCCCTACGATTCCACAGAGTAAGTCCCTCCCTCGGGCTCTATCCTGCCACCTTCCTGGTTGCTTGCATGTGTAGGTTTGCTCTGTGCACCGGAAATTACATGAGACGGATGTCTGCTGGTTGGCTTGCTCCCTTCTTCCCAGCACTGAGCACCACCCCTGGGTCCATGGGATCTTACACTGCACAGGACCCCAGGGGGAAGGAGCTGACCCCAAAGATCAACAGCATCAGGGCTGAGCAAAGTGGCACCAATAGGAATTGCAGCGATCAGAAGGGGAATTAGTTTGGGGGTTCAGGGGCAGCCATTCTACTGCCCCGGGTGAGGCCACAGAGCTCTACCAACATCTCATGCTGGAAGTGTGGGGTGCCCAGGCCAAGGGCTCTACAGCATTGGATGCCAGCAGCCTCGCAATAGGTGTGACTGTCCCCTTGTACAGGCGGGGAAACAGAGGACCTGACACCGGCATGGCGCGCCCAAGGCCACACAGGCAGGAAGCAGCCGAGGCAGGGCGGGAAGTCAGATCCGCTAGCTGTGATGCCCTGGGCCCGGTAAATCCAGCTCCTCCCCTCTGTAGCAGGGACCTGATTGGGGCAGAGCGGCTCTGTTCTGTGACACCAGAGGCTGGGTACGGAGAGACCCAAGGCCGTTAGGAGAGAGACAACTTCCCTGCAGCCTAAAGTAAACGACACAGTAGACGCCACTTGGCTGAGTCTCACCGATCAAAGCCAAGGATCATCAGGACAAACAAATGCTGGGCTTTGGGAACCACTTCAGGCTGAGCGTGAAATTGTAACCCGAAGCGCTGGGCTGGGGAGGTTTGCAGTGGGGAGCCGGGGCTGTGCGCGATGCTGACTGTGGCCAGGATGAAGAAGCTGTGTGTGCGCACGCGCGCGCGTGTGTGTGTATGTGTGTGTGCCCGCATGTGTGTGCATGTGTGCATGTGTGTGATGGTGGAGGGGGTGACACTGTGTCCCTGCCTCCTGTCACCTGCAGCAGAGTGTGCACCTGCCTTCCCAACCGAACTGGAGACAGGATCCCCAATCCATCACACCTGAGTCCCTGGTGTGGGGGTCCCAGGCTGAGAAAGGTGGGGCTCCTCACGGTGAGTCCTCTGGGGCTCCGGGCCCAGTCCTACCTTGCCCACTCCTCCCCTCCACCGTCCCACCAACACCACCGTGTGGGCTTTCACACACATGCAAATGAACTCTCAGTGTCGTCCAATGTGGCCTCCATTCCTATGACGGTTGTGCATTGGCTCATTGTTTATTGGACACCTACTGTGTGCTGTGCATTTAGTGGTGAGCAAGCCACACAGGCCCTTGAACTCAGAGAGCTTATCTGAGATGCAGGAGGTGGGGGTGGACATGTAACCAGCACATCAGCTCAAACGTGACACACGCAGCAATAGCACCATGGGACACCCATCAGGGAAGGCATCCTGGAGGAAGGAGCACCAAGCTGGCAGTTAGAGGATGGTCAGACGTCAGTCAAGTGGGGTAACTAGGAGGGCATCCGCCTCGTAGATTTTCCTCCAACCCCTTCACGGACGTCCTCAGAGCACGGAAGTGGGAACCGTCAGCTGTGGGTGCTTCCCTGGACCGAGAGCTCGAGCTGCAGGTTCCTGGGATTTCTCCTGGAGGCCTGACTTGGGGCAGGGACAGAGATGCCGGCAGAGTAAGATTCCCTCATTTTAGCCCCCCACCCCCACCCCGGTCAATTCCAGGCAGCTGTGTCCAGGCTGCACTGCAGGCTCCAGGGCAGGCCCAGTGAGCCGCAGTCCTCACTCTGCCCCAGCACAGTGCAGACAGAGCTGAGCATGACGTCATCAAGGAGAGGCAGGCCTTCCTGCTCTCAAGTCCTCGTGCCTGGTAGAAGGCCTCGTGGGGACCAAGGGCTGGCAGCGAGGGGAGGCCACTGGGCATGGAGGCAGCAGGTGCTGCTCGCTGAGCCTGCACTGAGCTGCCTCTGTTCCGGTTCAGCTTGAAAGTTCTCTGGTCAGGGTCGCTTTCCCAGGTCCCCGGCACTGCCCCAAGACTCCTCGGCAGTGAGGATTACAGACGTGCTTCTGCCTGCCCCACTCGTCTGGAAGGTTCTTGAGGGCATGCCCAGGGATATAGATTCTGGCATGCAGTAGGCGCTCCGTAAGTGCTTGTCGGATGAGTGGGTACTACATAGTTGCTGTGAGGACCACAGTGATGCTGTCTTGCATGGCTCATCCCTCTTATTCGTAAGGGAACCTTTTGATATAACTCTAAACAAACACTCACGGGGCCGAACTGAACAGCCAGGCCCAACTTCAGGTAGAGAACTGGGGGCTCACACGGGGCTCACGCAGCAGCGACCCAGCCGGGCTGAGCCAGGACTCCCTGCAGCATGGGGGCTTTGGCCCCGGGGCTGTGCATGGAGTCCGCTGAGGACCTTGGAGAACAACCAATGCCTGGACCTAGCCCAGACTTGAAGATGGACGGGGCCCCCATCACTCTTGTGAAAATGTTCCCCAGTGGTGGGGCGGACACAGATCTGTCCACTGTGGGCCACCCAGAGGGAGGGGCTTTACCCTTGGGCACCAGCAGCCCAGAGAGGGGCGGAGCCCACAGAGCCCACACAGCAGCCAGGCCCTGGGGAAGCAGCTGGGGGCGGGGGCTATTTTCCAGTGCAGGGAGGACCTGCTTTTTTTTTTTTTTTAAAGATTTATTTATTTATTTGAAAGGTACAGTTATAGAGAGGCACAGAGAGAGAGAGAGAGAGAGATCTTTCATCTGCTGGTTCACTCCCCCGATGGACAAAACAGCCAGAGCTGTGTCAATCTGAAGTCAGGAGCCAGGAGCTTCCTTCAGGTCTCCCACGCAGGTGCAGGGGCCCAAGGACTTGGACCATCTTCTACTGCTTTCCCAGACCATGGCAGAGAGCTGGATCAGAAGTAGAATAGCCAGGACTCAAATCAGTGCCCATATGGGATGCTAGTATTGCAGGTGACAGCTTTACCCTCTAAGCCACAGTACTGACCCCACCTCAGAGCAGGGTGCGCTCCAGTCAGTGGGAACAGGGGCACTTCTCGGGCGGAGCCTCAGAGGCCCTGCATCCAGTCTGATGGCGGGGCCCTGGGCAGTGCATGCCGGAGGAGGGGCAGCCAGCACTCCCTCTGGGCCCCCAGAAACGCGCCCTCTCCCTTCTGCTTGGCTGGGGAATGCTGGCTCCCTGAGGGGCTGGGGACCCCTCTACAGGACCAGCGTGTCCCGAGCCTCATGGGAGAAGGCGGCTCTTAGCCAGGAGAAGCCTCCTGTGGCCTCGCTCATGTGCCTGGCATAGCCACTCCCAGCGAGGAGCCGCCACCGCCGCCGCCCCAGCGGGCTCCGTGATGGCTGGGGAGGAGCCTCCAAATGTCCCTCATTAATCACGGGCTCCATCTGGCTCCCGGCTTGATGGTTTTCAGCTGACTTGAAAAAGACCCAATTAGATGAAAACATTTTGACAATTTATCTTATGGTAGGAACAGGTCCGGATCAGGGCTATGATTTCATCATCCGGGAGGGAGGAAGGAATCGCGCGTGGGTCACGCACGGAGCTCAGGGAGAGGAGAGGGTCTCCCCAGGAGGCTTCCGGTGAAACTGGACCCCTGACCCTGTCAGCCCCGGGCCGGGGGCACCCACAGGACAATGGGGCATCCTTCAGCTGGGGTCGGGGTGGGGGTCCTGGCTGGGGTGAGGAAAACAGACAGTTACAAAGGGACTGAATGTGGCAGCGGCTCGGGGTGCACTGGGGGAAGTCTGCAGATGCAGACATCACGAGACAAGACCAAGGCCAGACTGGTTCTAACTCGGCCCCAGCAGCTCCTCGGTCGGCCAACAGGAGCCCAGGCCCTGCGGTCTGGCCTCCCTGATGGGGCTCAGCAGCTCCCAGCTATTCTCACCTGTCCTGGCAGGGCTGGGGATGTGTAGGGTTTCCGGGGGGGCCCGCGCCGGGGGGCAGCCATTCCTGAGACACAGCTCTGGGCCATGAAGATCTCTGGGCTCAGCCCAGTGGGCAGCCTGCAGCCCCGGGGAGGGCCCCAGGGGGCCTGTCACAGCCAGGATAGCTTCCCTTGGCTCCTGCCTTGCCTGTCCCAAGTGTCCAGAAGCTCCTTCGGACTGGGACAGTGCATCTGAGGGTCTCCTGCCGCTGTGTTTGCCCAGCCCCTGGCACTCCGTGGTGAGGAGCGAGTCTTGCTGCTCTTGCCTGGACTGCAGGCTGGGGCGGGGGCGGGGCTGCTGGCCTGCCTGGTACTGCCCTCTGTGGGCACATCTGGGCTCCGGCTCTGGGGGGGGGGGTGCTGACATGGGAGCCACGTGGGGCCTCACCTGGCAGGGCTCTCGGGGGATGCCTCAAGGAAGTCCACCCTGCCCAGGAACCCGCACACCCCTGCAGGCCACTCACTCACTCACTTACCCCCTGCCCCACACACAGCCACACATCCACCCTTCCTTGCACACACCGTGCCGTGTCGTACCCCTGCTTTCAAGGTCTGTGCACACATGCACACACTCCCCCTCTACCTCACTTCCACACTCGTGTGCTCATCCTCTCCACGGACATCACACACCTCGCCTACTGCACGCACGTGCACAGAATAGCTGGTCGTTCAGGGGCCGCATCCCAGCCTTCCCTTAGCTTCTGATGTGCACACACATGCATGTGCAAAGCACGTGTGTATAAGGTACCCTGCTTACAGGCACACAGCTGGTTGGGTCCAGAACCCGACAGGTGACCAGGCACAGCCACTGTCCTGTGGAGAGCAGGACAAGCACCCAAGTCGTAGCTCTGGCTCCTGTATGGACCTGCCACCCAGGCCCTGCGGACCCCAGGACTACCTCTTACTGGGGGAGGGGTCTTCCTGGGCTGCTCCCCTCCCCGGGAGTCCCTTTCTTTCTTGTCTCTTTGGGACCAGACTCAGTTTCCCTTTCTAGGTTGCAGCTCCTCTCTGGGCTTCCATGACTCAGCCCCTCACTGGGCACAATGCTCTTTTCCCCCTGACTTCAGCCCCCAAGAGCCCAAGCCCTTGCTGGCAGCCTCAAAGGGCCCGTGGGCTGCAGCGGTGCAGGGCCCAGCTCCAGGGACAGATGGGTGTGGTTCTCGCATTGTGCCCTGACTTTGGAAACAAGTGCCCCATCTTTTTTTTTTTTTATTTTCATTATTTATTTGACAGAGTTAGACAGTGAGAGAGAGAGAGATGAGAGAAAGATCTTCCTTCCATTGGCTTACTCCCCAAATGGCCACTACAGCCGGCGCTGCGCTGATCCAAAGCCAGGAGCCAGGTGCTTCCTCCTGGTCTCCTATGCGGGTGCAGGGGTCCAAGCACTTGGGCCATCCTCCACTGCCTTCCCAGGCCACAGCAGAGAGCTGGACAGGAAGAGGAGCAACCGGGACTAGAACCCGGCGCCTATATGGGATGCCGGCACTGCAGGCGGAGGATTAACCAAGTGAGCCACGGCGCCGGCTCCCAAGCCCCATCTTTGGAAAATGGTGAGGTCTTTGGGGAGCACCAGCTGGGATGGCCACCGCGTTCTCTCCCAGGGCCATTAGCCGCTGAGCCTTGGTGTCACTAAAATGCTGCTCGGGCCCCTCGACACCTGCCCAGCTGTGGCATGGCTGTGTCAGATTTTGGCTGGTGTGCCACTCAGAAACTCTTATTTGCAGGTGCCAGACACCCATCAGGCTTAAGCCAAAAAAAAGTAAAGCAGTGGCTCAGTGGGCCTAGGGAGCTCCGAGGAAGTGGGGATGGCTTGCAGGGGGTTGGACAGCTGCTGGGGTCTCCCTCCAGCTCTCTGATGCTCTGTGTCATTCCCAGATGCCTCTGTGACTGCCAGCAGCCCTAGACACACACACACACATGCACACACATGCCCGCACGTGCACACACACACACACATGCACTTAGGAGGGAGAGCCGTTACCCTTCTCCCCCCAGTTAGAGAAAAGGAAGAGGAAGATCTCTGATTGGCCCATCCCCAGGACCAAGGCCTGTTCTTCTGTGATTGGTCCACGCGAGGTGTGATCCCACCCTCATGGCTTGAATGGCAGGCTCCTCCTCCTAGAGCCCCTGCAAGAGGAACCGCAGGACAACTGGCCTCTGCCCCTCCCGCCCAGGACAGGGCAGTAACAAGATAGCAGTTGGGACTCTTTGGGGGCAGAATTGTCCTCCTGTGCAAGCTCCTCGGGGTGGCTTTGGCTCCAGGGCCCGCAAGCTTCCCTCCACCCCCCAGGGGCTGGGGGCAGTTCTGGGGGAACAGCGGAGAAGGAGATCACAGAGCCCAGATGGCAGAATTCAGCCCGGGACCCCTCAGCCTCTGAGCCACTGCCTCCCCTTCCATGCAGGTGAGTTGATCCTGCTGTGTCACGGGCTGGGCCTGTCACAGATGGTGTCCCAGCCGAGTCCACTTCAGCCCTCCCTCCACTGGGCACAGTGTCTGATTCTTGTGTTGTACACTCATCAGCTGAGAAGTGTGGATGCTGGCATTTCCGTGTTGGCCAGGATGGGAGTGGTCCTCGTCAATCCAACCTTAGCGACAGGGACTCCTCTTCCCTGCCGCCCTCCAAGTCTGCTGGGCACCCGCGTGGAGTCAGTTAGTGCTGGGAAGCTGCTCCAACATTTGGCTGACTGTCCCCAAAGGTTTTTTTTTTTTTTTAAGATTTATTTATTTATTTGCAAGTCAGAGTTACACAGAGAGAGGAGAGGCAGAGAGAGAGAGAGAGAGAGAGAGAGAGAGAGAGAGGTCTTCCATTCAATAGTTCACTACCCAATTGGCTGCAATGGCCATGGCTGCGCCAATCCGAAGCCAGGAGCCAGGAGCTTCTTCCGGGTCTCCCATGCAGGTACAAGGGCCCAAGGACTTGGGCCATCTTCTAGTGCTTTACCAGGCCACAGCAGAGAGCTGAACTGGATGGAAGCGGAGCAGCTGGGTCTCAAACCAGCACCCATATGGGATGCCAGTGCTACAGGCCAGGGCATTAACCCACTGCGCCACAGCGCCAGCCTCCCCCTCTCCCCCCAAAGGGTTTTGATGGCACTTCTGGGGAGTGAGTTGGGCAGACTACTGGCTAATAACCACACAAGTAATAATAATGACGATGAGAATAATGATGTTATAAAAATAGGAAACTGTCACTTTAAAGCATTTTCTATGTGCAGGCACTGCATTCATTCCCCTTGACACAATGTTGCTGCAAACGCACCAGCCTGTGGGGGGTTTCTACTTGACAGATAAGGAATCCAAGGCCCAGAGATGTTGAGGGACTTTTCCAAGATGGCACAGCTAGCCCAGAATTCTGATCCAGGCGGTGTGCGACTCCAGAGCCCCTGCCCTCGACCACGGCACCATACGTTTCAGAGTCCAACGCTGGAAAGAACCCAGGTGCTCATCAGTAGGGGAGCGGTGATGCGGGCATCAGGCAGGTAGCTGCTTAACAGGGGTGCGTGCCTGCCCAGCCCGCTGAGCCACGCTTCCTAAGAGGATGGTCTTGCAAGAAAAAGTGGGCTGTAAAGACGAGTGCAGAGCGGTTTCCGTCTTTCACTCTATCCGCAACCCCTCCTCCCCAGCTCTGTGTGTGCGCATGTGGAGGGATGGTCTAAGGGAATATTTCCCCACACGGCTGGCCCAGGGAGGTGCGAGGGCTGGGGGCAGGGGGCAGGGGCCAAGGGCTCTGTATTTCTGGGACTTCTTAGAAGACCCTGGCTTCCTGCATTCCCTGTGTAATTAGGGTCTGATTGCCCAGGGCCCATATCCTGGCCCTGGCACGTGTGAGCTGTGCCATTCCAGGTACGGAATCTTTCTCTACACCCAGAAAATGGAATAACCAGCAATAGAACTGCTACGACAGCAATAGTGACACAGGCCTCCCAGGCCTCCCAACCTTAGCACCGTGGCCTGTTTTGCTGGTTCATTCTTTGCCGACTCTTTGCTGCCTGTTGGCTGTTGGGTAGCATCCTTGGCTGCTTGGTGCCAGAAGCACCCCTCGCTCTAATGATGGCAATAAAAATGTCCTCTGTGGCACAACACTGCACAGTGGGGAACCCCTGGCTAAAATGGGTTAATCCACATAAATGCCCAGAATCGTGCCCGGCACCCGTCCCTCAGGGCGCAGGGATGCAGCTTACCCGTCCCACTGGGCGGAGGTGTGGTGGCTGGCGCAGAAGTCAGGAGGGGCCACTGATGGGCTTAGGGCCTGCTTGTATTCCTGTCCCTGGGTTGGGGACCCGCTCACCATATAGGGCCCCCATTTCCTTTTCTGTGGAGTGTGGGGCCTGATGAGGGGCTGCATGCTGCCCCCTGGGACCACAGGTGGCCACTGGGTCGCCAGAGCATCCCCGTCCGTCTCCCGGGGCCAGAGGAGGCTGGGGCTCAGGCCCCTGTCAGCTCGCCTCTGCAGACAGTCTGGGCTGGGCCTGGCCTGGCTGGGAACCCTTCGCAGCGGCTGCCCCTCCCCCTGCCCTCCACAAGTGGGGAGCAGATGCGGCTGGGGTGGCTGTTGCTCAGATGCAGGTGGTACCACCTGCCACCAGCTCCTTGATTCTTGATCGTCCTACAATCACTTTTGGCCTCGAAACAATTTGCTGGGTGAAGGGAGAGGAGGGCCCGGAGGGAAAGGAGGAAGAAAGGGAGGGAGGTGGGGGTGGCGCGGGGTTAAGAGTGGGCTTTGAAGTTTGCAACCATCTTATAGAAAACATCTTCAGTCATTCCCCAGTCGGCTGATGTCAGGAGAGCACATTACCATCCCGAGATCAAATGCAACAGCAAGAATCACTTGTTGCGCACCAGGCTACAGCCATATATCAAGTACTCCAGGCACACGCAATTCGTAACTTTCCCCGAAACAGATTGATACTTTCCTCTTCCGCTTGCTGGGAAGGAGACATCTGACTTTGCTCCGCGAGCGGCTGGGGAGGCGGCAGGAAAGGAAAGCGGGGGCCATTGTCTCTCTATGGGATGCTGGCCCCGTCGCTTCTCCCTCCTTGGCGTGCATCCCGGGGACAGGCGCTTTTGCTATCACCCATGCGAGGAGAAAAGAAACACGACTCTGTGTGGCGCTCCTGACTGTGGCCCAAACCTCAAACGGAGCAGCAGGTGCGGCTGGTGGTTTTATTATTCTGACCCCGCCTGGTGACTTGGCGCCCGCAGAGGTGCCTAGTGTTCAGAACGGTCATCCACGCGTGGGAGCTGGGAGGTGGCGTCTCCTCCTGGCTGCTCCCCCCGCCCCCAGAGGGCTGCAGCTTGTCAGAGCCGGGAGACCCCTTGTTAATCAGCAGCGGCTGTGTTTCTCTTTCACAGAGGAGGGCACTGAAGCCCAGAGAGGGGAAGGGACCCTTCAGGGCCACGCAGCCTTGGCTGGGGGCGATTTGCCAACCGCCCCTGCATGCACTTTTCAGGTTGAGACCTGTTGCCACAGCTGAGCCTTAGGATGTCCTCTGAGCACCGGTGTCATCCCAAAGCAAGCTCCTCTTAGATTCCGCTGTCGCTGACTGCGCCTAACTGATTTACTCCCCTTTCGCTTCTGGTTTCTGCTTTTCCCCGCTGTTTCCCAAGCCAGTGATAAATGCACACAACCTGCTCTTGCAGCACATGCAGATTTCTGCTGCGAGGCCTTTGCAAGCTGTGGCTCTGCAGGCATCAGCGGGTGTCTGGGGGAACGAGACAGGCAGGGAGTCAGTGGCAAGTCACGGCCGCCTGGGACAAGGGTGCAGAGAACTGGCCAGTGCCAACCTTGTGCTGAAGCCTTGGGACCGGAGTATCTGCCTTGATGCCCTTGGGATGGGGAGGGTGACTGAGCCCAGTGTCCCCATGAGAGGGTGACTGAGCCCAGTGTCCCCAAGCCCATTGGTGTGTCTGTGTGCAGCTGCTCAAGACTCCTGCCCAGGCTCAAACCCTGATGCTGCCGACTCCTAACCTTTGAACTGGGTTGAGCTCTTCAGCTTCTTTGAGCCTTGACTTCCTATGTCTTAATTTTTCAAGAGGTTGTCACTTAGTGCACACGTTCAAGAAGGCGTGCGCCATGCAGGGAGATGGTGAAGGCCGTGAATCACGTGCAACCCCAGAAGTGGGCCTCAGCCAGCCCGAGTGGCCTCTTTCCTTCCAGCTCCTGCTCCTCCTGTGAAAGAATCAGGACCCCAAAATGTGTGTCTCTCCTTGTCTGGCTTTGAAAAGAAGTGGGTGTATTATTTGTGCACGCCTCCCTGAGGGACACAGTGTTCCGTTTTGCTGGTCCAGGAGCCCTGCGAAATGAGTGCTTTCCTCAGCGAGGTCTTCTCCTCCACGGAGGGCTGTATTTCTAGGCCCCACCCCCTTCATCCCTGTGGTCGTGTGAGACCGTGCTTGCTGTTTTTGTCTGTTTTCTCACTGGAGAAAATCTCTCCGGATGAACACACGGAGAAGTCTTTCTCTGTTTTCCTGCAGAGCGGGGTTTGCAGCCAGCGTTGGTTGGTGACTGGGACTATTTTGGTATTGAACTTTATGGGTCAGGGTCCAGAGTGCTTCCACCAAAAGCATGCTTTTTTTTTTTTTTGCATTTGTAAGAAGGGTGCACCTCAAATTACTAATGCCAGAACCAAACACATGCCAAGCGCCCAGAACGTGCAGCACCATGTCTGCCTATGGGAGCTGAGCGCAGCCTCTGGGACCAGCCAGCTCCATGCCCCAGAGGGATCAGGTGGGCCCCATCCGTCCTGAGCAGCAGGTTCTGCTGCCACGCACCTGCAGTGCTGTGCCAGAGTCTGTCCCTGTGGCGTAGGCAGCCCCGTTAGTTCTCTCTGTCCACTCAGCATGTCCGTGGCGTGGCCGGCTACCTGCGGGGGTCATTGCCAGGGGTCCTCTCCCTTGCCTCACCTTGGACAAGCCCCCGAGGCAAATCTCAGGTCGACCAGTGCTCCTCCGGCTTTACCCTGGCTCTTACCGATGGTGGATTAGTGGGTCTGGGCCAGATTGGGATTCTGCATTTCTAACCACCCAGCAGGCCATGCTGATAATCTGCTGCGGCGACCACACTTTGGGAAGCCAGTGGGTAGAACCCTCACCCCCACGCCCTGGACCATCGGACCCAGAATATCCCATGTACATCCTCCAAGGGGGGGGGTGCGGCAGCCTGCCTGGGCTGGCCATGCACAGAAGAGTGATCTTGTCTCTCTCTTTCTCTCTCTCTCTTTCTGTGTTTATTTATTTATTTATTTATTTAAGAGGCAGAGTTACAGACAGAGAGAGGGACAGACAGAGGGAGATCTTCCATCCACTGGTCCACTCCCCAGATGGCTGCAACGGCCAGGGCTGGGAGCCAGGAGCTTGTTTTGGGTCTCCCACATAGGCACAAGCACTTGGGCCATCCTCCACTGCTTTCCCAGGCTCATTAGCAGGGAGCTGGACTGGAAGTGGAGCAGCCGAGACTCAAACCGGCCTCTATATGGGATGCTGGCACTACAGGCAGAGGTTTAACCTACTACGCCACAGCACCAGCCCCAACCTTGTCTTCCCGATCAGATGTACCGATGGGTAGGAGAAGGGAGGCTGCGGAGAGGGCAGGTGCCAATACTCCTGCACTGGCAGTGGGAGGAAGGGTGTGTGGAAAGGGCTATCCCCGTGCTGGGGCCTGGAAGAAGCCTGAGACAGCCAGGCCACAGAACCAGGCCTTGGGATGGAGACGCTGGGACTTGGTAATGTCCTTCCCATAGCATCGGGCCAGCTTTTGCGCCATGAATTCTTTCGCTGATGTTATACAGTTGCTCCAAGTGTTTTTTCACTTGAGGAGGGAGTGGCGTGGAATCAACATGGGGTATCTTCAACTACCTCGTGTGCAGTCCTTATCAGTCTTTCAAGGCAGGTGTCCAGGGAGGCAGCTTCCCAACGCTTGGTTGGGACTTTGGTTTTGGGCAGGACTCCCAGGAGACCAGGGGGCCAGCTCAGCCCCACTTCCTGTGCTCCGACACCCACTTGCGTCCTCCGGGTTCCAGAGCTGGGCACCAGGGAGCAGGCGCAGGGAGTGCTGGCCAGGATGGCTGGGATCTGCTTCCACTCTTGCCCCAAGAGGCCCCCCCACCTGCCCATCCCCAGGTCAAAGAATCGCTTTGGTCTGCAGCAGGAACTTTCTGGAGTGTTACGGGCTCAGAGCACTCTCTCAGAACTGTGCGTGAGACTAACTCCTGCTCGGCCGTGAGTGCGGCGGGCTGCGATGGGGAGGTGCAATCCCTCTCTCCCAAGTGCAGGCTACTGTGTCGCTCTCATCTCCATCTCTGCCGTCGACAGCCAGACGCCCAGGAAAGCGTGCAAACACAGTTATCCACGGCTTGTCGCCGAAGATATTTATCGCGCTCAGTGCCGTGCGTGGCTCCCAGACAAGACGCCCCAATGCACCTGACGCATTTTCTTCCTGTTCAGAGGGAACATTTTTAAGCAACACATGACATCAGGATAGCGGTGAGTCAGATTTTCCAACATGTACAGCCAGATCCTCTAAGACGACGAATGGTGCCATGGGACATGTGAGTTCCATTGGGCGTTTGGCTGTGATGTGATGCCCACTTTTGGGCAACCCCTGCCCCTTGCAGGGCAGGTGCCATTTCCCCCCCCCCACACACACCATGTCCATCTTCTGAGCCACCCAGCTAAGGAGGCATGGTTGGAGCAGCCAGCCAGCACACGAGAGCTGAGCTCCGTCCCAGAGATGCCAGTGTGCACCTGCACCAGGCCAGGAGGGCCTCCTTGCCTCTGTGCCCTGCAGACTTGTTATCTGCAAAGCAGTTTTGTAAAACAAAGAACCCTTGGGCTAGCGAAACCATGACCCAAGCCCCAGCACGGGGCCAAACTGATTTAGTTGGGGGCAAATTGGGGGTCTCAGATGCCCACTTGCTCTCCTCCCTCCTGACCTCAGAAGCCCCTGCAGTCAGCCGGGAACCCCAAGTGCTCCAGGGAACACAACCTGGGAACTACCAGGTCAGATAAGTCCCCTAGGCCATTTTACTTTTGATGGTCCCCAGGCTCTGGTGGGGAGGCTGGTTGGGAGCAAGGGTGTTATGGTGTACATCGTGACCCCGCCCTCCCAAGGTAATAGGCCGCGGTGTGCGGTGTCTCAGAGGCGACTTTATCGGAAGGGAGGCTCTTACAGAGGCCAAGAAGTCCAGATGAGGTCGCTAGGGCAGGCCCTAACCCTGTCTGACTGGTGTCCTTACAAACAGAGATCGGGTCACAGACCTGGGGAAGGTGCAGATGGGGTGGGGTGGGAGGGAGACTACAGAGGAAAGCACCCACTGCACACTCAGATCTGAGACTTCCAGCTCCTGGACATGAGCAGTCCCCTTCTGTTGTTTAAGCTCCCCTCCCCCAGCCAGGAACAAAGGAATGTGTGGGAGACGCCTCCTGTGCAGGTTCCCACTAAGGCAAGCTATTGATGCCACCCTGCCGTTCCCAGCCAGCACGTGGGTCTCCTCCCTGAGGGTCTGAGCCCGAGCTCTCCACCGTCCCCCAGAGTGTGTGTCCCTGTCCTTGGGATGGGAGGCACGGCCTTGAGCTTGGCTGTGTCCAGCAGGGATCTGGGTGAGGGCACCCCCAGGGCTGGTGAGAGTGGGCACAGTGGGGACTGGAGCTGGGGACGCTTTGCGTTGGCCCCTGGTCTGGGAAAGCCTGCCCGTAGGAACATGTACAACCTGCTGAGACCAGAACCCAGATTTCCTTTTTCTTGATCAAATTGTGCCCATAGTAATAATAGCCATCAGTGCTAGTGCTGTGTGAAACTAGCAATTTTCACCTCATAGGAATTTGTCTGGGAAAATAACAGTTTTTCACCTTTGGAAACTGCCATTTGGTATCACGAAAAACTCAAGGTGAAAAGAAATGTGGGCGAGCGTTTCCAATTCTTGAGCTGGGCTTGGTGGAGGTGGCAGCCCTCTCTTCCGTCTCCCTCCATGGTGAGAGGGCCCACCACGGGGCGGGACTGGACGAGAAGTGGGGGTGTGGCAGATGCACGGCTCGTGGAGAGTCCGGTATCAGTGGTGTCCTCCCAAGCACGCCCCTGGGGATGGGGTGGCACCAAACTCCGGGCAGGCCCGGGGCGGGGGCTGTCCTCTTCGATGTCGTCTGTGGATGCCTGGGAAAGGCTTAAGTTTGATTACCACCCCTTTATGAAGATCTCCCATGCTCAAGTCTCAGTAACTGGCTGAGTGTATCCGGACCAGGCCTCCTGGGAGTTTTAAAAGCACAGGGCTGGGCCTGGCACTGTGACACAGTGGGTTAAGCTGCCACTTATGACACTGGCATCCCCTATCAGAGTGCTGGTTGGCGTCCCTGTCACTTTGCTTCCCATCTGGTTTCCTGTTAAGGAGGCTGGGAAGGCAGAGGAAGATGGCCCACGTGCTTGGGCCCCTGCCACCCTTGTGAGAGCCCCACGTGGAGCTCCAGGTTCCTGGCTTTGGCCTGGCTCAGCCCCAGCTGTGGCAGGCATTTGGGGAGTGAACCATTGGATGGAAGAGCTCTCTCTCTGTCTCTGTCTCTCTCTCTCTCTCTCTCTCTCTCTGGCTCCCTCTCCCTCTCTATTACTCTGCCTTTCAAATAAATAAAAAGTACAGGCTTCCTTTGTTCATCTATTTACTGGGTTTCTCTTTCACATCTCGCGTGTTATCACCATGGGTGCTGTGCAGGTGTGTGTAAGGATGGGGGAAGGAGGCGGCCAAACTTAGGGTCAGGGCGAATGGTAGCAGAATATGGAGATGCCACGTTTTTGCACGTGAGCCACTGCTCGTGAGAGGCCTGGAAAAGAGTGAGGGAGCCAGGCAAACCTGAAGATCCAAGTGCAGAGCCTACCCCCCACCCAAAAAACGAATGCCTAGTGAATTTCTCAGCGCAGTTCAAGGGTCTTAACAATGTCATTCTTCCCCTGAGACAAGGAGACACTAGAAATGTGACCAAAGACTTTAGAGCCCAGAGCTCCTGTATGGATGCACTCACAGTAGCCCGAATTAGACACCACGCTCAGCTCCAGTACAAAAAGGGGTGCAGGGGCCAGTGCTGTGGCGGAGCAGGTAAAGCTGCTGCCTACAGTGCCTGCATCCCTTATGGGCACTGATTCCAGTCCCAGCTGCTCTGCTTCCATCCAACTACGGCCTGGGAAAGCAGAGGAAGTTGGGCCAAGTCCTTGGGCCCCTGCACCCGTGTGGGAGACCTAGAAGAAGCTCCAGGCTCCTGGCTACAGTTCAGCGCAACTCTGGCTGTTGCGGCCAATTGGGGAGCGAACCAGCAGATGGAAGACCTCTCTCTCTCTCTCTCTCTCTCTGCCTCTCCTTCTCTCTCTGTGTAACTCTCTCAAATAAATAAATACATGTTTTTTTAAAAACAAAAAAAAAGAAAGATGGGTGCAGTAAATGATGGGTCAGCCCCTGGGTGGGCAAACACCAGCCCTGGGGCTGAATCCAGCTCTGTATCCGTTCTTGTTTACATAAAGCTTTATTGGAACTCAGCTTTGCCCTGTGTGCCTCGGCTGCGGCTGATCTGGTGCCACAGCGACAGAGCTGGGTGGTTGCCATAAGGCCCACACCTCCTGCAAAGGCCAAAATATGTCCTCTCTGGCCCTTTCATGTGACCTCTGATGGAGCCATCTGAAAAAATACCAGGCAAGCATTAAAAGTGATGTTAAGATTTTTTTTATTGTCAAGAAAGGATGCGTTATAATGTAACATCAAGTAAAAAGTAGGATATGAAGTTTTGATATGAATAATAATAACTAACATTTGTTAAGAGCACCTGAAGTTCCAGGCACTGTGAAAATGATGTTTGTAAGGACTTCTCCACAGCAAGAGAAAATGCAAATGGTATTATTCTGTGAAAAAAAATCCAGGGTATAAAATGCGACTATTAGTGATAAGATGAGGGTTTGTCAACAAGTTCACGGAAAATGCATATTGTGAAAAAAGCTGAGCGTGATTTCAAAATTTCTTTGTACCCAAATGAATTTTAATTCCATTTTTCCAAGAGCCCTTTGAAGTCCCCCTACATTTATCAAGCACATACTAGGCTCAAGGCGCTGTGCTCATCCCTTCCGTATCACTCGGCTGAGCCGTCAAACCGGCCACGTGGGAGCCACGAGCATCTCGCACGGAGACGCCGAGCTTAACCGATTTGCCGTGGGGACTCGCCTGCTCCGGGAAGGAGGCAGCAGTCAGAGACAGGAAGTCTGTCCATTACAGAGAAGGGCCCGGAAGGAGACAGCCCTACATTAGCAGGGGCTGCTCGTGAGAGGTGGGGGAGGAGAGCGCTCTCGGTGGGGAGGGGGGTCTGGCCCTGCTAACGGAGAACCTGCCAAATAATCACCCACCCACGTGAGTAATGTGCTTATCTCCCCAAATTCTAAGAAGGCTGGGGAAGCAGCCGGCCTGGGCTGGAGGCCCCGTGAGCCTAACCATGCCAAGCGAGAGCTTTGTCTCAGGCCAGTCACTTGGGGTCTCCAGGGGACTGCCCCGTCCCCTGGGTCTTTTCCTACATTCGGGACAGGGAGGGTGTGAAGGGAAAAGGACCAAGGTGCTAAAAGGCCGTGTGGCCCCTTGATGAAGGAACTTCCCTCCAAGCTCCGAGTGGCAGACTTTGCCTAGGTGTCCTTGGCCAGAGCACGGTCCCAGAACCACCCGGAGCACAGGGGTGGCTGGGAAGTGACGTGTTCTGGCTGAGCACATTGGAACCATGAGCAAAAACAGGATTTGGTTGGTAAGGGGTTGGGAAGGAGGGACGACCAGGAGGTACCTTGCTGTGTCTGCCACACCGGTGGTGCTAATGGATCCTTTATTCTTTCCTGAATTTTCCAAGATCCAATAAAGGCTTGTGGAACCCGAGGGTGTCAGGACCGAGGAGGGGCCAAGTAGTGACGGGCAGGGGAGCAGGCTGGGGCGTTCCCACGCAGGTTCAGGATGCCCCTGAAAGGCAAGCCTCCATCTTCTCATTCCCATGAGAGCCTTGGGCCTTCTGGGGAGTCTAAGAAGTGCCGGGACATTCTGCCCATTTGACGTCTCCTATCCTCTGCAGGAGTGAGAGTGGCTAGATCTGCCCCCCCCCCCAGACACGTGGGGGCCCATGGCAGGGCTGCAGCTCCTGGGTTGGGAGTCATTGAGCCCTCCTCCCCAGCTAGGGCCCTGGCCAAGGTGACCTTGGCTCCTAGAAGGTAGAACAGTACCCCCGGAACGCACAGTCAGTTCCCAGCTCCTGGCAGTGGTGAACGGAACTTGGAAAGATGTCGTCAGGATGAGGCTGTGCTGGATTCGGGGTGCCCCTAATCCCATGACTGCTGTCCTTATACAGAACAGAGAAGAGGCCACGGGGGCACAGAAGCATAGCGGGCAATCAGCAGCCCACGTGCCAGGAGGTGCCAGCAAACAGCAGGAGCCAGGAGAGAGGCAAAGAACCACTTCTTCCCCAGAGCCTCCGGAAGGAAGCAACCCTGCTGGCACCTTGAACTTGAACTTCCAGCCTGCAGAACCCTGAGAGAATGAACTGTCATGGTTTGAAACCACTTTGTGTGGGGGGATTTGTGGTATGTGGTGAATTGTCGTGCAGTGGTGCTATGTTGTGCGGTGATATGTCATGCGTGGTGATTTGTCATGCGTGGTGATTTGTCATGCGTGGTGATTTGTCATGCGTGGTGATTTGCCGTGCAGTGGGGAGATGTTGTGCAGTGATATGCCGTGCGTGGTGATTTGCCGTGCAGTGCTCTTCCTCCTGGACAGGTCTGTGCCAGCTTGTCACCTGCAGCACGTGCTGTGCCCCTCCCCCTGAAGCCACATGAAGTGCCCTGCCAGCCCCCACAAGCCCATGTCCAGGCACGAGGTGCACCAGCACCCTCCCCACACCTACCTCTGGCTCTTTTCACGCACCCTCCCCCCACCCCAGCCCCCTGCAAGCACGCTGCAGACTGCGGTCAGGCAGCCAGGGAGGTTTCCAGCTCAAAGCCATGCAATCTTGAGTAAGAAACAAAACCACAGGTACAAAACCACGTGCACAGAGCCTTGGGACACCGAGTCCAGCACCCACCCCAGTCAGCTTGACCTGCTGCTGCTTCACTCACTGCCCCAGCTGCTTCCTGCCCGGCCCTGGGAGAAGCGGCTGCCAGTGGACTGTCTGGGCAGCGGGTGTTGATGGGGCAAGGGTGAGTGGGAGGGGGCGAGGAGCCTGGCTGTGACACTGCCCAGCTGTGTGACTTAGTTTTCCCATCTGTCAGATGGGAACACTGGTTAAGGAAAGGCCGGGGCAGAGACCCCGAGACACAGCCTTTCCACCGTGGGTGCTAAAGAAGTGTCTGTTGCCTCCCACTTCTCTTTCCTGGGGGGAGTGAGAGTGTGGGAGTGAATGTCCAGCGTGCCCCTTGGACAGCCAGGCCTGCCTCGGCTTCGCCAGGTCAGGCTGCCGCCAGCCGTGTGGCCCCAGTCTGCAGATGGCGGGGAGCGAGGCTTCCCTTGCTGTCCATGCACACTTTCCTTGTTTTCAGAGTGGCTGAGCCTCCCATTCGTGCTGAAAATGAGAGACGCGAGTGAGCGCGCACTGGGCTCAGAGGCGTGGGGCGGCCTTTGGGGGCTGGCAGGGCCCACCTAGGGGGCGGGGCTGCCTCCCTGGATCTCTGATTATGGCTGGGGCCTCAGTGGCCCCCGGATGCTGTTGAGGGTTCCTTCAGAAGGATTACAATGGCGAAAGATAACAGAAAATACCTAAAACGTAATTGACGTAAATCAACACCCACAGAGCTTGCACCTAGGTTAACGAATGGCTTTGCTGGCAGCCGAGATGCCCCTGGAGTCCCCACACCCACCCACCCATCACCACCAGAGCCCCCTCCTCTGCCTGGTAGGGAAACCACTCCCTCCCCACGGAAGCAGGAATCCCTAACAGCACACTGTCCTTCAACTTCACGTGGCTGGAACCATACAGTGTGGATGCAGCTTGTCTGGGGCAGCGGTCAGCTCTTCAGTACTGTAACAAAATACCTGAAACAGGCTGCTGATGGAGGAGGGAGGTTCGTGGAGGCTCACGGTTTTGCAGGTTCACAGTCCAAGACCGGTGGCCCCGTCGGCTCAGCCTCTGATAATGACCATGCTGGCAGAGGGCTGAGGCTGTGCCGAACACCACCAGGCGAGAGGGCGCGCTGAGTGCACACAGAGGATCACCTGGGAAACCAGGAAGCAGCGAGGAAGGCTGGGCCCATCTCAGCTGTTACAAGCAATGCTCTTGGGAGAGGCCACACCCACAGGGCCCAAGGACCTCCCACTAGGCTATCTCTGAACACCGTCATTGGATTACAGTTCTGCCCTCTAGCACCAGGAGCATACACATTTAGGGGTTGTTCTTTTAAGATTTATTTATTTATTTGAAATAGTTACACGGAGAGAAGGAGAAGCGAAGACAGAGAGAGGTCTTCCATCTGCTGGTTCACTCCCCAACTGGCCGCAATGACCAGAGCTGCACCGATCCAAAGGCAGGAACCAGGAGCTTCTTCTGGGTCTCCCATGCAGGTGCAGGGGCCCAAGGACTTCGGCCATTTTCCACTGCTTTCCCAGGCCATAGCAGAGAGCTGGTTCAGAAGTGGAGCAGCTGGGACTCGAACTGACACCCATATGGGTTGCTGGCACTGCTGGCCGTGGTTTTACCTGCTATACCACAGCGCTGGCCCCGCCTTTGGGGTTTTAATGTCTGCGTGAGGTTGGGAGCCAAATCTGGCTCAAACCAGAGTGTGTGATTCCTGTCATTCAACAGCGCACTTGTGAGGTTCATTCCCATACGCAGGTGAAGCAGCCCTTGGCTGTTTTCAGCCCCGGGGTGGTGTTTTGTGAGATGGCAAGTCTACAGTTTGCTTATCCAGGCTTCTAATGGATGGGTCTCTGGGATGCTTCCAGTTTAGGGCTATTGGGGGAGCCGCACCACCTGGGGTCAACGCCAGCCTGCCTCTAAGGGGGGGTGGGACCTGGGGCTAGCGTGTCCTTGCTGCATGCCCCAGTCTTCCTCATTGGTAAACTGGGGATAATGGCAGCCCCTTGCTTAGACTGGTGCAAGGCTCAGACGAGCTCCTGCCTGAGGAGCCTGGAGCAGCCCCAGAGAGCTCAGCGAGAGCTGCCAGTGACTTCAGTCGCTGTCGGCTCCGGCACATCAGTCACTTCCCCGTTCTGTCGTTTGCTTGCCTGTTCCGTGGCCCCGCCCTGCTCAGCCTTCCCTGCATCCAGGATGCCACGGGGAGCTCGAGGCTCACCTTGTGCCGGCCTCTGCGGGGGGTTCAGCGGCACTTGCTCCTCTTCCTGGGCGCCCCCATCACCATCATCATCATCTTGGTGATGGTCACTGCCTGGGCCCTGAGGCTGAGGCAGGAGCAGCCCAGGCTCTTGTGGCCCCCGTTTCTCTGTCCCCTCCACGCTGTCACTTTCTGCTGCACAGCTGGCTTGGACTTGCGGTGACGTAGGGGAGTTACAAGGTCTCAGGAAGGGGAAGACCCGAAACTGACTTCACATGCCCACAGAAATCCCCACAAAAAAAAAAAAAAAAAAAAACCAAGGAGATGACACAAACCATCGTGGGTGCAGGGCAGTGCTTTGGCCAGGCCGCCCTGCCCTCCGGTCCTCTCTGTCCAGACACCTGCCTCCTTTAAAATCTTTGCCACCGAATCTCCAGTGCAGGCTGGGGAAGCTTCATGCTCTGCCTGGAGGGCTTGGCCCTGCCCTGGGACTCACCCACCTCCTTGAAAGGCTAAACTGAGCTCTGCAGTCCTTGGGGGTCACCTCTGGGGCCCGGTGACTTGGTTGGGACAACAAAAGAAGGACTGTGCATGTGTGTGCGCATGTGTGTGTGCGCATGTGTGGGTGTGTGTGCATGTGCGTGTGTAAGTGTGGGTGTGTGTTTGGGAGAAGATTTGAGGGGGACTGAGCTGGACAGGTCGGGGTGGGAGGGGTCTTCTCGCAGACCTCCCACCAGGGCAGATGTGAGGGGACGATTCTTCCCTGAATCATCTTTCCAGGACTACACATGTAATCAACAAACATCCGAACCTAAGTAAATGCACACTCACTCGTTCATGGCGAATGCACACATTGTCAATGAAAAACAGTACTTCTTGCAGATAAGAGTCTAGAACATACTGTGGAGTAAAGATATTTTCTGAAATGCGACTCCATCCTCACAAGCTCCTGCCAAGCCTTTATGCAGATTAAGAGTGAGGACGCTCTCAGCTTTGGCCACGCTGGGGCTGCCCCTGGGATGCCCAAGAAGCCGGGGCCCATTCCAATGCCATCTACCTGTCTACAGCCTCACGGGGAACAGGCAGAAGCGTTGGAAGCAACTCCCATCTGCCTCTTGGGCCGTTCCCTCCCCAGCAGAGCATTCTCTTGGGGGCTGGAGGCTGGGAGGCAGCCCGAGGATTTATGATGCCCCAGGACGGGTCCGGCCTGGCCTTCTGGCTTCTGTTAATGGATAGAAATTAAGGCTTAGTGGAGAAATGCATAAGTAAATCACAGCACAGAACCTTTGGGATCCAACAAATGTGGGCTTGTGTTCTGCCTCTGTATTTGTGTGAACTTGGGCAAAGCCACTCAATCATTTTTAAAAAATATTTATTTATTTAAAATTTATTTGAAAGAGTTACAGAGAGAAGCAGAGACAGAGGTCTTCCATCCACTGGTTCACTCCCCAGATGGCCACAACAGCCACAGCTGTGCCAATCCGAAGCCAGGAGCCTCCTTCAGTTCTCCCATGTGGGTCCAAGGACTTGGGCCATCTTCTGCTGCTTTCCCAGGCCATAGCAGAGAGCAGGATCAGAAGTGGAGCAACGGATCTCGAACCAGTGCGCCCATATGGGATGCGGGCACTGCAGATGGTGGCTTTGCCTGCTCCACCAGAGTGCTGGCCTTATTTTTTAATTTTTTAAAAGTTTATTTGAAAGAGTTACAGAGAGAGAGAGAGAGAGAGAGAGAGGTCTTCCATCATCTGGTTCACTCCCCAGATGGCCACAATGGCCAGAGCTGAGCCTATCTGAAGCCAGGAGCCAGGAGCTTCTTCCAGGTCTCCCACATTGGTTCAGAGGCCCAAGGACTGGGCCATCTTCTACTGCTTTCCCAGGCCATAGCAGAAAGCTGGATTGGAAGTGGAGCATCCAAGACTCGAACTGGCACCCCTATGGGATGCTGGTGCTGTAGGCTGAGGCTTTAACCCACTCTGCCACAGCGCTTGCCCCAAAGTCACTCAGTCTATGTGGGCCTCAGTTCCCCCTTGTGTCAAATGGGCATCATCATACGTACAGCATTTGTGACACTGTAGTAACAAACGGACTCCAAATACAGCGGCTCGGTGTGTGTCGTCTCACACATCAGCCCCAGGAGAGGAGCTGGTGGCAGGCTCTGTTCATGTGGCCACCCAGGGCCTCCCTCCCCTTGGGCATCATCCCCACATGCACGGTCAAGAACAGGTGATTACCATGTTAGTGCAGGAATGGAGGAGAGAAGCAGAGAGAGGGAGAGAGAGAGAGAGAGACTTGTGATAGCATCCCATTGATCTAGGTAAGTTGCATGAGCAGACTAGCTGCCAAGGAGCCTGGCCTATGCCAAGTGACTGCGCAGCCACGTGTCCTGCTCCCGTGCTGTCTCTGTGAGCTGGGAGCTTGCTCCAGACTGCGTAACCAGCTGGCCCCCCACAAGCAGCCCGGCAGCTGGCTTTGGTGAAGACTGAGTCTGATGACGGTCGTACCCAAAGCCCAGGCTCCGGCACCCATCTGCGCTTGAGAAGCGGGGCCTGCTAGCTCATCATTTCAAAGGAATTCCTTTGGGATACGTGTTAGACTATGCAGACAGGGTGCGCATCTTCGTCTCCTTTGGTGGAGCAGGGTGGTAAGGCAAAACTAAAAGGCCCCGTCTCCCAGGTTTGGAGTAGCTCGGAGACTGCGTCGTTCCCAAGGCAAAAGCCCCCTGGAGGACGGGGCACCTGCTCAGGCCCCCTGCAGCTGGGGAGCGTGGGAGGAAGCATCCACTCTAGCGGGGCCCTCCAGGTGAGGCCAAGTTTGCGAGGATTTTGCAATGGCAGGAAGCCCCTGTGACAAACACTGGGCAACCTGTAACTTGGTTCCCACGCCGCTCGCAGTTTCTACTGGCCCCATTCGGCAGGGGGGTGGGGGGGAGAGGGGGGGTTTGCAGGAGGGGAAGGAGAGAGGCCGCAGGACATGGGGGGGGGTCCTCATGGGAGACCGGTGCTCAGTCTCACTCCTGGGCAAATCATCTCAGCTCTCTGAGTTTCATTTTTGCGCATGTACAAGATGGGGCCCAACACAGCGCTTACTTCCTGGGGTGGTGTTGAGGCTGCAGCGGGAGAACCGGTGTGCTGTGGCCTCCGAGGGCTCTGCAGATGTGAGGAATTAGGGTCATTAACTCGAGTGGGGCAAATCCATCAGCAGCGTCAGGTGTGTCCCAGGACTGCGGGGCTCATGTGCCGGGTGGGTGGAGCCCGCGTACCTGTCCGGGAGAAATGCCTCCCCCCACCCCCACCCCGGGGAGTGGCAATGAAGCTGCCAGTCTTCATCAGGAACCGTCTGGAAGCTGCTTCCTTTGTCACAAACTTGGCGCAGCTCAAGCCTCTGCCCCTGGAGTTATTTTCTTTGGGTCTCATAAATCGTTTCTCCCTGGAGGAGACAGAAAACTCCGCATTTCTTTCCACCTGGAACTCACCAGGGGCCTGAGGCTGTTTGTCTGCTGAAGACATATTTGCGTGTCTACACCCTCTGTTCACCCGTGGAACTTTTTTTTTTTTAAAGATGTATTTATTTCCTTGAGAGGCAGAGTTACAGAGAGAGAGGGAGAGACACGTACAGAGATCTTCCATCCACTGTTTCACTGCCTAAATGGCTACGATGGCTAGAGTTGAGCTAATTCGAAGCCAGGAGCCAGGAGCTTCTTCTGTGTCTCCCACGTGGGTGCAGAGGCCCAAGGGCTTGCGCCATCTTCCACTGCTTTCCCAGGCCATTGCAGAGAGATGCATGGGAAGTAGAGCAGCCAGGACTTGAACAGGCACCCATGGGGGATGCTGGTGCCGCAGGTGAATCCTTAGCCCACTGCACCACAGTGCCGGCCCTGGTGAACTGTCTACACCCTCCATTCGCCCACGTAACTTTCATTACAGTGGTGTGTCTACACCCTCCATTCTTCCGTGTAACTCATTATAGTTGTGTGTCTACACCCTCCATTTGCCCGTGTAACTTTCATCACAGTGGCGTGTCTACACCGCCCGTGCAACTCTCATTCCAGTTCCTTGGCATTATGAGACTAAAGCAGGCAGCTGGAGACCAAGGAGTCAGTGCCAGAGCCACCTCGGCTGGGGTGCCGGGAGAGGAACAGCTCCTGGGGGCGCAGGGGCCACCCCACATGCAAGTCCCAGACCTGCCCCCTTGCTTCAAGTCCCCAAAGACAGGGCTGCAGGAGTGCCTTCTGGGAAGAGGCACAACCCAGGATCCCTGTGTCTGGGCAGGAGGACGCCGTCACCGTGTCCCACACTGGCCCCAAGGTGGGCTTTGTTCCTGTCCTCTTGCACCATGGCACGCGCTCGTGTCTGGGTCGGGAGCTAGAGCTGCTCGCAGATTGCTCCCAGCAGCTCTCGGGCGAGTACTGCCCATTTCGCAGATGGGAAAGCTGAGGCTCAGAGAGGTGTTCGTGCCTGGGATTGCTTATAAGTAGCGACTAGAGCTAGTGTGTAAGCCGGTGCCTCCTGGACCCCTGGACAGCCTGGACCCTGGAGGGGAAGTGGTGTCCGGGGAGGGCCCCAGCTGATGTCGCATCCCCTGGAGGGACCGCTCTGGGGTCCACTGATCCGGGCCTGGCGTCTGCGGGGTCTCTGGTGACCCTGTGCCGGCAGTCACGGGTCTGCCTCTCCTTATTTTGCATCAGCCCTGGGCCCTCAGCCCGCAGCCCCCAGATCTCCCAGCCTTCACCTGTGGCTTCCAGGACCTGTCCAAGGTTCTACTCTCCAGATGTTTTTAGCACCTTGTTAGCATCTTAGTTAAAGAAAAAAAAGTGATTAAAATAAACAGGAGTTCTCAGTGGACTAGGACAGGTCGCAGGCCTGCAGTCCATTCCTCAGGACATCTGTGTCCGAGGACAGCATTGGCCCGGACAGAACAGGCAATTCGAAGAGGAAACCTAGATGGCCAAAGGTGCTGGGGAAGATAATCGGTCTCCCAGGGATCAGGGAAATGCAAATTAAGACAACAATAGGACACCATTTCCTTCATCAGATAGGTGGCAATTAAGTCTGATCCCATCTAGTGACAGCAGGGCCGGGGCAGGGTGGGGAAATGTTTACTCTTATCAATTTTCTGTTCCCAGGAGTCAATCAACGCAGCCAGTTTGGAGTGGAGTATGGTAGCGATTATGAAAACAGCTCAGGCCTGGAACTCTGGCACAGCAGGCTAAGCTGCCTCCTGCAACACCTGTGTCCCATGTGGGCACCGGTTCAAATCCCAGCTGCTCCTCTTCCAATCCAGCTCCCTGCTAATGCACCTGGGAAAGCAGCGGAAGATGGCCCAAGTACTCAGGCTCCTGCCATCCATGTGGGAGACCCAGAGGAAGCCCCTGGCTCCTGGATTTGGCCTGGCTCAGCCCTGGCTGCAATCAGCCAATTTGGGGAGTGAACAAATAGATGGAAGATCTCTCTCCCCACCCAGCCCCCTGCTCTGTAACTCCGCCTCTCAAATGAATAAATAAATACTCTTTAAGGGGCCAGCATTGTGGCACAGCAGGCAAAGCTGCTGCCTGCAGTGCCAGCATCCCATAAGGGTGCCATTTGGTGTTCTGGCTGCTCCACGTCCAATCCAGCTCCCCACTACTGGCCTGGGAAGATGATGACAATATCCGGGCCCCTGCTATCCATGTGGGAGACCTGGAAAAAGCTCCTGGCTGCTGGCTTCAGCCCGGCCCAGTCCTGGCCAAGTCCTGGCCACTGTGGCCGTCTGGGGAGTGAACCAGAGGGTGGAAGATCTCTTCTCTCTCTCTCTCTCTCTCTCTCTCTCTCTCTCTCTTTCAAACAAATAAATGAATCTTAACAAATGAATTCTTTTTTTTTTTTTTTTTTTTTGGACAGGCAGAGTTAGACAGTGAGAGAGAGAGAGAGAGAAAGGTCTTTCTTCCGTTGGTTCACCTCTCAAATGGCCGCTACGGCCGGCTTACTGTGCCAATCCGAAGCCAGGAGCCAGGTGCTTCCTCCTGGTCTCCCATGGGGTGCAGGGCCCAAGGACTTGGGCCATCCTCCACTGCACTCCCGGGCCACAGCAGAGAGCTGTACTGGAAGAGGGGCAACTGGGACAGAATCCGGTGCCCTGACCAGGACTAGAACCCAGTGTGCTGGCGCCACAGGCCGAGGGAGGATTAGCCAAGTGAGCTGCGGTGCCAGCCAACAAATGAATTCTAACAAAGAAGAAACCATAGTCCACACGTGTGCACCCATGCACACACACGTGATCACCCATGCACGCACACACTGGTTAGCACCCTCACTTCCCGACAGCTCTTCCAGTACACAAGAGGTGGCGGACCCTGCAGCACCGGGTGGAACAGCAAGCGCCCCGGGTAGAGACGAGATGTGTGTCTGCGGCGGGAGGCTCACACGGATGACGGGACGTTCTCACAACAGAGCACCATGGGGTGGCACCTCGATAAGTACAGACAGGGAAAGAATTCTAGGGCAAAGCGCTGAGTAAGGCGAACACACTCTGTGCCACGTTACGTGGCAGCCGTGCGCAGGAGCCTCATACACCTGCAGGGAGCACTGTTGAGCGAGCCTCCTACCCTTGTGGCAGTTTGCAATGCAGCGCTGTGCTGGAGTCAAGGCCATGGCCCCCGTGGGCAGTGGCTGGGAGAGGGAAGGACATGGAAGACATGGGCCACCTGTGCACCATCTACACTGGGGATCCCTCCTCTTCTTCCTCCTCCTCCTCTTCCTCCTCCTCCTCTTCTTCTTCCCCCTCCTCCTTCTCCTCTTCCTCTTCCTCCTCCTCCTCTTCTTCCTCCTCTTCCTCCTCCTTCTCCTCCTCCTCCTCTTCCTACTTCTCTTTCTCCTCTTCCTCCTTCTCCTCTTCTTCCTCCTCTTCCTCCTCCTCCTTCTTCCTCTTCCTCCTCCTCCTCTTCTTCTTCCTCCTCCTTCTCCTCCTCTTCTTCCTCCTCTTCCTTCTCCTCCTTCTCCTCCTCCTTCTTCTTCAAAGATTTATTTATTTATTTGAAAGTCAGAATTACAGAGAGAGAGAGACAGAGATCTTCCACCAGCTGGTTCACCCCCAAAATGGCCACAACAACCAGGGCTAGGAGGGACAGGTTGAATCCAGGAGCCAGGAGCTTCTTCCGAGTCTCCTATGCGGGTGCAGGGGCCCAAGCACTTGGGCCATCTTCTACTGCTATCCCAGGCCATAGCAGAGAGCTGGATTGAAAGTGGAGCAGCTGGGACTCGAACTGGCACCTATATGGGATGCGGGCACTGCAGGCGATGGCTTTACCCACTACACCACAGCACCGGCTCCCCAAGTGTTATTCCCTTTCAAGTGAAGTAATGGCAGTGATCTTTACCTGAATTTTGTGTGACAAGAATGCACGCTGTGTTACTCATGCAATTAAAACTTTTCATACATTCAGGGAAGTAAGCAGCAGTGTTGAATTGCACGGTAGGGTGATTTGACTAGGATTATCAATATTGCAATGAATATCTCAAAATAACTAAAAGAGGATTTTGAAAGTTCTCATCACAAAGAAGCGATAAACGAATAAGGCAAAGGCTACTAGATGCCCGGGTTTGATTGTTATAAAACATGTGCTTGGATTGCAACCTCACACTGTACCCCATAAATATGTCTGATTATTATGTGTCAATGAAAAACAAAATGAAGGAAATGTAAAGCTTTTAAACAGAAAGGAGCAGAGTTGTAGCTGTGTTCGGGGAACAAAGAAGCGGTGATTCCTTGCAGACTCCGTGCCTGTGTCTCTGCTCTGAAAGCCCCCAAGGCGGTGAGCTGTGAAACTTTAAACAAGGCAAAGCCACCGATGTGTGGGCAGCCACATTTAATTTAATTAATTAATTAATTAATTTTATTTTTGACATGCTGAGTGGACAGTGAGAGAGAGAGACAGAGAGAAAGGTCTTCCTTTTGCCGTTGGTTCACCCTCCAATGGCCGCCGCGGCCGGCGTGCTGCGGCCAGCGCACCACGCTGATCCGATGGCAGGAGCCAGGTGCTTCTCCTGGTCTCCCATGGGGTGCAGGGCCCAAGCACTTGGGCCATCCTCCACTGCACTCCCAGGCCACAGCAGAGAGCTGGCCTGGAAAAGGGGCAACCGGGACAGAATCCGGCGCCCCGACAGGGACTAGAACCCGGTGTGGCAGCGCCGCAAGGCAGAGATTAGCCTAGTGAGCCGCGGTGCCAGCCAGGCAGCCACATTTTAAAAACATCAGTGTAACCCAAACACAGATCAGGCCAAGTGTGGCCCAGTCTATGTAGGGTCATAGTTGACCTACAGTCCATTAGCCAAAGCTGATTTAAAAGGGCTTCCAAGGTTGACATTCGTCATCTCAACAGCAGTTCTGAAGAAGCCCTTTCTCCTCCGTCCCCAGTGCTCCCTGGACCACATTTGCCTTGGAGCCCCCCCCCGCTCCATCCCAGCCTCTCCCCCTTCCCCGACTGTGCCCTGGTTTCCTGCTTCTCGCCCGCATCTCCTTACGGTCTGCATCAAATTCATCTCTCCAGGACCTTTCTATTTATGTTCTGAATTGTGAATCCAGCGCACACACACACACCCAGCGATCAATCCAGGGAAGGGTCTCCCCGCTCTCCGACTCCCGACCCCTCTGATCGCTGGCCCGCCTGCACATTGCAGAAAGCCCTGGCAGAGGCCCGGAGCTCTGTCTGTGCCAGAGTTTGCCCCTGTCAGAGCAGATTCATCAAGGAAGCGGTTTAATTAGGCCTGAGTGCTAACAGCCCTCCTGGTTTTAAAGCAAGCCCCTGCTACTCTGTAGGCTGCTCTCCCTGGGCACAGGATCCTATTTTAACATTGAGTGATTGGCCATGAAACCTTCCCGTGTTAGGCAGATAGATTATCAAGGGAGGCATGTCCACGCAACAAGAGAAGGGCGAGTGTTGGGCACAGTGAGAAAGTTGGGGCAGCCTCAGTTTTATTCTTGTATCTGGTTTCTTTCTCCAAATTTCTTCATGTGAGCAAGGTCTTCAAAAAGTTTATGGAAATGCAGGGCCTGCGCGGTGGCTCAGCGGGTTAACATCCTGACCTCAAGCACCAGCATCCCATATGGGCGCTGGTTCGAGACCCGGCTGCTCCACTTCCCATCCAGCTCTCTGCTATGGCCTGGGAAACCAGTGGAAGATGGCCCAAGTCCTTGGGCCCCTGCACCCACGTGGGAGACCTGGTAGAAGCTCCTGGCTCCTGGCTTCGGATCGGCCCAGCTCCAGCCGTTGTGGCCAACTGGGGAGTCCCAGGGCAGGGCCAAGCAGATGGAAGACCTCTCTCTCTCTCTCTGTGTGTGTGTGTGTGTGTAACTCTGACTTTCAAATAAAAAATAAATCTTTTAAAAAAAGTTTTTGGAAATGCATATTATGAAAACACCCTACCTGGGCTTCAAAATGTTTCACGCCAAAATAAACTTACCTTTTTTTTTTCCTAAAAATAAATAGATTTATTGGAGAGGCAGAGTTACAGACAGAGAGAGGGAGAGACAGAGAGAAATGTCTTCCATCTTCTGGTTCACTTCCCAAATGGCCGCAATGGTGCCTATCTGAAGCAAGGAACTAGGAGTTTCTTCCAGGTTTCCCACGAGGGTGCAGGGGCCCAAGCACTTGGGCCATCATCTTCTACTGCTTTCCCAGGTGCAGGGAGCTGCATCAGAAGTGGAACAGCTGCGACTTGACCAGGTGCCCATATGGGATGCCAGTGCAGTAGGCAGAGGCTTACCCCTCTGTGCCACAGCACTGGCCCCTAGACTTACTTTTTAACATCATTGATCCCTGAATTTTTTGAAGTCTGAGACTTCAGCAAGGCAACATCCACATGGTATCTCGTTCTATCTTTGCTGCGCCACTGAAGAGGTAGCAATTATTTTCATGCTTTACGGGAATAGTCGGAGGTGCAGGGAAGCCAAGTGAAGACTCACCGAGAGTAGCTTGGCTCCTGAGTGACCGAGCCTCTGGGATCTTTTCACTCTCACTGGACTGGGGGACGACAGAGCAGAGCTCAGCCCCTCCCTTCCCGGTCTGTAGGAGACGGGGCGTGTTCCTCAGGTCTCTTCGGCCTCAGCGCTCCCTTTTACAGGTTAAGGTCGTAAAGACGTTAGCGAAGGCATTTGGACAGAGATCAAGTCAAATTACACCTGTGGAAGTCGCTGGGCGCCTGATAGGCGGTAGGTATACTGCATGCCTTACTGTGTACCAGGTTCGTTATTTATTTATTTGAAAGAGTTACAGAGAGAGGTAGAGACAGAGAGAGAGTCTTCTATCCGCTGGTTCACTCCCCAAACGGCCGCAACAGCCGGAGCTGCACTGATCCGAAGCCAGGAGCCAGGAGCTTCCTCCAGGTCTTCCACGCAGGTACAGTGGCCCAAGGACTCGGGCCATCCTCCACCGCTATCCCAGGCCACAGCAGAGAGCTGGATCAGAAGAGGAGCAGCCAAGACTAGAACTGGCGCCCAAATGGGATGTCGGCGCTTCAGGCCAGGGCGTTAACCCACTGCACCACAGCGCCGGCCCCCCAGGTTCGTTTTTACAGAAGGACAAACCATGACCAGCGTGAGTGGGAATGATTTCGTAGATCAGCTCGCTTACTGCTCACCTTGACGGCCTCCTTGCTTCTCTCTTCGTATTATGGACGCTAGAGAGCTGAAACCAGAGCTCCCTTCCCCAGGTTTCCTTGCAGCTGGAATCTGCCGCTGATCTGAATTCTCCCACGTGGATGTACCACGCACATCTGGAGCGAGCAGCAGAAGTCGATAGCCGCGCACAGCCAGATGGCCAGGGATGTGGGCGTCGGCTCGGGGAGAGGTGCAGGGGTCTGTTGCTCCGTATCCCAGGTTCTCAAGAGTCGGCCATGGCGAAGCTGGGTTCACAGTACAATAGGGTTGTGCCAGGTAGCCCTCTGGCTACGCTATTTCTTGTAGCATTTGAATTCGATTCTCTCGCCCTCCCAGACAGCCTGGGAGCCACGCAATCCTCCTTGATCAATCTCTTTCTGGTTAACGCTCCCCGCAGCAGTCTCTATTGGTTAGCACCAATATTCAAAGGCGCAGGGGACTGGAAATGCTAGCCTTTGAGTGTTCCAGGTGCATGGGCGGTGCTCTGAACTCACGCACATTTCTGTCCGCTGTGTGTTTGCAGCGTGCACCGTCATGGCGAGGAGCAGAATACTGTCAGGGAAGCCAGACCATTTCTGAATTTTCATTCTATGAGCTGTTTTAGCCATCTCCGGTAATTTTAACCTCACAATCCTGACACGTTGGGAGATTTTGAGTGCAACGTTCACAGGGGGCATTTGAACATTTAAAACCCAAGTCCTCATTCTGCAGAACAGGCGAGGAAATTGCCACGTCTCTGGGCAGGCAGCACACCATCACGCGTGGTTCACTCTGGTCTCGGTCCGAGAGCTGAAAGCCAAGATGGAATGTTTGCACGAGAGAAACAGACATGCTACGTGATCCAGAGGTAGTGCTGGACCTCTCACAGCATGATAGAGGGAGAATGGGCTGCATGGACAATCGGCACCGGGTCTCCGGGTCCCGGCTCTGCCACACCCTGGGGGGCCCTGGACCAGGACAGGACGGAACAGCTCCACTGCCTATTTTGCTGTGTGTGGATTAAACGAGACACCACGTGGGAATGGCCCCAACGCACAGGACGGACCCCCTGGCAGCTTCAGCGAGCGGAACCGCTAGCTACATTCCTCAAGGGAATCTCCTCTTGCCACCTGGGCCACCTGCTTCTTAGCTTCTGAAACTCGGGTTTTTGTCCGAGGGTTCATGCTTCGTAGAAGGACATGGCCCGCTTCTCCCGCAAGCTCCATGACAAGCGGGCTTGGGCGTGGTCACTTGCTAGTGAGACCCCCTCGGTGGGTTTGGAGATGCCAGGGTCTGGGGGGGTGAGGATCGCAGGAGAAACAAGCCCATCAGCCGTCCTGGGGGCCCTGCCTGGGACTCCATTGGGTTCTGCAGGCACCTGTGAGCGCCGACTGAAAACCCGCCCGTGCTCACCTCATCCCGGACAGCCCCTCCCAGCTCCCACACCCTCACTCCATCTTCTGCACTTCAGGTCCTCCCCTGAGCTCTCTGCCGCGACCCCAGCTGCTCACCCCCACCGCCAGGAACTCTGGGGTCTGCTTTCTGCACGAACTCCACTCGGGCCTGTGGGTCAGAGGTCACCATGGCCCGTGGTTCCCTGTCGTGGGGCGAGCTCAGGCCAGACTTGCCCCAGCCACACTTGGCCCTGGCCCTCAGGATGTGCCGCAGGGCGCCCTGGACGCTTCCTGGGAGGCAGGGGTCGCTAATTTCCCCCCAACCTTCAACTTCCTCTGCCTGCCGTAGACATGACAGTCCCAAGCCTCCCTTGCAGCTATGTGGAACCATGCTACCAACTCCTGCTCTTTAGAATGTAAGAGGGTCTTTCTGGGATGTATCCTCAGAAGGAGGGGCATGGCCTTCTTCTCCCCCCAAGCCCCAACCCCTTGTTTTTCTATCTTTCTAGAGCTGAAGATGAGATGGCTGGAGCTGTGGCAACCATCTGGGATGGTGCGGTAGTAGTCAGTACTGGCTACTAAGTGGGTGGGTGAAGCCTGGGATTCCAAAGGCAACAGTATTGCTACAGCAGTCTCCGATTGCTGGCCTGCGGCCCTCAGTTACATGAGGGAGAAACACATTTCTTCCCCGTTAAGTCCATGTCATTTTGAATTTCTTAATTTGAAACTAATCCTGACTGGGATATAGACAGAAACTCCAGCGTGCCGTGGCATAAAAGATGGCAAACCTGGAGGTGGGATTTTTTTATCCACCACACTCATCATCCGTCTCAAGAGCCACAGTGCCCACCGGGCCCTGTGCTCTCCCACACGCGTGCTTCGTGATTTATCTGGAGTCACAGAACTGCCCAGAACGCCGCTGAGAGCTGCAAGTGACGTCTTCAGAAACACAAACGTGCGCACGGACGTGCAGGGTCTTGCACACAGCATCGGGTGGGTCCCGCGGCCCGTGCTGCCCCGCGCGCTCCGGGCACCCGGGGACAGGACTGGCTGGAAGTTTGAAAACAGCTCTCGGCTTTGGGGTTAGCCCAGCACTCTCAGGTTGTGGGAGTTTAGATTATTGTCTCAAACTACTGTTCAACTCCATCCAACTGGGAGCAAACCCAAACGCACCTGCAAGAAGACTCAACACGGTACACTTGCAGCTACGCCTCTCTCTAGAACATACAGCGACACAGAAATGTATGTAAGTATGTAAACATGTTGTAGCAATCTGTGTGTACACGCATGTATCTGTATGGGTGTTTCTTATATGTATATATACACATGCATGTGTGCACGCAATAGGGATACATGTATAACGTAAAAGTAAGTGGAATTAAGACATGTTTGTTTTGGTGTAAAAAATTTAAAGCCACGTATAATTTTTTCATTGTATGCATTTTCCATGACCTTCCTGGAGACCCCTCATAGACAGTGCTGGGTTTTTCTGTGTGTTTTTTTTTTGTTTTGTTTTTTTTTTTTTTTTTTTGGCTTGATTGCAGTCAGAGGAGCACACGATAAGCAGAGACCTTGGGCATCTGGGGGTCGGGAAGGGGTCTTTGTCCCCTTGCCAGTCCCAGTCCTTAAATCTTCAGGTCCACCCCTAATTGGCACCTTTCTGGCTAAGGCTGACGACTCGGCCTGCTGAGTGACCCTCGCATAAATCCAGCACTCTGGGCGCGGGTGCGGGCGGCGATGGGGAGAGGTGCTTAGCACCCCCCAGCACCGCGCTGTTTGCCTTCCTTAGATAAACAGAGGTAAATCTCTGTCATTGTCCCTGCACATATTCCTGTCGGCACTGCTAATGAGGTGAGTGCAGACTGGGGGCAGAGAGAGAGGGAGAGAGAGAGAGAGAGAAAGAGAGACAGCCCAAGGGCAGGTGGCTCAGATGGGCACATTTGGCCACTTGGAGCTTGCCCGGATTTTGCGAAAACTTGACCTTCCTTGTTTCCCTAGCTGTCTCCACACTGGCACCGATGCACCTGCTCTGACAAATAAGAGCTGAGTAAGAAGCTTTGGCTTCCCAGGCGCAAGTTTTCCACGGGTTAGGTTAGCTATAAATTAACCCGGCTGCAAAACATATAAATAAATGAGTGGCTTTGTTCAGAGCCATCTCCAGCAGGGCTCTGCCTGCTGGTTACGGAGCCCGCGGCCGCTCCACTGCCCAGCGCTTTTATAAATACTAATGAGTGACATATTGAGAAAAATTGTACCTACGAAAGCAAAGTCTTCTTCCATGCAAATCAGGCCCCAATTCCCTCCAGATAAGCATCTTTTTGATGGAACACATGCAAAATCTCCAGCTCTTAATTCTTTCATTAGTATTCCAGGCAGATGGCTGCCAAATAACAGAGAAAACTGTCTGAATCGCTGTGTCTGAAACCTAATATTGATTTGTTTAATAGTGTCAGGAAGTCAAAATTCACAAATCTCCTGTCGATTGCTTATGAGGCAGTTAGCAGAGAATTGGTTGCCCCTGCTTAATTAATAACTCATTACTGAAATTTGATTATATGCTTGAATGCTTTAAATGGGCCCCAGCACGGCGTCTGCAAAGCGGCGTGGCGGCTAGGTAAGGCGGTGGTGCAGAGCGTCCGGGGCTCGGCTCCTGCCTAGAACCCCGCCACCGGCACCCGCCGCCCAGGCCTCTCTGCCTCTCCTCCCCAGTGCCTCCCCCCTGGTGCGCGCATCTTCATGTCCAAGGGGCCATGCGACCGCAAGGACAGGACACAGGGTGGCTTTGAAATCTGGGGTGCAGACGTTTCGAGAAAGAACACGGGAAGGGAGCCGAGGAGACGCCTGGGTGTCATTGTCTGTGGGGCCCAGACTCTGAGAACAGGGAGAGGATTAGCCGGCGCTGGAAATTCGCTCTCCCTTAAGTGTTGTTGTTTCAAAAAAATAATAAATTATGGTGTAGTGCGTCGCCCGCTGTGGACAGAGGGACGTTATCTGACCTGGGTCTGTGAGGCTGGGGGTCTGGGGGAGGAGGGGCCGCCCCAGGGAGTCCAGGGCCTGGGACAGAGGATGGGGTGTCTCTGCTGGGTCCCCCCTGAGAACAGGGCTGGGCCAGGTGTGTAAGAGAGGGCGGATCCCGGCAGGTGAGTGACGTGGGCCCTGCCCCCACCTCTGCCCCTGCTGATCAGGCTTTTGAGAGGGGCTAGCTCTGGGCAAGCATGGGCCCTAGTCTCCCTCTGTGTTTTTCTTGTTTGTTTGTTTGTTTGTAAGATTTATTTATTTGAAAGACAGAGTTACAGAGAAGTAGAGCCAGAGAGAGAGAGAGAGAGAGAGAGAGAGACCATCCGCTGGTTCACTCCCCAAATGACCACAACAGCCAGAGCTGAGCTGATCCAAAGCCAGGAGCCAGGAGCTTCCTCTGGGTTCCCCACGCAGGTGCAGGGGGCTAAGGACTTGGATCATCTTCTACTGTTTTCCCAGGCCATAGCAGAGAGCTGGATTTGAAGAGGAACAGCCGGGACTAGAACTGGCGCCCATATGGGATGCTGGTGCTTCAGGCCAGGGCTTTAACCTGCTGAGCCACAGCGCCGGCCCCTCTCCCTCTGTTTTTGTCTCAGGTGAGTCAGGAGGAGACAGCAGGAGGGGTTCATATCCACAGCTGCTTCTCTTCCTATTTCCTGCTGGCCACTGTGGCGGGGGATGGGAGAGGCGGCCGTGTGGGGAGAGGAATGGGTGTCCCCCTGGGGCACCTCCCTTTAGGAGAGCATGGGGTAAAGTTCCCAGGCTAGCCCAGAATCAATGCTTTTTTTTTTAAAAAAAAGATTTATTTATGTATTTGAATGTCAGAGTGAAGGGGGGCGGGGGAGGAGGGGGCCGACTTCCACCCATGCTGGTTCTCCCCAGATGGCCGCAACAGTCAGGTCTGGGCCAGGCCAATGCCAGGAGCCAGGAGCCAGGAGCCAGGCTCCCCAGACTGGCCTCAGGTGGGTGGCAGGAATCCAAGTATCAGGCCATCTTCTCCACTTTCCCAGGTGCATTAGCAGGGAGCTGCATGGGAAGTGGAACAGCCAGGACTCAAACAGGTGCTATGACTTGGATGTTGCAAATGGCGGCTTAACCCCTTGCAGCATAAGCTGCCCGGAAAAGGGTTATTGTGCTCACAGAGGATTGAGCTCTGACTTAACAGCCAGATGGGGCCCCCACGGAACAAGGATGGTGTCACTGGAGGGAGCCCAGGGAACACTCTCTCTGTCACTTGTAAGTCAACTTGGACTTGCTTGGGTCACCTGCGACCTGGACACCGCCAGTGCATTACCGCATTGCTTCAGAACACTGCTCTTCTGGGGCAATGGGAGTTCGCTCTGAATCCCTACAGCTGACTCATAGAAGAACTTCTGGGAGCCAAGGCTTTGTCCCTGAGAGCTGCCTGGCACCAGGTGCACCCCTGGACATCAGGCCGTCTCTTGGCCGTCATTCTACGCGGGTTCCTGGCGCCCACGGGCCCTGGCGCCTCTTCCAGGAGCTGTGTGATCTGATGTGTCTGATGGTGGCCAACGAGCAGCTGGGGGCAGCGCAGGGCCCCAGGGCAGGGCACACAATGTGCCTGCGAGATGCGCGGGGGACACAGGTCACGACTGCCATGGTCACGAGCGGGGGAAGGAGCAGAATGGGGCCATGAAGGGTGGGTCGCATTTCCCGGGGGTGGTGGAGCATTGGGGCCAGCTCAGGAAGGGCTGGTCAAGGGTAGCTGTGCGGCCAGCGACTGGCCAGGCCTGCTGGAGCGCAGGGTAACCTGACCAGCCCGTCTCCTGCCTGTGGTCTTAATTGAACCAGTCAAGCTTTCAAAATGAACAGTTGATCATTTGATTAAGAAGGGCCTTTGGCTCTTTCAAGACCCACGGAGAGACTGATTGTTATCAACATGGATCAGAATGGCTGGCGTGAGGAATGCCGGCCCGCGCTGGGTCCTAGCCGTGGCTGGGGGCCAGACTGCCCTGTGCCTTCGTAACCCAGTGTCCCCCCGTCGCCTGGGTGCTGAGGGTGGGGGCTGGAAATCACCGCTCGGCTGAGGGTGGCTGAGTCCCACAGCCTTGCTCAGTGCTGCTGGTGACAGGAGCTTTATCAGGCTCTGCTTCAAAGGTAAAACCCGGATGTTCCCGCCAGCTTCCCAGAAATCTGGACTTGACCTAATCGGCTCCAGTGCAAGGCACGTTTGCTGGTGTCTGCTGGGAAGCTGATTTGTCAAAACGCTGTTCAGGATTTTCAGTTCTAAAAAAAAAATAGAGTCAACTTAAAAAAAAAAAAAAAAACCTCTAATTTATTATGCTTGATTACGCAGCTGGAATGGGAAGGTAGCTGCTGTTTGTAGTTAAATAACTCCGCACAATTTCTTAAAGAAATGATCTTCAAAGCTTTAACGGGTCAGTGGCTCAAGTACAAAGGAAAGATTGATTTTCATCCTCCTACCCTTTGTTCCCAGAGTTTAAAACAGACACGTTTGGGTAAATTAGTTTGTCTATGTTATTAATGGAAGAAGTTATTAAAAGCCCATAAATATACAGTGGTATCTCGCTTAAAAGGCCAAATGTGTTTGAAAGGAAAATAAAGTGAGAAAGACACTGTGGAAAAACCCAGAAGGATCCATGGGTTATTACTTCATTTCTACACGCGAATTTGGATCAGGGAGCCAGGGAACAGCTGGCTCTGGGTAGCCCCCAATCGGTGGGAGAGACACCCATGGAGGGAGACACCTGCGCTGGTCCAAAAATCGCTGCAGCTAGCGAGAGCATTCGGGGTTGGCGCGCCGCAGGCTGTGGGTACGCGTGGTGAAGGGTGCTGGAAAGATGTGCTTGTTCCTCCACACATGGGATGAGAGAGGAACGTTGGGTGGCTGAGAAGGCAAATGATTTCTCTGCCCAAAGGGCCTTTATGGGAGAGCAGACCTGGGAGGACTCCACACAGAGGGGCAGAGGACCCACAGCGGGGGACTGTGCCCAGGTGGCCTGGGATTTGTGGCTTCGGGGTGTGTGTATACGGGCGCATGTCCACCTGTGCACAGCACTTCCCAGTTTATAAAGCCCTGATTTTGGTATCTCCTTGGTACCCCACAGCAACCCTGGGAGTTAGGGTGCACAAGGCCGGGGAGCCTGACCTTGCAGATGGTGAAAGTCAAGTGCAAAGTGTTTTTTGGCCCTGAGTAGGAGAATGAAATACAGGAAAGCGAGGAGAAGCCGAGAGAAGCAGCCCCAGTCACCACCAGACGGCGTCCACTGTCCCGGCTGCCTTCCCTTTGGGCTGTTCTCAGTGGCCACACACAGCTGTGCTTCTAGGCACACGCACAGACACACACATGCACACGCAACACACGCACACGCATGCACACTTACTGAATACTCACCACGCCAGAGGCTATTAAAAGTGCTTTTCCCAAACCGATTCATTTACTGCTCGAAACAGCTATGGTGGGAGCACTACCAGGCCCTCTGTTTACAGAGAGGTTTGGGTTTGCCCCAGGTCACACCAGCAGTGAGGGTGGGGTGGCTATGGCTTGAATCCAGGAAGACCAGCTGGCTCCAGCCCCTGTCGTGGGTCCCTAGCCAAAGACTCTGTGTTCAGCCTCTCTGCTTCTGAGACTCCCGTAACTGGGTTCAGTCCCGTTGTGTCTACACTATTGCCTTTCTCCAGCCAGCATTGCCCTGTGAAAAATTCTGCTGCAGCAAGAGCTTCTAAAACGGCGTGCAGCTGGGCCCAGCATTGTGGTAGAGCAGGCAAAGACACCAGCTACTACGCCGGCATCCATATGGGCACCAGGTCTAGTCCTTGGCTATTCCATTTCTGATCCAGTTCCCTGCCCATGTGCCTGGAAAGACAGAGGAAGACGGCCTAAGTACCTAGGCCCCTGCCACACCTGTGGGAGACCCGGATGGAGTTCCAGGCTCCTGGCTTCAGCCTGGCACAGCCCTGGCCGTTGTGGCCATTTGGGGAGTGAACCAGCAGTTGGAAGATCCCCCCAAACTCGTAATTTTGCCTTTTATATAAAAAAGGAAATATAAACAAAAAAACTGTAAAAAAATAGTGTTTAGCACTGTACCACCAGTTGGAGAAACTGTGGCCCGGGGTAACCACCTTGTGCGGAGTCCCACAGCTCAGGACTGATTGGCTCAGAGTTCTGAGCGCTCCTCCCCGTGCACGCTGTCAAGACAGTCAGGAAACAAAGCCAAGGAAAGCCTGCATCCCAAAGGAGATAGCGTCTTCTCTCAGATGAGCTCACAGGACGATGACTTTCCTTGTCATCCCAAAGGTCCTCCTCCTAAACACTTTGCAAGAAATTCATTGGCAACTCTAGACAGAAGAGCTCTGTGTCCCCTGGGTGTACTTCTTTCCTGTCCTCTGTCCTGCCATTTCCTCCTTTTCCCCTTTGCTCCTGGGAAGCTCCGTGTTACCTCTGAAGCTGAACAATAACAGCCATGCGGTCCTTGTGACCCACGCATGCCTCTCTTGCTCGCCTTCAACCCGATGGCCTGCTCTCATTTGCATTTTCCATGGCAGGGGTTAGCGGGTCTGCTTGGACAGTGATGGCCCTCGGGCAGCCGCCGCACCTGCTCAGGGCTGGCAGCTTCACACGGAGGGCAGAACCGAGAGCATGACTCTTGAGCACTCGGTTGTGTGCCCTGTGTGACTGCTTGCAACGGTCACTTACTCTTTGTCCCAGGCATTCTGGGAGGAGAGGAGGCACGTGCTCAGCCCTGTCACACAGCTGGCGATGCCAGGACTAGGGAGGGAATGGGCCGAAGTGAGGTCGTGCCCAGGCATCCCCGCACTGCCTGCGACTCCTCTGAAACCGCCAAGCCGAAACAAGAATTCCCTCCTTCCCCCTTCTCGTCCTGCCCTTCCCTTGTGTGTGGGAGTTTCCCACAATGCACTGGGACCTGAGCCGATTGGAGTTATTATACTAGGCAAAATTTTTTTATGCCCTAATAAATTATGACGAGTGAAACTGGTTTTCCATTTACAATGGTAATATGATAGGCCCTTTTAAATAAATGTATCAAAGTTATTTTTTAAAAGCAAATCAATTGACAGTAAAATTTCGAGTGAATAATAGAAAGGTCGGTGTGCAGATCTGGTCAAAAAGGGGCACGGCTGCTTCCTGCTCTGGTCATTGTTCCTGGCAACACTCAGCTCGCTGCCAACCTACAGCTGCCTTTGCAGCTCTGAGAGCTAGGCTCACAGAGAAGATTCTAGAAGATCAAATTGTTCTCAAGCACCAAAGGAATGAATCACTACCGTGAAGATTTCTGGTCAACAATGACAGAGATCCCTTAAGTCCGAGAGGCAATCCATCCTCCCAGTCAATTATCCAAAGATCAGGTGATGCTGGGAAGCCCAGGGTAGGTCCCCTTAGCCGTCACGGCAAGCCAGCTCGTCTCTGCACTGCTATTTGTTCATTGTGAATGGGTGATTATGGTCACCTGGCTGGGTGTAGGTCAAGGTTGCTTCTGGGCTGCTCAGGCTTGCCTCACCAGAAGTTGCACTATTCTTCTCTCTTGTCCTTGTCAATTCTAGTCACTCAAATTGATTCACCCTCAGGTGGCCTTGGGTGCAAAGGACCCAGAGGGATGAGCTCTGAGAGACACCCAAGGCTTGGTAAACCCACTGTGCCTACAGCAGTTGCTGTGTGGGCCCCTGCTTGTCTGTCTCTGGGATCAAGGTCTGGCAAACAGGTAATAGCCTCACAGCACGCTATGTGCACAAGACTTCAGAGGCCAGAGCCGGGCTCCGGGAGGGCCAGAGGGCCACTGCTGGCCTCTGGCATTTATAGGTGGGGATGATGGTCAGCAAGGGACAGCCCCAACAGGCAGGGTCCCCCAGGCCACTGAGGTTTGGGCCCATGACCTCGAAGTCTGGAGGTTTCTAGTTGCCCAAAAGGCAGTTCCTAAACACAGTCTGCCCACCTGTCTTCTCCCTCACCTTCCTCCCTTTTCCCAGCCCTGTCTCCTTTGTGATGATGGGATTTGCCATCTCCCAGGAAGGCTGCCAGGCTCACGGGAGCCGCATGCAGGGATCCCCACAGCTGACCATCCCACCCAGAGGAAGCACCCTTAATACTTCTCCTGGGACCGCAGTTGTCACCTGGGGCTCTCCCTGGGAGTGAGCATCCCTTGTAGGCATAGTTCCCAACCTTTACCACGGCTGAGGATTGATAGGTGGGTGTCCCACAGAATCTTAACCACTCAGCCCGAGGCCCACCCCACTGCACTGATTCTCAGTCTTTAAGTTCCCAGGTGTATGCCACAGAATGTTGGAGCAGGCGCTGTTCAGGGTGTCCCCTTGCTGCGATGGCACTCCACGGCACACAGGTCGGCCCCCCCCCGCTCCACCGCCACACCCTCAGTCCTCAGGACCACTTTCAGGCCCGCAGCCAGGGACCGCCAGTGCTGTTTAACCTACAAAGTGGGGCAGCTCGCAGAGCTCCAGTGCTGGAATGCGGTGGACACAGACTGAATGAACGCGTGTTGGGGAGTTAGAGGGTGCTGGTCAGATGCTGAGTGCCCTCAAACGGCAGCCATGCTATTTTCTTGTTTTCCTTTCTTTTTGAATATTCTCTCCACAGGGCCTTTGGCATGCAATGGGTTAAGCCACTGGGTGGGGTGCCAGCATCCCATAGGGGCTCCCGGTCAAGTCTCGGCTGCTCTGCTTCTGATCCAGTTCCCTGCTAATGCACCTGGGAAGGTAGCCGGTGATGGCCCAAGTACTTGGACCCCTGCCACACATGTGGGAGACCTGGATGGAATTCTTGGCTCCTGGCTTTGGCTTGGCTCAGCCCTGGTTGCCGCAGCCATTTGGGGAAGGAACCAGTAGATGGAAGATCTCTTTTGCCTGTCACTCTGCTTTTCAAATAAATAAATCTTTTTAAAAAGACTTTATTGAATGAGTGCAAAACTTAGAATGCACGGGACTGCCAGGAATCCACCTGTTTGGTGCAAACCCTCGAGGCCTGGTCTCACGGATGGCTTGGGGATGTGTTGGAGTCAGTGCTCATTGTAAAACAGGCAGCTTTAAATTGGTAGCCTTAACAGCCACCAGTGACATCCCCATCTGTGGTCGGCACAGGGGCCGGGTGCAGCTGGGCAGGTGTTTGCTACGTGAGCTTCCTCACGTGCCTGTGGTCAGCGGCAGGTCAGGGAGGTGGCCTTGACTTCTGGAGGTCGCCTGGCTATTACCCAGGCACTGGGGACAATGGGGCCATTGATCTCATCATCCAGCAGGCTGGCCTTTGCTTGTTTGGGTGGTGGTGGTAGGACACGGAGAGGGAGAGGGAGAGAGGGGGAGGGGGAGGGGGAAGGGGAGGGAGGGGGAGGGGGTCAGGTCGGGGAGGGGAGGACTGAATCAAGTTACAGCCCACATTCAGAAGTACCTGATACCAAGTTCCTCCCTGCCTCTGGAGGGAAGGGGCTGTGAAGACTGCAAGGGCCATGGCAGTGAGGAGAGAGATGGGAGGGCTGGCGATCAGCAGCTAGGAAAGGTGTGAGGTGAGTAAGGAAACCCCACACGCTGAGGATTGGGGGAATTCTGCTTGGCTTCCCGGCTGCCGGCTGGCAGTGGAGACAGATCTGTAGGCAGCAGGGGCAATGGAGAGGGGAGTGAGGTTGAGGGCCTGACCCACCACTGGCCAACCATGTGACTTTGCGGGAGACAGTGGCTCTGGCTTAACATCACCCACGTGTAACATGGGATCACAGTTCCTGTCTCATAGAAGCTTAGAGAGCCGATGAGTATGGCTTGTGTCAGGCATTGGAAAAACATCTGCAGCAGTGCAAGATGCATGTAAACCAAGCAGCAAATAACAACGTATATTTTTGGAAGGTACTGAATAATAAGGAGTAATTAGAATTTCTTCCTAGCAAATGAGCTTGCAATTTCCTATCTGGAAGGCAAAGGGACATCGCAGGTTGGTACCAGCAAAGCTGTCAGCTGCGTGATGGAATTGAGAATTTGGCCATCGGAACTGGTCACTGCCACTTGGCCAGCCCTAGACATCTCCCAGCATTCTGCTGGTCTGGCAACACTCAGCCCAGGATGCCAGGGAGGTGACTGAAGAGGCCAGGCAGCCTCCCACGGGGCTTAGGAAAACCTCCTTGGGCTTGTCTTTTGCGGTCACATGCTGATGTCTCTGGGAAGAGGAAGATCAGGAGGGAGACCAGAGACCTGTGCTGAGGTGTAGACCAGCAGCCTGCAGTGTAGACTGTGTCTGTGCTAATACGATGGGCGCTGGCCACACGCGGCTGCCGAGCACGCAGAATGTGGGAGATGCAGCTCTGGAACAGAATCTGTCATCTGCACCGCCTGCACTGCGCCACGTAACCGGTGGTGACCACAGCGGCCAGCACGGTTCCAGGCAGCTGAGCCTCTGAAGAGGCGGGCCTTGGGGACAGTGAGTCATGTGCCCATCATCCCTGAGTGGTGTGAGGACGCTGTCCAAGGGCGGCGTGGGTAGGGGTCAGCCCAAGGGCCACGTGAGAGTCTTCCACATTGTTGCTGGGTTCCTTCCTCCCTATTCCAAAACCAGGAGGGGAAAAAGGGAAAGAACAACTCGGGAGGCCCAGAGTGCAGCAGCGGCTCAGCTCCTCAGCCTCCCTCCCCTCTCCCAAGGGGCACAGCCACCTGCGGCTCCAGAAAGGCCCACAGCTCAGCGCGCCACCTCGTCCTTTCCCGCGCCGAGGGAAACAGGCCTCAACTGCCTGTCTGGGAGAGGAGAGGACCTCAAGGGCAGGGTAGAAGGGTTCCTCTCACGCAGATGGTTGAGTTGTGAGTAAAGGGGGCCATGTGGCCCAGTGTGGGATCTGAGTACACTGAGATTGCCCAAGTGCCAATGCACATGTACATACATACATGCACCCCCGCACATGCACACACGTGTACTCACACATGCACATACATGCACACCCATACATGTGCACACACTTGCACCCACAATGCATGCATACATGCACTCACACATATGCACCCACACATGCATGCATGCACACATGCGCCCACACGTGTGCATGCACACACACCCACACATGTGGGCACTCACACACATGCACCCACACATGCATGCATGCATACATGCACCCACACATGTGCACACACATGCACTCACACATATGCACCCACACATGCATGCATGCACACATGCGCCCACACGTGTGCATGCACACACCCACACATGTGGGCACTCACACACATGCACCCACACATGCATGCATGCATACATGCACCCACACATGTGCACACACATGCACTCACACATATGCACCCACACATGCATGTATGCACACATGCACCCACACGTGTGCATGCACACACCCACACATGTGGGCACTCACACATATGCACCCACATGTGTGCACATACACATGAACTCACACACATGCACCCACACATGTACATGCACACATGCACTCACACATATGCACCCACACATGTACATGCACACACACCCACACATGTGGGCACTCACACACATGCGTCCACACATGCATGCATACATGCACCCACACGTGTGCACATACACATGCACTCACACATATACACACACACAAGCATGTATGCAAACATGCGCCCACACGTGTGCATGCACACACACCCACACATGTGGGTACTCACACATATGCTCACACACCTGCACCCACACATGCGTGTATACACACATGCACCCACACATGTCCACACACAGAGTCTGTATGTGAAGGATGTTTCTTGTGGAGTGCTGGGACAAGAAGCCCTGGTCTGGGAGAAGCGGAAGTTTCAATTTTGCTTTAATGGGGTTCAAGAAGATGACAAAGCAAATCTGCCTCAGGGCTTGCTTTTGAAACTCACATTGGAATTTATTTCTGCCTGGTCCCCAGGTCGCAGCAGGAGCTACTGGGAAAACTGGAGGTGGATTTTTATAAGGGTTCTCCCCAGTGCCTTTCAGTTCCAGCAGCCAGAAATGGCCCGAACCAATCGAGTGAGCGAAAGCCCCTCTGCGCCACTTCCTCCGTTTCAATCCCCTGGCATTTCGTAAAGTTGGGGCATTGCAGGCAAGCGTTCCCGTGTCCTTTAAAGGGGAGACTCATTCTAGATCCTTCCATGAATTGACTGCGGTGGGTACCAGTGGCTCCTGCATGGCTTTTTGCCACGGCAAGAGTGAGATTACTTCTCTGCTATCGCCGTAATTTACAGGGCTCACATAACCATGTAACGACTTGGTGATTACATGGAAAATATCGTACAAATACACAGTAATTACAAGTTCATGCAGATTACTTGGTATATGCATTTGAAGTTACCGAGTAGTTCAAAGATTAATTATCCTGTAACTGGCAGTATTTAAATCATTTTTCCCCCCTATCCAAATACATCGAGGCTGACTTCAAGGCTAGCTAGGAGGGGATGCGATGAGTATGATCTGAAAAGAAAAAATGACATTTGACAGGCATGGATTATCTAAAGCGTGCCTCTGTGAGTTGAGCGGCCTCTGCACTTTGATGCAATGGTGGGGGAAAGAGCAGAGGGCTGGTGTGTCGAGAAAGGTGCTGAACAAAGTAAGGATTTCCTGCTGGCGACTTGAAATTTAAACAAATAAGCATTTGAATGGCGGCCCAGGCGTTGCGTTCCGAGTTGTGTGCATTAATGTCAACATCTGGTACCAACATTTTGACAATTCTATTAAAATGCCCCAGCATTCCCTATCTAACACCTGTTAGCTCTAATTTTCTTTCCTGAGAAGCACACCAGTAGACAGGGTAGATTCCAAATCATTTATCACTTTTAAAGTGCTTCCATATGCGTGTTGGACCCAGCCTGGCCCTAGGCAAACGTTTTCTGAATGCATTAAAATTCAGGACTATTTTTTTTTAAGTGTAGACACCAATGTTTCATTGAATTCATGTCTGGTAATTATTAGCTTAAATTATGGCTCACACATGACTTGACAAAGTGGACCATGAATTAAAACACACACACACTCTCTCTCTTTCACACACACACACCCAGAACTCTTCAATAGATGCACACAACTTGTACATTGCACGTTATTGAGATGTCAGTCAGTAATCATTAGGCAAACAGTCTTCATGGAGGGAACTGCTAAGAGGCCCAGGCATCCCAAGAGACAATCTAAAAATGTCAAAAATGTTACAGTACAAATGAATGACACCAACCCAAGAACATGTGTTAGAGATGCAAGCAATTAGTTAATATATTACAAATTTCAATCTCTGAGCAAAACAGGCAACAAAATTTCCTCTTGACAAAAGGCTACAGATAAGATCAAGTCCATTTCCAGACTGCAAGATCTCCGGAATTGCAGGGAGCTCCCTGTAGGCTGCGAGGGAGGGGGCTTCTTGGGGGTGGGGGGCTTCTGTAGGGTGTGGACCCCTAATGTGGGTCTTGCCTTCCTGGAAATGACTGGCTTGGCCGCTCGGGACCACTGGGTTCTCCAAGTGGAGAAGAGAGTCAGAAATGAAGGGAGACCGTGTGCACCCACCCTGTGGACCCAGCTCAGGAAGCTCGCTGGCTGCTCCTAGCTAAGCTTGCTGAGTAATGCGTAGAACCAAATCCATGGCTGTTTGCAAAGGAGAGGAGGAGCGAGTCAAAGGCAGCAGGAATCGGGCCATCAGAAGAGTGAAGACTGTTTCTTAGGGAGATTTTTCAGCTACATGTTGTATATTGGGTAGTTCCTCTCTCTCCTCTTTCTCCCACCTTCTCCCTCTCCTTACCCCTCCACCTCCCCTCTCTCTCTCTAACCCTGCAAATACACACATAGTTTTATATATACAGACACACACACACACAGAGATACATTTTAATAACAAACAAAACCAACTTTAGGAAAAAACCCAACCAACCTCTCCACATATCTATACACACAGAAAAAAAAAATGTTTTAAGGAAAAATGTACATGTTGTGCACTCAGGACAAAGATCTGAACGGGTCCCTTAGAAATCCAAGGCAACACGAGAATTTAAGCAAGAAGGGCTGAATTCACTAACTCTCCACGTAACACAAGTTGCAGAGAGTTAAACATGTCTGCCCCTGGACACACACACACCTACACATTCACACTTCCTCTGTTTACTAAATAACATTTCAGCACAGTTTTCATCTTATAAGGAAAGTGTTTGAAACTTGGAATAAGTGCACTTAATTAAAGGGAGGCTGTGAAAATGTGCACTAATCTGATATGACTAATAGCAAAGTGCATGAAATTGCTAATTAGAATTTCATTAAAGGTGCTGCTTTATCAGCCTGTGACTATCACAACCTTTAAAATTCTTTCAGGAGAGCTTAATTCCTTTTCAAACAGAAATATCCTTAAAAAGACATTTGATTTGTTCTGAAGGAATTCATGGCTTGCGTTGCAACTGAAATTGCTGCTGAAGTTCGAGGCAGTGAGGCCGGTGTTGCAGTAAGGACCAGGGCGTGAGGTTACATCGGTCTCCGCTGTCCCCACTCTCTGGATTATTGCTCCAAACCCAGCCATGCAAACAGTGTGGAGTCTTTGTTATGTTGGTTCCCCGTGTAAACTGCTTTTCTGCTGAAGCCAAGTGTTATTTCTTTGCTAGAAGAATAAAGGCATAATTATTTTTAAATAAATTAAGCCACAAAAATAAAACATTTGAATTTTCACATTCATTTAAAAAATAAAGAACAACAAAATATTTTTTCCTTAAAAGGAAAAGGTCATTCATAAAAACAAAACAAAACAAAAAAACCTGCCAGTGGCCTTAATTCTATCTTTAAAAATAAATATCTTAAAATAGAAATAAGATTTCAATCATAAAACTGCATATTTTAAAATTGAGACAGTCCAATATTAACAACAACAAAGACATTTTTACTCTTTCCTTGACTTGCTTTCCTGGGTGCTTCCTGATTTCACATTCTAATGATTCTCTTTGCTAAGCCTGCATTTCACCTTGGGTTGTACTGATCAGATTTTTAAAAATTCCTGTTTTTTATTATTTCACCTTTTCTATTCTCAAATTTATTTCTGGTGCTTTTCTTTATTTTCAACTATAAAATTGGCTATTCTATGTCACTCTCTGTTTATATAACTCCAATATTACCACTTGTATATATTTTTTAATTTGCTGTGTGGTTCCTGGTTGTTCAAGGTTCTTACAATTGGTAACTGGATTCTCTTACTGTTCAAGCTTGACTGAACAGTTACATTTTGTTACTAAAAAACTATTAATGTTAATGGAAACTAGGCTCACTCAAAGCATCAGTTTTTCTTTTTTTTTTTTTTACAAAAATTGTTAGACCCCAGCCCCGCTCCGAGTTTGCTGAACACACCAGTTACCAGTGATGTCATCTTGCACAACTGAATGTCTTCAGTGCACTTTAAAACGCTGCTTGAAAAGCGACTCCGTCATATTTTCACGAGGACTGCATCTGAAAGGAGAGAACAGGAGAGCAGAAATGACTCCATCCGAGAAACAGTGTGAATTCTTTGGACAGTCAAACAAATCTCCAGTGGGTTAATTCCAGCTTGCGCTGATTTCAACTCCAGCAGGAAGAGTTCTCGTGGCAGCAACTGGGCTGGGAAACAGGTAAAAGACTGTGGCTGGTGCCCAGCGTTTGGGAGGCGCCTCTGGACAACAAGTGCAATCAGTCTAGACTTAAATGATCGAAAATTGTGCTTTCTAACTGCAGTGTCTGGAGCCGGGGCTGGGGTGTCAGTCTCGCCTCTCCGTGGGCCACCGAAGTCAAGCAAAGCTGCTAATTCGAATGTTTTAAGTTTCAACTTGAGAAATGTTGTTCTAAGGCGGCAACAATGGGGCTGCTGTGTTTTCCAGCGCGGGGCCCTCAGACTCCTCGCCGCCCGATTTATGCAAAGCAAATGGCAGGTAACCGCGCTTCCAGCCTTCCCGTCAGTGGCACCGAGTGTGACTCAGCGCGCAGCACCCTCCCTGCGCTGGCAATGGCCGAATTCACGATGCAGCCATGAACACAGCAATGGTGTCCAGCAGCCCTCCCAGCGCCTCCTCCCCACCCCACCGCGCCCGGGGGGCACCTGCCAATGTGCGGCCCCCACCGCATTCCCCACCCCCAAACCCCGCCCAAGTCTAGGAACCCCTGGGTCCCCTCCTTTCGGGGCTGGGCGCGGGGGTCACAGAGTCGGGGTTCCCAGCAGGAGCCGGCGCTTGTGCGCGGGGGGGGGGGGGGCTCAAGGCGCCCGCCGCGCGGCCGTGGCGCGCACCTGCGGCTCATGCGGCTGGAGACCTGCGGCCGCACTGACTGCGCAGAGGGTCCCTCGTGGCGGGCTAGTGGTCCGGGGCGTTTTGCCAACAGGCAAACCCGACTACGACGGCTCCGAGAGAGAGAGAGAGAGAGAGAGAGAGAGAGAGAGAGAGAGATCTGAGAGGGCTCCCGGAGGCGGCGGCGAGGCACCCAGAGCGGTCTGTCGGGGAGGGCCCTGGCAGCCCCGCCTGGGCGTCCCTGGGCGCGTGTGGGAGGCCAAGGCCCTGAGACCTGAGCCGCTGGGCGCGCAAGGCTGGGATTGTCACCCAGGAGCCGCGAGGGAGATTTGCGGGGTTCCCTGGGAAGGCGGGGGTCGCTCGGGGCCAGCCTGGCTTGCAGGAGGGGACTTTGGGATGGACTCAGCACCTGGCACACAATAGGTACTCGCCTACCGTGGAGGTGGTCACGAGTGAACGTGCTGTGTGAGCTGACCTGTTCCCCTCCTCAGACATGCAACAACCGCCAAGTGTCCCCGCCAGCCCCTCCCCCTCCAGGGCCTGGGGCTGTGCTCCGTGGCTTTTCCCTGGGCATCGGCTCTGGTGGGCTCTGGGTCTGGAAGACTGGGCTGGATCCTGCCTGCCTGCCCTGATCTTCCCCAGGTGGCTCTGAGCAGGTGAGCTAACCTCTCTGGCCTTAGTTTGCACAACTGGATACGGAGATAATAATGACCCCTCCCTTCAAGGGCACTCGTGGGCTTTTAAGGAACCACCATAGAATGCTTAGATGGGCACCTGGCAAAAGTGCCCAGTAAGGACCATCAGGCCCCCTGCTGCCCTTGGCCACGTCCATCCTCCACATTTGCTTTTAAAGATTTATTTGTTTATTTGGAAGGCAGAGTTGCAGAGAGAGAGAGAGAGAGAGAGAGACAGAGATGGGGAGAGAGAGAGAGAAAGTCTTCCATCCTCTGGTCCACTCCCCAGATGGTTGCAATGGCCAGAGCTGGACCAATCTGAAGTCAGGAGCCAGGAGCTTCTTCCAGGTTTCCCATGTGGGTGCAGGGGCCCAACGATTTGGGCCATCTTCTACTGCTTTCCCAGGCCATAGCAAAGTGCTGGATTGGAAGTGGAACAGCCGGATCTTGAACCGGTGTCCATATGGGATGCTGGCACTGCAGGTGGCAGCTTTACCCACTATGCCACAGCACCAGCCCCACCCTCCACATTTTTCTGGACCTGCTCTTCTCCCTTGCTCCTGCCATGGCTTCTGCCTCAGACCTCAGCTCAGCCGTCTCCTCTGAGTTCTCTCTGCCCACGGACGGTCCCGCCCATCATCATCACAGAACTCTATTTTTGTTTACTTATCCTGATCTGAATGGTTTTCCCTATTTTGTGCTTATTGTCTGTCTTCGTGAGCTTCTCTGTTGGTTCCCAGCACCTTGGTCAGTGCCTGGTTTGTGGTAGGTGTTCAATAAGCGCTGGAACATAGGGATAGAGTTGGTTCTTCTCTGGTCTGCATCCAAGTAGCCAAAGGACATCATCTCTGAGAGCCCAGGCCTGTGGTTCAAGACTGTGACATCACTGATGTAGAAGTTATGTTTTCAAAATTGAAAAAAAAAGATAATTCTAGGAGGGATCCAGGTTCTCAGACAGGTGCTGGACAACTGGAGACCTTTGTCCATAGCCCCATCTTTCCACCGCCACCAGTTCTGGCTGTGGGCTGCAGCGGGTTTCTGTGGACGTGCCTCATGCTCACTGATCCTCAGGATGGGGCTGAGAGGTGGGGGAGGGGGCTGAGAGGTGGGGGAGGGGCATGCTCTGCAGCCTCCCCCGTCTGGGTTTCTCTTTGGCATTTGTCGCAGATTCACACCTGCTCTTCCTCCCCCCCAGAGCTGGCTGCCGCCTGGCTCCTGCCGGGCTCCCCAGATGATGGGAAGGCGTCTGCACAGGGCTTTGAGCCGGGTGGGGCTGTGGCAACTCAGGTCACGGCGGGGAGGTGAGCCAGGGATGGGGTATTTCTGGAAGGCCTGGCCTGGCTCCTCATGTTGTGCTATTTATGTACTCAGTGTGCTCTTTATAAACAGCGAGTGGCCTGGGCACGGTGGCCATCTTGGTGGTGGCTCCCATCCCAGGGGCCTATCTTTGGGAGAGAATTTGGAGAGGATATTCAGTGACCCAGAGGACAAGAAGTATAAATCCTTCCCTCATCCACGTATCCAAACACCGTTGCTTAGCACCATGGGGCTCGGCAGCGGGTGCCGGGGCCACACACGTAATAATAGCCGTCCCCTGCTTCGCACTTCGCATGTGCTGGGAACTGCTCCACACGCGTGACTGAGCTACATTTCTTCATGTAATATCAGTGTGTCCATCACACGGGTTCTTTCATTGTCCCCTTTCTTCAGGAGGAAATGGAGGCTTCACGTAGGAACAGTTTGCCAAGGCCACCCAGCCAGGAAGTGGCGAAGTCTGGACTTGAACTTGGACCTTGCACTCCTGACCACCATGCTACACTGTCCTGGCTTGTCTCTAGAATGGGAAAGACACAGTCTTGGCTCTCTGAGGGCACAGAGCAGCAAAAGAGGGGCTAGCTCCATGTATCATTAAGCAGATTGATAACGACACACGGCGGCCGTCACCCCACACCAGGCCTGTGCTGACGGCTCTGCTCACACTGCGATCTCCCCAAGTCTTCACAGCAAGCTTAGGTGCAGGCAAACATCACCCGGTTTTACAGACGGCACAGGGGAGCCCAGCAGCTTGCCCAGCTCAGGCTCGTAGGTGGCAAGGCTGGGATTTCCTTATTTATTTAAAGGCAGAGGGACAGAGAGAGGTTCACTCCCCACAAGCCCACACCAGAGCTGGAGCCAGGCCAAGCCAGAGTCAGGGACCTGGAACTCCTTCTGGGTCTCCCACATGGGTAGCAGGGACCCAAATACTTGGACCATCCTCCACGGCCTTCCCAGGCACATTAGCGGGGAGCTGGATCAGAAGTGGAGTAACTAGGGCTAGAAACAGCACTGATGTGGGATGTACCTGTCCCAAGCAGCAGCTTAGCTCTCAGTGCTACAACTCCTGTCCCGTAGAGCTGAGACTTGAATCCAGAGACCCTTGCTCTTTGAGCCACACTCTCATACGTCCTTGCCTGATGTGAGCCCTGTGTCTTGTGGCCATGGTGCCCACGTGCTGGCCCACAGGTAGCCAAGACGAGGCTGAGCCCTGGCCTGCGCTTGTGTTTCCTGTGCTTGGGGTGCAAGGGCATGCTGAGCCCCCCAGAGCTGCTGCCCAAGACAGAACCCTGGGAGTCTCCAGTCCCTTGTCTGTGGAAGGAGGCAATGAGGTCAGTTCCACCTGCATCAGGGCCATTGCAGGGGTTGAAGAGAACATACAGGGAGGAGCGCTGTATAATTCCCACCGCTGACCTCAGAAATGCTCTGCCCATGGCTTTGCGTCTCTGCTGGGCGCCATGCATGGGGCCAGGTGACCAATAGCGTGGGAGGCCACGCCCTCTAGTTCAGAAGGCACACACCCCCCAACAAGGGGAACAGGGACTGAATTGTGCCGTGAGGTCTCTTGTTTGAAGGTTGTTGATTAGAAAGAGTAAGAGTCTGCTACCTTTTGGGTCTCGTTCATAGAGGATTGTATTCCCAGCGCCCAGGCCACCCCTCTGAGATGGCTTCATTCCAGGCCTGGCGCTGGCCACTTAATGGAGCCTCCTGTAGCTCTGTGAAGTGAGACTGATGTCGCACCCATTTTACAGGTCACAAAATCAAGAGGGAAACAGTCAGACCTAACAAATGGAGGGTCTGCACACTCGGCCAACTGCCGCTGATTCAGGCCCCAGGGTCTTTGCTGCGGCTCCTGGGGGTCCTCATGCAGGGGCCTGGGGCTGTCCTTCTTCTGGTCTGAACTCATGGGGTTGGCTCCATCTCTGTCTTGAGCACCCCTCACACCCATCACCCCTTTTTGTTTTGGTGGTACGTCACCCACGCAATACCTCTGCTATGTGCCTGGGGTTCAATTCCACCCCCTCCCCCTACCCACCAGCATGCAGCTTTTGTGTCATGGCTCACTTGGTTAATCCTCTGCCTGTGGTGCCGCCATTCCGTATGGGCACCAGATTCTAGTCCCAGTTGCTCCTCTTCCAGTGCAGCTCTCTGCTGTGACCTGGGAGGGCAGTGAAGGGTGGCCCAAGTGCTTGGGCCCCTGGAACCACATGGGAGACCAGAAAGAAGCACCTGGCTCCTGGCTTCGGATCGGCGCAGCGCCAGCCATAGCGGCCATTTGGGGAGTGAACTAACGGAAGGAAGACCTTTCTCTCTGTCTCTCTCTCTCACTGTCTATAACTCTACTTGTTTAAAAAAAAAAAAAAAAGCCAGCAGCCAGAACCCTGGCTTTTGCTCCTCCATCCCCAGTCCTGGCCCCTGAGCACCACCCTGGAGAGTCTGGGTGGCGTGTGTATTCCAGGCCGTGTAGCCTTTGTTCCCACCAACTCCACGCCAGGTCTCTGTTTCGCTCCAGGAGCTGACTTCATTGTGGCTAAAAAGACAGATGGAGTGTGGCTGTGAAGGGTCATGTCAGCTACCTGGGGGCATTGTGAGCCCACAATGGGCTTCCAAGGGCCGATGGACTCTGGCACGGTGCTCCCAGTCCGCAAGCACCTGCTGACTGCATTGGCATGCCCACATGCCCGTAGGAGGATTCCTGCCTGCCGACCTTGGCTTCCCAGGAGAACACCTAGGCTGCATGTCAGGGGCATGCCAGTGAGGGGTGTGCTCTTTCCTTGCCTTGCCTTGTGGCGGGACCAGCAGCAACTCCTTGCTGGATGAGTGCATGAAGGGGGCGAGTGGTTGCCTGGAGGCCTGGGGAGGCCACGGGGCCCAGAGGCTCCACTCCCCCCTCGTGGCCAACTGCCATCAGAAAATAGCTGGGGGCGGGGGTCGCACTGGGTTATTAGGAGCCAGTTATGCAACGTGTGGAATGGTGCCGGCTTCTGCATAAGCAGTTGACCCCAAAACGTAAGCTCCACACTGTCTGCTCTGCTCACATGTCCCTTTCCATTCAAAACACACAGCACACGGAACGTGCAAAATGAGTGCCCCTGAAGCTGTAGTTTGATAAGGGACAACTAGGACGTGGTCTAGGCTCTGCCACTCACTGCTCTGCAAGCCTGGGTGAGTGACAGCCTCTTGGGCTTCAATTTCCTTACCGGTAAATGAACACAAAGTAAAAAAAAATAAAAATCCATTCCTAACAGAGAGGATTTCAATGAATCTGTGTGCATGAGACTAGCAGGACTTCAGTCTTTTCTTCACTCTCCCGTTTTTAGAATTTTCTTATACCAAACCTTTATTCAGTGTTCTCCAAATCAGTTCTACTCTGCTAGGTGCACAGAAGACTACATTCCCCATCCTCCTTTGCGGTCAGGGCCCCACGTGACCTAGTTCTGGCCAATGGGGTGTGGCCAGGCCTGACCTCTGGAATTTCTAATAAGATCCTTTGCTTGTTTTCTCCTCCACCTGCTCAGGGTGAGCTCAGGAGCCACACGCTGAAGATGGTGGAGCTCCTGGCAACAGATTCCAGCCCCTGGTGGCTTAGTCCCTACAGGCCAGCTTGGAAGGCGAGGCCTGAAAACCATTGAGAAGTGTTTGTCACTGCAGCTGGCAGGGAGCTGTCTCGATGTACGTTGAACTCTGTAGGACTCCCCTCGTGCACGCAGCGGCTCACATCTGTAGTTTGCCTGTGTCTTGGAGTCTCCCTGGCCCCCGGCCCCTTGAAGTTCATCTCTTGAGCCCAGTTGGGGTGTTGCTGCCTTGAAGCACAAGACCCGGGAGCCGTTGTCGGTGGCGAGAATTCCTAGGAGCCCCTTCCTGGTTGAAGCCCTGCTCTGAAGACAAGCCCTCACCTCAGGGCTCTGAGTGACGGCCTCCCCCTCAGGGCGAGGCCCCCCAAGAGGGCATTGTAGCTGTACAGGTGCTCTGCTCCCTGCTGAGGCTGCCTGAGAGCCGGCCCTCCTCCTGCTGCTCCCCCGACAGATCTGATGACCACAGAGGCCGCGGCTCCCCCAGCTGAGCCCCTGAGACATTGCTCACCCCACCTCAGGCAGGCCTGCCCTTGTTGTGCCTCCCCCATGAGGTAGAGCGCCCCCTGGAGGTCGGGGCTCTGCTGCATCGCTCCCCTTGTCCTCCCAGCCTGCTGCAAGGTCAAGGTGCATGGCAGTTGTTGTTTGGAGCAAAACTGTCAGTTTCCAGGGTCAGGGACCATCCTGATGGTGGATCTGGAAAAGGAAAATCCTCAGCTTGGGTGAAGCTTATATTAATTAAACATAATGATTTTTAATATACCGAGTGCCATTCTGTTCAGGCGCTCCTCTTCTTTCATTAAATCCGACCTCCCAGCCCCCACCCTGTGAGGTTCTAGGTGGAGGGGGTTTGGGGGATAATGATGCCAGGCCGGATCCAACTCGGATCTGTCTGGTGTCGGAACAGCCGGCGCTCCCTGGGCCCTCCATGCCTGCTGGGAGCCGTGCACAGTGAGTGTTTGGATGAATTCTTTCATTTAATTCAGGTTATTTGCTCACAAAGCAGGGACTACTGTTTTGATCATTTTAGAGATGAGAAAACCAAGGCTCAGAGAGAGCAACTCTGTTCCCCAAAGTCTCACGCTTCAAAGAGATGCAGTCTGGGTTCCCACTCAAGTCTTGATTCAGAGTTTGCACCATGCCATGCTGTGCCTTCTCCTGCTATGGGGGTGGGGGAGGGGGCACGGTGAGACCCAGGCCGGCACTGTTCCGGGGCGGTGGCCTTGGCTGGGGAGCCACTCTGAGGTCAGGTTGCACCCACTTGCTTGGATCGGCACCTGACCCAAGCAAGACCCAGGGAACCCCAGGGCACTGGTAGGGAAGAGGGCTGTGTACCTCTCCTTCCGGCCCGCACCAGTCAGAGCTGGAGAATGGGTAGAAAGAGACCACACAGGTGGGAGATGGATGGCTTTACCCAGGAAGCAGGAGGACGTGCCTCATTTATTTGGATATGAATTCCAGTCCCGCCACTTGCCAGCTGGGTGTCCTTGGAGAAGTGACCCAAGTCTCAGTTTTGCAATTTGCAAATAGAGATAAAAAGGTCGCCATCTGATAGGATTATGATGAGGATTATGTAAATTAATAATCTGCGTATAGAGTTTGGGCCTTCGTGAGCTCTGTGTGAGCGCCACATTCACTCTTCTCATCATCAAGGACCAGTAGAATTGTGACAAGTCGAGAGAGACACTGCGGCGTATCCTGCGGGTGCCACAAGCCAGTTTCAGAGTCGAGGAAACACGAGGTGATGAGCAGCTCAGCCTGGCAGGTTCACCTGCGAGCCACAGAACATAGGAGGGGCCGGGTTGAGGGTATCGACTTAACAGGCCAAGGGCAGCCAGTCTCATAGCCAGAGCCAGGTTTTAGGAAGATCCTTCTGGCAACACAGAGGAGGGGAGTTGGGAATGGGAACAATGGGAGAAGCCGGGGGCGGGGGTGGCGGCTGTCAGCTGGCGGGAGAGGTGGTGGCAGCTGGCAGGGCAAGGTGAACGGAAGTTGGCACTCAGCAGAGGGAGGGGCCCGGGAGCCTGGCGATCTAGAAAGTGCATGCTGCATGGGCATGTGTGAGCTGCGCACACCCTCGGCCAAGGGCAGGCGTGGTGGTGGTTCCCATCCCAGGTCCAAGTGGGCGGCTGGGAGCTGCAGCCTCCCCCTCTGCAGGCCCAGGCCTGGGATGCAGTCCCTCTGGGCACCGCGTCAGCACAGGGAGCTTTGTGCCAAGAAAGAGACAAAGAAAGGTAGGGAAATAAGGGGATGGGGCCCAGCTTCCTCCAGTCCTGAGAACCCCCGGGGTTCCTGGGATCCTCAGAGAAGACACCATGCTCTGGGTTCCAGAAAATTTTCTCAGAAGGAAAAAGGGAGGCAGGCTTATTTTGGGTTCTCATCTGGATTTTTGCAAAGCAAACCAGACTGGCGAGAGCCGCCTGTCTGAGGCGTGTTTTATCTTAACCTTTCCATGTAATCCTGAAAGCCCACCTAATCAATTGAAGATCATAAAATATTAGACTTAATGCTGCAAAGTGCTGCTTTTTAATTCACATAACAAGCTCCTAAATAATTCAAATAGCAAACAGACCCTGCGAGTCAATGGTAGGAGGCTGCTTGGATCAGCAGGAGAGTGTCAACACATGCTACATTTCCCGGATCGACTCCATTTCAAGAACCCTATTAAGTTAATTGCCGGTTTCTGACAGCAGAGAGCATGCTGGGAGCTCAGCAAGCTTTATTAGCCTCTGTGGCATCTGGAGGCCTCAGCCATTTTGCCCCTACTTGCAGGCACCGGGAGCAGCATGGAAAAAAGTAAATCAAATTATGAGACAATAAATGCTTTTGGCAACGCGTGGACGTCAGGTTCGTTGGCGAAGCCCAAAGCGTTTGAGCGTCTACTGTCGTGCAGTTGCATTTTTGACGGCAGCACCACCTCGAGGCTGCAGAAATTTCGTGGGAAGTCACGGAGCAGGGCTGATGCGGGTAAACCTCAATGCGAGCAGGGGATCCCCGCCTCCTAAGGAAACCACAGGGGAAAGGGGGTCTCTACCAGATGGGAGTTGAGGTGAACTTGAGGGCGGGCCTCAGGCATCCCCAGTCAGCAGTGTGGCACACGCAGGCTTCTGAGCAGATCTGCTGGGTTTGGAAACCCAGCGGAGATGGGCGGGGGTTCTGGACATGGACAGAGAGGGGCAGGGGAGGGCAGACGTGTGCATTCAAGGTTGCCAGCCTTTTGGAGGGGTGAAGATATGCCTATTGTCAGGTTCCCATGTAGGGCAGGCACCAGGGCATTGTTTCCATGGTGACCGGCTCTCCCCTGGGTGCCCCTGGTAGATACTGAGTACAGGGGTGGTGAGGGCATCACACAGCTTGGAGACCTCTCAGCAGGTGCGAGATCTCTCCGATGCTCATCCTTCGTGCATGAGAAAACACAGGCAACGGGAGAGTTTGTGACTCTGCTGGGGTCACACAGCCAGCCGGGGGTGGCCGGTTCTCGGATGGAGTCTTGTTTGACAGCCAGCTTCATGTCAGCCCATATCACGCCGTTTTATCCTCAGGCCCCAAGATTACGCCACGGCGGTGACAATCCATGTGAGATCTGCACCACAAGCCTGGTGTGGCCCTTTGCTATCTGTGTCTTTAATTTCAGCAGAAGACCTGGCTTCCCTGTCCCTCTGCCTCACTGGGATGTTAAGATGGGCTGGTCGAGCTGTGGGATTCTTACAGAGGGGATTACATTAGTGATGTGTGTTAAATGTCTTGTTTATAGGCTCAAGCACAGTAGCCAAGCACTCGGCTTTATTTTCTTCCCATCATGCACCCAGGGGCTCTTACATGACCAAATCTCTTTGTGTTTCTAGATGGTTCTCTCACACACCAGCCATCTGCCAACGTGTCAGACTTGCACTGCTGAATTTGTATCAAGCCAGAGAAATGACTCTTTAAAAGCCCTTCTTGCCCCTGCAGAAATCAGGCCCTCAGCAGGATAGAAATAGAACAGGGAAGAAAGTTCGAGAATTCCCAGCCGGAGCGAGGAGGCTGGGGATGAGGTAGACGGAAGGTGGAAGTGGACTAGATCCTGACTCCAAGTATGCACGGCATTGTTGAGCCTCGATGGCTGGAAGAATTTTCAGAGGTGGAATCTGGAATTCTCATTTCATGGGTGGGGAAACTGAGGCCAGAAAGACCAGGCACCTTGCCTGAGATCGATGGTGAAGCCAATGCAGGTGCTGGGTCTCCTGCCTCCCAGCCCTGTCCTCTCTCCACACTCAGCCAGACAGGAGCTGGCTTTGTGGCACCAGAGTGGTCTCACCTGCCCTGCAAGACACAGAGCGACACCATGGGGCCCGGCCTGGCCACCTCCTGCGTCTGTGCAGAGGCGTTGTACCTGTCTCTGCACCTAACAGTGTCGAGGCAGAGCTAGTGTGTGAGCACCACAGCCATCATGTATGAGGGCAGAATTCCAGGTGCTGTGTTTCTATCCCCCATGTGGCCCCTTGGGGTTGGTGGTACTGTGACTCCCATTTCACAGAGGAGAAAACTGAGTCTCCAGGCTGAAGTGGCTTTTGCCCAAAGTCACATGGGTGGGAAGAGTCAGAGGTGGGACTTGTGACCTTTGTCTGTAGCATCCACTCATTCATTCTCCTGGCTTCATTGGCCGGATCTTGGACACCTGCCACACCAGGCTGGGAGGGAGGCTGGGCAGAGAGAGGGTCTTTAAGTAGGAGTATTCTCGCCTCCAGCACAGAGGTGCTTGTGAGGTCGGGGACTGGGAGGTAGCAGCTGTCTGCCCTTGGGCAATCCTGGGGCCCTTCCCGCTTGCCAGAGCTCTGGTGGCTGAGATGGTGGCACTGTGCATTAGAGAAAACACCAGTTAGGTGGGGTGGGAGTTTTGTAACACACCTTGAGCTCGTTGGAGACGCCCTGGGATGGCGCCAGTGCAGCGCTGACCCGCGGTGCTTTCCGCGTGCTGCAGAGATGGCAACAGTGATGAAATCTACAGTAATTCACACCGTCAGCACTTTGCGCCCCGCACATCCCCTTGGATGCAAGGATCAGCCTTGCATCTCAGGGTTCTGTCTCCTGTTCGTGGCACAGGTGTCCTTCAAGTCTCGTGGCTTTGCTGCTCTGAGGATTGGTGTGTCACAGAAGCAAACGCAGACACAACCAAGCCTGGCACGGCACACACAGCAGCTCCCGGCAGTCCTGCAGGCACAGGGATTATGAACCCATCTCACAGAGGAAAAGTGGAGGCTCAGAGAGCCCCTTGGCCGTCCACACAGCAGAACTGCAGGTGGAGCTTTGCACCTGCCCTGGGCCACTTGGGGCTGTGTCTCCAGCTTCGCTCCCATAGCGGACAACGGCTCCCGGCGACCACAGAGGTATTTTGAGGCCTCGAAGTGCGCGTGTTCTTTCCAAGTTCTTTCTTACCTCCGCCTCCTTATTCTGCCTTCACCCAGGACCCCTGGGAAGCTGTGGCTTGAATGTAGCCCATCATCTGACCAGCAGTGTGGGCTGGGGCCGACCACGTCTGGGCTGCACTAGGCTTGCCGGCGTCCCCGGTTCATGCTCTCCATCTTGTCTAATCTTCCCAGCATCATCAGATGCTGGGGATGAAAACTCCATGGAAACTGGGACATCGCCATGCGCTGTGTGACGATGCTTAGGGCATCCACAGCCACGCCTGAGATAGGGGCCCATCAGGTTTTATTTATTTATTTAATTTATTTACTTACTTGAAAGTCAGAATCAGAGAGAGAGAGAGAGAGACAGAGAGAGAGAGAGAGAGACCCTCCATCCACTGGCCCACTCCCCAAAAGCCCACCAGGAGCCTCCCCCAGTTCTCCCACGTGGGTGCAGAGGACCAAGTGAGCACTTGAGCCATCCTCCATGCTTTCTCATGCATATTAGCAGGGAGCTGGGTTGGAAGTGGAGCAGCTGGGACTCAAACAGACCCCCATATGAGATGCGGGGTCAGCAGGAGGAGGCTTTACCAGCTACGCCATAGCGCCAGCCCTGCCCTTAAGGTTAAGTGACCCAGTGACGCAGGAACCATAGCCCTGTGTGCTAAGCACCCAAGGGGCGTTCACACAATGGTGTCATCACCTGACAGGGGGTCTCTCAGGGTGGATCCCGTGACTGTGGTTAGGACCCACGTGGCTGCGGCCTCCGACTAAGATCTGTCGGCAGGGATGCCACGCAGATGGTGCCCATGACCTGCAGGCACCTAGCCCCACAGCACAGAGGGAAGCCACAGAGACTAAGCCACACGCCCTCTTCCTGCAGCCCCCAGGGCCTCGGGTGGTGGTGGGGCACGCGTGTGCACGGAGTCCTTGCCGCCCGGCGCCTCTCGGTTTGATGTACATAATCTAAATATATACTTTGAAAATTGAAAAGTGTTCATGTATAGACTGTGGCTGCGGGAGGCGGTCCTCTTTGAACGTGTCCCTTTAAAGACAAAATTCGCCAAGTGTTTTCCTGCCCTTAAGGAGGCACTTGAACGTGGCGGCAGATGTAAAATGGAAATTGAAGTGTCTCTCCCAGGCCACCATCCACGGATAGAACAGGCACAAGCTATTCTAAGCACTCATTAATAGCTGGTCTCTGAGGGCGCCGGCAGCAGCCAGAGGATCTTACTCATTAAAAAGGTGGCGACGAAGAGCTTGGGCACCCCCGCCTGCCACCGCGGGCTCCTGGTGCCCAGCTGGTGCCAGTGGGCCTCTGGCGAGCGCCCCGAGACTGCTGGAGTGGGGGCCAGTCTTCCAAAGGGGCTGGAATCGGCGCTTGCTCACCGATGGAGCAAGGAGCCCCGGCCGTACGTCAGGGCTTTCCTCCTCCCCTCGGTTCTCCACCTGCTGCTGCGTGGCCCCCTGCATAACTCGGGCTGCGCTTTTGCGTCTCCTGCAGGCCAGGTTCTCTCCTGGTCTCGGCATCTGCTGTCACTTGCCCCAGCTTTTGTGTCCCTGATTCTGCACGTGACGGCTCAGCTGCCAGCTCCCGCCCCTGCCCATGGGTACAGGAGTAGAATCTGGGGTGACCTGTTTGCTGGATGGCTCCCTTGATAACTGTGGTCTCCCTGTACTGCAAGGCCAGGTCTGTGAAGACAAGCCGCGTCTTTACTTTCTCCACCTGTTTTCCCTAATGCTCAGCGCAGTGCCTGGCTCTCAGACGTCCTCGACTTACCGCCTGGACCACAACAAAGAAGGAGCCATTCTGCGATCCTGGAGCCCTACTCTCCGCCATCTGCTAGGAGCAGCCTTTGGGGTGGGGTTCTGCATTTGTGAACTCGAGGAGCTTCCGGACTGTGGCCCCCAGCTGCCCAGTTGTTCCTGCACAGGTGCTCTCGGTTGCCCCCTACAGGGCGTACAGAGTCAGAGACAGCACGAGGACGCACGGCCGAGATGTGGGGTCAGGCTCCTGTGTGGAATGTTATGACACCATACAGAGACCGCATTAAAAAATTCAACTTAGCTATTTTCATCCTCCCCGTTAGCAGGTACAAAATGCATTAACAAAATGCTGTTAATACATGTGGTTGTTTAAGTTAAACTAGCCTTCAAAATAAGTACGTTCCGTATTAATATGTATTCAGGATTACAGGGGGTGGGAATATGGGGAGGACACTTTGCAGCTTTTTTTTTTTTTTTTTTTTGCACAGAGGTCACCTATCTTATCCCGGATAGGACCAGAGTTGGCCAACAGAGACGCACCCGTTGGCACAGCATCAAAAAGAAGCGAGGAATCAAGGGCGGGGCAATCGGGTGAGGACTCATTGCGCAAGACAGTGCCACGTGAGGGCGGGGCCTGTGTGTTTCCCTCCAGGTTTCTCAGAAGTCCAAGGAGGGTGAGGGGAGAAAAAGGTCCCACCTGCAGACCCTGTGGCCCTGGGATTCAGTTCCCAACACAGGAGATTTGGGAGACACAATCAGACCTTAGCAGGGACAAGGGGCCAAATCCACTGTTGGGGAGCAGGCAGGGGACAGATCAGCAGTTCCTGAGGAAGGGCTGTAGAATCTTCTAGAATGCATTGGGATATTTGGGAGGAGAGAGCTACAGCTTCAGTGCGCAGGTGCCTGGGATGTGAGGCTTTGAGCAGCGCGTGTCACTGTCCCACAGCGGCCGGCCCTGGGTCCTCTGTGACCTCAGGGTGCCTCGGTGGGTACTCATTTGGTCAAAGGACTTTTAACTCTTATGCATGTAGGAATGTGAGCACTGTGTGAACGAGGGGACGACTGCTCCGGGCTCCGCTTGGGAGGTCACCAGGCACCGTTCACTGTGTTGGGAGAAGCAACATCACTGTCTGAATCTCCACAACCACCCGCTTGTTGTCTGTCTGGTAGCCGTGGTATTCGCCGGGACTTTATAGCCAAAGGCAAGCACCGGACTTCTTTCTTGTATCCACCAGCAAAGCTGAGTCAGAGAATTTACCATGGAAACATTGCTTTGTTAGACTTCTTCTTCTCCCCGTTCTCTATGTCCGAGCACAGTGAAGGCATCGTGTTACTTCCAGCGTTCTGTGTGCCGAGGAGGTCCACCACTGCGGAGGTTTAATTGAGGACAGCAAAGGAGCTTTGCAAACTAGCATCAGAAGCACCAATGCTGGGTCCCAGAGCTCTGTGCAGAGTTCAAGTTTCTTTCCACAAAAAGTGAGGACCATGGCGAGGTTAGGAGGATGTTGGGCTCTTTCAGGCCGAGGTGAGGGTGATGCCCCTCTTCCTCTTTTTCCTCCAATCCCTCCCTCTCCGGCACCTGGCATAGGACTGGGTAGACAGCAGGCACTCTGAATCAGAGCTGCCTGCTGAGACGTTAGCTCCAGCGCTAAGTCTGCTTCCCATGTTTACAAATGAGATCCTGTTGTGGCCGTGCAGGGTCAAGTTCTTTGCCTGGGCCAGGTAATACCTGTTATATGATATCAGGGACGTGGATGCATTGGAGTGGGTGGTGCCTGCTCCCTGGACCCGCCCCTGACCATGGTGTACCCTCCAGCCTTGCTGATCTACCCACTAGCCTTGGGCTGCTCACCCTGCCCAGCCCTGCTCCCAGGACTCCCCGCTGGCCCTGTCACTCGACCTTACCGTAAGCATCTCCGTGTCCTGGGAGCCAGCCTCCCAACCAGCAGACCTCAGGCCAGGATCTAAAAATATCTCTGAGCAACTTCCCCAGCACCTACAACAGATGCGCCCGCAAATTAACCCGGTCCCAGTGCTGGGGAGCTGGGGGAGGCAAGGCCATGGCTTTTCAAAGGCATTACACACTTAATGTGCAAAGTTACATCACATGGGCCCGCACAGGGCAGCTTGCAGGGAGCTCATTTCGAAAACAGCGTGGCCATCGTGGAGAAGGTGCGGAGGCAGGAGGGCGTGGGGCCTCCCCAGCGCTTCTGCACGAGTGAGGGGAACATTCTGGTCTCTTCTCCTAGATGGGGAGATGGACATTCTTGGACCCCTTCTCTGCACCTGCCAGGCACCTCCACAGGCATCATGGCAAGCATCCATTAGCATCGTCCTCATCGCCCAGGTGTGATGATGTCAGGTGTCTTTCCGCTCACGAGACGTGTGATCTGGGGCAGAGCCTGAACTTGAACTCAGGTCTCCAGACTTCTGTTGCCGTGTTTTCCTGCCCCCATGGTGCAGTGAGAGATGAGGATGCGGGAGATGTGTGCAGAACACGCACACACCTACAAGGTGCGCATCTGGCTATGCCTTTCACAAAACTCTTGTTGGCTGTGTCTGGCCTCTTGGTTTATGAGAGTGACAGGTGACACTATGGAACTGTGTGAGATTACAGCCAAGGGTGGCTCACCAGCTGTCCACAGAGCAAGTTGCCTGGGAAGGGATCGGAATGAATGAAGGCCTCCCTCTACAGCCCCCTGAGCCAGCTCAGTCCAAGGGACAGTTCTTTTGAATTGCTAATGTTAATTTAAGGGTCTTAAAAATTAACTTGAGGGTAACTGTGCATGCCAAAGAGACTTTTTAAAAATTTATCTGGTTTCTAAAATAAGTATTAGCCACATTGCAGTAACAGTTAAAACTCTGTTTCCTTTTTTATGCCTTTAAATTCTACCTGTAAATTATACTACTACTTATCCATCTAGTAATGGTGCTTTTAACTGTGGTAAAATATATATATAACATAAAACACACCATTTTATTTTATTTTATTTTATTTTATTTTTAAAGATTTATTTATTTACTTGAAAGTCAGAGTTACACAGAAAGAGAAGCAAAGAGAGAGAGAGAGCGGTCTTCCATCCGATGGTTCACTCCCCAGATGGCCACAATGGCCGGAGCTGTGCCGATCTGAAGCCAGGAGCCAGGAGCTTCTTCCCATCTCCCACGTGGGTGCAGGTGCCCAAGGACTTGGGCCATCTTCTACTCTTTTCCAGGCCATAGCAGAGAGCTGGACAGGAAGTGGAGCTGCCGGGTCTTGAACCAGTGCCCATATAGGATGCTGGTGCTTCAGGCCAGGGCATTAACCCACTGCGCCACAGCACCGGCCCCAAGCACGCCATTTTAATAATCTAAAAATATTTATCTACTTTATTTGAGCATGAGAGAGAGAGAGAGCCTTGTCCTACCTGCTGGCTCACTCCTCCAGTGTCCAGGAGCTGGGAACCCAATGCCCATCTCTCGTAGGGCGGCAGGATCCAGCACTTGAGCCATCAACTCTGCCTTCCAGGGTGTGAATTAGCAGGAAGCTGCAACTGGGAGTGGAGTCAGGATTCGAACCCAGGCAGCCAGGACTTGAGCTCAGGCACCGAGAACGTGGCCTGGGTGTGTCCCAACCAGCATCTTAGCCACTGTGCCAAAGGCCCTCTCCCATTAACCCGTCCAACCCATTCACACTACTGTGCACATCTACACCTGTTTCTTAACGTGAGGAAACTCTTCAGAAAATCTAGCAAAGCACAGGAGGATCAAAGGGGGAAAACAGCTCCCCTGGGCACTGCCCAGCCTTCCCAGGACCTGGGGAGTGCTTGTTCTTGCACCTGCTCGCGCAGCCAGGCTGAGCCCGCATGTTTCTGCCGGGGCTCATCACTTCCTGAGCCCTCATTACTTGCTGTCACCAGGAAAGCCACCTCTCCCCTCCCTCTATTTTGCAAAGCGATGTTTCCCCAGCCGGATTTACATTTTCAAAAACCCTTCAGATAATCACAAACCCAAGAAACTTCCTCTCCTTGGAGGTTTAATTAGGAGGAGCTGTCTTTCTGCTACTTCCTAGAGCTTTGCTCTAAATTTTTCGGCGGCCAGGGGAGGGTCGCTGTGGATGGGAGGGTGTGAGTGGAACCTGGGAACCTGCGGAGAGGCTCCGTGAGTGCCCACTCTCCCCTGCCACGGAGAGAAAGCCGCGCGTCGTGGGTCCTTGAAATCACATTGCAAGTGCGCCCTGTATCGTTAGGGCCCAGAGAATGGGGACGATCGGAACGCAGGATAACACATTAGCGATAGATAATAGAGTCTAAATAAACATAATCAGCTTTCCTCTGTCTCCAGACCAAAGCTTATCTATAAATACCCTAATGACGCCTAACCAGCCAATTACTCGCTTCTTGGAAGAGCCCCTGATTAATGGCATTGCAGTGAGGGAAAAACATTAATTATTGGACACAGTGGGATCTTTTACGTTCTGTCTGGTCCGGACAGCACCAATTAATGCAACAATTATTGCCGACGACCACGGCGGTGCGCTGACTGCAGCGCCCGGGCTGGCGCGGTGGGGCAGGAAGAGCAGGCTCGCTGGGGGAACGTCACCCACACTCTTATTTTTTTTTTTTTTTTGGAGCTTTTTTCTTCATCACCATGGAAGCTGCAGGAACAAAGCAGAGGGTGGTCAGAGTGTGCTGGGTTTTCTTTGAAGCCCGAGGACAGTGCTTCTGGGGTGTGGAGAGGAGGAGAAGAGGGGGAGTGAGGCAGGAGGCACCTGCTCTACTAGCTTGTCCGATTCACTTGCGCTCTGTCCCAGGACATTGGCACAAGCGATTCCTTCCTCTTTCCCTGTCCTTTTCCAGGCTGGCCCTTGTGAATGCTATCTTCACAGAGAGGTCCTCCTTGGACCTGAACCTACAATATACCACTCCTTCAATATTAACCACTTCCTGCTTGCTATTTTTTTAAGAAAAGATTTATCTATTTATTCATTGGAAAGGCAGAATTACAGAGGGGCAAAGGCAGAGGCAGAGAGAGCAAGAAAGGTCTTCCATCCACTGGTTCACTCCCCAAATGGCCACAAGGCCTGGAGCTGTACTGATCCGAAGCCAGCAGCCAGGAGCTTCTTCCAGGTCTCCTACATGGGTGCAGGAACCCAAGCATTTGGGCCATCTTCCACTGCTTATCCAGGCCAGAGCAGAGAGCTGGATCAGCAGTGGAGCAGCCGGGACTTGAATGGTCACCCGTGTGAGATGCTGGCACTGCAGGCGGTGGCTTTACCCACTCTGCCACAGCGCCGACCCCAATCACTTCCTGTTTGGATAGCATCTATATCACATCATTTCAAAACTGCTGTGTCTTATTATTCTATGAACGTCTGTCTCCCTGCACAAGGCTGCGGCCTTTGTCTTTTCCTCTAGCACTTGAGCGTCTTGCATTTGCTAGGTGCTCACTAGCTATGAGACGACTAAATGAACAAGTCCAGGCCTCCACACTGGGCACCACACAGACCAAAGCAACCACTCCACTGCAGCAGTTCCATCGGAAGAAACGTACGAACGAGACATCTTGTTAGGAGTAGCGATGTCTCCTGCAAACTCCATGCAGATCCCACTGTCGCATTTCTAGTGATGGACTTGTTTGAAGAGCCTGGGCCATGCTGTCCTGTAAACCGGCGGCCTTTATTATTCCTCCCTTCACAGCCCTTTACTTGAGTTGGCTAAAAATGTCTCTGCTCTGCCCAAGGTGTAGAAGAGTTGCAGGAATGCTTTTATTTTTTCTTCTTGGTGACAAGGAGAGGATTTCTTCTGGGAGCCGTTAATTCCACAGCACTTTGGAAAATTGGTTCGGTGCAGGCCGGGAGAAGTCCCCCCCAGGGGCCTGAGGCAGGGCACTGAGAAGTGATGTACCCAGCTGCCCCTTCTGCCGAAAGATCTCCAGGTTGTTTCCACAAGGAGTGACCCTTTGGAGTGCTGGCAGCTCAGACGTGAAGATCAGAGTCAGAGTCAAGTCCGGGAAGCTTCTTCAAGCTTGCTGAAGCGGTGGGATCCCCAGCCACCAGCTGGAGACCAGCCCTGTGCATCCCAGGCCCAGGGTCAGCGGGAGAAGCAGGAAGGCAGCCAGGGGCACCTGCAGCCTAGGGCTGCTGTGCAGTCGGGGCCACAGCAGGTGCTGCCGTTCTAGTCCTCCCAAATCCCACCCCCAGGGACTGTGCGCAGTAATGACAGGGACACGCAGGGAGCATCTGTCAGTGCTGAGCATCTGTCAGTGCTGTTCTGCCTTCGTCTCCTGGGGCTGGCACTGACCTCACCTTGCAGGGACCACACCCCCTACCCTGCAACACCTCTGGCACCTTGGATCCCCACCGCGCTTCTGGGGCTCAAGCAGCAACTGCCGGCTTCCAGGCCGGGGGAGGAGCCAGGGGCTGCCCTGTGCCCACACCCTGCTCCGTGCCCAGCTTGGCGCTGAGTAGTGTTCAGTGAGAGCTCGTCTCAAGGCCATGTTGACTCAACTCTAAGTCTGCCCCGGCCACCAGCCTAGCCTTGGAGAGCAGGAACGGCCAACTCTTCATCCTCGTCTCTCCTGTGCCCGGCACAGGACCCCTGCCCTGCCCTTCCCTGAGTCTTTCACACTTCACAATGAGTTGGCCCCTGGGTGGGGGGCCGCCAGTGGCTTTCCAAGGCTCGGGCTCCACCGCAGAGCCACCTTGCTTCCCTCTCCCCCGGAGAAGGAGCCCTGTGGCTCCCCTGGCCTTCTGGGTGAGCACATTAAGAATGAGTGTTAGCGTGTGGTGATTGGAAATAAGGAGGCGACAGATGCGAGTTTGAATCCTGCCTCTGCCCTGACTGGCAGCAGCTCCAGGACGCGTCTGAGCCATGCCCCCCCGCCCCCCCCGCATCTGCAGTGTCGCTGTCCGTGGTTTTGATGACTCCTACTCAAATGTGTATTATTTAGTTGAGAGGCAGAGAGGCAGAGACACACAGAGCTCTTGTCTACTTGTTCACTCCCCAAATACCTGTGATGGTCAAGACAGGGCTGGGGAAACAATCAATACCTAGGCTTTGAACTTTCGTACCCTTCTGAGTTCCGCTGTGACGTCACACACTGGCCTGTGCCATCCCACCGAGGACAGGGATCCTGCCTGGTCCGCGGTGTCCACACCGCATGCACTCCCTGCCTGTTGGTCACTCGGCAGCATCTGGATTGTCAGACGGTCACGTGTCACGTGCTCATGTTTAAGGGCTCTTTCTTTCATTCAACACAGCGATTGGTCCACTTTATTTGTGGTGAGTGTTAACCTCTTACGGTGCCTAATTCATAAATTAAACTTTTTTTTTTTTGACAGGCGGAGTGGACAGTGAGAGAGAGAGAGACAGAGAGAAAGGTCTTCCTTTTGCCGTTGGTTCACCCTCCAATGGCTGCCGTGGCCGGCGCACCGCGCTGATCCGAAGGCAGGAGCCAGGTACTTCTCCTGGTCTCCCATGGGGTGCAGGGCCCAAGCACCTGGGCCATCCTCCACTGCCTTCCCGGGCCACAGCAGAGAGCTGGCCTGGAAGAGGGGCAACTGGGACAGAATCCAGCGCCCGGACCGGGACTAGAACCCGGTGTGCTGGCGCCGCAAGGTGGAGGATTAGCCTAGTGAGCCACAGCGCTGGCCCATAAATTAAACTTCATCATAGTTGTGTACCTACAGGAAAAAACGTAATGTATCCTGGATGGGGTTTGGTACTGTCTGTGGTCTCAGGCACCATGAAGGGCGGGGAAAGGTAGCCCTGGCAGCTAAGCGGGGACTACTGTTTCTGAGTCATTTTGCACTGTACATCCCTTGCATGTAAGACAGAAATAAAGGCCAGACCCTCCAGACGCCGTAGGGGTGTTTGATAGGGGAATGCGGGTGATCATTCAGCACAGTGTCTGGGACAAGTCAACCTGCAGCAAACCACAGCAGTAAACCTGGACCTGGTGTGCTCACTGCTGCTAGGGTAGACATGGTGAGAACGAGAGTGTGGACGCCAACCATGGTGGGCAGTAGTCCTTGACAAACTGATGCCAAATGCTGCCATGGCGTCAGGGTTGACTTGGGCCACGGGGGTTCAGAGGTGTCGTAGGCTGGTTTTGCTGCGGAGAATCTGTTGCCGATGAGCCAGACATGGCTTTCTGCCTGCTGGACTCTCACCAGTTTTGGTGATCCCGGCTGGACGTGAGCACACAGTGTGTGACGAGTGAGCAGACACAGACATGGGGCTTGAGTCAAGTTGGCCGGCACAGCAGGTGTTTGGGTTGTATTTCCCGAGTGTAGTGGGAGTGCCCAGGCCTGGGCTGCCGAATTGCTGGCTGCCCTTGGTCAGCCCGTGCCTGCAGCCAGGCAGAACACCAATGTCAGGAGCACAGAGATCATGGATCGCGAGCTGCAGGTCAGACGGCAGCTCTGAGGACTTGTCATCACCACGCACTTTTGAAATGACCACTTGCTTTCTCTGGGCTGTTTTCATATGGCTGACGTTTGCTCAGCCATCGCCACCCAGGGGGCTGACGGTTTAATTCCCGAGACCCCCACTGCCACTGAAGATCTGAGTCATGCAGCCTCTCTGTACACTTTCTGAATGGACAGAAAATCCACGCAGGTTCCACGGAAGGGGAAACACACAGGCAGGAAAGTGTCTCATTTCTATAGATTTGCCGTGCAGGGCTCTAGCTTGGTGCCACCCGTCTTCCTCGGCTTCTTTCTGAGGGCCCCCCCACCCCCGGCTCTCCTCTCCGCCGTCCATGCCCCTCCTGCCCTCAGACGCACAACCCGCCTGGAGTTCCCGGAGAGTTCACGAACGTGGCAGTCATTCAATGAACGTAACGCTCTAGGCCAGAAGGGGCAGGGATTTCTCCAATGAGCAGACTTTCCTTTTGAATTTTGAACTTAGTTCATCTCCCTAACAGCAATCTAAGTTCCAGGTGAACCACAACACTGTGAAGACAGATGTCACGTGTCCCACTGGACCAGCCGAAAGGCCCACTCTCGCCCACACTTGGCGACAATTTCAAGGTCAAGGAGTCTAAATTCTCCAAGGAAGGCAGGTTCTCTTACCCTTTCACCTGGGGCTGGGGAATCTTTCTCTACCAAGGGCTATTTGGATATTTATAACCTCATTTGCATGCATGCAAAATTATCCACTTAAAATTTAGCCTGCTCTAGATCTATTGAATTTTGAGCCCCGCCCCCAATTGCCTTGGCAGGGCCACAGCACGTGATTTTGCCGGCCTTACAGGGCCTGTGGGCTAGAATTCCCCCAGCCCTGCTCGAATGGAATGATGAAACCCAGGTGAGGCAAAGACAGGTCCCAAATTAATTGGCCTTTTGAAAGACATACAAAGCAGACTATCCAAATATATTTTATTTATTTTATTTATCCAAAAATAAGTAAAAGGAATCTACGGAAAGATAGGCAAATATAGCTTTAAAAAATTAGTCTAGCGCAGAGTGCGAGTAATGAATTAAACTCCATGTGCCCACCCACAGAGAGAATTTTGCAAGTGTTCCAGGTGGACACGCCCCTTCAAGGCCACACCCAATGGCCCTGGAGGCTGTGGCGCCCACGATAATGAATTAAAGGGCTTTTCACTCCAGCAGAGTCACCAGAAGCCGAGGCCTTTCCAGAATGAATTCTTGGCGTCACAGTGAGCTGTGTCTCAAATGACACTTCGAAGGCAATAGTATTCATTGCCTCAAAGTTGCTTCATTGGGGCTGGCGCTGTGGTGCAGCAGGTTAAAGCCCTGGCCTGCAGAGTCAGCATCCCACATGGGTGTGGTTTGAATCTGGGCTGCTCAGCTTCCAATCCAGCTCCCTGCTAATGCACCTGGGAAAGCAGTAGAAGATGGCCCACGTGCTTGGTCCCCTGCACACACATGGGAGACCTGGAAGAAGCTCCTGCCTCCTGGCTTCAGATAGGCCCAGCTCCAGCCGTTATAGCCATTTGGGGAGTGAACCAGCAGATGGAAGACCTATGTGTGTGTGTGTGTGTGTCTGTCTCTGTTTCTATTTCTCTCTGTAACTCTTTCAAATAAATAAAAATAAATATTTTTAAAAATTGCTTTATTTTCACTTATTCCTTATGGCCACCTTTGAGGGAGAAGCCCTGGATGCAAACCATCTCGTCTGAGAGTGAGCGCAGTAGTCAGGGTGGCTGCGAGTCAGGCGGTGTGGAGCAAGGAGCCTCCTCGCTGTCAGCAGCCACGTGGCTCAGTCTCAGCTCGGCACGCGGCTCACGCTGTGCAGGTGCAGTCCTGGGCACCATCCCTGGACACCACAAGATCCGCCCGCAGTGAGACGGCCACCAGCAGACGGCCATGCTCCGGGTTTCCGAACTTTCACTTCCACATCCGAGTTCAGGAGTTTCACTCCCTAAGAGCTTGCCCACTCTCATGTCCTGAGGGACTCTGCTTCCATCACGTCCCGCGGCTCACTGTCACGTGGCATTCCATGGCACGTTCAGGATCTTGACGCTGCCGCCATAGGTGAGTCTCGTGTAATTGAGGTCCCTCCCGTAATATGTGGACCTTCCCTAATTCTAACCGTGCACCTTATTTAATTGGAAACCAGGAACCTTTGAGCTGTCGGGTGCCACGTGACTCTCGCTCATTTCTGCCTATTTGCTTAGTTGCCAATTTCTTAACTTGTTCTAAACCTTGATGAGGAAAGCGGATGCTGAGCAGGCAGTTGCCCACAGAGTGTATTCAAGCAATAAATGAAATATGGAATGCAAATAAATGAAAGAATGAAATCAGTAATAATTGAAATCCAGAGAAATGGAAAACCAGGCCACTGAAGGCCTTCCCCATGGAGTGCCGGCAGCCCTGTGCTGTGAGGTCGGGACAGCCTCCAGGGCTCCCAGCGGCTCCAGATCCGGGGGTTGGGTAAGAGCAGCAGGTGGAAGGTAGAGGGAGACCCGTGTGCGGGGAGAGGCTGAGAGACGGGGCACAGAGACAGGCTGGGGCTCACCATGCAGCCTGGGACAGGTGACCTCGGGCTGTGGGGCTCTGTTTTCTCGTCTGTAATGAACTCAGCCCCCTTTGTGCAGGGAGGTGCTGGGCTAAGGTGGGATAATTCTTGGCATGTACTTAGCAGAGCCTGGCTTGCAGAGACATCAACAAAAGAAAGGTGAGGGGTTGCTAACAACGGGAACCTTTACAGATGGCGCAGGTTTCTCTGGGGATGGAAGGCTGGGGTCCCTGGCACTGCCAGTGTTTAAGAGCAGGGAACAGAGTTCTTGCAGCCTCCTGGGCAGACGTCACCGGGGGATCGTGTTAACAGGGAAGTTTGTTTTAAATCAGTCCTGGGCGGGGCCTGGGCCTCTGCATTTCTGACAAGCCCCAGGTTCTGCTGATGCTTCCGTTAGAAGCTGCGTGGTTGCTTGGGGGCGGGGGCTGTTGGAGAAGATGGAGCCCCTGGGTCAGGCGTCCACTGCGCTCCGCGGTGCTCGCTCAGCACAGGCGACAGCCAGCATTGCAGCATGGCTGCTTGAGTCCAGATCCAGATGGCCTGCCCGTGTGAACACAGGAGCACTTAGCACAGCACCAAGATTGGGGCGCCGGCACCACGGCGCAGTGAGTCAAGCAGCCACTTGGTACTCCCATGTGCCATGGTGGAGCGCTGGTTCCAGTCCCTGCTGCTCCACTTCCAATCCGGCTCTCTTCTAATGCACCTGGGAAAGCAGCAGAAGATGGCCTGAGTGCTTGGGCCCCTGCCTCCCACGTGGGAGACCCAGATGGAGTTCCTGGATCCTGGCTTTGGCCTGGGCCATTTTGGGGATGAACCAGAATATGAAAGATGTCTCTCTACTCTGCCTTTCAAGTAAATACATACATCTTTTTTTAAAAAAAAGAGAATATAAAATATCCCAATTCTATAATGGTTATGTGCTGACATGTTAATATTTTGAATATATTGTGCTAGATAAAGTATTAATGAAAATGTCAGATTTTTCTTCTTTCTCTCCCTCCCTCCCTCTTTTCATCCCTCCCTCTTTTCCTCCCTCCCTCCCTCTCTCCTTTTGTTTGTCTCTTTTTTTCCTCTCCTGTGGCTCTTAGAAAATTTGAAGCAACATTCTATTTTAGACAGGACGAGTGGTTCACATTCTGTTCCCACTGGCAGTGCCTAACTAGGCCACCTAAGACCCCTTCCAAACAGGAGCTTGCTGGGGTGTATGCTTTCTGTGCAAAATCCAAGCTGATGTCCATGCCTGCCCTCGTGGGCCCCCTGGGCAGTGCGGGCTGCCTTGCCGTCGCCACGGGAGGGACTGCCGTCCCCGGAGCCCGCTGTCTGCCTGGGGCAGGTGTGCAGCCTGAGGAGGAGCCCGCGTGCTTGCCTGCTCCTCTCCCCCTCCCCTGCTCCCCCGGAGCTAACACGAGGCCGCATGCACGTCCTGCAGGGACCATCGCTTTTCACCTCAGAAACAGGATGTCTCGAAGCTGCCCCTCTGGACGAAGGCAAACTCCGTTGGCAGCCTAGCGCTCCTCAGTGAAGGAATGGCAATGCACAGGTTCCTGTCCAGAGGCAAGGTTGCAGCTTGGGGAGGCCTTTGCTTTCCTCTGGGAGCTGGGTGGAGGGACCCAGCGCACAGAGGCCCTGGCAACACCCATAGAGTCAGTGCAGTCTCCGGAAAGGTCACTGGTGGGCCAAGTTCAAGTCCACCCAAGAGACAGGGAAAAGACCTGTTGCCCTGCAAACAAACCGCGGAGCAACCAGAACCAGGGAGCGACGTGGTGCAGCAGCTCCTCGTTCAGGTGCCAGAGTTGCAGGCTCGTAGCATCACCCCTCACCTTAGCCACCCACAGCCAGCCCCCCACTTTCAAGTTTAAAAGATTTATTTATTTATTATATATTTATATGGAAGAGTTACAGAGAGAGAGAGAGAGAGAGAATCATCTACCGTCTGGTTCACTCCCCAGATGGCCAGGAGCCAGGAGCTTCTTCGGACCTGCCACCTGAGTGGCAGGGACTCAAGCACTTGGGCCCTCCCCTGCCGCTTTCGCAGGCGAATTAGGAGAGAGCTGGATCGGAAGTGGAGCAGCCAGGACTGGAATCAGTGCCCATATTGGATGTTGTTGTTACAGGAAGCGACTTTCCTGGCTACACCACAGTGCCTGCCCCTGTCCCTCCAGTCCAGCCCCTCTTTCTTTGCAGTGCCCATTTGCACATTTTGCAATGTGTGCTTTTTGCATGCACAAAAGCAAAACAATTGAAAACAACTTGCCAGTGTCGTCTCCACCATCTCCGTTTTTCTGCGGTCATCCCTAATGACAGCTGGATCTGAGGTTCTGGTTTTTGCATGAGCAACAAGCTGAGAACATTCTCGAATGACTTTGCTGGAGGCCCAACAGAGTGAGCAGCTGTCAGCCTGAATCCACTGCCTCCTCCTTTGTAGCTGGGTGACCTCAGCTACATGCCACCAGCTCTTTGTGCCTTGGTCTTCTTGTCTGTAAAATAGTGACATCCACCTTCATAGGGTTGTTGTGACAATTAATGAGTTAACGTGCTAAAGGGCTGAGAACAGATCCCGGCACGTGGTAAGGCCAAGCACTCCTGGCTGGTACCCGAGCTAATAAGGGCGCCCTGAATGGCAGCCTTTTTTCAGCTGGCAAATTACTCAGAAACAAACCCCCAAGTTGCGCACCTGTTTGGGTAAGAGTCAGGCCCTGGGTGGCGATGATGTAACGTAGCTATTTTGGGCAGGCTTAGAACCTCAAGGAACAACCCATTTTCCTGCACTTCATCCAAGTCATTGCAATGGGTTTCATCAACCAGAGTCTTGGAAGCGAGCCACAGCCTTGTCTGTCACTCCGGACCGTGGCTTGCACTGCTGGGCGGCTCACGCTGGGGTGGGGGGGAGGGACGGGGAGGGCATGGGTCCATGATGATGGCGATGGGGACCCAGAGCAGACCTTGCAGTTTTCACCAGCCTCCCCAGGGATGTTTTGCTACATTGCTGGAAGAAATGGCAGGGATTTGTTTGTTTCTGGGTGTACGCAAGGCCTTTCGGGGACTCAGGACAGCCACACCGTGCCATGAAGTTCCTGCTCCCGGGAAGCCCCCAGCTCCTGAAGGAGAACAGGGAGTCACCAAGGGCCTCCAGGACAAGGATGAGGGCCTCGTGGCTGTCCACCACTGCACAGGAGAATGTTTTAAAGAGTCTGAACTTGAACTTGAGAACTTGAACCTCATAGGATTTTAGTACCACTGACCCAGTTGGAGCAAGGGGCTCTATTTGCAGGAGAGTCTGCACCCATGTAGGAGATCCTGAGGAAGTTCCTGGCTCCTGGCTTTGTCCTGGCTCAGCCCTGGGCATTGTGGCCATTTGAAGAGTGATACACTGAATGGAAGATTCTCTGAATGCAAGATTCTCTCTCTCTCTTTCTCGCTCTGTAACTCTGCCTTTCAAATAAATATGAAAGAACTTTTTTAAAAAAGATTTATTTATTTATTTGAAAGGCAGAGTTACAAAGAGGCAGAGGCAGAGAGAGAGAGAGAGAGAGAGAGAGAGAGAGAGATCTTCCACCTGCTAGTTCACTCCTTAGATGGCCACAATAGCTGGAGCTGCGCCAATCCGAAGCCAGGAAACAGGAGCTTCTTCCAGGTCTCCCACATGGGTGCAGGGACCCAAGGACTTGGGCCATCTTCCAGTGCTTTCCCAGGGCATAGCAGAGAGCTGGAGCAGAAGTAGGGCAGCCAGGACTTGAACCGGGAACACATATAGCATGCCAGCACCACAGGCAGAGGCTAAGCCCACGATGCCACAGCTCCGGCTCCAACATTTTTTTTTAAAGCTGCATTGGTGTCCTTTATCCACAATAAAGCTGACGGAGCAAACCTGAGTCCTGGAAACAGATCCTTGAAGAGCTTTGGCAGTTGAGTAGGTGGTGGGTGGGGGGCGAAGAATCCTCGCCTTTGCCTCTTGCTTGCACAGCCCCCAGAGCACCTCTGAGGCAGCCCTGGCCCTCCAGAGACACGTCCGAAACCACAGCGCTATGGGAAGGCTGGATGGCAGCAGGACTGCAGTTTCTAAACTCTGCTTGCATCGAGCAGAGTCTGGATTGCCAGGTTCCCGGTCGTTAGCATTCTGGACACTACTGGGAAACACCAGTGTCTGCTCCACAGATGGATGGGCACAACGATTTGTTTTTACTTCGGGGACCTGACTTCCAAGCCCTCAGACACCTCTGTCCGTGAGCAATGATCATCTGGCAAAGCCACCGGCGTCCAGGACTGCTTGGAGACGCCGGAGCTTGGGCTTGTGTGGCCCGAGTGCCACGATGATGTGTGACTTCTCAGGTGGGACTGCTGGTGAGATAATTAACATTTCAGAACTTTGCAACCACAAATTGAGTTTCTTTTGAACATTAGGGGACATTTAAACGGTAGCTTAAGTATTGCATTTACACTTTATGGGGGTTGGGTGGAGGGGAGGCGGCGGAGGAGGCGGAATTTCCCAAAAGCTTATGAAAGAAGGATGGAAAGTGTTGTTGAGTTTTTGCTAGGAAAATTGGTGGTTTTTTTCCTCCCCAGTTGAAATATTGCTTTAAAGCATTGGCAGGCTTACAGAAGTGAAATGAAAAACAAATCCCACAAAAATCCCGGAGTACCGTAAAAATAACGAACAAAGTAGTGCAAAATGCTTTCATTTCGTAAGATTGTTCAGTAATGTTGCTGTGTTTGTCTTAAAGGAGACCCTCTGCCCTGTGGCTTTTGGTGGTCTTGAGGATAATAAAACATATCCAGGTAGTGGGGAAAGGCATAGGTTTTGCAATGGGCTGACCTGGATTCAAATCCCTTCTCCCTGTGTTCTCTGGGATTCCAAGTCTGTAGCGATCTCCTCCGGGTGGAGTTTCTTCACCTGTAAAACTATAAAGAGTCACACAAGCCTGCGTGGATGGTTTCGGTGTTCGCACAAGGGATGGAGGAAGGGCTGGCCAGGCGCCTGTCTGGGTAAGGAGAGTGCATCTGCACTGGTGTCCGGAATATTGCAAGACGTCTCTAGGATGACACGTGGCTCAGTATGCCCGCAGCCTAGGCAACCACGGCTGTCTTCCTTTTAGTCCTCTTGGCTTATTTTTTTCTGATTATAAAGTGGATTCATATTGACAGGAGAAAGCTCAAAAACTGAAGGTGGACATTAAGGAGAACTAAACTCACCCCCAAGCCCACAACAGAAGGGGGTGCTTTTCTATGCTTTCTTGGATCGGTCTCTGTTTCCTGAGAATCTTTTATTCATGGAGGTTTTCAAATGAGTTAGAATATGCTTGTATGTGTCTCCTCCTGATTTCTTAAAATATTATTTTCCGTGGTTTGCACGCGTCCCCTATGTTAGTCACTTAGTCACGAAATGCCGATGCTGGTGGTGGGGCCTTGGGAGGCGGTTGGGGTTAGAACAGGCCTTGGGGGCTGGGTCCCCACGATGGCATTTGTGACATTTGTGAAGGGAGGCGAGACCTGAGCTAGGTCCCCTGCTCTCCATGTTATGATGCTGCCGGAGGCAGTGGCCAGATGTAGTGCAGCACACTGTTAAGAAATAAATTTATTTCCTTTAGAATTGGCCTTGCCTATGGCATTCTGTTATAACAACAGTAAAAGACAAAGACATTATTTTTATTAGTGCAAAGTAATGCATCTTCATTGTGAAATGTTCAGAAAAGGCAAAGACACAGAAGAACAAAGGAAAATGTCACCCATGATGTCATCACACAGCAGTCACCGCTGACAGTTAGTTGCATATTCTTCCAGTTTATTTCTCAATTAATAAATATGTAAGTTTAAGTTTGAAAAATTAAACCGGGTCTTCCTGAATGATCCATATTGTAGACTGCTTTCTTTTATCAAATATATTGCAAGTACTTTTCTGTATCATTGATGTTTTTATTCTGAGTTATAATTTTTCAGGATTGATGTTATTTCATTGCTTTAAATCATTATTTTATTAATTTCTATTGTTAGATACAGTTAAATATTTTATTTTTCACCAAACATTTTAGTAGCTAGATGTGGGGAGCAACTGAGACTAGACTAAGTTACTGGAATTAAGACTTATTCTATGCATCTGCTCTCCCACAATATGGCGCTGGGGAGGAGCAAACAACTACGCAGCTGCCTCATCAGTTTGATAAGCTGCAGGAGCTGATCCTGCTCCTGATTGGAGGAGAGCAGCGTGCTCGGCGTGTGGGTAGCAGAGTTGGGATTGGTGGAAGAGGACTATAAAGGAGGAGAGAGACAACATGCACCAAGGAGCATCTAAGGGGAACACCAGAGGAACATCTGAGCAGCCCCCGAGAGAGCCGGCCGGCGGTGTGCCGCTCCCCCGTGGAAGTGGGGAATGTGGCAGGGGGAACTGCCCTTCCACGGAGGTGGAGGGGTCAGCAGCCAACCCGGGAAGAGCCAGCAGCAAACCCGGGAAGGGCCGAGCAGACAAAAGAGCAGCGCAGGGTCTAGTGTCGTTCCTCAGCGAATGGGGGAGCAACAGCTAGACCTGTGCTACATTGATGAATTCCTTAAAATAAATTTCTGGAGGTGGAGCCCAGTGGATTTAACACATATTTTTAGGTCTTTTTACAAATTGCCTTCCAAATTGGTTAAACCAATTTGTACTTCCACTAGCAGTAAACAATCCCTTTTCTTCCATGATGGTTAGTATACTGATAATACAATATAAAGAAGAAATATTTACTAACTTGACAAAAATTGTACTTATTAATTTCCATTTATAATTAGTGGCTATATTTCTTTTATTTCAAATCATTCCTAACTTTCACATATTTTTATTTTTGATACTGTTTATTGTGATAAAACAAACATGTAGAAATTGAATAAAGTGCACTAATTAAGAGTACAGATCAATTAGTTTTGACAATTGTATACACCTGTGTAAACAACACTCAAATTAAGCTATACAACCTAACACTGCAGAAGAGAACAGAACATCTATTGCTCTGCTTGTTTGCCCTTATGTTACTACTGCATTCAAAAGGTATCATATACCTAGGAGTGAGTCTAACAGCATCTCTGCAAGACCTTTATTCTGAAATCTACAACATATTATGAAAGAAAATAAAGAAGGCATAAGTAAATGGGAGGATATACTATATTCATGGATTGGGAAGATGCTAATTCTCCCATGATTCAACCATAGATTAAATGTCATTCCAAACAGATTCTAGTAAGCTTTCCTCTGTGGAGTCAACAAGTTGATTCTAAAATGTATATAGAAATTCAAGGGCCACAAAAACCAAAGGCAATTTTGAAAAAGAAATAGAAAAGGGGAGGACTTATGCTATCAGAAATCAAGACTTATAAAGTAATTTAGACAAACGATAATTAAAAGTCTTAAACAGACACTTCAAAAAGAGCACGTTAAATGGTGAGTAAATACATAAAAGGGTCTGAACTTCATTAGTCATCAGGGAAATGCGAGTTAAAGTCACAATGTGATACAATTACACACATGCCAGAATGACCGAAGTTAAAGACAGACACAGCAGGTGCTGTCAGGAGGTAGAGGAAGCAGAACCCTCACACCCTGCTGGTGGGAATGCGAGTACAGCCACTCTAGTAATTATTTGATTTATGGCAGTAATTATTCAATTTAAACATGCAAGTATGCATAGCCATGGCTCAGCAATCGCATACCCCGCAGAAATGAATGCACATGTTAGCCCAGGACATATATTGGGAGTCATTATAGTGCTGTTTGAAGCCAACGCCCACAAATGGGTTTTGCACTAGCAGAAGAGTGGATAAATTGTGGTATAGTCATACAATGAAAGACTGTATGGCAACGAGAAGGAACAAAGCATGAAAGTCTACAAACTCTATGACACCATGCATATAAAGTTCAAGAGGAGCTAAACTACCCCAGGGAGTTAGAAGTCAGCAGAGTGGCTACTTCCTGGGGCGTGCAGTGAATGTAGGGGTGTGGGTGGCATGCTACGCTGATGGGTTCTTAACTAGGTGCTAACTGTATGGGTGTTTTCTGTTTGAAGGTTCATATTGAGTAGTGAACTAACTAGTTGTGAGCTATTTGTAAAATAATATTCTTTCTTACATTTATCTCAAGAAGACAAACTCGCCGCAGTGGCCAGTGCCATGGTACCTTTTTTGCTTTGGGCTGCTCAGCAGGCCCATGCAGTCTGGTGAGGTTCTCTTTCTTGGGTAGGATTACAGGATTTCCCATACTTCTTTTTTTTTTTTTAAATTTATTTATTGGACAGGTAGAGTTATAGACAGTGAGGGAGAGAGAGACAGAGAGAAAGGTCTTCCTTCTGTTGGTTCACTCCCCAAATGGCCGTTGCGGCTGGCACTGCGCTGATCCGAAGCCAGGAGCCAGGTGCTTCCTCCTGGTCTCCCATGCGGGTGCAGGGCCCAAAGACTTGGGCCATCCTCCACTGCCCTCCCGGGCCACAGCGGAGAGCTGGACTGGAAGAGGAGCAACCGGGACTAGACCCCGGAGCCCATTCCAGGGTACTTCTACACGTTAGCTGTTTTAATGAACGCTCCCTGATCTCCAGGAGATCCTTTGGATCTGAAGACCAGGGTTTGGTTTTTGTTGTTTGTTTTGTTATTTTTTATTTTTGCAAATTTTTCTTCTATTTCTCGGCAGATTATAGTATCTTCTACCACCATTTTGGCTAACTCCACCCACATTCCTAATGAGTGAAAATTGAATCTATTGAATCATTTTCTTTAAACAAAAATCTTCCCTTTAAAAACATCTTTCCGTTCTGGGAATATTCCCTCACCTTTCCCTGCATTTCTGTGACGTAGACTTGTCAAGGATTCAAGCTGCTATCTTTGCGCTTTCGTCGACACTCGCGCTTCTCATCATGTTATGAAATTTCCTGATCCCAGATGCTCTTCAAGCCATCGCCTGCCCTCGACGGGGTGCTGGGTACAGATCAGACACCTTCTACAAGCTCTCCCGCTTCTTGCAGAACCAGTTCCCGGGGAAGGCAACTTCTCCCGGTCTTCGGCAGCATCCTTCCTTTGAGCGTGTCGGGCTCCTTCCTTCTCCGGTTCTTTGCTCCACGGCACATCCTGACCCAGGTGTACCCACGTGGGAGCTAAGACGGCGGCTTCCCGCTTTCTGTGGCTGTCATGGAACCCCCGAGACAGTAGCTTGCAGCTTGGCTCACGGACCTGAGAGGCTGGAAAGTGTAAGGTCAGGCAGCTGCATCTGGTGCTGCAACCCAGCACCAGAGAAAAGCTGCAGAACGCGCAGGTGTGAGTGGAGAAACAGCGGCAGAACCCGGGGACAGCTGCCTCACCCTGTGAGAAGAGCATTAATCCACTGGTGCAGGCTCCGCCCCCACAGCCCAAACACCTCCCACCCGGCCCCTCCTCCCAACACGTGGCATTGGGGCAGTCAGGTTCCATGTGAGTTTTCCCGGGGACAAACCATGTCCCAGCCATAGCAGGTGGAGCTCTTCCTCAGGGTGTCTTCATGGAGAGCGTGGCCCTTCTCCCTCACTCAGCGAGCCGCTGCAGGCCGCGTAGTGAGCTCCACCCCTGCGGCAGTGGCTGTGGCTGTGGCTGTGGCTGCAGCAGTGACTGTGGCTGTGGCTGTGACTGTGGCTGTGGCTGTGGCTGCGGCTGTGACTGTGACTGCAGCAGTGGCTGTGGCTGTGACTGTGACTGTGGCTGTGGCTGTGGCAGTGGCTGTGACTGTGGCTGTGACTGTGGCTGTGACTGTGGCTGTGACTGTGACTGTGGCTGTGGCTGTGGCAGTGGCTGTGACTGTGGCTGTGACTGTGGCTGTGACTGTGGCTGTGGCTGTGACTGTGGCTGTGGCTGTGGCAGTGGCTGTGGCTGTGACTGTGGCTGTGGCAGTGGCTGTGGCTGTGGCTGCGGCTGTGACTGTGACTATGACTGCGGCTGTGGCTGTGACTGTACCTGTGGCTGTGGCTGTGGCTGTGACTGTGGCTGTGGCTGTGGCTGTGACTGTGGCTGTGGCTGCAGCAGTGACTGTGACTATGGCTGTGACTGTGGCTGTGGCTGTGGCAGTGGCTGAGGCTGTGGCTGTGGCTGCGGCTGTGGCAGTGGCTGCGGCTGTGGCTGTGGCTGTGACTGTGGCAGTGGCTGTGGCCGCAGCAGTGACTGTGGCTGTGGCTGTGGCTGTGGCTGTGACTGTGGCTGTGGCTGCGGCTGTGACAGTGCCTGTGACTGCGGCTGTGGCTGTGGCTGTTACTGTGGCTGTGGCTGTGGCAGTGTCAGTGGCTGTGACTGTGGCAGTGGCTGTGGCTGTGGCTGTGACTGTGGCTGCAGCAGTGACTGTGGCTGTGGCAATGGGTGTGGCTGTGGCTGTGACTGTGGCTGCAGCAGTGACTGTGGCTGTGGCAGTGGCTGTGACTGTGGCTGTGACTGTAACTGTGACTGTGGCTGTGACTGTGACTGTGGCTGTGGCTGTGGCTGTGACTGTGACTGTGGCTGTGACTGTGACTGTGGCTGCAGCAGTGACTGTGACTGTGGCTGTGGCTGTGACTGTGGCTGTGGCTGTGACTGCGGCTGCGGCTGTGGCTGTGACTGTGGCTGTGGCTGTGGCAGTGGCAGTGGCTGTGACTGTGGCAGTGGCTGTGGCTGTGGCTGTGACTGTGGCTGCAGCAGTGACTGTGGCTGTGGCAGTGGCTGTGACTGCAGCAGTGGCTGTGGCTGTGACTGTGACTGTGGCTGCAGCAGTGACTGTGGCTGTGGCTGTGACTGCGGCTGTGGCTTTGGCTGTGGCTACGGCTGCGGCTGTGACTGTGGCTGTGGCTGTGGCTGTGGCAGTGGCTGTGGCTGTGACTGTGGCTGTGACTGTGGCTGTGACTGTGGCTGTGGCAGTGGCTGTGACTGCGGCTGTGGCTGTGACTGTGACTGTGGCTGTGGCTGCGGCTGTGGCTGTGGCTGTGGCTGTGACTGTGGCTGCAGCAGTGACTGTGACTGTGGCTGTGACTGTGACTGTGGCTGTGGCTGTGGCTGTGACTGTGACTGTGGCTGTGACTGTGACTGTGGCTGCAGCAGTGACTGTGACTGTGGCTGTGGCTGCGGCTGTGACAGTGGCTGTGACTGCGGCTGTGGCTGTGGCTGTGACTGTGGCTGTGGCTGTGGCAGTGGCAGTGGCTGTGACTGTGGCAGTGGCTGTGGCTGTGGCTGTGACTGTGGCTGCAGCAGTGACTGTGGCTGTGGCAGTGGCTGTGACTGCAGCAGTGGCTGTGGCTGTGACTGTGACTGTGGCTGCAGCAGTGACTGTGGCTGTGGCTGTGACTGTGACTGTGGCTGTGACTGTGGCTGCGGCTGCGGCTGTGACTGTGGCTGTGGCTGTGGCTGTGGCTGTGGCAGTGGCTGTGGCTGTGACTGTGGCTGTGACTGTGGCTGTGACTGTGGCTGTGGCAGTGGCTGTAACTGTGGCTGTGACTGTGGCTGTGACTGTGGCTGTGGCTGTGGCAGTGGCAGTGGCAGTGGCTGTGACTGTGGCAGTGGCTGTGGCTGTGGCTGTGACTGTGGCTGCAGCAGTGACTGTGGCTGTGGCAATGGCTGTGGCTGTGGCTGTGACTGTGGCTGCAGCAGTGACTGTGGCTGTGGCAGTGGCTGTGACTGTGACTGTGGCTGTGGCTGTGGCTGTGACTGTACCTGTGGCTGTGGCTGTGGCTGTGACTGTGACTGTGACTGTGGCTGCAGCAGTGACTGTGACTGTGGCAGTGACTGTGACTGTGGCTGTGGCTGCAGCAGTGACTGTGACTGTGGCTGTGACTGTGGCTGTGGCTGTGGCTGTGGCAGTGACTGTGACTGTGGCTGTGGCAATGGCTGTGGCTGTGGCTGTGGCTGTGGCTGCGGCAGTGGCTGTGGCTGTGGCTGTGGCTGTGGCTGTGACTGTGGCAGTGGCTGTGGCAGTGGCTGCGGCTGTGGCTGTGGCAGTGGCTGCGGCTGTGGCTGTGGCAGTGGCTGTTGCTGCGGCTGCGGCTGTGGCAGTGACTGTGGCTGTGGCAGTGGCTGTGACAGTGGCTGCGGCTGTGGCTGTGGTCTTGCACTGCAGCAGAGAAGGCTGGCGTTGAACAAGAGATCACGAGGGTGGAGAATGCACCGAGGGAGCAGGAGAGGATCTCACAGCAGAGACTTTTTTTTTTTTTTTGACAGGTAGAGTTAGACAGTGAGAGCCCGAGGAGACACAGAAAGGTCTTCCTTCCATTGGTTCACCCCCCAAATGGCTGCTACGGCCGCCGCGCTGCGCCAATCTGAAGCCAGGAGCAGGTGCTTCTCCTGGTCTCCCATGGGGTGCAGGGCCCAAGCATTTGCATCCTCCACTGCCTTCCTGGGCCACAGCAGAGAGCTGGCCTGGAAGAGGAGCAACTGGGACAGAATCCGGCGCCCCGACCAGGACTAGAACCCGGTGTGCCGGTGCCGCAGGCAGAGGATTAGCCTAGTGAGCTGCGGCGCTGGCAGCAGAGACTGCTAACCTGGTTTTGCTGGGTGGTGCATGGAATGTTCTGGAAAGCACTCTGGAATTGATCCTTGAAGCTGGAATCCAAAAATGAGTGGCAAAGTGGGGAAGGATGTAAAGGGACTCCTGTGTCCAAAGGCACTTGACCGCTGGCTGGCATGGTTCCCTGGGCAGTGTCATGCTGTCTGGTCCTGCACATGTCACGTCTACATGCCAAGACAGGCAGTTCACGGGGTGGGGGCTGTCCGCACACTGAGAACACTGTCTGCCTGGCAATGCAGTTTGAAATCATCTCCTGTGGCCTCAGAGGGTGGCCAGCTACACAGTGTCCAGCAGGGCCCAGACTCCAGCTCCTCCCCAACCAGTACCGGCTGGGGACACATCCTCCAGTGTGTCCCAGTTTGCTGTTCGGGGACAGACTCTTTCCCCGGGAGCCACGTCCGAGGCAGGAGAGTCCGGCATGTGTGGAATGTGCAAAATGCAGAGTGGGCACGTGGGAGGCGCTCTGTGATCAAGTTCAGCCGCATCGTAGGTTAAGGAGGATGCTATGGGGTGGCCTAGAAGCCTCAAAGCCACATACAATACATTTGCCCTTGGAAAACAGACTCTGTGGTCCAGACAAACCTTGGGAAGGCAGCACACTCAGGACCGGACGCTTCCTGGAAAGCAGGGATTTTTTTTTTTAACTTTTATTTAATGAATATAAATTTCCAAAGTACGATTTATGGATTACAATGGCTTCCCCCACATACCGTCCCTCCCACCCACAACCCTCCCCTTTCCCACTCCCTCTCCCCTTCCATTCACATCAAGATTCATTTTCGATTATCTTAATATACAGAAGATCAGCTTAGTATACATTAAGTAAGGATTTCAACAGTTTGCTCTCACACAGATACATAAAGTGAAAAATAATAGATGATTTTTTTTTAAATGATGATGAAATCAGATCAGACCTATTGTCATGTTTAATCCCAGTGAGAGTCAAGTTGGGAGTTGATAATTTCTTTTTTTTTTTTTTTTTTTTTTTTTTTTACAGAGGATCAGTTTAGTATACATTAAGTAAAGATTTCAACAGTTTGCACCCCCATGAAAACACAAAGTGAAATATATTGTTTGAGTACTCGTTATAGCATTAAATCTCAATGCACAGCACATTAAGGACAGAGATCCTACATGAGGAGTAAGTGCACAGTGACTCCTGTTGTTGACTTTACCAATTGACACTCCTGTCTATGGCATCAGTAGTCTCCCTATGCTCCAGTCATGAGTTTCCAAGGCTATGGAAGCCCTCTGAGTTCTCCGATTCTTATCTTGTTTAGACAAGGTCATAGTCAAAGTGGAGGTTCTCTCCTCCCTTCAGAGAAAGGTACCTCCTTCTTTGAAGACCTGTTCTTTCCACTGGGATCTCACTCGCAGAGATCTTTTTGCCAGAGTGTCTTGGCTTTCCATGCCTGAAATACTCTCATGGGCTTTTCAGCCAGATCCGAATGCCTTTAGGGCTGATTCTGAGGCCAGAGTGCTATTTAGGACATCTGCCATTCTATGAGTCTGCTGAGTATCTCACTTCCCATGTTGGATCACTCTCCCCTTTATTTATTCCATCGGTTAGTGTTAGCAGGTACTAGACTTGTTTATGTGCTCCCTTTGACTCTTAGTCCTTTCATTATGATCAATTGTGAACTGAAATTGATCACTTGGACTAGTGAGATGGCATTGGTACATGCCACCTTGATGGGATTGAATTGGAATCCCCTGGTATGTTTTTAACTCTACCATTTGGGGCAAGTCAGCTTGAGCATGTCCCAAATTATACATCTCTTCCCTCTCTTATTCCCACTCTTATGTTTAACAGGGACCTGACACCATCAAGTTACTAGAGAACATTGGAGAAACCCTTCAAGATATTGGCACAGGCAAAGAGTTTCTGGAAAAGACCCGGGAGGCACAGGCAGTCAAAGCCAAAATTAACTATTGGGATTGCATCAAATTGAGAAGTTTCTGTACTGCAAAAGAAACAGTCAGGAGAGTGAAGAGACAACCGACAGAATGGGAAAAAATATTTACAAACTATGCAACAGATAAAGGGTTAATAACCAGAATCTACAAAGAGATCAAGAAACTCCACAAAAACAAAACCAACAACCCAATTAAGAGATGGGCCAAGGACCTCAATAGACATTTTTCAAAAGAGGAAATCCAAATGGCCAACAGGCACATGAAAAAATGTTCAAGGTCATTAGCAATCAGGGAAATGCAAATCAAAACCACAATGAGGTTTCACCTCACCCCGGTTAGAATGGCTCACATGCAGAAATCTACCAACAACAGATGCTGGCGAGGATGTGGGGAAAAAGGGACACTAACCCACTGTTGGTGGGAATGCAAACTGGTCAAGCCACTATGGAAGTCAGTCTGGAGATTCCTCAGAAACCTGAAAATAACCCTACCGTTCGACCCAGCCATCCCACTCCTTGGAATCTACCCAAAGGAATTTAAATTGGCAAACAAAAAAGCGGTCTGCAGCCTAATGTTTATTGCAGCTCAATTCACAATAGCTAAGACCTGGAACCAACCTAAATGCCCATCAACGATAGACTGGATAAAGAAATTATGGGATATGTACTCTTTAGAATACTATACCGCAGTAAGAAACAACGAAATCCAGTCCTTTGCAACAAAATGGAGGAATCTGGAACACATCATGCTGAGTGAAATAAGCCAGTCCCAAAGGGACAAATACCATATGTTCTCCCTGATCGGTGACAACTGACTGAACACCAAAAAGGAAACCTCCTGAAGTGAAACGGACACTATGGGAAACGGTGACTTGATCAGCGTAGCCCTGACTGTTAATGAACAACTTAATACATTATCCCTCTTAGTAGTTTTTTTGTCTGTTCTACTTAATATGACTGTTTTTTTTTTTTTAATTAACACTGAAAACCTTGCTTCACATACTATGTGAAATACCAGATACAAAGCATGGCTTGAGGATGATGGGGTAGTGGATGGTTTCCTTCCAGTCGTACAGACAGTGGGTCTGCACTTGTGCTGAGAATTCAAGCGTGAGAAAGCTTGGCTTCCAGCATTGCCTCATGAGCCCTGCTTCTGTTTCTCTAAGCCCGTTAAGTCAGAGAGGCTTGTCCAGCCCCCTGAGCCAGCCCACCCTGTTTCTTCAGGAAGCGCCGGATTCTCGGGTGGAGGCCCCCAGGTGAGAAACGGACAGAAGACACGTGCAGAGTTGGGGACAGAGGAAAGAGCCACCCTGGCTGCTGCTCTGTGGAGGTGATGGAATTCTGTCCGGTCCTGCACGTGTCACGTCTACATGCCAAGACAGGCAGTTCACGGGGTGGGGGCTGTCCCAGGGCGACCATGGGGGTTTTAACTCTGCCAATACCAGCTGGGAGAGACGGGCCTGTCTGGTCATAGAGAGGAAGCTGTCAGACCTCTTCGATCCCAACCTCCATAACTAAAGGGCTGGTAACATGCTGGGGGACACGCCGTAGTCCCGCCCATCAGTCAGTAGTGAGGAGCCGCCCGCTGGTGCTGCCAGCATTAGCAGAGAAAGTGACCCTTCCCGCTGTCGCTTGTGGCTGAGACAGTCAACGAGGGAGGAGCGGGGAGGGCCTGGACCACCACCTGCGATGCCTACAGCCCAAGTCTACCCTGGCTTCATCTCATGGTGAGTTTGTCTTTGTCCCGTCGCCCAGTGGTGGGTGGACACAGGGCCCTTACTGGGCTAGAATCACCACCCAGGTGGGCCTGGGTCTCCCTGTGCTCTAGGGGACTTCTCAGCTGAGATGTGCAGGTGGGGGCTGTAGAACCTCTACTGCCTGTTGGCCCAGAACCCAAATCATGTCCCAGGGGAGCCTGGCCCTTTGCCAGCTCTAAATGGAAGTTGCGTGCAGACAGGTGCTCCACACAGGCCCCTGTCTCTGCTGAAGGGTGCTGGGAACCCTTCTCTCTGCTCAGCTGAAGCACACATCTGTAGACCAACTGGCAACCTGGAGTAGCAGGTCCCTGAGGGGGAACACAGGCTCCAACTTCTTAGTGTCAAAACGTATGCCAAGGGCATGGTAGAGCAAGCTGTATTTTTAAAAGATTTACTTATTTATTTACGTGAAGGAGTGATGAGAGGGACAGAGACGTGTACATCTGCTGGTTCAGTCCTGCAGTGGCTGCAACAGCTGGATTTGGACCAGGCTAAAGCCAGGAGCCAGGAACTCCGTCTGGGTCCCCGACCTGTGTGGCAGGGTATTTGAGCCATCTTCCGCTGCTTTCCCAGGTGCATTAAGAGAGCTGGATTGGCAGTGGAGCAGCTGGGACTAAAGCAGATTCTGATATAAGATGCTGGCGTGGCAAGCAGTGGCTGACCCCTCTGTGCCACGACGCTGGCTCCGAGAGCAGTTGTTTGAACAGTAAGTGATTCATGCTTGAGACTCCCAGACACCCTACACCTGTACCATCAGAAGCAACACTCCAGTGGGAAGTTGCTGCATGTGGGCAGTCCGATGCCGCAGCCACCAGGCACATGTGGCCGCTACACACTTGAAATGCAGCCAGGATGATTGAGGAATGTATTTTTAATTCAATTTGAATTAATTTCAATAGCGACAGTAGCTGGCGGCTGCTATATTAGGCAGCACAACTCTCAAATCTACTCCTCAATTAAGGCGGATGCACCCATGTCCTCGAGAGGCGTCCTCAGAGTTTTCTGCATCAGCTACTGGAAAGCTCCAGAGCCCTGCAGGAGACCCAGCTTCACAAATACAAAGGGCTGCACCGCATCAGTCGGACGCGTCAGCTTCACTCTTGGCTCAGTTCTCTTGCTGAGCGAAGCGACGGCGGGGTCTTCTGGAGACCCCCTGGGCTGCTCCATCCAGATCACCTGGCAGTGAGCCGGCAGAGACTGGGCTCACCCTGCATTTCCCACCTCCAGCCGGATGGGTTTTGCCAGCCTGAGGGACCACAGCTGCCCCTCCCGACAGGGCACAGGTGCTCCCCGTCTCCAGCCGGGCAGTGGCACCGCCCAGCGACTGCAGTCAATGGCTCGAGCCTGAGCCCAGTGTCATCTGTAGTCTGTGCGACCACAATTCCATGGGACCCCTCAGGTGTCGCCCGGTAAGAAGGCACGTCGGGGAGCTGCACCCCTGAATGCAGAGCCGCGGGGCACAGCACTGTTTCAGAGCCCGGCACTGAGTGAAGCAGCGAGAGTGGAGGAGACCGACCCTCTCTGGTCCACGCTCAGCTCGCACGCACCCCCACCCCTTTATCCATACAGCGTGCGGTTATTGCCTCCATTCCCGCAGTAACCCTCACCCCCACTCTCTTCCTTCATCAAACGCTTTTATCCTGTTGCCTCGTGCATCCAATTTTGCAAGCTGAATTAAACTCTCTAAAAGAGAAGGCTGCAAGGTACCATCTAAATTAATCAAAATAAATAAAGCATGACAGCATGGACCCCCACCCCCCACCCCCAGGCTGCACACGAAGGCTTCATTCACTTCTGGGAGGCCGGTCACCGTAGCATTCAAGGTTAAGAATGGGTCAAGTGTGTCCATGGCTCCTAACTCAAGGCCGAGAGGAGTGAGAAGCTCTTCTAGTGCAAAAAGATGCAACAACTGTTATTCTAGGTCTTACCTTCACAAACCCAGTCTTGTGGGACTCCCTCCTCCTTTTGAAAGAGGCAGGGGTGAGGGCAAGAGGATAAAGGGTCCCAAAAGCATAGTTGAAGAGAGCCAGGGCACGAGAGAGAGGAACAAGGGGCACTTTCTGCTCATGCAGGGGTGGGTGACACAATTTCACAGTCACAGCGTCAGCCCCAAATCCACCCCAACACACAGACTCTGTGGTTGGAACACGCAGCGTGGGTAGAAAGTAGAGAACTAACAGGATGTTCTTGGGGGACTCCCAGTTAGTCCTTGTCTGGCCCTGGCGGGAGGTCTCCCATCCCTTCTCTGCGCAGGCATCCGCCCAGCCACTCCCAGTCGCTATCCCCGGCAGGCTCACTCGGCCCTGGCTGTTGCAGTCACTGCGGGTGCACTCTGCCCATTTCTGTGTCTCTCTCGTTAGGAGAGGCCGTCACAGGACTTGGAAAGCTCCGCTTCCACCCAAGTCTCAGCGGCCAGGGCATGGGTGCCACCAACAACATGGGAGGTCACGTGGTCATTACTCAGCCTTCCAACCCCTTCCCACCGCCTCCCAGGCAGAGCAGAAACTGTTTAGAAAAATCAGGCCAAGATTACCCCAGAGGGGAAACCTGATCTGAGTTTAGGGAAGGCCTTTGCTGAGTGACATTAATTATACCCGCTCAGGTTTGACATTATTAATTAACCTTCTCAGCTGTTTATGTTGTAGCCTCTTATTAAAACAATATGATTAAAACAAATGATTAAAGAATATTACTACCACCTTATATGTGCACCTCCTTTTAAGCTTACAAAAAAGGCTTTCTATCCACAATCTCGTTTGATACGCACGTCATTCGGTTACGTTAATATAGGACAACGTCTGTTTTCTTTATTTTTTGAAATCATGATACAGCATACATAGCATAAATTTACCACGTTTAAGTCCACAATTCAGTGGCGTTAAGTTCATTCAATGTTGTGTGACCATTGCACTGTTTCCAGAACTTTTGCTCATCATCCCAAACAGAAACTCAGTGTTCATTAACTAGCTCTCCGTCTCCCCTCCCCTCAGACTCCGAGAACCTCCAGTGTGTTTTCTGGCTCGATGAAGGTGCCAGTTCTAGGAGCCTCATACAAATGGAATTACACAGTAATTGCCATTGGATAACTGGCTCTGTCACTTTGCATGATGTCTTCAAATCTCATCCATGCTGTGGGCACTATCAGAATTCACTCCTGTTTCAGGCTGAATAATAGTTCATAGTACGTATGTGCCCCAGTTGCCTTCTGCATTCATCTCTTGATGGACGCGTGGGTTTTCCTGCTTTGTGGCTCCAGGAAAAACCTGCTGTGAACACTGGTGAGCCTTATTCTTCTTTGACAAATGTGGCCGAGGGATCCAGCTGGGCACCTGGAGGTAGGACAAAGGCTCTCAACCCTGAGCACACATAGGAGTGGCTTGAGGAGCCAAGCAGATGATGAAAATCAGGACAATACTCCGACCAGCTGGAGTGTCATTCTCTGCAAGTGCAGCCGGGAGGAGCATTTTATTTTATAATTTTTGTAAAGATTTATTTGAACTTATTTGAAAGGCAGAGTTAGAGAGGGAGAGAAAGAGAGAGATATATCTTCCACCCACTGGTTCATACCCCAAAGGGCCACAACAGCTAGGGCTGCGCCAGGCTGAAGGCAGGAGCCAGGAGCTTCATCTGGGTCTCCCATCTGGGTGCAGGGGCCCAAGTACTTAGACCGTCTTGCACTGAACTCCCAGGAACATCAGCAGAGAGCTGGATCAGAAGTGGAGCATGTGGGGCTCGAACCACCACCCACATATGATGCTGGCATCGCAGGTGGCAGCTTTACCCACTACGCCACAATGGCAGACCCAAGACTGACAGTTTTTAAAAAATGTTAACTGTTTATGAGTATCAGAGATAGCTTATTTTTCATCTCCCAATTGTATTAGTAATAAAATCAGGTTTTATTCAGTCATATTTATTTGCATTAGAGACCAGTGATCTACTTGACTCTAAGTCATTCATGTTATTTTCTATCACTGAGTTAATTAATAATTTTTTTATTTCCCATTTTCTTTCCACAAAATACAAGGCAGAAATGCTTTTAGAGAGTTTGTTTGTTGCAAAAATTTTTATTTCCTTAATATGTGTGTGGCCTGTGACAAACACATTTCTTTTGTTTTTGTAATGCCTTAAAAGAGGCAAAAATTAGTTTCAGTGGAAATATCAGTATCTGATATTATTAAAAATCTATCACTGATACAAGCTGAGTCAGTTTATAGAAAGGCCCTGCTTTAAGAGAATCGAGGCCAGCGCCACGGCTCACTAGGCTAATCCTCCACCTTGCGGAGCCGGCACACCGGGTTCTAGTCCCGGTCGGGGCACTGGATTCTGTCCCGGTTGCCCCTCTTCCAGGCCAGCTCTCTGCTGTGGCCTGGGAGTGCAGTGGAGGATGGCCCAGGTGCTTGGGCCCTGCACCCCATGGGAGACCAGGATAAGCACCTGGCTCCTAGCTTTGGATCAGCGCGGTGCGCTGGCTGCAGCGCACCAGCCGCAGCGGCCATTGGAGGGTGAACCAACGGCAAAGGAAGACCTTTCTCTCTGTCTCTCTCTCTCACTGTCCACTCTGCCTGTTAAAAAAAAAAAAAAGAGAGAGAGAGAGAATCCAACATGAGGCAACCTAATCTCACAGCAAATTTCAAGGGGACGGTGATCTCCGCTCTCCCAGGGTTTGTGGCTTTGTCAAAAGAATTTACTCAAAGGGTTAAATGAATCCTATTGTTAAATGGATTTTAATGCAACTGAAACAACTTTATGAGAAAAATGAAGTTGCATGCAATTTTGAAGGTATACATCTAATGCACAAAGTTCAATATAACTATATTAGTCTTGGTTATGATATTATATTGCTCTAAAACAGTTGAACCAACAAGCACCTATGAGGAAAGTATTCTTTAAGTTCTGAGCCAATCAGAATGGGAACCCATCAGATACTTTTAACCTCTCTCAGACATGCTGTGTAACAAGAATTGGAGAAAATTCATTTATAACATATACTTTGCTAAAGATCCATATATAGAGACTGAATATAGGGAATGTTTTTCCCCTTGTTTTCTTTTTTGAAAAGCCTTTATTTAATTAATGCAAATTTCATAGGTACAACTTTAGGAATACAGTGGTTCTTCTCCCTATACCCACTCCCTCACCACCACTCCCATCCCACCTCCTTCTCCCTCTCTCATCCCATTCTTCATCAAGATTCATTTTTAATTAACTTTATATACAGAAGACCAACTCTATACTAAGTAAAGATTTCAGCAGTTTGCAACCATAAAGACACACACACACACACACACGATGTATAAAGTATTGTTTGAGAACAAGTTTTGCAGTTAATTCTCATAGTACAACTCATTAAGGACAGAAGTCCTACATGGGGTGTGAGTACACAGTGACTTCTGTTGTTAATTTAACAATTAACACTCTTATTTATGACATCAGTGATCACCCGAAGCTGTTGCCATGAGCTGCCAAGGCTATGGGAGCCTTTTGTGACCACAAACTCTGTCAGTATTTAGACAAGGCCATAAGCAAAGTGAAAGTTCTCTCCTCCCTTCGGAAAAAAGTACATCCTTCTTTGATGGCTCCTTCTTTCCATTGGGGTCTCTCTCACAGAGATTCTTCATGTAGGATATTTTTTGCCACAGTGTCTTGGCTTTCCATGCCTGAAATGCCCTCATGGGTTTTTCAGCCACATCTGAATGCCTTAAGGGCTGATTCTGAGGTCATTCTAGGAGTCTGCTGTGCGGACTGCTTCCCATGTTGGACATTCCCTCATTTTTTATTCTGTCTATTATTACCAGGTACTTAATGCTATTTGTATGATCTCTTTAACACTCAGCCCTATCTATATGTTCACTTAATATGATCACTTTAACAATGAAGATGGCATTTTTACCACCAATTTTAATGGGATTTGGAGTCCCATGACAAGTTTTTAAACTGTACCCTGAGAAGTAAGTCTGTAGGAATGTATGCAGAACTATACAGCTTTATGTTTACAGACTTCCTCCTCCCTCTCTTATTCCCCCTGTTCTTCTTTACAGAGATCTATTTTCAATTGACTTTATACAAGGAGGAGCATTTTAAAGGAATTCCCTGGGGATCCTGCTGTGCAGCCAGAATGGAGACTGTGGAGCCCTCTGGAACAGCCCTTGCCAGCTGGGCTTCCTCCTTTAGTCTTCTTTCTTTCCTTTTTAAAAAATTAATTAATTAACATTATGTATTAAAGAGACAGAGAGAGAGAGGGAGAGAGAGAGAGCAAGTGAGCTACCACTCCCTTGTTCGTTCCCAAAATGCCTGCAATGGCCAGGGCTGTAGCCAGGAGCTGGGAACTCAATCCAGGTCTCCTATGTCAGTGCCAGGAACACAGTTACTGGAACCTGCACCAGCACCTCCCAGGGTCTGCGTTACGAGCCAGCTAGAACTGGGGATGCAGCTGCGACTGGAGCCAGGCGCTCCAATACGGGGTGTGGGCATCCCAACCAGGCATCTTAACTGTCAAGTGTCTGCTCCTTTGCTTTCTCTCCTAAAGCCACCCTTCACCATCTGTGATTCAAAGTGGATCCTCCTTGGGTCATTTTAACCCATAATTTGGAGCAGGAAAAATAAAACAAAGATTTCAAAATCAAAAATTCAAGCTCGAAAGAGGCAAAAGCAGAGTCTCACCACCAGGAAGCCAAATGCTGGTTTGTTGGCTAAATATATGGATCCATTTGTTTCCTGCATTTTAATCATCTCATTTTAATAACAGCACAATGCAAACAATGGTGTGGGTTAATTCAGCTCCATTTAAGAAGTCTTGCTCTGTATGCCAAAGCTTGTTGTTCTGTCTAGTTAAATGCTCATGCATTAAAATGCTAATAATTAAACTGTTACCATTGACTAATGAACTCTGCCAGCGGTAAATGATGGTCTTGTTAGATTCACAGCGCAGCAAGCCTCCTTTTGTGCCGAGGAAGTTAAAGGTTAAAGCGCTCTTGAAACCCGTGAGTGGATCTAGAAGCAATTACGATTTTTCCTTGAAACTAATAGTTACTACAATAATGTTTCAATTCCAACCCAGTACGAGTAAAAAGAATAAAAGGGGGGGGCGGGGTGCCCACTAGCTCTATTCACGGAGAAGGGTGGGGAGCTTTATTTAGCCCACAAGGCAGATGGTGTGGTTATTCAGACGAAAGCCTACTTAGTTACAAATAGCCTTCTTGGGAGCTCCGGGCTCAGAATGTGCAGGAAACGGGGACTTTTCAGGACACAGCAGCAGGTGACCCAAGCGCCCGCCGAGGTCCTGTTTGGAGGACCACAGCGAAGCCGGGTGGGGCATTTCTCCTGATCTCTTCGCGGTACCGGGGACGTTGCGGAAACTCGCCGACCTCCATCTTCTTAAGCAGGAGGACTGTCGCCTCTCCGCACCGCACACACGCGCTTCCCGCCGCTGAGTGCCCCGTGTCCATTGTCCTGCGGAAGCACTGATTCCAACTCCAGGAGGGTGAGCATGTGACCCTGTCCGGGCCAATCAGAGCGCTGCACCCTCCGGCCACAGCTGGGGCTGATCCGCAGCAGTCCGAGCAAACCCCAGGGCCTCAGCTAGGCATCTCCAAGACCCCTGTCTGCCGCGGGCTTGATCATAGGTGGACATTAGCCTGGATGGCCAGGGCCACTTCGTGAGGAAGGCCTGGCTGTCACGGCCAAAGCACAGGGAAGCGGGGAGGCAGGTCCCCCGGAGCTGGGTCCAGCCCCACACTGGACTTCCCAGTGATATGAGCCCAGATTTCTCTGTGAGATGTCCTGGAAGCCAATTTGAGTTTCTCTTGCAGGCAACCGGCAGGGTATCTCTCCCTACGAGCAGACTTGACAAAACTTATGGAAAATAGAATTGAAAGGTAAGTTTATTCTGGTGCCAAAATTTTTGAAATCCATGCATAATTTTTATGTAATATGCGTGTTCACCATCATTGAAGATGCTGTGTGTGTGCTCTAACAGGAGGATGTCCAGTAAATTATAATCGCCACAATGACCATCAGGCTCTGTGAGCTTGTGATGCTCTTAGACCCCGAAAGCCATGGGACAAGATGAACTTGACCTGGTCTGGTGAGACGAACTGCAAAACTGGCCAGACTCAACCAACAGCCAAGACCCAGCTACTTGGACGGGCTGGCAGAGCAGCATTCTACAGACACACGGGACTTTCCATTCTGAGGACCCCCTGCCCTTTGCCAGATATGTTTCAAACGGAAGAATCCGCTGGCCAGCTCAACTGATCATGAACTCAATCCTTTGCAGTATTTCTTGGTCATTCCGACGGCTCTTTGGACTCAAGGACAGATCAGAATGTGAGCTAGAGACACTTTCTGTGTTGGCTGAGGTTTTGCTGTGTCTCTGTTAGGACAGCGTTGCACAAAGTACAGTGTCCTATGCACACTGCAGTGTCCGCTCGGGATGTTGGAGCGAACAGTCACCAGGGACTTCCTAACAGGCCGGGGAGGCTGTGGGGAGTGGAAGAGGCAGGGAGGAGCAGCCAGGCTGAAGGCACAGAACTGAGGTCGCGCCTGCAGGGCAGGGGAGGTCCCTGGATGGGGCCTTGCGGGGCTTTCTGGCTAAGGACGGCCACCCAGGCACCACCCCTCTCCCTGGGCTCTGTCCTTCACGGCTCCCAGCTGCCCTGCTGGGGCTAAGTCTCCCATATTCCTCCAGTCCCACTTGTCTCGTGACCCTTCCCCCTTCCTCTTCCTCCTCCTCCTCCTCCTTCTTCTCTCTCTCTCCCTCCCTCCCTTCTCCCCCTCCCCCTCCCCCAAGGGAGGATCATTGACAACTACTAATCAAAGCAGCAGATACCTCCAGGTTCTTGCGGGTTTGTGTTAGGAAAACTTTCACAGCCATCAGTCCTAGTCCACTGATGACAAAACTAGGGCTGTCTTCCACCCACACTTCCAAAGTCCATCCACCCAAACGTCTGTCCATCCACCCATCTGTCCAATCATCTTCCCATTCATCTACCCAGAGCACATGTCTTCAAGTGCCAACCACAGGCCCAGCACCATTGTGGCCACCAGGAAATCTCAAAGAACAAAACAAAATCTCTACCTGTGTGATGCTTACAGTCTGGTGGGGAGAGAGACAACGGATAAGGAAGCGGACAGGTGCATAACACACCAGGGATTACACCCGCGGCGAGGAAGAACAAAGCCAGGTGCAGGAGTGAGACTGATGGGCGATGGGACCTCTGAGAAGCCTACAGACTGCCTTCCAGAATTTTCTTTGGAAGGACAGGAAATCCTGGCAGGTGCTGGTCACCAGCTGGCAGCCAGCCCACTCATTCTGAGACCTCTCAGCTCCTGCTTTCTGCTCCTGCGTTGGGAAATAGAAGCAAAGAGAGAGGAACGGGGAGGAAAAGCTGAGCAGCCAGCCAAGTGCCTGGCGAGCAGCGGGCATTTGACGGATGTTAAGTGATGAGCGCACAAATGAATGGCCGTGCCGTGTGAGGAGACCGAGGGTGGCTGCAGTTGAGGACAGGGGGTGGGCACTGGGAGCGTGTCTGCCTATACCCTGCCTACCGCCCAGGAGGGACCCACAGTGGGAAATGAGCTGAGCTCAGGAGCAGGTCCCGAGTCTCCTGCAGCCTCCCGTCACACCCCCACGGGCAGCCAGGCTGCTAAGCCTGATCCCAGCCCAGAGCCTTGAAGCAAAGCGTAGGGTCCGGGGCAAGGTTCAACCCTGGGTGACCACAGGCATTCCTCTTCCCGGACCCGCTCGAGTGCAGCGGAAGCCCACCTGGAAGCCCAACGAGAAGTTAATAAGCAAACCACACTGTGTACCTAATGAAGTTTTAAAGCAATTACGGGGCAATCTCATTGATCCTTTGTTAATATCTTGAAACCTTTACAAATTGATTTTATTTAAAGAACTCTCACGGTCTGTTAACTTCATCAATGTGTTTTCGCTTTGTTTTGAACACAACGCTAAGCAGCGTGTGCGTGCACACACATGTGGCCCGGCATGGCCACTCGGCAAAGAGCTCTTCTGCACCGGCCGGCGTCCACCTGCCTGCTCACAGAAACCCCTTCTTCCAGGTCGGTGTCAGGGGTCCTGTCCTGTGGGGCCGACTTTCCTGGGGGGCAGCAGGGCGGTGCCTCTGGATCCGTCCCCCTGCTCAGGGCCAACTGGTCTGTTAGGACAGAGTTCACGCTGACATCTGCCGGAAGTGGCAGCAGTGAGCAGGGGCTGGTGTGAAGGCAGCCATCCTGAGCCCAGGAGGCATGGGGACCCTGGCTTCAGAGTTCTGAGTCCTTGCTCAGGAATAACACAGAGGCAGGCTGCTCCGAGAGTCCGGCAGAGGTTCCTGGTGACAGTGAAGTCCTGCTCCCTTGTAAGCCAGGCGCTCGGGAACAAATCCTAGCAGGGAGTGTAGCAAGACCCACAAAGTAAGCTGTTTGGCCAGCTCCACCTTGGCCATGCTCACTCTTGGCTTGCGCTTTAGGCACCCTGCTTGGAGAACGAGGCAGAAATCCTGGAGGGGGACCAGAGGGAGGTGACAACCACGTGGCATGTCGTAAGGCAAGAGGACAGGGGCTGCAGCATTCCGGGCTTTGTGGAGGGAGGCGGGGAGAGCTAGAGCGCCAAGGGCTGTGGCGGAGCCGGCAGTGCACCGTGCTCGGTGCTCTAAGGGTTTCCTCTAAGAGTGTGGCTGCCAGAGGACTTGGGCCATCTTCTACTGCTTTCCCAGGCTATTAGCAGAGAACTGGATCGGAAGTGGAGCAGCCGGGACTCGAACCGCTGCCCATATGGGATGCTGGCACTGCAGGTGGTGGAGGCTTTACCCGCTACACCACAGTACTAGTCCCAGAAATAAAGCCATCCTGTTTCTTATGGAGATATCAGCAAACAGAGATGAGCCAAGAAACAAAGCAGAAAGAATGTTCCATTTGGGCAGAAGACATTATTGTAAGAAACGGACGCTCAGTCAGCGTTGTGGCACCGTGAGTTCAGCCTCCGCCCAGGATGCCGGGTCCCCTACTGCAGCACCAGGTGGAGTCCTGGCTGCTCCGCAACGGATCCAACTCCCTGCTAACAGCCTGGACCCACATACTTAGGTCCCTGTGGCCCACATGGGAGACCTGGAAGAAGCTTCCGGCTCCTGGCTTTAGCTTGACCCAGCACTGGCCATTGTGGCCATCTGAGAAGTGAGCCAGCAGGTGGAAGATCTCTGTCTCTCCATCTCTCTCCTTGTACCTCTGCCTTTCAAATAAATCAGTCTTTTAACAACAATGATGTATAGCCTCACAGGTTCTTAAAAAAAGAAATGCAACTCCCCTAGTGTTTGTACATAGAACATGCACTTCTTGCAAATAAGGAATCCAATGAGTCAAAAAGGAGAATGATATCCTGTCTTTCACTGAACGGGGCCTGTGAATTTTTCTTTATGCCACTATCAACCTCATTTAAAATGCCCACTGAGGTCCTCCAAGGGTGGACCCTCCCCTTTTATGAATGCTGGACACTGGGGACGTTTTGTGTCTTGCCCCTGTGTAGGCCACGCTGTGAGGAGCATCCTGCTATGTATGTCTTCACATGCATCTTAAACGTACCTCTGCCGCTGTGATGGCTACGGAGGCACGTGCGGTGCCGCGTGCTAAGAGCAGAGAGCTGAGGCCACACTGGGTCTGACTCGGTTTCGGACAGTGCAGAGGGATGTCAGCTTCAAAACCCACGCCTGCCTCTATTGAAGGGCTCCTCTGCCTGGCTCCCTGCCCCAGTACTGGAGAGCGGGCAGGAGGAGCACTGTCGTGGGTGGCTGGGAGACACCTGTGATAGTGTCCATTGGAGTCCCTGCCACGTGGGCCAGAGCCTGAGGGAAGTGTCCCGACACTGACCACTGCAGAGCCCACAGACACCTGCACAGCGGGAGTTGTGGAGGGGATGGTGAGTCCGCCTGTGCTGCCTGGAAATCGGGCGAGCGAGCTGCCATAACCGTCACTGCCCAGCCATTCCCCGGGGAACAGAAGGGTTCCCCATCACTGGCTCCTGGAATGCCATTTCAGTGCCTCCTCCTTAGGAAAGAAGAACACATCTCAGGTCTCATAAACCAATGCTTGCAAGATTACGGAGACAGCAGACCACGGCCACGGGAGCTCTTCCACCAGAAACCGTGGGGTGAGCATGGGTCCCTTGGCCCATGTCGGGGGCACAGTGTGGATTGTGATGGGAGCTTGCCTGCACCCATTTCACAGATGGTGCCGTGGGTCGCAGAGGTCCAGGTGGCGGGTCTGACTCCAGGCAAGAGAGCCGCCGCAGAGCTGGAGCCCATCCACTGTCCACGGATGGGACCCCTGCCTTCCTGGCTTTATTGCCGCAAGGATGGGGGATGAGGTAGCGTCTCAGAATGTCCTCTGTGAAATATAAAATATTATATGTCTATGTGAGAGATTATTGCAACTTATAAAGGGCCGTCATAGAAAATTTTAAGCGAAAGCTCAAACGGCCAAGCGCCACAGTCCTGACCGTTCTTGTTCATTTTTCCTCGAGGGACAATAAGAAGAATCGTGCACAGGGATTGAATTCTGCCACGTGATCGAAGGACTCCTGTGACATCAGCCCACGGAGTGCTCACAAAAGCTCTGTGGCAGGTGGCTTGATTGCTCCCATCTTACAGACGAGAAAACTGGAGCACCGAGAGGTTAAATCATTTGCACAAAAACACGCCGTTTCTATGCGCCAAGTTTGCTGGCTCTCCAAGTCTGTGATATTTTCCTGGATCATACACAAAAAAAAGTCTGCAGGCGCCCTCTTCGTAAGGAGGGCTTGGGTTGGACCTGCCCATGAGTCTGCCTCTGGACAGCCTGGGTCAGGCCAGGGAGTCGGGCTCCTGCTTCGCCGGCACCAGGCTGACTGCCCCAGGCGGGGGGTCCTCCGGGGCTCTGTGTTGAGATCTCTATCGGACCAAAACAGGTTAAGCTGACCCAGGACAAAGAGCACCCTGGGACGTTTCCCTTCTGGGTCACAAATGTACACGAGCTTCCAAAGTGAAGTGCTCTCCTCTCTGAAAATCCTGAATTTTGATGAAACCAGCCCAGAGTTCCCAGAATTCACTCCGGTGCACTTTGCAGAGCCTCACACGCTGTCCCCACGGAAGGTTTCATTGCTTGCACCTGCTAAAACATTTGAGGCATTTGAGAGGCAGTGAAACACATTTGCTTTTCATTTTATCTGACTCGGGAAACCTTTGAAGTGTTTAATAGTAGAGGCCAGGAGAGATCCCCGCCTCTTAATCATTGACTGGCCAGGCGCGGTCTCGGCTGGTAGCCTGTCAAGCAGAACCCGGGCTGAGCCCGGTTTTATTAAGTGTCACATGGCCAGTCACTGTTCATTAAAGGTGTTTTAAGGTTTGAATTATGTCACTGATGAGAAAAAGAAATAAAAATTCCACCGTTGCATTAATATGCAGCCCAAGATCTCCCACTCGGAACGAACTTGAAGGCAAGTGAGGCCGAGGGACACTAGGGGACGTGGAGGTGCCCCCTGCCCTCCCACTGTGGGCAGGGCTCTGGGGAGGGCCACGGCAGCCTGGATACCAGGACATGGCTTCCCTGAGCCTTGACCACAAAGCTTCCTTCCTCCTGTCTTTGCATCTGTTCCGCCTCTTTTCCAGAAAGACCCAAGACAAATAGCAGGAAAAAGCATTCCTCAAATGACCCAGGTGACCTGTGACCCACGATCATTGAGGGCTAATGTGGCTGCTTCTCCAGAGAGAGCGAGCAGGGGCCGGGGACCAGCCATGTCCCCGTGGGCAGGCACCTGCTTCTAACACTTGATTTCATTGGATCTTCGCCAGCCCTGGAGGGAAGACAGGGCCAGGCCCATTTTACAGGAGAAACAGGTGCTGTGGCGCCTTCCCTGGGGGGGATCCTGCCCTGGGGGATCCTAAGGCCGGGCCCGCCTTCCTGGGGTCCTGCCCCTAGGCCTGCTGGGTGCGTGGAGGGACAGACAGGGCAGCCCGTGCCTCTTCTGGACTTGTTCCGTGCAGTGGCCCAGAAGGCCCCAGCAGGGTTGGCTGCCTTCACCGAGAACGTTTGCCTCCTACAGGTGCCCCGTGCACTTTCGGAGCATTTGCAATTCCAAGATTACCAGAAGATTGGCAAAAGGGCTATGCCTCGTGGAGTCACGCACCAGGGCCCTGGCCACCTCCTCTTGAGGCCCCCGCTTCCCAACAAAGGCAGGAGAGCAGCCTTCCCTGCCCACGAGGTGGCTTTGAGACCCTGCAGGAGTTGTTCTCCTGTTCGGTCTCCTCTGACTGGCGGAGAAAACACCCACAGGGCAAAGTCCTTTTCCAAAATGAAGACAGCCTCGGAAGACTCAGCCCCCAGTTCAGCTGGGTAAGCTGGTACCGCTAACGGTATTTCTCACCTCCCACCTGCCTCCCACTTTCCTGCCCACACAGAGAGATCATGAACTTGACTTTGTTGTATTTTTTTAATCAAGCGACTCATGCATTACAGGTGCAAAGTTGCAGCAGGCTTTTCCCCTTTGGCTCAGATGGTGACTTTTTACGTCTGTAAGGACTCTCAGGTGCTACAGCTTTGCCGTGCCACCAAACAGGAGTGGGGTGGAGTTCCGAGAAGAGAGGACTGTAAAATCCAAGTTGGGATAGGAGCGGGGCATGGCTAGAGCTAAACCAACTCCTGCTGGGGGACCCCACTTCTCCCAGCTGGACCCCACTTCTCCCAGCTGGACCAGAATAGGAAAAGACCTGTCTGCAAGAGGCCAGGCAGTGGACCAGGTTTTACGAATCAATTATTTTTGAATTACCAATTGTACCGAGATTCGGATGGTGCCGGCTGCCGGCAGCCCGGGTGTGTGAGCAGCTGCCTTTGATGGGCTAGCTTGACTTCTATTAGCAGAGAAACCACAGACTTCTGCCAGGCCACAGGCTGGAGAGTTCTGGTGTCTCCTGGAATTTGGTGGGGCTCTGAGCTGCTCTCGACGCCCAGAACGCTCTGGGTAGCATCCCTAGGACTCATCACGGATCTGTTAACTCATGAATCCTGTGCTCATTTACAACATCCCCCGAGGCCCAGGGATTCAGACGGGGCTCAGTGATGCCGGCCGGCTGGAGACCCAGACTGGTGAACAGACGATTTCAGCACGTAGTGCTTGATGTGTGCCTCGAAGCGGGAAGACCAGCCCACCTCTGGGAGCTTGGTGGCGGGACATCAAGGAAGAATTCCCAAAGGAGGTGACAGCTATGCCCCGGGACTTGGAGCTGGTGTAGGAGTTGGATGGGCAATGCTAATAGCAAAGGAAAGCTCTGAACCTTCCAGACCCTGGCAAAGAGTTTAGAATTTTGTCGGAAAGAAATGAGGAACCATGGGTGAGTTTTTAAATTATTATTAGAATTGTATTTATTTGGAAGGTAGAATTACAGAGAGAGGGAGAGAGAGGTCTTCCATCTGCTGGTTCACTCCCCAAATGGATGCAATGGCTGGGACTGGGCCAGGCAGAAGCCAGAAGACTGGAACTTTACCCGCATCTCCCACAGGGGTGACGAGGGTGCTGGGGTCCAAGTATTTGGGCCATCGTCTGCTGCCTTCCCAGGAGCATTATCAGGGAGCTGGATCAGAAGAGGAGCAGCTGGGACTTGAACCAGCGCCCATATGAGAGGTGGGCGCCCCAAGCAGCAGCTTATCCGGCAGCGCCCCAGCCCTCACGGTTGGGCTGTAAGAAGGGGTGGAGTAGAGTCAGACTCTAAGAGTGGAGGGAGGGCAAGGGGGGAGCCGGGAGACCAGCTGGGAGTCGGACAGGAGCAGGGCTGTTGATGGGGCAGGGGGAGGCCGGGGCTAGGCAAAGCCTGCCCCGGGCATGTGTGCAGCTGGCACTGGGGGGAGAGTCAGCCAGGGATCCCGGCCCTGAGACAGGACCAGCCCCTGGGGGCCACTGAACACCGGGCCCTGCAGAGCTGGGCCCCCAGGGAGGTGAAGAGGGGTCTCAGAAGAGGACAGACTGCTTGCTCCAGCCCGCACGACTCTTGAACCAGTGGAGTCGGATAACTTTGGGTGCTGGACACTGAGAAAAGAATTTCTCTGGAACTCTGCATGTGTGTCTGGAGCTGGCCCAGGGCAGCCACGGACAGTTGTGCAGGCTGGGCACATTACCAAGAGGCTGCGGTGGGTGAACCTGTGTGGCACACATAGAGGCTTCCACCATGAAACAGGCACACGATTAAAAAAAAAAAGAAACCGCGCATGGATTCCAGGGTTTTACACCAGAACAAACTTACCTTTTCATTCCATTTTCTGCGGACTTTCTGCAGAGCCCTTGTCACCCCTCCACCTGCCTGAGTGTGGGAGACCCCTTTTTTTTCCCTTATAGGAGGCAGTGAGATAGGGGGAGGCCCCCACTCCACCTTGCGAGACTCACAACCCTTTCCTTCAAAGGATGAGTTTCACGTGGACACCATGTGGCAGGCAGCGTTTTTATTTTTACCAACACAGCACTCACCGTGTGCTGTGTCTTTCACGAGCATCCCCGTGTTCGCTCCCTCAATCCCCCATGGCTGAGAAGTAGGCATTGGCGGTGTGTCCATTTTCACTGATGGGAAAACTGAGGCTTGGCTGGTGTCAATTGTGGGTGCAGATCATGTGGTTGATGCGTGGAGGGTGGGGAATTGTCCGAGCCTGGCAGGTGACCAAGCCATGGCTGAGACCAATTTTTAGGGCTCGGGGTCATGGAGATGGGGGCTGGGGAAATGTCTGGCCCTGCCGTGGTCTGTGACAGGAGCTGGCACGAGGGTCCATGGGGGAATCACCAGGCCATTTCACAGGACGGCCCTGTCCATCCCCATGGGTAGCACAGTCCTGCTCTCGCGCGTCTTCCTGCTCTTTGGCAGTGCTGCTCCCTCCAATGAGTCCAATTATCTGCCTTTTGCAATGAACTGAGTGGGGCTGCCGGCAGGTGCAGCCTGGGAGAAGGTAGGTAGCCTCCCCTGGCCCGCCCTCTAACCCACGGGGAGGGGCTGGCAGAGGTGCCACAAGCCGGTGGAGTCCGCAGTGGCCGACAGTAAACAGGACAGGTGCAGGTGGGAGTCTCAGCTCCCACCGATCCTGACAGATTCCCATGGGCCCGGGGACAGGGAGCTGCAGTGTTAGAACCCATGGCGGATGTTGACCCAGGAGAGGTGGAAGGATGTGGGAGGGCGTTGGTCACCACTCGGTGGGCAGAAGTCCCAGCATTCTAATGCCATCTCCCAAATGTGGACATCTAAGCCTCCTTTTGGATGACGCGTTAGCCACACACACTGCCGTTGCCGCTGGGGGCGGCCGGAAAGAGACAGGGCTGCCTTCCTATCGGGCAGCCAGTCCCAGGGTCGGGGGGCGTGGAGCCCCTCCTCTGTGCTGGCGCAGACGCTGGGCGCTATGATGATTTCGTGGAGCGCTCCTGGCCACCCTCTGGGACCACTGACAAGAGCCACAGCTTAAGGAGCTGCACCCTGAGGCCTGGGGGTGGGACTCGCGGTGCCAAGCTTGGATGCCGTGGGGTTGGGTGGGCTCACTTCCGGCTCATTCCATGGCGTGTCCATCCCACATGACTGAGGCCTCCGGCAGGAGAGGTCTGGGCAGGTGCATTGAAATGCACTGGGAAGCGCCTTTTCATCATTGTAGAGGGATGCTATCAGCCATAGAAGCCATGCCTGCTCGCTAACTTTCAGTACACAGAATATTCCTAAAATCCCAGTTGGAAATCTAACCGACAAGCATTGAGATTGTGATCCACAGGTAGTGCCTGTTCTCAAGGAAAAAGAGAGCGACAGGAATTGTTCTGCCTGTCCCCGGCTGGCGGAGACAGGTCCTGGCGTGTCGGATGGGGGAGGTGGACGTAGCACCATGGGAATGAGCTCCAAGTCGCCACCCAAGTGCTGGGGGGAGCACAGGGCCCCCAAGCCAGGTGTCCCTTCCCTCGGGGCAAGAGGTGACAAGGTGGATGGATGTGGCTTGGGCGCCCAGCTGCACTGGACTTTGCGGAGATGTCAGAGTGGAGCCAAGAGGCAGCAGCTCGGGAAGCCATAAATTCCATCCCAACTTTAAAAATATCAGACTTTCACGTCAACACTATCAAAGTGTCTTTTGAATCAAACTTGTAGATGTATCTTCTCGATTGCAATGATACTTTTTGTGGCAGAATGAGACTTTTTTTTAAAGATTTATTTACTTATTTGAAAGTCAGAGTTACACAGAGAGAGAAGGAGAGGCCGAGAGAGAGAGAGAGGTTTTCCATCCACTGGTTCATTTCCCAATTGGCTGCAATGGCAGGAGCTGGGCCAATCCGAAGCCAGGAGCCAGGAGCTTCCTCTGGGTCTCCCACATGGGTACAGGGGCCCAAGGACTTGGGCCATTGTACTGCTTTCCCAGGCCATAGCAGAGAGCTGGATTGGAAGTGGAGCAGCCGGGACTAGAACCGGCGCCCATATGGGATACCGGCACTGCAGGTGGCGGCTTTACCCACTAAGCCACAGCACAGGCCCAGAATGAGACTCTGATATTGCTGTCTCAAACTGGGTTCCAAGATGAATTGTGCAGGAGCCACGAGTTCTTTGTTCTTTCCACCGGAGTCCGTGCCTGGTCAGAGTTTGAGAAACTTGACCCTTGCATAAAATGAGTCTCCCATGTCCCAGAGAGTGGAAATTATGGACAGATGGCGTTGATGTCCTGGCCACTCTGCCCCGGGCCCACAGGTCATAGACAGGGGGATGGAGATAAATCCCTGCACCCAATTGGCTCTTCTTGCCAGCTCTCTGCACAGCCTGGCTGGGGGGGGGGGGGGGCGTGGCTGGTGGGCAGAGGGAGCGAGCCCAGCCTAACTGGGAGGAATCCCCCCACTAGCCCCCCGATCCTCTCCGGGGTGCCTCAGGGGATGTTATCGAGCTTCTGGCCTGTGTTTTGGCACATCACACAGGGGTTCCCACCTTCACGATGACTTGGGGGACCCTGTGCACCCCCGCGGTCTGCAGCCTCCTCAGTGGCAGGGTTCCCTGCTGGCTTCGCTGTCGACAGCAAGCGCCACGCAGTGAGGGTCACAGCCGCTCTCAGGCCCCCTCCACGACGCTCCCTCTTCACCCTCTCTACTGCCCACGAGGCAGCCAGCATCACCCCCCGCCCCGCCCCCGCTATGGATCCACCAGGCTTGGGAAAGTCAAGAGTGTGCTCAAGGTCCCGTCCAAGAGGGTATTCACAAAGCTCCCTGCAAACCGCATTCGGAGAGAAGTTGACGCGGATGGACAAAGTTCACGGGAAATGCCTACGATGAAAGCATGCGTGGATTACACAAAACCTTAGCACCCACATGCACGTGGCTTCTCATTCCATTTGGTACAAACTTTCCGAAGGGCCCTCAGCACAGAAGCCGCATCCACCATCCTCCTCTTGACTCCAGGCTGCCCCTGGGTGGGGTCGTGCCAAAACCCTAGCACGCGCAAGCCCTCTCCCCAGGGCAACTGGGGAGGAAAGACCTGCCCGGCGAGCTGGTTCTGGCTGTGCCAATTGGATGACATCATTCACCAAGCGCCTCAAGCCCAGCATCTGGGGGCAGCAGTTGGGGGTGCGGCGAGCCCGTTCCTCTGCCTTCCAGTGGGTCCCACCATGGATGGGAAGGAACGCACAGAACTGAGCTCTGTGCTCCCCAGGGAATAGTGATTCAGGAAATCCAGCCTCGCTGGTTCCGGGGAAGAAAGCTGTCTTTAGGGAAGCGCTGGGCAGCAGGGGCCTGGCACGGGTCATCCCTGGACACAGGAATTTGATCTTCTGGAGAGCTTCAGAGGGAAACATCTGGGTCGGCCCAGGGCAGACCTGCTGGGTCTGGAGCCCTGGTGGGGCTGGCGTCCGGGGTCATTTGTCTTTCTTCTCTGGAGGCGGTGAACTCGGGGGCCCCCTGAGAGATGGGACTGGGGACAGGGCGGGATGTCCCACACCCCTTCTGCTTTCTCTCACGCAGCTTCTAAGGAAATTCCATGGCATTGTATTTACAAGGCTTCCCAACCGGCAGCTTCCTCGAACACAATGTATTTAATAAAAAGCCATTAAGCCTTGTAAAGCTGTCAGAAATCTAAATGACACTTGTAATAAAATCTCGTCGGGTGACCTGTTCTGGTTAATCAGGCCCAGTGACATCATCACCCCTGGATCTGTCCGATACCCCGGGCGCGAGGTATATTTAGACAGCTTTATGATCCGTACAGATTTGAGTTATTAAAATTGTACAGTTTTGTAAGGAATTTGGGATTTAATAAAGCAGCGGAGAAACTACAAAAGGAGCAATAATCTTCCCAAACAGCCAATCCCCCTGCACGCTGGGGGCATGTGCTGGGCTGGGCCGCCCGGCCGGGCTAATGCCAGGTGCTCAGGCGGGCGACTTTATGTATCTATAACGCACGGATCTGGCATCTGCCAGGCCAGGAAATCAATTACCTTGTTCCCAATGAATTTAAGGTGGTGAACTGCGCTTACGTGTAGATTTATGGATCTATACAGATTACAAGAAGATATCGCCACCAATGGCAATTCACTCTAATAAGCCGTTTTCTGAGCATATGCAACTGCTAGACTGTAAATATCTCTGGCCCTGCTTACCATCTGTGTCGCGTCTGGGCCGCCAGCCCCTCCGAGGGCCACCTCTATGTGTCACGAACGGCACAAAGCTGGGCTCCGCGTAACCATCGAGGTGGGACAGACGCAGGCAGGGGACACTGTGTGCTGGATAATCTATCGATTTATCCCCATGGCACAGATATCCACAAGTATGCTGGACACAAGTAAATAAATCACACCTGGTCTCCTGGCATAACCTGGCACTGCGCTCCTGATATTTCCATCAAATTATTCCATTTGTTTCTAAAGATATTTTAATCCCACATGACCTCAAACTTCCCGTGAACCAGGGCTCAGACCCAAGGCCGCCCACGGCCTTTGCAATAAATCCGTTGTCTCCCTTCTCGGCCCTCAACCCGGGCCCATAGATCACCCCTCCCTGCAGCTTGCTTCAATTACTCAATTAACTGCAGTAAAGTTCCTGTAGGTTTTGCAGATGTTGCTTTATTATCAAGGCCTCAGACGAACACGAGAGTTCAGGAGCCGAGGTTACAGGGAGGTTGCTGGGGGAGGGGCCAGGACGGGGACGGGTGTGTGTGTGTATGTGTGTGTGTGTCAGTGTGTATGGTGTGTGGGGGGGCGATATTCCCAGCACATGGTGGGGGGCGGGGCAAAGGCCGGGGAGGAAGGGGCACTGTTGCCAGGGTCGCAAGAGGCTCTTCCCTGGCAGTCCGGGGAATGTGTGATGTTATCTCCCTGAGAAACTGCTGGAGAGTGCTCGTTCCGTGTTCACCTTGCCGTGAGATAGTGCTGTGATTAGCAGATGCTTAATTGGGCCATTTATCACGGGCAAGACCTGCCCCCGAGTCACTGGGCTGAGTAAATTATTACCCACCCTGCAGGTGTTGGACTGGCAGACCTATTACTCTTCTCCAAATGGTCTTCAGAAGATTTTATATGAAAAGATGATTTATTTCCGCGAGGAATTCTGTTGAGCTCGGATTTATCCAGAGCCGGGCGGGATGCTGCCCAGCCCCTCTCCCCTTGAGCGCTGGAGAGGAAACCCAGCGTCGTGGAGTCCCAGAGGTCAGAGCCAAAGGACATTTAGGAATCAGCCAGTACAACCCGGCCATTTTACAGATGGCAAAACAGAGGTGTCCGTAGCCTACGTCAAATGGTAACAGCCAGTGAGCAAGTGGCAAAGTGCGTCGCCCTTTAAAAAAAAAAGTGGTCTCTCTAGTTGACATAACAGAATTAGAAAGTCATGAATTTAATTTTGAATCAGATACAAGGGGACCTCAAAATAGTGTGTGTAGAAATTGAGTTAAGTGGTAGGTGTGGCACGGCCATCTGGGCTGCCGCTTGGGAATCTGCCTCCTGTCAGAGTGCCTGGGACTAGCGCCACCTCTGCCTACTTGTGAGCACCCTAGGCAGACAGCAGGTGATGGCTCAAGGCCTTGGTCCCTGTCACCCAAGTGGGAGACTCCAGGGGAGGCCCCGGCTGCTGGCTTCGGCCTGACCCAGCCCTGCTGCTGTGGGCATTTGGGGAGTGAACCAGCAGATGGAAGATCTTTCTCTCTCTCTCTCTCTCTCTCTCTCTCTCTGTTACTCTGCCTTTGAAATAAACACAATATAAAAAATAAGAAAAAAATGGAGTTAAATGATAATGCAAAGTTTGCCTAAACTTTCTAGAAGCTCTCTCGTATATATTCCTTTTTTTTTGAAAAAAATATTCATTTATTTTTAAAAAATTGGATTAGCATGAAACACCTATCCACTTTTATGGGTACAGTGCAAGATGTCAAAATACACACAGCATAAACCAATAGGGTGGGGGGTCCCGGGGTGGGCATTGACACTCTGAACTTGGTCATTGTTTGCTGTGAGAGGCCACCTGTGCCACAGTGAAGGTGGTGCCGGGGCATCCTGGTCTCTCCCCACCGCTGACAACTGCCTCCCAGAAGTGAAATTGTCCCTGGCTGAGAGCCACAGCATTGAAGCTTTGTCCCCACCATCAACAGCAGTGAACGTGGTTGGAGCCCCAGGATTGACAAACGCTTTATATACATGATCCCGTTAAAATCCTCAAGAATGCCAGCGTGTGGTATTATGGACCCATTGTACAGGTGAGGCTTTCTAGGCTCAGGGAGGTGAAAGGTGGCCCGAGTTCATACGGCAGGCAAGTGCCAGAGGTGCTCTGGGAACCCCGGGGCTCCCGCTCCCACTGCCCTAGTGAGGGATTCAGCTACTGGATTTGAATTTCGTTAGCAAAGCAATGAAACCGTCCATTGTCACCTCCTATTGTCCCGGTAGGGAGCTGGGAGTTGAGTCTGTGAAGAGAAGAGGTCATCTTGTGCCCACGTGCCCCGTGGACGGGTTGAGCTGGGTAGACGACAGGTGCTCCGTTTCTCCCGTCACGGACACCTGCGCTAGGGCTTGCAAGCACACGGCGGCACTGGGAATCTGAACGACAATGTTCTAGGGAGGCAGTGTCGCTTCTGACCCGACCGGAGATGCTTGGCCTCGTCTCCGGTGCCCTGCGGCAGATTGCTCCCCCAGACAGGGATGCCCTCTGTGACCTGCACTGGGGAAGTCCGGTGAAAAAGCCCAAGTTGATCATTTGCCAAGTACAGGGTTTGGTACCTGTAAATACAGTCAGTGTAAAATAGTGCTGCGTTCAGACACAGCTGTGAGGGATTCGGGCTCAGAGGCCGGAGTGAGTCCAGGAGGCTCTGGACGTGGGATTTGGGCATGGAATAAAAGAACACCTTTGCACGGCCGTGAACAAAACCCAGGTCCCCAGAGTCTAGCACCAGAGTCGCCCCAGCGACAGCTCCAGATTCTGGAACCAAACCCTCAGATGAAACTAATCCTTCTCTCCTCTCTCTCTCTCTCTCTCTCTCTTTCCTCCCCCTCCTTGCCGATTTCTTCATGCATCTTATTCTGTTGTGAACTCTGTGTGTCGAGCGTCACTTAACTATGGCGACATGTCCCGAGAAACTGGTCATAAGGTGTCCGGGCCATCGTGCAAATATCGCAGACTGTGCTAGCACAAACCTGGACAGTGCTGCTCCATCCCTGGCTCCTGCGATCAGGAGCCGGGGCAAACAGGAGAAGGACCAGGCTGCTGCCGGCGTGGTGCGGCACGCGGCTCCCCAGTGCAGTTTTTCAATCAGTAGGCGTGCACGCTACAAGAATGGGGCAAAGCACAGCAGAGTGGATCCAGAAACCTAGCTGACGTAGTCGCGTACAGGCGTTTCGGAGGATTAAGTAGCAAAGATCACAGTGTGTGCTCTCCCTTCCTAGGGCTGGCAGCATTGTTTGTGCCAGCGCCACCGCACACACGCAAGAAATGCACCATGCTGCGGCGTGGCAATAGCTTTGATGACGTCAGCAGGCCGCGGGAAGTCTCCAGCTCCATCAAATCTTAATGACAGCAGCTTCATTTATGTGATCTGTATTGACCTGAAATTGATAGATGGCAGGAGACACTGTGTGTGTGTGTGTGTGTGTGTGTGTGTGTGAGTGTAAGCAATGGCGAATCCTGTCTGAATAGGCAGGGAGAAGTAAGTCAATGACAATATAACGGCATGGATGGATAGGACTGGCCGCGGAGTTTTGAAAGCCAGATGCCATGGCACCAGCCTGCACAGCTGTACCTCCGAAGCCCGCTGGACACTTGGGGCACCATGAAGGCAGAGCAAGCACAAGCCAGGGACATGGCCTGACCAGAGGCATCTGCCGGGCACTGGGGGTGGCCGCCCTGCCGGGTTCTGCCCCAAGCCCACTGACTCCCTCCCTCCCACCTGGTTTGGTCTGCAGTCCGACAGGATGCCTTGTGCGTCAGGCCAAGGTTGCCAGCCGGAAGCAGCGTTCCAAGCGCAGGCTCTGTTCTTGTGCTAATCACGGATGGTGATTTTTCCCTTCTTGCTAATAAACTAAGAAGATGTGCCAGAGAACTGAATTCTCAGATGGATTAGAGTGGGCTCCAGGCTCACAGAAAAAAGATGGGAAGCGCCGGCATGAATCCTAGCGAGAGAGAGAGAGCGAGAGAAAGAGAGAGAGCTCATTCTTTAAGGCCACGGTTTCTCATCTCTACCCTTTCTTCATTGCATGGAGCAGGGTGGCTGTGTGTGCACCATGGCTGTACGTGGAAGGCGCCCATGACTGTTGTGTCAGCCTCATAGGGGCTGGGGTTTACGGGAAGCTCATGCTCTCTTCTCCCTGAATCCAGGGGGCTCTCACGCACCCCCCTCCCCCACAGCAGGCCCAGGAGAGCCGGGCTCCCCGCGTTCCTTCTCCTCCATGGACGCTGGTCCAGCCGTTTCTCTCAGGCAGGTCCCCGTCCGGGTCTGCGGCCCTCGCTGCTGCCTGCCGGGCGAATACCTGCTGATGGGCTGCGGATTGATCCGGCCTCAGCTGTGATGGGTGTGGAGGGAGCTGCTAAGCCGCTCCTGACAACTGCGTGCCTTGTTCTGTCTCCAGGCCCAGCCTGAAGCCACCAGCTCTTAACACGCCTGCCCCCGACCGCTGTGGGGAGCAGAGAGAAAGGCAATCAGCACAGAGCCGCAGAGCCGGAGAGGCGACAGGGGCCGGCCTGCCGCTGCCTCCCCCTGCCGCCCTGGATGTGACGCTGGCCTTAGCGGGAGGGGAGGCCCAGGGGTTGGGGGCTTGGGGTTGACTGCTTGCAAAGCAGCCGAATGTCACGCTTGGTCCCCTCTGGGGAGCAGGTGGGCGGTTTACTTTAAGGGGATGTTTGCTGGCTTTGGCTACTGTTATTAACTTGCTTCAGCATCAAGCTGAGTTTCCTGTTGAGTGGGATGTGGTGGGAGCTAGGACCACTGGCGTTTGGGGCATCTGGCCTGGGCGGGCGGAACACAGATCCAGTTCTTCCCACGTATTCTGGGCTTTGGGGTAGCACTGGTGACGGGAGCCAACAGGGCGTGGGCAGTTGGTGGGCAGCCACTCACTCATTCACGGCTCTCACTCGGGGCCCCCAGGACCCAGGCTCCGGGGAAGCTGTGTGACTCGACAGCCAGTCGCTGCCTTCCAGACACAGAGAGCAAGTGGGCATTGTAGGGCACCCACTGGGTGTTCCCGCTAAAGTAAGGGGTGGGAGGGACCATGGAACAGGGGCCATGAGGGGCCAGCAGGGCACGGAGAGAGCTGCAAGGGGCACCCTCCTTGGATCGGGCAGCCAGAGGGGGCTTCTCTGAGCAGATTTTGAGCTGAGCTCTGAACCCCTCGAGATGGAAATAAGTGGGTAAAGGAAGAAGAGTGGCATGGGGCCGGTGCTGTGGCGCAATGGGTTAATCCTCCACCTGTGGCGCCAGCATCCCATATAAGCGCTGGTTCGAGTCCCAGTTGCTCCTCTTCCAATCCAGCTCTCTGCTATGGCCTGGGAAAGCTGCGGAAGATGGCCCAAGTGCTTGGGCCCCTGCACCCAAGTGGGAGACCTGGAAGAAGCTCCTGGCTCCTGGCTCCCAATCAGCCCCGCTCTGGCCATTGTGACCATTTGGAGAGTGAACCAGTGGATGGAAGACCTTTCTCTCTGTCTCTTCCTCTGTCTGTCTGTAACTCTGCCTCTCAAATAAAATCTTAAAAAAAAAATGGTGAGAGTGTGTTAGAGAGAGGGGGAGATAGCTGCATCCGCCTCACGGGAGGACGGGGGAGGGCTGAGCCCCCTGAGGGTGAAGCAGACAGAAAGCAGAACATTCCAGAACCTGTCGAGATGATGGAGGAAGGGGGCCGGCTTCTCTTAGCACCTCCCTCTGGGGTCGCCTCCTGCACCCACCCTTTCTCTACTAATCCCGCTCTCAAGGAATCCTCTGGAGCCTTCGGCCTCCATGTTTTACAAAAGTGCCTACTATGCACCTGTGAGGAACAGAGGGGAATGAGATGTGATGTCCACCCAAGATGCCCCCACAGGGCCCTGGAGGAAAGAGAGAGAGAGAGAGAGAGAGAACTCACCAAATGCCCACGTGGGCAGGACTGGACCAGACCAGAGCCTGGAGGCCAGGACCCAGTCCAGGTCCCCCACTGGGTGGCAGGGACACAGCCCTTGAGCCATCACTGCTGCCTCCCGGGTCTGCAGTGGGACGCTGGCGTCAGGAGCGGGAGCCAGGTGTCAGGCCGGGGCACAACGATGCCAGCACCAAGCCGAACACCTGCCCCAAGCACTCTTTCAGGGCGATGTCTCCAGGCAGAGGGAAGGGATTTTAGGGAGCAGGGCGGGGAGACTCCCGGAAGGCAGGGGCCCTCCCCGTGTGGAAGGGGAACACGTGTCCCACTCATGGGGGTGGTTTCTCCTGGGAGAAATGCCCTGTGCTTTGAGGAAAGCTGTCAGCCCGGGGCTCACCGCTCACTGCACTGGCACACCAAACCAGAAAGCAGCCCCAGGTCTCAGCCCTCAACCCCTTAGGAAGGAGGTGGCCGTCGGATGTCACCAACATGCCCACAGCAGCCACTGGAGTCTCCCGCCTCGGCTGGTAAGGCAGTCGGACGCACCAGGCCCCGGGCGGGTGTGCTGGGCCTTGGTCTCCTTGGCCTGTCCTGAGCCCCCGTTCCCTGGCCCCCTGCGGTGCTGGGTGCAGGGAGCCGGGGGACCCTGCCTGTGACAGTGCTCCCAGAGCTGCCTGTGGGTGCTCGTTCAGACCCGGGGCTCCTCACCGCCACCCTGCAGGCAGCACCTCCTGTGGCCCTGCCCCTGCACGTGGGGACTCTCACGGTGGGGAGAGGGTAATCCCTTGCCCCAGTCAAGCGTCTGGCTCCATTCTGGATCCTGTGCCCATGTGACGCTACTGGCTGGGGCACAGCGTGGCCAGGACGTGGATCACCCCAGCTGCCAGAGGCATTTGAAGAAGGGTTCTTTGGACCTCCTGCCCCTTTCCTTGGCCCCATTTTACAGATGGGAAGGGCACCACTGAGGCACGGGCGCAGGGAAGCCGGTAAGCGAATGGCTCCCATCCCGGAGGGAGTCGCGGCAGCTCGGCAGAGTCTGACGCGGGCGGGTTTCCACTCGGCTGCCTCGGCCACGCTCCTCCAGCCTGGTGAGAATCGCTCATTATGTGCTTAATCTGGGCACAGCCGGCCTGGCAGCGGAACTGCAGCACATCAAAGCAAGCTCTTCAAAGGCGCGGAAAGCTGGCCTCTGGGGTAATTAGCAGAGGCCCATTCTCTCCTGCCTGGGACAGTCCGGAGGGCTTCGGGAAAGTCCAAGCGGCAGGAAGTGCAGCCCAGAGCCGGCGAGACTCTGGTGAAGTGGAACAGGCAGGGCCGGGGACTCGAATGGCCCTGGGAAGTCTCTCCCTTTGTAAACCGCTAAGACATTTTTCCTGGCTGCCTGGCCCAGCTGCTGGATGGGTCGTTCTCTGCACCCCAGGAACCCGGTGCACCTGATCATCGAGCTGTTGTGTTCTTCTGGAAGGAAAATACACATGCATGCCCTCCCACCAGGACCCCGAAACTGAACCCGACAGGCGGCAGGCCTTGCTGGTGCACACAGAGCTCTGTGCCTCCGTGTCCACTCTTGCCCGTGCTGAGGGGCCCCGAGCGGAACTGCGGGGGCAGCAGGCATGGGACAAGACCTCCCAAGGAAACGAAAACCCCAAGCCTGGTTGCTTGGGGTGACTGCCTGCTCCCTCGCCCTGCTGGAGCGAGAGGCAAGGTGATGTTACATCTCTAATTCCATTTGCAGTCCCCTTTCACACAGCCAGGTATCCCACCAGCATGGTGTGGAAGTGTGGAAAGTGCTAAGAGACGTTATAATGGAGTCTGCTCCCTCTGTCTGATGGCCTGTGGGGCGGTCAGGCGGACAGGCCCGAGAGTTTGACATGGATGCTGAATGGTGCTGAACTGCCCAGCGGGGTCCCGGCCACCTGCGGCTCCTAGGGGGCAGGACCGTGCTGATTCCAGGACGGCTGGCGCAGACGGGAGTGGAATTTTTTTTTTTCCAGCCTGGCTAAGTTGTCACTTGCTTGAAAGTTTGGAAAAGAATTCCATCTATTCATCGTACCCATCTCTTAGCTGTTTTTAGATAATGGCCATCTTAAAAGATGAGGTTATTGGCGAGACATCACTTAACTGAGCCAAATAAGAGGGAGATTCTCAGACAGGGAGCAAAACCCAGCCGGACGGGGAGTGCAGCTGGACCCGGTGACCGGGGTCTTACGTTTAACGGGCGTGGAGCTGCCCACTTCCTATTTACCGCCAGTGCAGACGTTAACAGCGCTGTCTTCACTCCGATTTCTGAATGTATGCATTTCTGGCATTTCTTTTGCCTACAGTGGGACCCACATGGCTGACCACATCCTTCGAGGTTTGGCGGAGCAGCCCCCCCCCCTCCCCCCCGCTGCCGGTCTCTCATGAGCTTACCCAGACGCTACTGCTCCTAAAATGATTCAAAATGCCTGGAGCCAATGCCAGTTCCCTCTCTGAGCCTCTGCCGCTGGTTTCAGGCTCTCTGCCCCACAACTGCCGGCCCCTTCTACCTCGCGTGATTCGGGAACCCCATGTGGAAAACATAGGCCTTTCAAATTGCTTCATAAAGCACCTGCAGCCTGCGCTAATCCTCAGGTGTGAATACACCGTGCACCTGCTCCGTATTCCCTTGGTATCTGTGTTAACTCATCTAGTGTATCTCTGGGCAGGGCAGGGCATCTCAGGAAGAGGAGACACACGACCAGACTCTCAGCCCAGCCTGTCCTGCTGGGTGGTGTTGGGCAGATGGCTCCACTTCACTCGGATCTAGAACAGGGGGAGCTGGGATTTGTGGCTGGGCTGGCAAGATTCCTTTGCCTCCTCCACTTACAGGCACTGTCTACAAGTAGATCCCCCTTCAGCTCAGGTCCTTAGAGGGCAACCACTGAGCTGGATTCTTCTCTGTATCTCAGAGCAGAGAGCTGGCACACAGTAGTTGCTCAACTAATGCTTTGTAAACTGAGTACCTTCCCAGCCTACCTGGGAAAGTGGAGCTGCACCTGGATTCATGGGGACTATGAGGACTGACAAATTAATGAGCTGGTGCAAAATGAAACTATGGGGCACTTGTTCAAAGCCTCATTGCAAATTTTCAGAATAGTAAGGGATAGCAGGACCCTTGAGCATGGGGCTCTGGGTCACACACAGGGCTTACCTTCAGGAAACCCACCCAGGCACCATGGCCCTGTGACCAAACAGCACTGTGTGGCTCCCTGGGACAGCGTGACTTCCTGTGGCTCACGCAGCAGTAATCATCTCCCGGTCCTGGCGGCTGCAAGTGTGAACACAAAGCGTGGCCGGGGTCAACTCCTTCCGAGGGTCGCAAAGGGAGGGCCCGTTCTGGGGCTCGCAGACGACATCTCGTCCCCGCGCCGCCACACCACCGGCCCTTCTCTGGGTGTCAATCACCAGATCGCCTCTTCTCCACCGGACGTGGGACAGGTTGCATCAGAGCCTCCTCCAGAGACCTCATTGTCACGTAATTGCCTCTAAAGATCCTGTCTTCCACGGAGCCCTCCTAAGGTCCTGGGGGCTATGACTATGGCTGGGGGCGGGGCACGGAATGCAGCCTTAACAGATGCCGTGAGTGGAGCTGCTGTTTTATCATTCTGCATTTGGTGTCCATTCTACGCTGTTTCAACTCTACCCTGCAGAGAGGGAACAAGCATTCTAAAGGGGTCAGGAGGGAAAGCTTGCCATTCAGCCGGCCCCCGGTGGTCAGCATTTGGATGTCCATCATCCTTTCCGTCTTTCTTCAGTATGTGTGCATTTAAAAAAATGCGTTCATTTACTTGAGAGGCAGAGTGAGGGAGAGACAGAGAGAGATCTTCCATCCGCTGGTCTTTCATCCACTCCCCAAATGGCCGCAAAAGCCAGAACTGGGCTGAACTGAAGCCAGGGGCCAGGAGCTTCTTCCAGGTCTCCCATGCAGGTGCAGGGGCCCAAGCACTTAGGCCATCTTCTACTGCTTTCCCAGGCCTTCGCAGAGAGCTGGATTGGAAGAGGAGACGTCGGGACTCAAACTGGCATCCATATGGGATGCCGGCACTGCAGGCGGATGCTTAACCTACCACACCACAGTGCTGGCCCCAGTATCTGTACATCTTGATGATACCAACCAAGATTGCACCATTCAGCATCTTACTTTTTTTAGCAGTTTAACAATACTGTCCATTCCTGTCCCACGGAATGTTCTGAATCAGTCTGGGGGGTTCCAGCAGAGGCCATATCATATTCCAAATGATACGGCCCAGGAGAGGGAGGCAACAGTGGCCACCGCTGGAGGTCGCCGTGGGGTTCTCACAGACAACAGGGCAGGAAACCCACCCAATCCCCGCCAGGTAAGGGATTTCCTGACATTCCACTGGCTCAGCAACGTGGAGCCGCCCATGGAGCTTGAAGGACGGATCGGATCTCCCAGGAGTTTTGATCGCCTGCATTGGTTTAAAGCTGATTATTCTAGAGGCAATGGCTCAGCGTTCATTCCCCAACATACTCCTTCAAGAAACAGCCACCTAGCTCATCGATTCTTTTATCTCTTTCAGGGATACTTTCTTAATTGCAAAAGAATCTAAAAATACAATTGGCGCCCTTGATATGTATAGTATCTTGTTTAGAAAGTTAGACTGGAAGAAAAACGCAATAAATTGTCAAAATGTAATCGTTTCTCATCTTTAATTTACCGTGATTCCTCCTGTTGACTTTTCATGGTTTTACAGGCGACGGCAAAGGAAGTTACCAGGGTGACTGGGGGTCACACATGAAGACGACAAGAGCTGAGGGGCTGCTCTCACACGGCTTTGCTGTAGGAACACGGGGTGATGCTCAGCTTTGTACCCACCGGAAGTGCAGAATTAGCCAGGGCGGGGCATGGAGCCATATTGATTCAAGAAAGACCCTGAATCAGATAGGACCTCCAAGCGCTCCCAGAAGAGTAAGGGTGGAGTAAGTGTGTGTGTGTGGGGGGAGTGTATATATTTGTGTGTGTGTGTGTGTGAGAGTATGGATGTTTGTGTATGAGTGTGAGTGTGTGTGTGTATATATGTGTGTGTGTGTGAAGCCCCCATGAGTCCCTGCCATTCTGGTAGCTTTTAGCTTGTTGAAATCTATAACTTATAGACGGTCAGTAAAACAGAATGAGCACCGACTGTCTGGTCTCAAGGTGAGAACTCACCCAGCCGTACTAGATGTTACACACATGCCTCTTATTCTGGAATTGTCCACCGACCCCGCACAGTGCCCTGGGCTGGGCTCCACGGAGCCGGGGCCAGACACAGTGTGGTTTCCCCCCTCGAGCAGCTCACACACACGTCGGGCAGACAAAGCCAGCGCTAGACTCGGTCGTGACAACAGCTGTGTAGCCACTGGAGAGGGGAAGCCTGGGCGAGTCAGGAGATGCGAACCGAGTGAGCCGAGCTTTGACGCCTCTTCTGCTTGGGACACAGGCTCAGGCTCGGCCCACAGCTTGGGCTCCAGCAAGGTCCAGCAAGCAGAGACCACGAAACCAAAACAGGTGAATATGCTCAGGACACAGAGACGGCCGCGGCGCATCCTTGCTCCTGCCCCAGGCGGAGGCGGAGAGAGCCGAGCGCAGAGAGCAAGGAGGGACTGTCATGAAGGGGGGGGGGGGGCGTCTCGTTCTCATCATGATTTCCTTCTTCTTCTAAAATCACCCATGCTTAGAAGGACACAGCATGTCTGTGGCGTTCTTGCCCCAAATGCAGACCCTGCATCCAATCAGGAGGAAAGATCAGACATACACACATTGAGGGACGTTCTGCATATAGCTGGCTTTGAATCTTCTAAAAACATCAAGGTCAGAAAGGAAACATTCCACATTCCCGGGGACAGGTGCGGGTTGGATGCTCCGTCTGGACAAGTGTGCCTTGTTTACGGGTAGAGAGGTTCAGGTCTCCGGACTCTCAGATGAGAGCGGTGCAGGGAGGGAGGGAGGGCGAGTACAGGAGGCGTCGAATCGACTCAGCTGACGGATCTGGGGACAGGGTTACGGTTTATGGGTTTCCTGTACCACCCTAGACTCTGCTGTAGAGGTGAGATTCGATCAAACTCCAAAGTTAAAAGAAACGCGAGCTCCCATCAGTCATGTTGGAAAGGGCAGAGAAGTACCTGACAGCCAAGACAATGCGACGCCGCGCAAAGCCGCCGCCTCCGCGCAAAGCCGCCGCCTCCGAAGCTCCCTCCGGGTCTTCCTGCCGTGCCCTTCCCAGCGGTTACAGTGCGCGGCTCCACCTCCCTGCGTGTGGACTGCAAGGCACGACCTGAGCAGGCCTGTGGCTACAGGCACGCATCAGAGACCTCCCCAGCGTACAGATGTGTTGGCCTTGGCAAGAGGGCTTAGCATCCGGGTATGTGGGCCTTTGAGAGCTTGGGCAGCAGGTGCCACCTGCCTTCACCCTAACAGCCAGGTGCTGAGCCGCTCCCAACAGTCGCAGGCTCTGGGTGCGGCTCCCACGCCACCCTCTGGCTGCAGAGATCTCTGGGGGTCTTGGCCTTTCTTGGAGGATCCTTGGGATGTGGTGCATTTGGGACCCTGGTACTCTCCCTTGCTTCTTCTCTCTCAGCCACCTTTAAAGCAAGGTTCTCTTGATACTTTGGGCCTGATCATTGTTTCCTTGAGGGGTCCTGTGCACTGTCGGATGGTTAGCGACACCCTCGGTCTCTGCCCATCAGATGCCAGTAAACGACCCTGCCCATCTGTGCTGACCAGCCGCGCCCCCTGACTTCGCCACGCACACGTGGGAGCACCCTGTGCCCAGTGGGGAAGCGTTGCTTTGCAGCAGATGCCAGAGAGGGGTGGCCCCTCTTCCTCATCGGAATGGACAGATTTGGACCAGGGGCGGAACAGAGCGCTAAGACCAGGCTCCGCCTCTGAGTCAGCTTCCACAGTGGTGAAACGGGCTGTGCTGCCCACCTCTCAGGAGAGCGAGTGCTAGACATCACCAACTTCATCTAAGGAGGCTGGACCACAGTGGGCGCACAGACAGCTTAGGCTGAGAATAAAGCCTGAAGCAAAGTCACCGTGTCCCTCCAAAGAAGGCTCAAATGACCTCGAGGATTTATGATTTTCTTTTCTTTTTTTTTTTTTTTTGACAGGCAGAGTGGACAGTGAGAGAGAGAGACAGAGAGAGAAAGGTCTTCCTTTGCCGTTGGTTCACCCTCCAATGGCCGCCGCTGCAGCCGGCGCACCGTGCTGATCTGATGGCAGGAGCCAGGATCCAGGTGCTTTTCCTGGTCTCCCATGGGGTGCAGGGCCCAAGCACCTGGGCCATCCTCCACTGCACTCCCTGGCCATAGCAGAGAGCTGGCCTGGAAGAGGGGCAACCGGGACAGAATCTGGTGCCCCAACTGGGACTAGAACCCGGTGTGCCGGTGCCGCAAGGTGGAGGATTAGCCTATTGAGCCACGGCGCCGGCTCTGAGGATTTATGATTTTCATCTCAAAGTCGCTTGCTGGTACAAAATGTCTACCGACCTAGAAATTGATGGCAGGGGCTGGTGCTATGGGTTGAGCCTTGTGCTGCTGACATCCCCATTAGTGCATTGGTTCAAATCCTGGCTGTCCTGCTTCTGATCCAGCTCCCTGCCAATGCACCTGGGAACACAGCCGAGGCCGGCCCAAGCACCTGGGGGCCTGCTTCTCACCTGGGAGACTCAGGTGGAGCTCCTGAATCCTGGCTTCAGCCTGGCCCAGACCGAGCTGTTGTGGCCATTGGGGGAGTGAACTGTGGATGGACGATCTCTCTGTCTCTCCCTCCCCCTCGCTCTCTCTGTCACTCTGCTGTCAAATCAATCAACCGATCTTTAGAAAGCTGTGGCAGAGGAGAGAGCGCCAGTTCTTCCCTTCTGAATGCACAGGCTGGCTCGATTTCCCATGCTCCCTTGCAGGGAGCGTGAGTTACGTGCCTTAGCTCTGCCTTGGCAGTGTCTGAGGAAGGGAGGCGCCCACTTCCTGCCTGGTCCCTAAAGCCTCCCGTGCATGGGGTCTTCCCCCATTAGTCAACTGGGTGGAGTCCTGGGGACCCCGGGGCCCCTGGGGGACAGGGAGACACCTGTAGGTAGAAGGACCCTTCGTCCCCAGCAAACTTTGGGAAGCACTGGCCCCCTGACCCAGATGGTGATGGAAAAAGACTATAATGTATCATTGCCCTACACGGAGATTTCCAAGGCTGTGTGTTACACAGGTGCACCAGTTCACGAATCCACGTGGCATTACTGGACCGAAATATCTGAGGCGGTGACTTTGCATAAAGAAGAGGCTCATGCAGCTCCTGGTTTTGGAGGTTCGAGGGTGTGGGGCTGGTGTCGGCTCAGCTCGGGTGCGGGCCCTGCTGGCTGCGGCACTTCACGGAGCCAGTGCATGGGAGAGAAAGAGCACATCTCCAAACAGAGAGCCAGAGAGATGTGGGGGTCCCGGCCCCTCCGAGGCTGTGCCCCTGATGACCAAGGGACCTTCCCCTGGGCCCCACTACCCCGTTGCAATCATGGGTGACCACGGCAGCAGCGACTCAGCTGTCCTGACCAATGGAGGTGCAGCAGGAACCGAGGAAAGCCTACGGGGAAGTCAGAGCAAGGTGGATTTTCTGCATGTTGACTCCCAGGCAGAACCCACCACCCTCCTGAGGGGCTTCCTGCCTCTGTGTCTCCGGTCATCTCATTCCCACCCCTGGAATTCCTTTCCTCACTGCAGCCTCCATTCATGACAGTGTTGCTGATTCTTTCTGACCAACACAAAGACCACCTCGTCCAGGAAGCCTTCCGTGACTTCCTGATGAAGAAGTCATATCTTGCCTTCACATGAACGCCTGTTTCACTCTGTGAGTGTTCTCAGGATGCTATTTTATTGCTATTTGTGAAGCTTTCTCCTTGATGGGAACTGAGCTTTTAAAAGGCAAAGTCTAAATCCTATCTCCCCGGCATCTCTTCTCCCAGTCCTGTAAACATAACAGCATTATGAGGTCAGAACACCAGCACACCATGAACTGGACATGGATTCAGGATACGGCCTTGGCCAACACACACCCAAGTCACCAGGGGGAAGTGGCTGTGCCCTCTGCCCCTGCAGTCTCGACGGATTCCAGGGGCCCAGAGGAGAAGGCCACTCCGGGTGGGGGGGCGTGGCCTCTTCGGGGTGTGGTGGAAGGGATGAGGTGGGAGAGCCCCGGAGGCGAGGTCGGCACAGCTGGCTGCAGCCTGTGCTTACTAAGCACTCATGGTCATCAGAACCCGGGGCTGTGAGCCATTCAGGCTTCCTCCTGACCGAGAGACTCAAGGCTGGACGTTGGCTGAGCTCAGCTGCCAGTGGCCACAGCGCCGGACGCTGGCAGGGACGGAAGGTGTGTACCAAGGAGAAGGCAGCACCGCAGGGCGGTCAGAATTTCACCCAGGACAGAGAAGCTGAGGTTGTCCAGACAACTTCCTGCTGTCTGACACTGGGCTTAGAAGAATCCTGGAAATGACACAAGTCCTAGTTGGGTCTCTGACGCCCTTTCAGAAAACCCAGGACTGCGGGACCAAGCCACGGTTTTGTTTTTGTTTGTTTTTTCTTGGTCAGCTTAACAGGTGTGACTGCGTTTGCATTACAACCTACGTGGTCAGCAGCAGCCCAGACAGGCAGGAGGCAGCGTCCATACTGGTTTGTCAGTCGCTCATTTTTTTTTCCAAAGGTGTATTTATTTATTTGAAAGGCAGAGTTACAGAAAGAGAGAAGGAGAGACAGAGAGAGAGAGAGACAGAGAGAGAGAGAGAGAGAGATCTTTCCTCTGCTGGTTCACTCCCCAAATGGTTGCAACAGCCGGGGGCTATGCCGGGTCAAAGCCAGGAGCCAGGAGCTCCTTCCAGGCCTCCACATGGGCGCAGGGGCCCAAGGACTTGAGCCATCCCCCACTGCTTTCCCAGGTGCATTCGCAGGGGGCTGGATTGGAAATGAAGCACCTGGGACTCAAACCGAGGTCCATATGGGATGCAAGTGCTGCAGCCCTGGCTTAACCCGCTGTGCCACAGCGCCGGCCGTGGCCTTTCACTCTTGAACAGGGAAGAGTAGCCTTGGACTGGCCAGATGCCCATGTCACTGTGTGGCCTGTGGCTGTCGGAGTGGCGCACGGAGCGGATTCCTTTGCAGACCCTGGGGCTCCTGGGGCAGAACCTTGCTCTCCATTCGCCGGCCTGGCTGCCTCGGGGGCTCACCAGCTCTGGTGGCTTTCCAAGCCTGAATTTATTTCAAAGGGATGCAGACCAAAGAGGGCGTGGTCTCCTGGCCACGTGCTCTCCCTGGGGCAGCATCGGAAGCGACAGCCCCAGCCTCTTAGTCTGCCAGCTGCAGGGCTGAACCAGGCCCTGCCTCACCACCGTGTGACCTTGAGCGAGGAACGACCTCTCTGAGCCTTGACTCCCAGCTCTAAAATGGGGCACTGAGAGGGCCCCTCCACCCGGCTGCTGGGAGGCTCCAGCGGGCGCGTGTCCGGCTTGCGGCAGAGGGGTGAGCAGGTGATAAATCAGTGATGATCAGTGATGACAGCTGCTGTGATGCCTGTCACCGCCACGACCCTGATATCTGCTCCCTGCACACGTGGCTGTTACACACCGGAGACTGCTCACTGGGTCGCTTGGACAAGCATGGCATGGGGGTACACGCATGCTGTCCGTGTGTTCCTGCAGGCACCTGCACGTGTGTGCACACACATGCACATATGTGCATTCACACACATGCACACACACGCATATACACGCATGCACACACATGCACACCCAGACACACACATGCACATATGTGCATTCACACACGCATGCATACACACACATACGCATATACACGCATGCACACCCAGACACACACATGTGCACACGCACACACTGGCGCGCACGTGCACGTGTGCACACGTGCATACGTGCATACACATACACACACATACAATGCACACACACGCATGCACGCACGCACACCTCTCCGGCCCCCGTGGTTGGCCATGCTGGCCGGCACCTGAATCTCTCTCTCCCGGTCCCGAGCATCTGCTCCCCGCTTGGCGCGCCGTTACCTTTGATCCTTCTGCCGATCCGAGCCTCGCCTTCCACACCGGCTCCCTCCCGCTGCCCACATTCGCTCTCAGCAGCCCGTGAGCTTTCGCTCACACCTCATCCGTCCACCTGTCTCCACGCGGCGCGCGTCCTCCCAGCCCACTCCAGCTTTCTGGGGCCCCTCTGCCCCGCCCTTGTCTCTCACCCACTCCATCACTTCCACCCAGCTTCTGGAAACCGCTCCCTTCCACACCCCTGCAAGGGCCAGGGGCTCCCGGTGCAGCTCCTCCACGCGCATGTCCGTTCCCCGGGCCCAGTCACCCTGCGGGGACCCGGCCTTGCTGTGAAAGCCTCCTGTTCGGTTCCCACTGGATCCTCGCGCAGCCTCCGAGGGCCAGCTTTCTGCTACTTCTCACAAAAGCGGCCGACACGCGTGGAGTGGAGTGTATGCTATGCACGGAGGCTCCAGAAGGCTGTCGTCATTCTCTCGGGGAGAGAGGCGCTGTCACGGTCTGCATTTTCTAAGTGACAGCACGGAGGCCCAGAGGGGCCGAGGTCACAGAACTATGAGTGGTGGAACAGGAATTTCGCCCTGGTGTCGCTGGACTCCAAGCCCCTTGCTCTTCAACCCAGGCAAAACCCCTCGAATGGGGGGCTGGAGCAATTAACATTGGAGTGTCCTTGTTCTTCCAACCCTCTACAGAAAGGACAGAACTGATGCAATCTGACGGGCGCCTCCTCCTGGAAGCCCTCCCTGACTCCTTGTCTCCTCCCCAGCCCATCAGGTAAACCGTTCCCACTTCCTACATGATTGTAATTACTTGTCCGCTTGCCTCTCTCCCCTGAATCAGGGGCTGCTTGGCGCGTGGCCTGGAGCAGGAGCTTGGGGAAGTTCATGCAACAAATGGCGGAACCTATTGGCGATGGTGTCCAGAAGCCCCAGGGAGCTGCTCCGGCCCAGCTCTCACTCCTCGTGCAGAAAGGGCAGCTTGGATGTTCTCCCAGGACGCCCATCTCAGCGGGGGAGGAAACAGAAGGTGAATGACCCGTCGGCGGCCAGGAAGCCTGCGGAGGGCAGAGAGGGGTCCACGGCCAGTGCGGCCAGAGGCAGAGCCCCCGGCCCCAGGGAAGAAGCCCGTGGCCTGGGGCGGAAGGGCGCCCCCTGGTGCTCAGACTCCCCTCCGACGTGGCCCCGAAGAGGACGTCACGGCCTTGGCTGGACACCAAAATGGTGACCCTGCTCTCTGGAAGGGCCCCCGTCTGAACCTGCTCTCGAGCTGAGCCTGCGGGGAGGTCACACCCTTCCCTGCCCTGTCCAAGGAATGAGCAGGGAACATCGAAGGGAGAGCACACGGCCCTGCCATCCACCACGTGTGGGCAGGAGTGAGGGTGGAACGGGACAAGCCACCACCTGCTTGGGGCGCAGGGGAGAGAGCGGTGCGTTCCACCGGGCTCTGGGCGAGTTCCAGGCACGGGGGCAGCGGCTGTGGGGGGTTTGGGACTGCTTGTTCCAGGGATTCTCCTGGCTCCTGGACAGCTCAGCCTCAAAGCCAGTCCAGAGAAAGTGCCATGTAAGTGACCACCCCACTGAAGCATCCCGGTCTTCCTTCCGATGCGTCCCGAAGCAGGGTGCGATGGTGACTGTGGGCTACGCTTGCCTAGTCCCCAGCTGCACAGTTCCCTGTGCCTCAGTTTCTACATCTGTAAAATGGGACAAATTCTCATAGCCCCTACTTGTTGAGTGCTTGTTGATTTAAAGCCTTGTTGTACCATTGCATGGCACTGTCTATTTGAGAGAGAGAGAGAGAGAGAGAGATCTTGCATTCACTGGCTCACTCCCCAAATGCCCACAACAGCCAGGGCTGAGCCAGGCCAAAGTCAGGAGCTGGGAGCTCCACCCAGTCTCCAGTGTGAGTAGCAGGGAACCCCGTCCTGCCACCTCTCGGGGTGCACATCAGTAGGCGGTTGGAATCGGGAGCAGAGCCGGGACAAGAACCCAGGTCTGGACACAGGCGTGTTAGCTGTGCGGAACACCTGCCCCTCCGTGGCACCCGTGCGTCCTTCTGAGTTGTAGGGTGGGTGGCGGGGGCTCCCTACTGGGCCCTGTGTCAGGAAGCCCAGCAGACAGCAGGGGAGCCCCAGATGCAGGCGGCAGCGTGAGCCTCTCAGAACCCCCCATCGGGAGTGAGTGTGCCCTCGGCCCTGCTCTGGGGTAGCTGGCTCACGGCAGGCACCTGGCAGTCTTCGGCTGCCTCCATTCCCCTTGCTCGGCAAGGTGCACAGGAGGGTAGCTCAGTAAGGCTATGGAAAGTGGAGTTCAAGGGTACGTATATTTGGGGGTCAAACATTTGTGAAATGCATGCCCGGTTTTCCATGGCGGGGTCCAGCGACCCCGTGAGGCACGGAGAGTCTCCACCGTGTCCCAGGAGAGGGAAGAATGCGGGGAAGCTCACATGGGTGCCCCATCCATTTGAGATCGCCTCTCTGGCTCTCGGCGCTTCTGCAAGGCTAACGGAAGGTGATAAATACTATGAGCCCAGCACCCAGCAGCCCCCTGAGCAGACCTGTTGCCAGTCCTTTCCTTGGGTCTGCAGAAGACGGGTTTCCCAAGCCAGGCGAGAAAACACCCAGAACACCCAGGACGTTGGGACGACACGTTGCACCGTGGCTCCGGCACGCATCTCGGGTCTGCTGGAAACACAGCTTCAGCACAATGGCTAGGCTGGTTAGAAATCACTGCCTTTTGTTCGTCCCACCCAATTCCCTGGGCCCCCCAGAGGTTCCAGTGCCCGATCGAAGGGCCGCAGCGTTCGCAGGCCTCTTTTGTCAGCCCGGCGTTGGGGACGGGCCCAACAGGTGTTTTACAGCCTAGCCGGCTGCTATCAGGTTCTTGCTGCAAATGCTTCCGTTTCAGAAAACACGCTTGGCCAAGTCCTCATGGGGCGGAGAGATGCTGTCACGGGGCACTGCTGAACCTGAAAGGGCAAGATGCGTGTCTTTAACCCCAGCCCAAACTGCAGCGACTGGAATGCAAGACTGTTTTCTCCCAACAGATTCACCAGGGAGGAACTCCCCCTGCCGCACAGCTGCCAGATGGCGGAGCTGGGACTTGAACCCGGGTCACCGGGACCTCAGTCCTGGGCCCTCTCAGCTGAGGCGCCTCTCAACACTGTCGAATAAGCCAGCAAGAGCAAACGGGGGCTCTGCCTCTCCACTCACTTTTTTTTTTGACAGGCAGAGTGGACAGTGAGAGAGAGAGAGAGAGAGAGAGAAAGGTCTTCCTTTTGCCGTTGGTTCACCCCCCAATGGCCGCTGTGGCTGGTGCGCTGTGGCTGGTGCACCGCGCTGATCCGAAGGCAGGAGCCAGGTGCTTCTCCTGGTCTCCCATGGGGTGCAGGGCCCAAGCACTTGGGCCATCCTCCACTGCATTCCCTGGCCACAGCAGAGAGCTGGCCTGGAAGAGGGGCAACCGGGACAGAATCCAGCACCCTGACCGGGACTAGAACCCGGTGTGCTGGCGCCGCAAGGCGGAGGATTAGCCTAATGAGCTGCAGCGCCAGCCTCCACTCACTTTTTATTCTGTATCAGAAGCATTTAGCTGCCTGCCCAGCTTCTCCTGCTTGCTGTCTAAATGCAGAAACGACACGTGATTCAGAATTCCTGAACACTCAGGCAGCCGCCCTGGGCCACCTAAGATCCTTAGGACACAGTACAGCAGGCAGCCACGTCCATCTTGCAAACTTCTGAATCCCCTCCCATACCGAGACGGCATTAAGCGAGGCAGTGAGACGTTAACAGAGGACAATATTGGCTGAAGCTGATGTCTGTAGCTGTGGCCAAGCCCTTACTGTCCACAGCCGAGAGGGTATGAAAACTGTAACATGCATTGAGACGTATTGGGGGGAAAGTACAAAGCGATCATCTGTCTGTATCCCCCGCCCATATGTGGCCACAAATGGAACACATTGAAAAGGTCTCCAGAGGTCGGGAGATTTAGGGGATGGGGTACAATGCTGCTTTGTGGTCCGGTTTATTTTCTCATGACAATTTAAAATATCGATAGAGATAAATGAAAATCCCTCATATTTGGTTTTATAGCTTAAATTCATAAATTCTCCACATTCATTAGAAAGTGATGTACTATCTGCACCCACTTGAAAAGATAGCATCCCCAGGGACAGATACAAGAATATTAAAGAAAATTCCTGATCAAAGAAATATTACTTCTTTCCTCCTTTCATTGAGCAGATGTGCAACGTGTCCGGAGAAAGAAATAGAAAAATTCCTGAGTGATTTATTTGATGAGCCTCGTTTTAACGGAGGTTATTGCCTGCCTGATAGCATGTCGGGGGTTATTAGTTTCTGGTTGAAAAGGACCAGAAAGAGTCTCGCTCACGTCATCAATATGGTCTGCTCTTGGCCTGTCAGGAGGACCCTGGCAGCCGTGCGCGGCCCACCAAACCCCCGAGTTCTTTCTCTATTAGACGGTGGCTTGTCTTTATCATGAAGACTTCTGGCTGTTTAAGAAAACGCAGACCATGGAAGCTACATCTGTCCCATGCCAGCACTGGGGACATTAGAAGCAGATGCATCACTCGGAGAAATGAGATGTTTGTTCCAAGAGGCATGACCATGGCCCTATTTGTTGCAGAAAAATAAAACAGACCCCCAAAGATACACATTTTCTAGGACACACGTTGATTTTCGCTTTGCTGGGAAGCAGACTTTGTATAATCCCGAGGTGCCCGGGCTTTGTGAAGCCATAAAATCGCCTTTAAGAATGGAGAGAGGGGAGCTCTCCGTAGGATTGCCAATGCTTGCCTTCGCTCAAGAGACTTGCCAATAGCCCTCTGTGGATCGGATATATTGCCTTCGTTCTATAATAAAGGACATTTCAGCATGCATGTGAGATGTAAACGGCACAGAAACATTTTACGCAGGACAGGAGCTCAGAGAGAAATGCACCCAGGAGGGGGCCGCGTACGAGGGTTCTCTCCATGCCCTCCACGCACGCTGAGGAAGTGGCCACCGACTGTCAGCTCTGTGGAGCTTCCTGGGGAACCATGGGGAAGATTCGGGAAATCCGAGGAGCGAGACTGAGATGAGAGACGAGACTCCTGGTCCTGAGATGCTTCTCTAAGTGCGGAATACCTATGTTGTCACAGCACCGAACAGGACTAAAACCGCCTTAAGGAATAGTAGTACCGTTCCTACTAGACATCAGCACCTACCGTGAATCTGGATTCTTGAAACCACTTGTGAAATCAGTGTCATTATTCTCACTCTATGGGCAGACCCTGGGGCCTAGAGAAGACACCTGGTTGGCCCAGGGACCCTCAGAGGAAGTGACGGGTGGACATCCCCCCGCATGTACCCCCGGGTCAGAAGCTGGCACACTGGCCACTCTGCGGCCACTCCTGACTGCACCCTGCTGCTCATTTGCCTAACGGCCTATGTTCCCCACGCACACTCCGTATCCTTAGTCTTCCGGCCTGACCAATAGGAGCCCTCTTCCTAAATGCTTCCTTGTTTCCAGAGAAATGAGTAAGTGGGCACTTCCAGTTTGTCCGCACCTGCCGTGAGGATGAAAGGAGATCACGCAGGTGCAGCACCTGCCGCAGCGCAGGAAGCCCCTGACACGGGAGTGACTTCCTGGACAGGTGTTCAGAAACGGCCCCCCATCTAAGAAGACCTCTCGGCTTAGTCTGCTGGGCGGGCGCCTGCGGAATTTCAGAGGCAAACCTCAGCAGGTGTCTTCTACAGAAGGATTAAAAAAAAAAGTGAAAATTTCTAGAATGTTCTTCAGTATCACTTTTTTGTTCTTTTGCTACATATATTATCACTTCATTCCATGGTCTCTATGCCATTGTGATATATATGTGACATTGATTTTAAATGTAGCTATATGAAATGCCACCCATGCAGGTCATGAAAAAGCCCATGGGAAACGCATATTATGAAAAACTGCATGGATTTCAAAAGTTTTTGCACCGAAATAAACTTATCTTTTAATTCCATTTGCTACTTTTTGATGAAGTACCTATGCATAACATAATACCCTCTCTCTTTTTAATGGATGAAGAATTCGCAACTCAATGATAAATAGAAAGAATCTTCAGGCTTTCCTTGGTGGAAGGGATTTTAAGACAAATCTTGCTTTGTTAACCCCCAAAGAAAGTTACAGGTGTTGGAGGGTGGGGTTCTCTTGAACACAAAGGGGCTTCAAAAAGTTCCTGGAGGAAGGGATTGAAAGGTACTTCTATTTGCAAAAAAAAAATTGAAATCCATCCAAAATGTATTCCTAATGTGCATGTCCGTGAATTTTTGAAGACCCCTGGTATGCATGGATTCCCACATTGTTGCACCAAATGAACCTTATCTTTGAATTCCAACTTCCACGAGCTTTCTGGAGTCAGCCTGTGTGAGCCTGGAAGCGTAAACTCTTCCTTCTTTGCAGACGCAGAGCCGACCAGCGCGGCTGGGAGCCTCTGTGGCCGTCTCTGAGGCTGTGCCTTCGGGATGCAGGCTTCAACGAGAGCCTAGAAATCTGCTTTTCACTCCCCTCCGCGGTGCTGTGAAAGCCGGCACTGCGGGTCGGACTGTGTTACGAGCGTCAGGGGTATCGTGTTATTTTCCCAGACCTTTGCTGGAAATTTCCCAAGATGGTAATGAGAAAACGATTACAACAATATCCTTTTGTCTCTGATTTCTGCACCCTAAATTACAAGGGGGCCAGGGACCATTCTTCTCGAGGCGCAGTCCGGGAACAGACAGAGAAGGTGATGTCCTTGCTGTATTTTATTTCACTTACTGGCTCGCCCTGGCTCGCCTGCCTTCCTGGGACAGATGTTCCTCCAAGCAAAGCAGCCCCGGCTGCTGAAATGATTTCCAAGTCTCTCCCATCAGCAGCACGGGGGGACAAGGAGGCCGGTTGCCTTTCAGCCCTTCAGCTGGGTCAGAGTGTTGAAAGTCAAGGTTACGGTCGTAGAAGCGGGATTTATAAAGGACTTCGCTCCATTAGTGGGTAAAAGACTTTGTTACATTTCGCCTTATAAAATAATCAGGGATTACCCAAAACAAAGAGGACAAGACAAGAACGTTTGGGATAAAAAAAAAAAAAAAAAAAGAAACCCACACACACAACTCAATCCGTTTCTTTCTCTCCAGGTGGGAGCAGGCTCATTTCTACGTGGTACCGTCTGTGCAGGTTCAATGTGATTGCAGGGTCGTGAGCTTTAGTCTCTGGTGCTGAGAGAGGTGAGCAAGTGATGAAGTCTAAGCGACTTCAAAAGAATGAGCAGTTCAAAATCGCTTGCCACACCCAACACATGATCCCACAGGCCAAGTGTACCTCGAGCTTTTAAAATATAATCTCTTAGGTAAATGTGCACTCAGGGAGCTGTGGGCGGAGTCTGAGTACCTTTTCCCTCGGTTCTACATAGAAACGCTTCTTTCACGACACGTAGAGAAGAGAATCTCTCTTCCACGGATATGTGTGTGTTTTCCAAACAGCCACGGATTCATTCAGAGCGTCTTTCCCACATCCTCTTCATGGACAGATCCTTCAGCGAGACCCTCGGCCAGCGCACGCACCGGCCCTCATTCAGGGACAACATCACGCCCGGAGCCGCTCTGCGGCCGCGGGCTCAGCGCTCCCCAGGAGAGGAGCGAGCAGACTTTCTCGTACCCGAAACCTCGCTTGAACAAGAGCGGCATTAAGGGCACAGAAAGTGAAGATGATGAGGATTTTGTTGTTTTCGACATAGATTCTCCAAGTCTTGTGGATCAAGAGGCCCTGGCCTTTTGGCAGCGAAGGAAAAAAAAGAAAATAAAAACAAAAAGCCCAAACTGGCTCTTTTGTCCTGGATCAGGCCCTCTGGGTTATTTTGTCAAAAAAAGCCTGGTGCAGAATCAACTTCTTCCCCTCACTGCCTCCCTTTCAGTTTGCTGGAAAGGTTTTTGTTTTCATTTTTTTTTTATTCTGACCCATTCTGTTTGCACTTATGAATGATAATGAGTTGGCCTCTTGGAGGAACCGGGACTTTTCAGATAAAAGATGCGTTCGAGGTTTAAGTCGTTACCGTTGACGTGATTATCTTCAGCGTCTGGCCCGATTAACTCGATTACCGAGCCGCTGTTTATTGTCCTTGTCACAGCACTTGATGGAGAAAGGTCAGAGTAGAAGGAGAGGACCCAAGTGACGGGGACAAAACGACTGAGCTTTCGAGGACATAGCTGCTATCGGTCACTTCGTCTGGGGAGAACGATGACCCGAGATTTCAACACCAGGAAAGCTCTTTTGTGCTACGTTGGAAACGTGCATGTTTGGGTGGCTATCAGCGGGGTTAGAAACGCAGTGGAGTCAGAAATTCCGCCTTCAGCCCTAACTCTGCCAACGAAGCCGAACAAGTAAACAGAGTTCCACTCAAGGCTGATCATTCTCGCTTTGAACAGAATAACAAACAGCTGATGGCAATCTAAATATCCAACTCCCGGGGATTACCTAAGTATTATCTCATTATGCATATTGCCGTAAATCAAAATCAAGCCTTCCACCAAGATTCCCTAACTAAAGGAAACATTCCTGTTCCGTGGTTTATTAAGCCGGCTGGGCGTTTCTCTAAGACACGGGGAGTGCGGCTGATTTTATGAGAAATCGCCGACCTGAGCGTGGAGAGCCACAGAGGGGCCAGGGGTTCCGCAGCGTTCCCACCTGCTGGGGGAGGGATTATTTTAATTTTCATTCTGAATATTTTGCTGCATTTCCCCCACCTCCTTTTTTTTTTTTTTAACCACACACCTGTTTGAAAATGGGGGCGGGGTGGGGGGAGAAAAAGGAAATATTTTTTTAAAAGCTGGCAGCGAGACGGCTCCTGTAATGCAGTATTTATCTGAAGCATGGACCCTCCATCAAGTTCACGGGCGAGCAGTCTCGCTCAGCGGTCCCAGCACCTGTCAGCAGTCATCAAAAGGAAGCCCCATCACCACGTTTAGGGCGCTCAGCCCTCTCTTGATGCCTCGTGTGCCACCGCTGACGCCTGTGTCTCCCCTTGCTGGTCACAATCACATTCCAAGAACACCCCCGTGTCCCTGGGTCGCCCTGCTCAGACCACACCCCGGTGTTCAGGCAAGCTGACCCCAAAGGCCCCTCTTAAGAAATTAAAGACAATTACGCATGGAGTCACCCCAGCTGAGCGAGCAGCCGCCCCGGAGGCCCCTCATCCCCGACGCTCCCCGAGTTAATTTCCTCCCTCCTTGACGACGCTCACGCAGCCTCACAATAACCCGTTTAGTTGGCACTGGAAAATTATGTCATTTGCAAGCAAGCTTTCAGCTGCGATAGTTTATAATTGTTAAGATGAAAACGCGATAATGCTCTTCCCCTTCACATGAACTGCAATCCATCTTTAAACCTGCGCTAATTCCCCAAACCTGCCGCTTAATAAAACGCGCCAACCCCAGGCCTATGCGATGTTGCCGGGCGGCAATCTTTGATCAGCCAAGCTGAAATGGGTCTGATAAGGGGACGCCCTTCCACGGTGGACCCGCCACTGGAGTGGGTGATTGCTGCTTCCTCCCCAACCTCAAGTGCCAATAAGCAGGAGTCTTCGGAGCCTCTTATCTCTTTCACTTTCTTCTGGAGATCTCTGTCGCTTTAATCCGGCATGTCTGCTGCTGGTTAACAAGGAAATCCTATGTCAATTATCGCCAGCAACTTCCTGCTGCGAAGCAGTAGGGAATCAAAGCGTTTGCGAGCCTTTTCACACCAGAGAGTGGTGCAGGGCCTAATTAAATGGCCTCAAATTCTGCAGCCTGGTGGAGGCCACACGATAGATAGCTAATGAAAGATAGCCTGATTTTTTTTTTTTTCCAGGCGGCGGTTTGCAGGCTGGTGGGCCGTCCGGCGGGTTGCAGGTGCGCCGCGGAGTGGGCTGCACGGGGGTCTTCCACTTGCACGGAACGGAGCGGGCTTGTTGTGGGCATGGGACAGTGGGACGCCAGGAGCACACCTTGGGGAAGATTGCATGGTACTCGATTTTTCGCTGAGAATCCAGGCCCAAGTGCAGTGGGGGAGGGGCGTGCTGGAAGCTCAGGTCTCAAGGAGACCACTCCTCTCTGGCGTACTCACCTAGGGACCCTCAGCTAAGGGGATGATGGGATGCGGTTTTAAATACAGAGCATATACTATTAAATATATGTAAAAATATTTACACACACATTATACGTAGGATCTCATACTAGGTGGGTTTTACAAGATCATTGCATATCTTCCCCTTTGAACGTCTTTTTCTCGTGGGAGCTGCACATAACCTAGGCGACAAAAGTACTTTTTTCTTGGCAGGACTGCCCTTGTGGCTCACAACTCCTCCAGCAATTTCTCTGTATCTGGAGCACAGGTTCCCAAGGCTGGGGCTGGGCGAGCGCCACCCACCTCGCTCGGGAACTTGCTAGAAAGGCAGGCTCTTTAATCTCCCGCCCCGGACACCCTGAATCAAACAGGCCAGGGGGAGGCAGGGACCTAGACTTGGACAAGTCCTCCAGGGGAGCTCCAAGGGCGAGCGCTTCAGTCTGAGAGTCGGGGGTGCAATGTGTCTCCAAGAAGCTCCTTTGTAGATGACGCGTTTGGGTTCCCAACCGTCAGTGTCACCATTGGTGTTAAAAGCCCAGCCCCCTATCTCAAGGGACACCCTGCCCTGCACTGTGGAATTTGACCCAACATCTGTCTACCTGTCGTCCAAATGCATCAGCAGAAGGCTGGCACCGTCTGCTCCGTTCTGCCTCACGACGGAGTGCTTCCTGGGAAGGCGACTTCGATTTAATGTGAGGAGGTGGGGTAACCTGCAGAAATAGTAACATCTATTTTCGAAAGTTGTGATTCTTAGGCCTTTGAAATTTATTTTTAAATTCAGGGTATAAAATGGGCTTGTCTTTTTTTTTTTTTTTTTAAAGGTTCCTTTATTCATCTGAAAGACGGAGTTACAGAGAGAGAAAGAGACAGATCTTCCAACCACTGGTTCACTCCCCAAATGCCTGCCACAGCCGGGGCTGGGCCCGGAGCCAGGAAGTCCACCCAGGTCTCCAATGTGGGTGGCAGGGGCCCAGGTACTTGGACCATCTTCCACGGTTTTCCCAGCCTTGTTAGCAGGAAGCTGGATGGGAAGTGGAGCAGCCGGGACTTGAACCGGTGCTTGGATGGAATGCCAAGGACGCGGGCAGTGGCTTCCCCATAACGCCAGCCCCAGGTTGGTTGCTATTTTGTGGTGAACAACACTTACCCCTTCCAACGTTTCAGAAAAGGCAGGACGTTTTGAAACACGACTGAAGGAAACGCTAGGGACATAATTACAGACGAAGCGCCAGCTCTCTGAACGGGAATCCGGTTATGTTTCTGAGAGGCCCACTGGGCAGCTCTGATTTCCCTCTTTCAGCGAGAGAGATGGGAGTTCTTTGCCATGAGCTGGAATCGGCTTGCCAACTGGAGTCTAGAAACAGCCAGTGCAGGCTCCCAGCTGGGAGGCTAGGACGGCAGGGGCAGGAGGCTGAGCCAATGGCTGTCAACCAGGCTGCACTTTAACCCCCCCCTCCCCCGCCCCGGGAGGGGAGCTTCAAAAACTGTCCACGGTTGGCCCCGGCCCGGGGTTCTGATGTGACTGGGCTGGCTGGGGAGGCAGGCATCGGGATTTTTAGGCAGTGGAGAGTCACTGCTTTAATGTTCGTCATCTATCTGGTCCTCCAGGGCATCTCAAACCTCGGTGTGCACGCGTTTCCCCCGGGGATCTCACTCGCACGGAGACTGTGGGTCAGGAGGGCGGGGTGGGGCCTGAGACTCCTCCCTGGAGAGGCTGGGACTATTGGTCCATGGACCACCCTTGGAGCAGCCAGACGGGAAGCATCCTACCTCTGAGGCATTCCCGAGCTCCAAGCAGACAGCCCAGGATTAGGAGAGGCGACGTGGACCAGGGAGCCTGGCCCGTGACAAGCACTTGGGACGCCATTTCGCCAGCCAGTTGACCATTCTCTGGTGTGCGTGTGACATTTGGAGCAGCTTACAGACTGCTCTGGGGGAGACCTCAGAGCTGGGCTGGTCCATTCCACCCGATCTTACAGACAGGGAAGCCGAGGGTCCTCCAATCACGTGACTGCTCCCAGGCCACTCTGCGATGGTAAAACGCAAGTGCAGATGGAGGATCCTGCTCTCCCATGCGTGTGTGTGCTTGTGTGTGTAAGTCGCCTTCAACCTGCAGCCCGGGGGAGGGTTATAAACAGACAGCTGCCTTCCTAGTCGTTCTGCCTGCCTGTGACATGAGGAGTGCTTGGGTGTGGGAGATCCTGGCCTCTGCGGCTTAGTCCACTCTGCTGGGCACAGGGCAGACACTGCTGGCCCTTGAGCTCTGCCTTCCGTCCTCTGGGTCCACACCCAGCCTCGGAACGCGGAGCGCAGCCAGCATTCATCCCCGCACACAACCCTGTGCAGACTCTGTATAATCACAAACTCCGGGAGTGGGCTTTCAGAGGCATGGACACCAACTGCTCATTCCACCACCAAGCGCACCCAGGGAGGACAGGTGCCCCCCGAGATGCCCAGAAGGAAGAAGGAACCGAGCACACGGCTCCCCCGTGGCGCAGGGCGCCCCCAGAGCCGAAGCCTGGAACATGAATTTGAGAGAGCGACATGCATTGGGTCGTCTGTCCAAACCCTTCATTAGGCTGGTTAGCAGCTGGGGCAGCTTTTAAATGAATAATCACAGTAATTTAGGATTTCTGATGATGTCAAAATAAGGAGGAAAAAGACTCCCGCCCCGTGGAAGCATTCACGTGATTTACCCCGGGCGGCCCCCGATCGCCGCGCTGTCTTTACGTCCAACAGTTCCCGAGCAAATCGCGCCGCGTTTCCTGGAAGGTGGCAGCTTCCAAATTGGGAGCAAATTATGGTGCCCTGATTGGAAGCCAAAGATGACTTTAAAATAATATTTTCTTTCATTAACGCCAATAATCCAAGCCATTTGATGTCTAAATCAGTTGCAATCGCTGCTCTTGGAATTTGAAGTGTTTCGGAATCTGGAGGCACGTTCCTGGCCAACTCCAGAGCTTTGGAAAAATTTCTACGAAAAATTCAGGAAAACCCTGCTTTGGGGGTTTTGAAGAGAGTCCAGCTCGGGGCGCGCTGCAGGGAGTGTTAAGGGCCAGGGTGAGGGCGCCGCGCCCCATGCTCACTGCAGCCCCGCGGGGCAGGTGTCACCCCGGAACAAAGCTCCCAGGCCTCTCCCCTGTCCTCTGGTCCCTGAGGACTCCAAGTTCACTTCTGAGCAAACAGCAGCCTCTCCTCCCAGGCCGCACCTCTGCCTCTCGGCCCCGCACACAACCCTGTGCAGACTCTGTATAATCACAAACTCCGGGAGTGGGCAGTCGCTGCCAAGCAATGCTCTCTCTGTCTCCAGCGCTGAATCCATCTAGAACTTTCTTATAACTTGGATGTCACCCCACTCGCGCCTGAACACTGTCCAGCATGTTCTTTTCAACCCTCGGCTCACTTTATTGGCATTGCCACTACCAATAACATCTCTCCGGCTACGGTCATTACGGCTGCTCTTGGCATTCCTGCAAAGCGCACTTGTCTTTGACGGAGCTCTCGCTGCCTGCCCTCATGGTGCAAGGCCCGTTGTGTGGACAGCCCCAGCTAGGACCAGTTACTGTTGGTGCTCAACTTCGTGGAGAAGGAGCTAGAACACAGTAAAACTGGATTACCTGCTCACCCAAATAGCAAGGGAACTTGGACCGGGAGTCAAGTTGTTCAGCTAGTACATGAGTGCAAAATGGCTGCTACAGTCCCAACGGTCACATCTGTATTCCAGGAAGAAAAAAGGGAGAGCAAGAGAAGTGCCAAAGCCTAATAACTTCTGCCTATCTACCACTTGCAAGGCGTTGCTCACGTGGCCACTCCTGGCTGCAGGGGAGGCCGGGAAATACAGTTCTGTTAGTGCACAGTGGGAACAAGTGAATACTGGGTAAACTGGCTCTTGGGAATGATACTCTCTGTCCCTCAGGGGAGAACTCCTTGGATCCCCACCATGGTCGAAGGAACACCTACCCCACAGATGGGCTGGCTGCTTGAGGTTTCTGCTCCTTCAGCTGGGCACCGGCACGAGGTCATGCGGTGTACTGGGGGCACGTTTCCCACGCCTCCGAAAATTTTTCTTTTAAAGCTTTGATTATTTTTGTGAAAGGCAGTGAGACAGAGACAGAGAGAGACAGAGAGAGTGAGAGAGACAGAGGGATTGATCTTGCATCTATTGGTTCGCGCCTCAAATGGCCACAGCAGCTGGGGCTGGAGCAGGCTGAAGCCAGGAGCCGGGAACTCCATCCAGGTCTCCCACGTGGGAGCAGGGGCCCAGAGACTTGGGCCCTCTTCCGCTGCTCTCCAGGCCATGGCAGGGAGCTGGATCAGAAGTGGAGCTGCGGGGACTGGAGCTGGGCTCTGATTTGGAATCCTGGTGTTGCCAGCTGTGGCTTAGCCATGAGGCCGGCCCTCCTCTGGCCCGCAACACGGTCACAAGGTAGAATCCTCCGAAGAAGCTGAGCACAACCACAGTTTACATGGTAGCGGCTTCTCCGTTTGGTCTGTGCCGGTATAAAGAAAGCGAATTCTCATCAGATTGCGCAGTGAAGACTTGCCAGGCCCCGGGCCCCTGGGTCTCCTTCCCGCACGCTGGGCTCCGGCTCCTGGGCCTGGTGCTCCCTCCCAGGGCCTCTGCGGCAGGGCCGCCCATTCACTCCCACCCCCAAGCTGCTGTGGACACGGCCGCGGGCTGGTGCGCGCACACCTGCACGGGCCCGGCCATGGCCTCACCTGCGGCAGGAGCTGGGCGAGCCGCAGCTCTTGGGGACCTGTCAGCTTCTCTTTCCATTCACCCCGGTTCTCAGCCGCGGGCCAGCGACTGCCGCCTGGTCTTCTGAACAAGGACACACCGGGGACAACAGGGGCTGTGCCCTTTCTGCACGCGCCGAGACGTGAACCCATCACTGCTAAAATCTTTGAGTAAGGGCTTGAAGCCAATGTGGAGTTTCCCGCAAACCTTGAACTTGGGTGTTTTTCATTTTAAGTGAAACTTTTTGTGGGTGAGTACATGGCTAGACATGTATATTTGTATTATCAGCTTATAGTATTTTTTATTTGAGAAACAGAGCGAGAGAGAGCGCGCCCATCCACTTGTTCACTCCCTCAGGTGCCCACAGCGCCGGGGCTGGGCAGGTCTCCCTGTGAGTGGCCGGGGCCCGGCTACCCGAGCCGTCACCTGCTGCCTCCCGGGTCTGTATCAGCTGGCCCCAGAGCTGGGGGTGGAGCTGGCCATTGACCCAGGGACACGGGCATCTTAGTCACCAGGCCAAACACGGCCCCTGCGTCAGCATCGTGTTGCGCAGATGCTACAGGTTCCGCAGAGAAGAGGGGAGAGGGAAGAACCGATTTCCAAAGTACGACGACTTGAGTTCTGGTGAGTGAGTTTAAATGGGCAGATGGCGTCGGGGGCCGGTGCTGTGGTGTGGCAGGTAGGGCCCACCGCCTGCAGTGTAGGCATCCCATATGGGCGCCTTTTCCAGTCCCAGCTGCTCCACTTCCCATCCAACTCTCTGCTATTGCCTGGGAAAGCAGTAGACGATGGCCCAAGTCCCTGGGTCCCTGCACCCATGTGGAAGAAGCTCCTGGCTCCTGGCTTCGGATTGGCATAGCTCTGGCCGTTGCAGCCAACTGGGGAGTGAACCATCAGATGGAAGACCTCTCTTTCTCATCTCTCCCTCTCTCTCTCTCTCTTTCTCTCTGCCTCTTCTCTCTCTGTGTAACTCTTCAAATAAATAAATTAATTTTTTTTGACAGGCAAAGTGGACAGTGAGAGAGAGAGACAGAGAGAAAGGTCTTCCTTTGCCGTTGGTTCACCCTCCAATGGCCGCCGCGGCCAGTGTGCTGTGGCCAGCGCACCGCGCTGATCCGATGGCAGGAGCCAGGTACTTCTCCTGGTCTCCCATGGGGTGCAGGGCCCAAGCACTTGGGCCATCCTCCACTGCACTCCTGGTGCCACAGCAGAGAGCTGGCCTGGAAGAGGGGCAACCGGGACAGAATCCGGCGCCCCGACCGGAACTAGAACCCGGTGTGCTGGCGCCGCAAGGCGGAGGATTAGCCTAGTGAGCCACGGCGCTGGTCCTAAATAAATAAATTTTAAAAGCAAAAATAGGCCGACGGTGTGAGGACAGAGGATGCACACGTGGCCGGAGCATCAGCCGGCGCTTGCACGGCCGCACTAAGGAGGGGTAGAGGTCGGCGGCCATCTAAGCGGCTCTGGGGCCATCTGAAAAGGCCTGCTCCTGGGTTAGCAGGATGGCACCGGCACCGGGCTCCTGGTCTTGGGGACAGGCCGCGGCTGTGGAAGGCTTCCTGCTGGACGAAGCTGCGTAGGAGGTGCACAGGAACTCTTGTTTTCGGTTGGTTGTTTTGTGACATCTCGTGAATCTTAAACTATTTGAAAACACGGAGTTCTCCCTAAGAGTCCCAGGCACTGCGGACCCTGGCCAGCTGGCCGTGCTCACGCCAAGAAGCGAGTGCAGCATTGCTCGCCACCTCTGGAGTTTGATCCGCGCTTGCTTCTCTGCTGAGAGCAAGCTCCCCTTTTCAGAGACAGAAGAGAAGCCAGGTCCCCAGTTCCGTGTAAGAAAGGACCCCCCGCCCGACCCGCGAGCTGTGGAGGACCTGAGTGCTCAGACACGCTGGGAGGAAGTCGGATGGAGCAGGGGCCAGGGCTGGGCCTCCCGCGAGGTCACGGCCGCAGGTACAGGGAAAACAGACAGGCTCCGGGGGTTCCACCCTCCTAAGATGACTTTTATGGAAAATCTTTTTCTGATCTCAGCGACCCCTTAGTGGTCTCAGCTTGGAAGCAGGAAAACTGTTGGGAAGTCTCATTAAGAGAGAGCCATGTGATACAGGGACGAGGCTAACCTGCCCGGTCAAGGCGGGCACTGCTTCTCCCCGCGCTCTCGTTAAGTGGGGAACATTTTCTTTGGCAGAAAAAAAAAAAAAAAAAAAAACATCAGCCAATGAGAGGAGGACCAGTTAGGAGGGATTCTTTTTTTTTTTAACCAGGAGTGAGAGAAAAATGGTAAAGGAAAAATCAGCAGCCACGTGTTAAAGTCACAGAGCTGGAGGAACAGTGACGGGAACACTGCAGAGTGCAGGAGAGCAGGTGCCTTGGGTGTGGAGGCAGGCGCCACCCACGGCTGGGCCATCCCCGTGGGCCAGCGCCTCTGTCTTAGCACGGACACGTCAGCAGGCTGGCGAAGCTGCTCTCTGGAAACCACCAGCTGGCTTACCTCCACTTCGTTTAGAGGAACCCAGGCCGACTTCATGGTGATAATGAGGACGACGACAGCTAACACGTATGGCGTGGCGCACGGTGGGCCAGCAACTGTTTTCAGGTCTCACCTGGGTCATTTCCTGAACTCCCCACCATGTCTGGGATGTGTGGAGTTTGAGCTCTGGAGCTCGAAGGGGACTTTCCAAGCCTTGCAAACTGGGATGAAAACACGCGTGGCCCCAGGGCAGGCTCGGGCTCCCCTGGGACACGCACCTGTGCCCCTCACCATCGCCACCCTTGAGGTCGGTGCAAGCGTCTAAGCAGAAGCAATGGGCTCGCCTCACCCCCTGCCCGAGCAGTGAGGCCAGCACCACTCGGAGGGGACGTCACAACGTTCACGGGAAAATGGAATTAGAGGTGTGGGTGTATTTTGGCAAAGAGAGAGAGAGAGAGAGAAACCCGTACCTAATGTTTTAGAGTACGCGTTGTCCACGGACTGTGAAATAAACTTGGCAGTCACAGTTTTCATTCCAGTTCCTTGGCCTCTGGGAGGACGCCGGTACTCCGCAGGTGGAGCGCGCTGAGCTTTGTCTAAACTCATCGACTCTGAGTGGTGCATGTGGAGTTTGTGTTGATGATGTGACGCGGAGCTCTGGCGCCCTGCGCCCAGCCCCGCCTGCCCGCCCACGAGTCCCGCCTCATGTCGGATAGAAGCGCGCCTCTGTGCTGGGTCAAAAATGCCACCTTTTCCATGTGTCTCTGTGGACCGAGACCTATTTCTAGATCTATTTTGTTCTCCCTGCAGGATTTTACTCTGCTGTCAGTGGCATCCTGTGTAGATTACAGTACGATTTAGTGTTGGGTGTATGCATATGTGCATGCGATGGTAATTCAAAATGCTGGTGGAAAAATGCAATTAGGAGTTTATTTAGGTGCAAAAAAATTGAAATCGACGCATAGCTTTTTCACAATACTCACATTTTCCACGAGCTTTGTGAAGATCCCTCATGCATAATATATACACAGTATAGTGAGTTTTCAAATTTTCATCATTTTGTAAGGAAACCCCTCAAATACTTTTCCTTCCAAGTTCTCTGCATCCTCAGATAGTTATTACTGTATATAATCTTTAAAGTAGTTTCATGCGTTCCCAACCCCACCCCCAAAGAGGCATTGGGATGCTGAATTGAATTGAATTGCATTGCATTTCCAAGTTAATTTAGATGTTTTTATGGCATGAGTTTTCTATACGGGGAACACGATATGTCTCTCCTTTTTTTTTTTTTTTCCCCAAGTCTTATTTTAAGACATTCAATAAGACTTTATAGGTTTCTTTATTTAGGTTTTATACGGGCTCTATGACTTTATTATTAAATTTATTCCTGGTTAATATGGTGAATGGGATTTTTTCCTCCATTCCATTTTATGGCTGGGTTTTTCCTAGTGTGACAGACACTGCCGTGCTGGCCCACATCCTTGGGGCTTCAGCGCGCCCACGTTCACATCCTCAACCCGGGGGCCAGGAGTTAACTTTCTCCAGGAGACTGATGGGAAATGGAGCAGGAATTCCCCAGTTGGCTCCCTTCTCCCCAGTTCACACTCATGGCCAAGGGGAGGGTCCCTCGGACCAGCTGATGGAGGAGGGAGACCCAGCGCTGGGGCTCATGGGAAACTCAGTCCACGTATCATGGCCGGGCTACGCTGTCTGCTGCCCCACTACCTGCTCACTCAGGGCTGACCCTGACCACAGGGTGAGGGGACACCTCCCAGCAGGCACCTGATGCTCAGGGGAGGTGGGGTGTGCGGACTCCAGGGAGGTGGTGAGTGGGTGGCCTGGTTGGGCGAGTGTTAGAAAAGAGCAGGGCTGGGGAGCAGAGGCACTGCAGCCAGGGGGAGATTGGCGGGTGGATGGAGCCCTGGGAGCAGGAACATGGGTGCGGTCTCTGGGGCCCATGTCAGTGACCCCTGCAGAGAAGGCACGGAACAGCATGGTGGACACAGGGCACCATGGGCCACCCTGGCGCCGGCACCACACGTGCACGAGGAGAGCAGTCATGGGGCACCCTGCCGCCGTGGCTGATGCATCCGCTGCTGCGACTGGGGGAGCGGGGTGGGAGGCAGCTGCCGAGACCACCGGCGAGCCCGCAGCTTTACTGTTCCTTGAGGAAGAGTCATGGAGGCTACTGGTGATGAGTTGATTACACGGGCTCCTTAGACATCGGTACTCGTGGGATCGAGGCTCACTCTGGCCACGGGCTTGCCTTTCCTGCCCACGCCATCTCGGCCAGAACCACTGTGTGAGTTCCGAGTTACCTGACTGATCGCAGGGGTAATGCCCAGAGTGCCCGTGAGTCCTTTCGCCTGCCCCACTGGAAGCTCTAGCCTGAAAGAATACAGGGCGGTCTCACGTCAGTTCAGCTAAGGCGCCAGCTTGGGGTTGCACCTTACGGTGTTGGGCCACTGTCCTTTGAGGTGTGAACCAACTGCCACCATGTGGTCCTACATCCCTGACAAAACGCACAGGTCAGGAAATCAAGGGCTGGCTTCTCTCACCATCACTCCCAGGATGCACTTGGACAAACTGCACTTCTCATCCCTACCCAGTGAGACTCCGCCAGACAAGAGCCCCTGGTTCTGGGGCAGATAATTCTTTGGCACATGAAAGCTATCAAATTTTGTTGCGTATCTTTGGTGCATGATACAGCAGGAATCTTACCAAGCCTAAAGTTACAGCTCTATCAGTTGGCCGCATTGGGTTCCTCTGCCGTAGAGAGCGGATGGATCGAGGATTTCCTGTGTTAACAGGGGAAATTGCACCTGACAAAACCTGACTGTTGCAGGCATTTGGGGAATAAACCAGACGATGGAAAATTTGTCTGTCAGTCTGTCTGTCTCTCTCTCTCTCTCGCTCTGCTTTTCAAATAAATCAATGCATCTTTTTAAAAAATAAACAAACTTCTGTTATTTAAGACATCAAGCTGTATGATTTATTACAGCAGCCTGTAACATATCCCCAAACTTTTGCCCATATATCTGCTTTTAGGAAAATCAAAGTAAGACAGCCAACAGTTGGTAAAGCTGTTGAGTTTCCTTCACCAACTTAAAAAATTTTGAATTTGAGAAAAGGTGCAAATATGTTTTCTGTATACCTCTCCCTCAGCTTCTCCTAATGCTAGAAATCTTACAAGACTAGAGAGTAATAAAAGCCAGGAATCGCCTACTGGCTCAGTACACTTGATTGAACTACAGATCTTGGTCCAATTCCATCAGTTTGTTTGTTTGTTTGTTCTGCTTTGTTTTGTCCAATGTCCCTTTTATGCCCCAATCCCACTCAGGATGCCACAGTGCATTGAGTTACTACTTCTTCTCAATTTCTTGTCCATAGAGTTCTTCCTTCCTTCCTTGTCTTTCATGGCCTTGACACTTTGCAAAATTATTGATGTATTATTTTGTCAAATGTCCTTCAAGGTAGCTTGAGGTCATGCATTTTTGGCAGGAATACTAGAAAAATGCTTGTGCCTGTCATTCTTGGTGCCCGTATCTAAAGGCTCACTCCTTACTGCTGGCGAGTGTCACCTTCATCGCTGACTGAAGGGATCTCCACCGAGTGTCTCCACCGTGGAGCGACCGTCTTTCCCTTTGTAATCAGTAAATACCTTGGTCAAGACACTTTGCGATTAGTTGAACTCTATGCGTCCTAAACTTTTTTCCCCACTAATATTAAGGCTGCAAATTTTTGCTGCAGTATCTTGCATCCAGTCACCTCAACAAACTCTTTTTAATTTGAAAAAAAATATTTAGCAAAATCCCTTGGATTTTCTATAACAACTCACACACTCATTTCAAGTGCACATAAAGAGAGCTTTATCTCTTCATCATCTATAGCAACTATTTATTTATTTTATTTTATCACAATAGCTAAATCTCTAAAATCCATTCAGATAATACTGCAGACAATAAATATCCTGATTTGTCTATTTCATGTGAATGACTTTAGCATTTTGCCTTCTGATTTAATGGTTCTCTAAGTCTGGGGTAAAGGGCATTTACCAAAATGATTTCCTTGTATTTTGTTTAACTTTCATCTATGTTCAGAATGACTGTTAAATTTTATGCAGTGTTAATAGAATTACAGTTTTGCTTCTTTAATTTGTGGACATAATGAGTTATATTGTTATCTTTTTTTTTTTTTTTTGACAGGCAGAGTGGACAGTGAGAGAGAGAGAGACAGAGAGAAAGGTCTTCCTTTGCCGTTGGTTCACCCTCCAATGGCCGCCGCGGCCGGCACGCTGCGGCCGGCGCACCACGCTAATCCGATGTCAGGAGCCAGGTACTTATTCTGGTCTCCCATGGGGTGCAGGGCCCAAGTACTTGGGCCATCCTCCACTGCACTCCCAGACCACAGCAGAGAGCTGGCCTGGAAGAGGGGCAACCGGGACAGAATCCGGTGCCCCGACCGGGACTAGACATTAGGTTATCTTTCCATTCCTAGAATGAATCCTACTTAGTCATGATACATTAATTTTTATTAATTTATTAATTAATTAATTAATTAATTTTTATTTGACAGGCAGAGTTAGACAGTGAGAGAGAGAGAGAGACAGAGAGAAAGGTCTTCCTTCCGTTGGTTCACCCCCTAAATGGCCACTACAGCTGGAGTTACGCCTATCCGAAGCCAGGAACCAGGTACTTCCTCCTGGTCTCCCATGCAGGTGCAGGGCCCAAGGACCTGGGCCATCCTCCACTGCACTCCTGGGCCACAGCAGAGAGCTGGACTGGAAGAGGAGCAACCGGGACAGAATCCGGCGCCCATATGGGATGCCGGCGCTGCAGGCGGAGGATTAACCAAGAGAGCCATTGAGCCGGCCCCCGACACATTAATTTTTTAAAAAGATTTATTTATTTATTTTGAAAGGCAGAGTCACAGAGAGACAGAGACAGAGACAGAGAGAGAGAGAGAGAGAAAGAAAGAGAGAAGGGTCTTCCATCTACTGGTTCACTCCCCTATAGGCCGCAATGGCTGGAGCTGTGCCAATCCGAAGCCAGGAGCCAGGAGTTTCTTCTGGGTCTCCCATGTGGGTGCAGGGGCCCAAGGAGCTGGGCCATCTCCCACTGCTTTCCCAGGCCACAGCAGAGAGCTGGATGGGAAGTGGAGCAGCCGGAACTTGAACCAGCGAACATATGGGATGCCGGTGCTGTAGTCTGGGGTTTTAACCTGCTAAGCTACAACGCCGGCCCTGATACATTAATTTTAAAATTCATCGCTGGATTCAGTTTGCATCTGTAATCGCGGGGAATTGGGTCTATAACTCTTACTTTATAAGACTTTTCTCTGATTTCATAAAGAAAAGCAGGGTGATCTTCATTTTGTCCCCTGCTTTGCGGTTTGGATTTAATGTGATCTTGATTCAAACAGCTCCATCTCTGAAACTTTGCTTCCTAAGTTTGTTTCAGATCTCAAGTTCTTCACAAATCAACAATCTGCATGGGGAGGCGGTGAGTCAGGGAGGGGAGACACAGGGGCTCTGTGCTTTCTGCTCTGCTTTCCTAGGAATCTAAACGCATTTTAAAAATTGAAATCTATGCGGTTGGCACTGTGGCACAGTAGATTACTCCTCTGCCTGCAGTACTGGCATCCCATATGGGCGCCAGTTCGAGTCCCGGCTGCTCCACTTCTGATCTCGCTCTGTGCTCTGACCTGGGAAAGCAGTGGAAGATGGCCCAAGTCCTTGGGCCCCTGCACCGACGTGGGAGATCTGGAAGAAGCTCCTGGCTCCTGGCTTCAGATTAGCTTACCTCTGGCCATTGCGGCCATTTGTGGAGTGAACCAGCAAATGAAAGACCTGTCTCTCTGTCTCTCTCTCTCTCTGTCTGTAACTCTACTTTTCATACAAATAAATAACTCTTTAAAAAAAAAGAAGTCTAAACTAAATGCAGTGACCATTTGACAGCTCAAAAGCATAGTAGCCATTCATAATGTTCCAATTAATCCATATTTTGTTCACAATTTTAAGATAATATTTAATATTTCAGGCTTGTGGCTTGAAAAAATTTTATTCTTAGCCATCTGAACTCCAGCCAGTGGGATTCTTTGTTCCCAGTGGCTCAGGACTCAACAAACCCTCATCCGAAACCTGGCTCTACCTGCTACAAGTTGTGCGACCTTGAGTAAGCTGCAAAGATTCTCTGAGCTGAAACGTCCTTGTCAACTAAGGGAGGGCAGCGCCTTCCTCCGAGTGATGGTGTGAAGAGAAGCTGCAGTGTGGGATAAAGCCCTGGGCGGGGCCGGTGCCGTGGTACCCAGGGTTGAGCCACCGCTTACAGCGCCACCCTCCCATTTTTCAGAGCAGTTCAACTCCCGGCTGCTCTGCTTCTGATCCAGCTCACCGCCAGGGCACCTGGGAAAGCAGCAATGATGGCCCAAATCACCCGGGCCCCTGCAACCCACCCTGGAGCCCTGAATGTAGCTCTAGGCTCCTGGCTCCGGTCTGGCCCCGCCCCGGCCATTCCAGCCATGTGGGGATGGAACTGGAAGGCACAAGATCTCTCTCTCTCTCTCTCTCTCTGTCACTCTGCCTTTCAAATAAATTTTTAAAAATTTAAGTAAAGTAGCTGGCATAGACCTACATATGAAAAATGACCAATAAATGGGCTCTGTTACTATTATTAATCAATTAATTATCTTTGGCTCCCTCTCTCTGGAATATTTAACTTCCTGTCATTTCAAAATCAATTTGTAGTGACAAATGTCTCAATAACACTTTGCTTCTGGATGGAAACACAAAGGTACTTCAAAAAGTTTATGGAAAATGGAATTAAGAGATAAGTTTATGTTGCATCCATGCACACCAGGGGTCTTCACAAAGTTTGCAAAAAAATGCATTTTATGGAAAAGCTACACATGGATTTCAAAAATTTTTTGCACTCAAATGAACTTTTCTTTTTTTTCCTTTTTTTAAATTTTATTTTACAGTGAGAAAGAGAGACAGAGAGAAAGGTCTTCCTTCCATTGGTTCACCCCCCAAATGGCTGCCATGGCCAGTGCTGCACCGATTCGAAGCCAGGAGCCAGGTGCTTCCTCCCGGTCTCCCATGCAGGTACAGGGGCTCAAGCACCTGAGCCATCCCCCACTGCACCCCCGGGCCACAGCAGAGAGCTGGACTGGAAGAGGAGCAACCAGGACAGAATCCAGCGCCCCAACCGTGACTAGAACCCGGGGTGCTGGAGCCGCAGGCAGAGGATTAGCCTAGTGAGCCGCGGCGCCGGCCCTTATCTTTTCATTCCATTTTTTCCATGAACATTTTGAAGTCCCCTTGCATTGCCTGGGAAGATGCATGAGGGAAACTGATCAGGGCTGAACATGTTTTACCTCCATAAACACCCCTGTGCCTACAGTGTCACCAAGCTGTGTGCTGGCCGGTGGCACCGTGCTGTCTGTACACACTAGGACTGGCACCCAAGTGCTGAGCTGGGAAGAGCTTGTTGGAGTCTCTGGCATCCCAGACACAGGGGATTAGCATGGCACTTCAGTCTATGGAAGCCCCCTATCTGTGTAAAATACCTTTGCCCACTCCCTGCCTCCCTGTACCACTGCCACTACAGCCGCCGACCTCTGCCTGCGACCCCTGTAGCCTGAGCACAGCACCCAGCTCGCCAGGGGCAGGAAAACCGGGGAAACGCAAAGTCTGCAGGCAACCTGCGAGCAGCCAGCTCTGACGATCTACCTCATATAGGTTGTTAAGGGTGATAGACGGATGCACAGGTAGATGATACATAGATGATTGGCAGAGGATAGATAGAGAGATGAGAGAGAGAGGGAGAGAGGGTTATGTGCATGTGTGTGGAGAGGTATGGTCAGCACAGGCCGAAGCCCTTAGATGAGCCAGTCAGTAGAGGACTTCAGCTTAGCCGAGTGATTCCTATTGTTACTCATGAAAACAAAGGCCCAGCCCTCCTCCTTACTGCTACATGCTTGCATGACCTCTTACAGTTTCTCCCTCTCTCTCTCTGCCTCTCCCTCCCTCACTTCTCTCTCTCCTTCTGTCTCTCCCTTTCCCTCTCTCCCTCTCCCTCTCTCCTCCTCTCTCTCTCTCCTTTTCCCTCTCTCTCTCTCCCTCTCTCTCTCTCCTTCTCTCTCTTTTTCTCCTTCCCTCTCTCTCTCTGCCTCTCCCTCCCTCACCTCTCTCTCTCCTGTCTCTCCCTCCCCCTCTCTCTCTCCTTCTCTCTTCCTCTCTCTCTCTCCTCCTCTTTCTCTCTCTCTTTCCCTTTCTCTCTCTCTCCCTCCCTCTCTCTCTCTCCCTCTTTCTCCTTCCCTCTCTCTTTCTCCCTCTCTCTCTCCCTCTCTCTCTTTCTCCTTCCCCCTCTCTCTCCCTCTCTCTCCCCCCTCTCCCTCACCTCTTTCTCTCTCTCCTTCTTTCTCTCCCTCCCTCCCTCTCTCTCTCTCTCCCTCTCCCTCTCTCTCCCTCTCTCCCTCTCTCTCACCATCTCTCTCACACACTAATATTTAACACATTCATCAATTCCTCCTGCTGTACTCGGGATCTCTTTAAACAAGCTACAAGCTGTCTGTAACAACTTCACTGCCGGTGGAGACACTCACACTTCCTGCCCGCTGCTCTATCTGTGGAAGTCAAGTTCAGCCACAGAATGAGCCCAGACCGTCCACAGGAGCCATTGAGATGAGTGCCTACTTAGGTTTTGTTGTTGTTGTTTTGGTTTGGTTTTTATTTGACAGGTAGCGTTATAGACAGTGAGAGAGAGAGACAGAAAGAAAGGTCTTCCATCCGCTGGTTCACTCCTCAAATGGCCGCCACAGCCAGCGCTGCACCAATCTGAAGCCAGGAGCCAGGTGCTTCCTCCTGGTCTCCCACGTGGGTGCAGATGCCCAAGCACTTGGGCCATCCTCCACTGCCTTCCCGGGCCACAGCAGAGAGCTGGACTGGAAGAGGAGCAACTGGGACTAGAACCCGGTGCCCATATGGGATGCCAGTGCCGCAGGCGGAGGATTAGCCAAGTGAGCCACGGCACCGGCCCTAGTGCCTACTTTGACACTAATAAAAATTTTCTTTTAAAAAACACTCTTTTTATTTATTTAAAGGGGGATGGGGAAGGGAGAGAGAGCACAAGTCCCATCCACTGTTTTGCTCTCCAAACGGCTCCGACAGCCAGTCTGTCGCCAAGGCCAGGAATCCAATCCAGGTCTCCCATGGAACTGGCGGGGACTCAGGTCCTTGAGCTATCACCTGCTGCACATGTGAGCATTATTAGGAAGCTGGTCTCTTGGGGGCAGAGCCAGGACTGGAGCCCAGCACCCAGACAGGAGATGTGGGTGTCCCAAGAACCAAGTTAACCGCTGCACTGGACGCCTACTCCAAACAAGTAAATTTGAAGACTCAAGCTCTCAAGAGACCAGTCCAGGTGGGGAGAGGAAATGGAGAAGCTTCCCTTGGATCTAGGATGGAATAAAAATCTACCACGTGGGTGCTTTGGCCAGCCGCATAGGTGTTAGCAAGGTTTAAACTCGCGTAGCGTAACGGGTGCTGGTCTCCCTCAGGCCCCTCGGCACCCATCCAAAGCAGCCCAGCCGTGGGGCTGGTGATCAGTCACCCCGAGTGGTTTCTGACCTGTCTCTTGCTCAGAAGAAAGGCAATATTTGTCTCTCCTCACACCATACACCGCTTTACGAAAATGACTTCACTCATGGTTTCCTATGTGCCCATGTAAAGGAAAGAGTAGAAATAAAGAACAAAACCAATAAAGACCCAAACCAAAAGCACATGTCCCGAAGGGGAGCTCACCAAGCAAACAATGGCTGGGAAACAGATGAATCCACTGAAATGTCAAATATGCCACAAAGCCTTGGCAGCTTTGAAATGCTACACTTCCTAGTTCTCATCTGCTCGTCATCTGGGGGCGCTTTCTCAGCTCCCCAGAAGGGATGTCGCGCGTGCGCTCGCACAACTGGAAGGGAATGCAACTGGAGCGGCAAATAGGATGGAGAGACAGCCAGGAAACTAATGAAGAAAGCAGTAAAGAAAGAGAGAGAGAGAGAGAGAGAGAGAGAGTTTTACCCGCCTTCAGCTCCAGCTGACTCTCACTGTATATATTTTCCAACATAAGCTTCTCTTTGAGTTAGTTTTAAGTCAGGTCATAAAGCCAGACTCATATCAATGATTAATAACACCAGGGAAGCAAAGTGACATAATGAGAAGAGTTAAGGTTCTACACAAGAACATTTAGAGATTCTCTTAGGAAATCCATCTACTTTAAACAGTATTTTTTGAAAGCAAGGAAACTATCAACAGCACAAAATTTAAAACCGCAGATAAAATGCCTCCCCCGTCATGACCCTGGTTACTTCCTACACACGGTGCCAGTCAGAAGCCACTCAGACTCTGGTAACTCCAACCAGAGAGACCAAGGCCCTCAAACACAATGTGACGCAGGCAAGGCACGCTGCAGGAGCGTGACGTCAGCGCGACCTGTTCTCACCCGAGCCAGGGGTGCAGCCTCTTCACGAGCAACTCCCTGTCCCGTGCCGTGGACCACAGCGAGCGACCCAGAAGTCGGCCAGGGGACCCCGGGCAGTTCTACCCAGGTGAGCTCCGTGGAAGACCTGTCCGCTCTCCGAGGCAGAAGCCCTGCCAGGTGGACCCAGGTGGACCAGGCCGCCATCTTGGAAGCGGTGAGCTCACGGCCATGGGCGTGGTTCGGGACAGGTGCCTGGGTGCCTACATGGCTGCGACAGGCCGGGTTAGTGCTCCTCACATTTGCTGCACAGAGGAACCACCTGGAGTGGCGTTAAAACAGTTCCTACTTATTTACTGGCCGGACCCACCTGGGCTGAACTTGGACGTCAGCATTTTTCAGAGCTCTCCAGGTGAGCAGATTCTCCTGCAGGGAAGGTTCACCCCTGACAGCCATGAGGGACTCTCCAGCGTCTGCTTCCAGCTGAGGGCGCTCCGGGATAGGAGCCTGGCAGAGCTGCCGTTGGGAAGATCCTGGGTACCACAGGGGCGGTTGGCGCCACCCACCAGTCTCTGGGGCGCTGACGTCAGCCACAGCTGTGCCGGGCTTGCGCATGGGTGCTGACAGGGCCCCTCCCCTGGAGTGCTCCCACCTTTTTTTTTCCCCGCCATACCAAGACTTTCTCCATAGTCCTGGGACCCAAGCTTTGCAAACCCCTGATGGGTTGAGACGGAGCAGGCAAGGCTCGGGCATGAGTGCGCACTGTCTGCTCCCAATGGAGCAGGAGTCCTGGGCACAGTTCCTCCCAGCACCCCCTGGGGCGAGCTCCAGCTGCCCACATCAGCCATTTCCTTGGGAGGAAACCAGAGGAGCCTCCCACCCACCTGCCAGTTTTGTCCCACCTGGCCCCGGGGGACTCTGGGGCTGCCCTGCGGAGCTGGGCCATCACCTGTGCCATCCACCATTGCTTCCATCCGGGGGCCTGGCACAAGGCAGCTTCAGCCCTCTGTGTCCCGCACAGAGCTCAGCACCGTTTAAAATTCCGTCACTGTCACCAGTGAGCCCCTGCGAGCAGAAGCAAGCTCCTCATTCTCTGCCCACTTGCAAAGGTGTTTAAGATATCTAAATATTTTAAAGGTATCTGCAAGGATTGGATTCTTTTCTTCGCGATGACTTGATGAATAAATGATGCCTTAATTTCAGTTTAATTATTGTCTAATGCTCTCTAATTCATTTCAGATTGCTGTTTAACTTCTTTCCAACTTGACAAGCCTTCAGGCAAAACTGATCAAAAAACACCAAGTCTCCTCTTACATAGGCATGGATCAGTTGTCTCTCGATATCAACTCAAGGAAAGTAGCCACTCAAATCCCCGATATTTTTGGCACTGTGAATTTAAGCTCTTCCAAAACACATCTTTAAAAAATATCTTAGAGCAAGGGAGGGCTTCTGAGCGCAGAGGCTGAGAGTTTGTTCTGCCAAGTTTAAGTATGGAGCAGATTTTTACGGTTGAATTATAAGCCCCCGAAAATAGGCTTATTATGGAAGTGTGAACACACAACTGCCGCCTGTGGCCACACAAATGGCCCCGTTCTCCTAGGGCTGGGCCCCTCTGCTCAGTGCTGAGTCAGCGAAGCCAGACACCTGCTCTGGCCTTCCTGCTAGCGCACGGCACTGTCGGTTAGGAGCCGTGGCCCTCTTTGGAAAGATGCCCCAAAGGTCTTGGCAAGCCTTGAATCACTAGGATGCTTCTTTCCCCCTCCCAGGAATGACCCTGTCCTGTACCCTGGGACACTTGGTGGCACTGGGCACATTCTCTCCCAGAGGTGGAATGGGGCCCTGGCGGGAGGCCTGAGGCCACGGTGTGGGATTCAACAGCCAGCTCTGAGCAAGTTTCTCACCAGGCAGGAAGGGCAGGTGCGAGTCCTCCGGGCACGCTGCTCAGGCTGGGAGAGCGAGGTGCTGCAGGCACGAGGAATCACACTTTGAGATCCTGTCGCGGCCCCAAGTCCACATGCCTGGCATTCTTTCCGCATCTGAAGTCTTCCCTAAGAAGCCTGCCTGGTGACTTGCTGGGACTTTTACTTTTTACTACAAAGTAACACATTTGGAATTCTATTGCATGGTGCTCATCCGATTTCCATACACAATCAGACTTACAGTGGGCTGCAGGGTCAACCTCTGCCGTGATTGGCTACCAAAGGGCAGCCCCGCAGCGGGGAGCCTGCTCCCCAGCCCTGGTCTCTGGGTGGAAAACCGTGGAGCCCAGGGCTGCCCTACACACGCACAGAGTGAGAGGGACAGGGGAACGTTTGACACCCGCCGGCTCAGTGCAGCCTGGTGCCAGTGAGCCGGAAATCTGTTCACGGGAACACGCCAGGGACTCCGCTGTCGTTTGTGCCTTCCTTCCCACCCTAATCCCCAGCCGGGGCATCGTGGCAGCATGCAAACACTGGGCACTTATTGGGCGCTTACTGTGTGCCCGGCACCTTCTGGCTCTTCATCCATACCCTCTTCCCGACCATCCTCGTGGTCGTTACTCTGACTGGAGCCACTGTATGCGGGAGAAAGCACACCTCGCAGAGGGGCAAGGCTGGGGGCTCGGGCCTCGCACGCCAGCTCTGCCCCTCGATGGCTGTGTGGCCTCAGCCAGGTTTCCCAGGCTTTCTGTGCTTCGGCTGCCCCTGTAGAATAGCAAAAACGGCGTGCATTCCCAGTGACCGATGCTTGAGATAAAAGGTCCCTTCTGTTCCGTGGGGAACCCTGTGTTTTGTGATGGCCAAACTCGTCTTCAGGTCGTCTTTTTTCAGATCCTCCGTCATTCGCAGCAAAACGGGTGAAACTGGCGGACAGTAGGCACATACTGCGTGTTCTCTCCCGCACGCAGGAGCCAAGCAAGGCAGCGCCTCTGGAGGAGCAAAGTGGCTTTAGAGACTGGGAGGGGAGTGGAGGGGGCTGGGGAACAGGTACCAACACGCAGTTAGGCGAAGGGCTCCGCCCTGGTGTCCAGCAGCACAGGGGGGAGGCGTGGCTCGCACTGACTCATTCTCTACTTCTAAAGAACCAGAAGACAGGAGCGGGGAGGCTCCCAACACAAAGAAATGACCAGGAGCCGGCCTCGCCCACTGCCCTGATTGGAGCAGCGCCCCCTGTAGGCATGGAATGACATATCACAGCGCACCCCCAAAATATTTATGTACAATAATAATCTTTAAGTATGCACAGAGCTGGAAATGCTGACCAACCCGACAGATCGGTACACACTGACTGCATGTGTGGAAGTATCGCTCTGCACACACACACCCCCCGCCCCTGCCAAAATGTCGATTAAAACAAACAGGAACACTAGACCAAAAGGAAACATAGCTTGATTTATCAGAGGTTGCTTTCTCTACCCACTCAATGTTATTGGTATGTTGTTGTTTTTGTAGTAACAAAGCAAATTTTTTTAAAGATTTATTTATTTTTTTTTGAAAGTCAGAGTTACACAGAGAGAGGAGAGACAGAGAGAGAGGAGAGACAGAGTGGAGAGAGAGAGAGAGAGAGAGAGAGAGATAGAGAGAGAGAGAGAGAGGTCTTCCATCTGCTGGTCCACTCCCCAATTGGCCGCAACGGCCGGAGCTGTGCCGATCTGAAGCCAGGAGCCAGAAGCTTCTTCCGGGTCTCCCAAGCGGGTTCTGGGGCCCAAGTCCTTGGGCCATCCTCTACTGCTTTCCCAGGCCACAGCAGAGAGCTGGATTGGAAGTGGAGCTGCTGGGTCTTGAACCGGTGACCAAATGGGATGCCTACGCTTCAGGCCAGGTGTTAACCTGCTGCACCACTGCGCCGGCCCCGTAACAAAGCAAATTGACAACTAAATTATTTCTACTGTGTGAAAAAAAATTTTTTTTTCAGTTCATCACCCTTATCTTTAGGTTGCCATACTGTTCTCTAAATGTCTAAGAGGTGTAGCCGTGCGTGGGCCCAGGATGGACGTGGGAGCAGAGCTGGGCATGGAGAGGAAGAGGCACTAGGTACAAGTGCTGGGCAGGCCAGTCCCGGCTCAGCTGCCTGAGAGCGGAGCCCAAGTGGAGGGAAGCGGAGATCAGAAAAAAGAGATGACTAGGCTCCCGAAGATGCTGTCCAGCACCTTGATCCAGCGCCGCCTGAAGCAGGTCCTGCTCCTTGGACTTCGCAGTTGCAAAATCTATCAACCACCCTCCCCCGCACACACACTCCGGCTAGATTGAATTCATGTTCCATGAAATCTAAATAATACAATTTTAAATAATAACTGACTTCATATCCCCTCACCTCTACCTTTTCCAAATTCAAATCCAACTGGAGAGACGGCAGGGTGTCTTGCCACGCATACGTGTTTATTTCCTACCGTCCACCATCCCGCTCATCTCTGGACACTCACGTGGAGCAAGGTGTGAAATGAACAAAGGCAAAGGCATGCAGGGCGCTGCAGGGACATTCACAGAGCCGCAACCTCAGGGAAGCAGCCGGCGTCCCTCGGGAGCGCACGGTTAGAAAGGCGGCCCTGCGAACGGACAGGTGTGGATTCGGGGGGCGGTTCTCAAACATCTCCGTGGGTTACTTTCTTCAGACTTCCTTACCTACTATACAGGCTATGCTTTACTGTTAGCAGGGCTCCCACCTTTGGGTTGAGTGGTGGCGTCCATTTCTCCATGAACGCTTTCTCAAACTCGAAGCTTCCTCCATGTGCACCTGTCCCCTGCACTGCTCCCAGGCCTGGAGTCGGACCTTGGTGCAGAAGCGCCAAGTGGGCTCCACCCTGAACCATCTGAGGCCCCGCCTTACCTTCTGCCACGGAGGCACGGGTTCCTCTCCTGGTAGGACGGACGGTTCCTTTCTCAAGAGTTCTTATTAGAAACCCTTCAAGAGCTCCCAGTGAGTGGTCTTTAAACACAGGTGGAGACCCAGCATCAAATGAGACTATTTAAAACATGGACTTCAAAGACGAAAGAAGACACGGGCCCATGTAGCCAGCAAATTATTTTTCAGCCAATTTCTCTCTGCTAAAGATACCTAAATCTTATCACCAAACAATGATCAAAGGCAAAACCACTTTACAGGCCACATCCTGGATTTGCTCCCACTGGGGATGGTGGTTACCGGCTTACTTATTTATTTGCAAATAAACTGCAAACCTCTAAAGTGGCATATTATTTGGCTAAAAAAAAAAAAAAAGACACGATTTAGAATTCACATCGGGCATGCCAGGCTATCAAAGGAAAGGCCACATTGGAATCTGTCGTGTGTGTGTGTATGTGAAATGTTCCAAGTAATTGCAAACAGGACAATATCTCAATTGCACCTTTAAGAAGGAAATACTGCTGAGAGACTTTGCGTGGCGCGCACACAATGCGAGCAGCCCATGAGCTGCTGTGCCGCTGTTGCCTGCGTTTTAAATACTACTCGAAGAGTCCCAAAGCCATAGATTATTCATAAAACACAGAGAAAAAAATCGGATGAGCTTTGCACAAGAAAAAAGCTGTACTTTTCTAGCCTTGTTTTATAAGATGGTGTGACTTTCACATGCACATCTTTTAACAAGCACTTGTTTTCCATAAACATATTTATTATTTATATATATTATGTATATTCATAAATTTTTTTAAAAATTTATTTATTTGAGAGGTAGAGTTACAGACAGAGGGAGAAACAGAGAGAGAGGTCTTCCATCCGCTGGTTCACTCCCCAAATGGCCGCAGTGACCGGAACTGCACTGATGAAGCTAGGAGTCAGGTGCTTCCTCCCAGTGTCCCATGCGGGTGCAGGTGCAAGGACTTGGGCGATCCTCCACTGCTCTCCCAGGCCACAGCAGAGAGCTGGATCAGAAGAGGAGCAGCCGGGACTAGAACCAGCACCCATGTGGGATGCCGGCACTGCAGGCAGAAGATGAACCCACTGCATCACAGCGCTGGCCCCTGTATATATATTCATAAATATAATCCAAGTCATGAACACAGGGATAGCAATCATGAGTTTCGGGTGCATTGGGACAGGAAGAACTTTGATTTTAGTGACGATCCAATACAGAGCAGTCGGCGTTCGAGTCCCTGTTAAAGAGAGATGGAATAAAACTCAGGGGTTGGAACTCCTCGATCTATTAAAGGCCTTTGTTTCCTGCCCCACCCCCACCTCCCTCTGTCCTCTTTTTCTACTCCACAATGGAGGGCCCATCTTCCCACAGGTGCTCATCCCAGGCTCCCAGCCCCATGTAAACAAGAGAGGGGTCTCTTCTCCGACCCGGGTTCCAGCCGCTGGCTCCAGGGCTGCTGTGCGGTGGGACTGGAGCAGAGCCGTGCCGGGGCGGCGGGTGCTGCTGCCGTTCTGATGGTGAGCGGCCTGGCGCCTGACGCCTCCGCCGCAGCACTTCTCAAACTCGCACACGTGGAAGACCGTGCTAGACCCAAAGCCCCGTCGGCGCCGAGTTCTGATTCAGGAGGTCCAGGGTGGGCTGCGCCCGAGACCTTGCGTTTGGCGCACTCCCCCAGGCAGGGCGGGCGCGGCTGGTCCTCTGACCCACGCGCTGAGGAGGGAGGCTTTGCAGAACCCTGAGTCCGGGCATTCATCAGAGTGAAACACTGGGGAGTGTGTGCGTGTGCACGCGTGTGCGTGTGCACGTGTGTGCACGTGCACGTGTGGTGGGGGTGGCCTCAGTTCCACACCTGCTCTGAACCCCAGCACGATGCTGCGGGTTGTGAGATCCTTGCCAGTTTGCAAGCCTCACTCACAGATGAGACACAGAGCGGTCAAGTTCCTTGTCCAGGACCACAGAGGTAACAAGAGAGGACTTCTTGGCCTCCGCCTGCCAGGACCCGTATTCCAGGCCCTTAACCACTAGGCTTCCCTTCCTCTGAGACTCTGTGTTTCCGAGCTGTTCCAGTTCTCAGGACCTTTGCATATGCTGCCCCCGCCGCCGAGAGCGTCCTCTCCCACTCTGTTCTGCCCGGCTGTCATTTGCTGACTCCCACTGTCTCCCAAGAACCGTTCTTTGCTTCTCTCTCAGAGTCCTCCGCTGTTTTCCGCATGGGTCTGATCGCGGGATGGAGGATCTGATTCTTCCTGTTGGTTCGTTGTAGCATGGATCGCCTGCACAGAATCTGTGAGGTCTGTGGGGCCAGGAACCACAGCGGCTCATTTCATTCACCCTTGGCGTCGCGTCCGCAGCAACACGAGGGCTCCGTGAGTGGCGGCTGCAGCAAGGGAGGAATGAATGAAGTGGATTTCCGCTCTGCAAATAACGACTAGACCACTAGAGGGCAAAGACACTCATCCCGCGGTCTCGCTGTCTCCAGTGTACCACACGTGGTTGACGTGCCGAAGAAAGCCGGCTGCACCCCTGACAAGGGCCAGTGGCCGTCCAACAGGTGGAAGAGAAAGCCCAGCCCAGGTACACGACAAAGAACGAGGATGCAGAAGTCACAAGTCCACTCACGGCCGCCTTCCCGACAGCCCTCGCCACCCCCCAGACATATCCATCAGGAGTCTGGAATGCTGTTCTGGTTTCCAGAGCACACGTCGGCTTTGTTCACTGCTCTGGTCCTGACCCAGGCTCACACATTCCTGCTCTTCCTCTCTTGCGCAGGGAAACGGGAGAAACTCACACCTGGGAAGGGCACAGGTTGAGGACTGTACGGACTCACAGCCCAGGGCTGTGCTCTGCTGTGTGTCTTCGGCACCGCCAGGATGATGCCGGGCAAGTTAATTGCGTAGCTGGAGTTTCTCCCAGGAAGCAGAGCCCAGGACGAGAATTCTGGGCAAGCTGTCTGTTGGGAAATGAGGCGGGGATGGGAAGGCAGCTTGATGGCATGTGCTGTGCAGCCAGCCAGCTCTGCGAGGCCTGGCGCTCCATTGGGAAGTGCGGAGAAGTCTTGGGGTGCTCCAGCATGACCTGCCCCAGCATCCACTCCCCTCCCCCAAGAACAGACTCACATCAACTCTATTCATAGGAAGGTAATACTCAGGCACTTCCAGCCCACACACACAGGGCAAGACACCTTCCTTCCAGGACCTGGGAGAAAGGCCTGGGGCAGAGAGAGGCATAGTAAGGTGTCTAGACCCAAGGGAGCTGGGGAGAGAACTGACCAGCCGCCCTCCACTTGCTAAGGGAGAGAGCGAATCTTGGCTCTTTGGTTTGATTCCAGTGGTATTCCTTACGTTCTTGGTATTTCAAACCTTCCTCTGACCCCCCAAAATCTGCCAAGCCAAAGGGAATGCTGTGGCCTCCTGCATCAGCGCCACCCACGTCTTTAGGAGGGAATCGTCTGCTTGTCCACGCCCCGGCCCCTAGTTCCCAGATGTCTGAGGCGGCTTCTCGCCCCAGCGCACATCTGGATTGGACCGTGGGCCTGCCCGCCGCGCCATCCCTGGCTCTGCTGGGACTTGCTCGGCCCTCCGCCGCCCTGGGGGTGGAAGGCAGGGACACCTCGCCACATCCCTTCCCCGAGGAGGTTGTGAGAAGAGCCGAGATAGCATCGGAGACCTGCCGTGAGCTCCGAACGAAAGTACTCTGATGAGCTATAAAAATATAAGTTATTACACAGTATTATTTTAACCTGGCCCAAGTTTAGATTGGTCGTATGAATCATTCATCAACCTTTACTTTGTATAATTAAAAACGTGTGGCTCTTGGAATCTTTGTTTGGGAGGCCAGTGACTATGGTGGGACTAGGACTGGCAGGCTCGTAGGGGTTACTGGTTGCCGGTCTGAAGGCCGGTTCTCATTTGCAGGTAGTCTCTGTCCGCTTTCTTGGGAGCCTGGATTCGCGTTTTCCTGATTGATTTTAGCCCTTTTCATACACCCAGCACTCATGTCTTACAGAAGGTCCCTGAGGCCTGCCTCCAGGCCTCCTCCTACCCCCAAGGAAACCCGTAGAACGGATCTGGTGCCGAGATTCCCTGCCTGACGCTGTCGACGCTGATTGGTTCTCGGAGGATAAGTGAGTGATTCACTCCTTTAGGGGTCTCCCCACGTGAGCGAAATTTCTCTCAAATGTGAAAGTGTCCAATTTAAAGTGCACCCTCCTCCGTGGCCACAGCAGTGCACAGCGGAAAGTGCCGCCATGACAATGTGCACCTGCCGGCTCCTTGAGCCACAGTCCCCTCCCAAGATGCACAGCCCAGCACTCAGCCTGCAAGGGACGCACCACGATTGCTCATTGAATGAGTGAATGTTAATAATAAAGAGGGAGAAAAATGAAATGAAAACACAACGAACCACTGGACCCCGGGATAGCACCAGCTGCGGTCTCCCCATGTGGTAGCGATTAGCTATTAGCAGCCTGGGTGGTCCCGGGGAGATGGGCTCATTCTCCTGTTGGCCGCAGCGGTGTCAAACAGAATACTAACTGTTGGGGATGAGGGTGGTGACTGGATTTCTGTTGCGCCCTCGACTTCCCCTGGAGACGCCCATGAATTAGAGGCATGCCTGAGGGGCCCAAGCTGTTCCCAGCTTGGCACTTTCACAGAAGAAGGATCCACTGACCCCAGAGGAGATCAGGTGAGGTCTACAGGGAGCGTCTGCAAACCCACCAGGAGGCAGACTGTTGACAGATCCCACTAACGTGTCACCAAGGATCAGGTGGTGGAGCAATGGGGGCTTGAGGGGGAGAATCGACAGACGATCAGGAGTTTAGAAGGGGCTGTGCACCGGCAATTCTGCCAACTTCTCTTTCTTTCCTTTTAAGTGTCATCATGATGTGTCTGCCACGGTCTTGGCGGTGTGTGCCAACGATTAAGGAGCTACTGAGTGTACACACTCAGACTCCAGCCCAAGGGAACCAAAGGGAGCAGATGACCCGGGTAAGCCAGTCTCCGTCACACGTGACCCAAGGTCCACAGATGAGTCACCCGCCTCCGTCTGTGTGCTCTCTGATCAGGTGTGTCCCACCACCTGTGAAGGGACGACAGTTCCCTTAATTTTAACTTGGGGCATTTCTTCTTTGTTTCAGCATAAGAACCATATTGCCCACCTCCCAGACCCGAACTGAAACCAACTTCCAGGACCTTTCTCCCTTCACTTCAAAATTCAGGGCTTTTTGATCCCTCCACCTCCCCCGCCCCCACCAAGCCCACCAAATTTTTAAATGACTCATTTAAAAGAAACCAGCAAACTATAAAAGGTCCTTTAAACTTTTAGGACATCGGGTCACTTTTTTTCTAGGAGAACATTTTGAAGCGATGGGGTAAATGAAGTAGAAACATTCAGATTAAATTTCCTTTGAAATCCATGGGTTTTAAAATTAAGGGAAAGTGATTGGCAAAACATGTTTTGGTTTTTGCCGAAACTGAAATGTTTGAAAAATAGTTCAAGATGTTCGTCCATATCCCAACCACATCCATCTGGGACCATCCATCTCCAGTTTAAGTCTATTTTTATACATCCACTATGCAAAGAACACAGCTCCTCACTGCGGCTGGAGAGCCGCCATGGTTTTTGAGAACATGTTGAAGTCCGAAGGCTCCGTAACCTTCAAGAAGAAGGACGTTCTAGACTGGTTGTCCTTCCTTGCTTTGAATCAGGCCAGGACACATCAATAGAGTATGAGATCCCTCCCCTTCCCCCCTCCATCTCTCCCTCCCTCCCTCCCTCCTTCCTGCTTCATTCAACCGTTCCTTCATGCAGCAAACATTTGCTAAGCATCCCCACGTGCCATGGAGTGCCTGACGACAAAGTCAAGCTCACGACAGACCCCGGTCTTGGGGAGGTGACCATCTCATCGGGAAGATGTTCCTTTAGAGAGCAAGTTGTGTGGGTGTCACAGGTGGCACGGAACAGGGTGCAGCAGGGACCATAGCCAGGCTTTCTAGTGATAACCACGGGGACAACTGCACAGAGTAGACGTAAAAGGTGAGGCAAAAAGGATGGAGAAGAGACAGGAGTGGCTGGGAAAACCGGAGGACGGGAACGTTGGAGCGTTCGCAGAGAAACCGCCGACTGTAACGGGCAGACCGGGGCGGGGGCCATGAAGGCCAGGTGACAACCACCGGGGTGCGGATGGTGGGGAGGCAGTTCTGGAAAAGCTCTCCTATTGAGGATCGTTTTCTTCCCTTCCTTTTCCATGCTCGGTCTCTGGCTCTCCACCTGTCCCAGCAGCCTGCTGGTTGGGGCAGCGGGAGCTCTGCCAGGCCACACGTGCGCATGCTCCCTCCCTGCACAGGCGCTGTGCTGGGAAATCCTTAGGACCCGCCAGAGAGTAACCTCAGAGCCCTGGCTCCAGAAGTGGCAGGAATTGTTGCCTGTTTCTTTGCCCACCATTTTTTGCACTTTTTTTTTAAATTATTTTTATTTATTTGAAAGGCAGAATTACAGAGAGATGAGAGAGAGAGAGAAATCTTTTATCCACTGCTTCACTCCCCAGATGCCCCCAACAGCCAGGGATGGGCCAGGCTGAAGCCAGGAGCCAGGAACTTCATCTGAGTCTCCCACGTGGGTGCAGGGGCCCAGGCACTTGCGCCATCCTCCGCTGCTTTCCCAGGTGCATTAGCAGGGAGCCGGCTCAGAAGTGGCACAGCCAGGACTTGAACCGGTGCTTGTATGGGATGACAGTGTCACAGGCAATGGATTAACCTTCTATGTCACAACGCCTGCCCTACTTTTTTATTCTAAGTATCAAAGTTGGGGAAATTGGATTCAGAAATACTTGTTCAGAAATACTTCTTTGTTTTTGCAGCCTTGGAGTTCTGGTGTTTACCAGAACTTACTAGGGCTGGACACAGAGGGGATAGACAGAGGCTAAGTTATGTCAGCCTCTTGACATAGAGAATCACCAGAGGCCTCCTCCTCTGGGGCACAGCAGGGGGGCCAGATTGCTTTGCTGATTGACAGGCACGCTTGGACGACACCTGGCTTTCGCTGGAATGCGGTAAGAATGGCCGTGTCCTGGTGCCGCACTGAACCTGCCCGGTTTTGTGGCTGTGTGTGCATCTAATGACAGGCTGCAGCGTTCGCCGTCCTTTGCATCCGTGGAAATGCTGGCGCAGTGGTCGGCTGTCACGTGCGCTGTAATATGCGGTTTGGAAGCCATTATAGGATTAGAGGCAATTTGGAGATGACCATCGCCACGGCATCACCTGGGAGGGCCGAGACCGCGGGCAGTTCCGGCTTCCCTGGGGCTCGGATGCATGGTTTCAACACACGTGGGGCAGGTCTTCTGCTCTGTTGCCCAAGGCACTACACACCCACACCCACACCCACACACACACACACACACACACACCACAGAGGAAGTCTCTTCAAAAATGTCATGGAAAATGCAAGTCAGGAACAAGCTATACATAGAGTACAAACTCTTGCACCAAATTAACCTTATCTTTTCATTCCATTTTCCATGAATTTTTTAAAGTATTCCCTTGTGTGTGCATGTGTGTGTGTGCATGTGTGTGTGTGAGAGAGAGACAAACACACAGAGAGCAAGAGACAGCCACACTACACACACACACACAGAGTGAGTGACAGCCACACAAACATACACACAGAGTGAGAGACAGCCATACTACACACACACACAGAGTGAGCGACAGCCACACTACACACACACACACAGAGTGACAGCCATACTACACACACACACAGAGTGAGAGACAGCCACACTACACACACACACACACACAGAGTGAGCGACAGCCACACTACATACACACACACAGAGTGAGCGACAGCCACACTACACACACACACACAGAGTGAGCGACAGCCACACTACACACACACAGAGTGAGAGACAGCCACACTACACACACACACAGAGTGAGCGACAGCCAAACTACATACACACAGAGTGAGCGACAGCCACACTACATACACACACACAGAGTGAGAGACAGCCACACTACGCACACACACACACAGAGTGACAGCCATACTATACACACACACACACACACACACAGAGACAGCCACACTACGCACACACACACAGAGTGACAGCCATACTATACACACACACACAGAGACAGCCACACTACGCACACACACACACAGAGAGTGAGCGACAGCCACACAAACACACACACACACAGAGTGAGAGACAGCCACACTACACACACACACACACACAGAGTGACAGCCACAGTATACACACACACACACAGTGAGAGACAGCCACACTACACACACACACACAGAGTGAGCGACAGCCAAACTACATACACACAGAGTGAGCGACAGCCACACTACATACACACACACACAGAGTGAGAGACAGCCACACTACGCACACACACACACAGAGTGACAGCCATACTATACACACACACACACAGAGAGACAGCCACACTACGCACACACACACACAGAGTGACAGCCATACTATACACACACACACAGAGAGACAGCCACACTACGCACACACACACACAGAGTGACAGCCATACTATACACACACACACACAGAGACAGCCACACTACACACACACACACACACAGAGTGAGCGACAGCCACACAAACACACACACACACAGAGTGAGAGACAGCCACACTACACACACACACACACAGAGTGACAGCCATACTATACACACACACACAGTGAGAGACAGCCACACTACACACACACACACACATACAGAGTGAGAGACAGCCACACTACACACACACACACACACACACAGAATGAGAGACAGCCACACTACACACACACACACACACAGAGTGACAGCCACAGTATACATACACACAGAGTGAGAGACAGTCACACCACACCACACACACACACACACACAGAATGAGAGACAGCCACACTACACACACACACACACACACACACACACACACACTGGGGGTTATTTTCTCTCTCTTCTCCCGTTAGAGTTGCTCACGATTCTCTGACGAGCACCGGCACTGTGTTATTTGCACTGTCAGAATATTGAAAACAATGAAGCACACGCGTGTGTAGACTGACCCAACTCAAAACTTTGCCTCTTTTTCCATTTCTAGCTGTCCCTGGAGAGAGGGCTTTTCCCTCACTGTGCGTTTTGCCGGAAGTCTCACATGCACCCCCACCTCCGATATGAGCTCTCCCACCCACTCGCGGCCTCTCTGAGTTTCACAGTGAGAAGGAAGTGGGTGGAGAGGCCTCTGCGCCCATCCCAGCATCAGCCCCTCCTGGCTCCCTCTGTCACCTGGCCTCTGTCTATCCCCTCTGTGTCCAGCCCTAGGCTCTGTCAGTAGCCTGGGAAGAGCTGAGTGACACAAAAGCCACTGTGGGCCAGACTAACTTGAGCGTTCCTTCCTGCTGCAGGCTCTGGGCCCTCTGACCTTGACTTTGTAACTTGCCTCCTCTTGGGCACAGATGAGAGAGGGAATGGGAATAGTGTGCCCCTTCCTGATCCCTGGGATTTTGAGTCCTCCAGAGTGCCTTCCCCCACTGCTCTCTGCACCCTTGCCTGACTTTACTGGGGTGGTAGGCTTACCCTGCATCTCACCCATCCAACCATGGGCTCTGTGAGCACATGGCCTGTGTGGCTGGCAGAGTAGACTCCAATAAAGGCAATAAAATTTTGAAAAGAAGAGTGAATGGTTAGGACACAGGATTTGGGGAGGCTAGAAGAGGCACGCTCCTAGGCACGCACATCACGTCGTGAGCACCACAGAGATTTAGTGTCCTTTACTAACTGTGATGTTCTGGGGCTCTCATCCGAGCTAGAGAGCTCGTTTGTATGGGGCACGATCACCAATGGCACTGTGCACCCCTGTACCCAGAGACGCATCGGGAAGACCAGCGCTGCCCAGCTGAGCCATCCCCGGAGACCGCTGTGTCACCATCACTGGGCGCACTGCATCCAGGCGGGGACACCACACCCCAAGGCTGTCACGTCTAAGTGCCTTGAAGTGAAAACACGGGCACTGCGGTGTGTTTCAACAATGGAGTACCACACTGCAACAGCGCAGACTGAATCCACTTATAGACGAATGGTCGAGTCTTACCACCATAGCCTCACCTCTGGAAGAAGCCGGATGCAAAAAGTGGACAGTGTGCTCCTCCATCTATAGAACACGGCTAGTCTGTGCAGCTCCAAGTCAACACAGCGGTTGCCCTGGGAGGAAGGGTGGTGGTTAAGTGAGCCCCCAGGGAACTGGTTACATGCTGTTTCTTTTTCTGAGTGCTGGTTACACAAGTGTGTTAAACTGAATTCTTACATGTGTCTCTTAATGTAATATACGATATAATTCAATGAAAAGATTAAAGATGGGGCCAGCGCTGTGGTGTGTAGCAGGTTAAAGTCCCAGCCAGCAGTGCCAGCATCCCATATGGGTGTCGGTTCAAGTCCTGGCAGCTCCACTTCCGATCCAGCTTCCTGCTGGTGTGCCTGGGAAAGCAGAGAAGGATGGTTCCGAGTACTTGGGCCCCCTCACCCACGTGGAAGACCCAGAAGAAGCTCCTGGCTTTGTCCTGGCCCAGCTGTAGCCATTGCAGCCATTTGAGGAATGAACCAGCGGATGGAAGACCTCTCTCTATCTCTCTGTCTTTTATCTCTCTCTGTAACTCTGCCTCTCAAGTAAATAAAAATTAATCTTTAAAAAGAAAGATGAAGAGACATGATGGAAGACCATAGCAGCACTGAGGAATTTGGATAAGGGAAGTGGGCACCATAGTTTCGAGAAATGCTAGCTAAGCAATTTGTGTACAAGAGGATGTGGCCAGGGCCAGCCTGTGGCTCAGTGAGTTGAGCTGCTACTTATTATGCAGGCTTCCCATAAGAGTTCGGGTCTTGGCTTCTTTACCATGAATCCAGTTCCCTGATAATATGTCTGGGAAAGCAGTGGAAGACGGCTCAAGAGCTTGGGTCCCTGCACCCACGTGGGAGACCTGGATGGAGCTCCTGGCTCCTGGGTGTAGCCTGGCCAATCTTCATCCATTGCAGGAGTAAACCAGTGGATGAAAGATCTCTTTCTCTTTGTCTTTCCCTCTCTCTGTAACTCTGCCTTTCAAGTAAATAAATATATTAAGGGAAAAATGTCAAGGATCCCTAAGAGGCTGGGCATTTTGCTTCCAACTGTGATCACGCAAACATACCTGTTAATAATGGACTTTCAAAACGCTAGTATTTATGAGTGCTTACTTTAGCTGTTTGTCTTCCCACCATACAGATGAAGAAATTGAGGCCTGAGGACTTTAACAGGCAGGTTTCTCGCTGCTGCAGCAGGGAGAGAGGGGTCATCTCCTGGTGACAGCTCTGAAGAGACTGCAAGACCCCAAGGAGACGTCCAGACAGAGGGGACCATACACAGCCTGGCAAAACATCCCATGCCCAGGGACGGACAGCAGGCGTCTCTGTGGCAACCCCTGGAGGCTGCTGACGGGTGGCCCAGAGCCTCCTTGTCTGCCCTTGTCGCTGCATAAGGTCAGGGGACTGTAGCAGCTCCAGGGTCAGGGAGGCGTGGGGTCCGATGGGGATCTGCTGGAATCAGAAGTGATGTACAACACACAAGCCGTAGAGTGAGTATTAGAAACATACGTAATACGGGCGCAGCACGCACTCGGGGGTGTGGGCCAAGTCACCTGCTACTCGCCATGACGGCGTTTGAGACTCGCCGGAGCTGCAGCCATCCCTCGCAGGGTTCACACCTCTGCACCTTCGGGGCTCATCTGCAATGGCCCGTGGGCAGGTGTGCACGCCGAGCTTAGAGCAGCGCCCTGCCCAACGGCGGCACTGGGGATGTCCGTGTGTTTTCACTTTGAGCCCGTGGATCCCCTAGGCTGCCTTCAGATGCTGTGAGCATGATCCGTTCGTGAATTTTCTCAAGAGCCACATTTCACGTGGTTCCCTAAACCTTAGACCTTCTCGTGGTCTCAGACCCAGCAGAACCCTTCTACGGGGTTTCCATTAAATGACCACAAGGAAATGTGCATCCCACCGCTCGGGCCGCCCCACGTGAGCAGCGGCAGACTCTGCAGCTGCTGGCAAGCCTTCAGAATCGCTCGAGTATGTCTCTAATTTGTGCTGCTCTCGGGAGAAGTATCAATAGTAAGCTATCGCTTTCATGAGCGATATCATATCCTGATTGAACATTGCCAGGGAGGCTCAGGCCACTTGGTGGTTGCATTTGCCTTAGATCCAATTACAGCTGGAAAAGTGGTTTGCATTAGAAGTTCTGACTCTAGGATTTGATCATTCTAAGTAGAATAAACCACCGAAAGAATGTGGATTGCCTGCCCTAAAAGGATGTAATAGCCCAGAGAATATCTTTCATATTTCAGATTAGGAAAGACCAGCACAGTGTTCCTCCAGCAAGTGCCTCGCGTGCAGTAGTCAGAGTGCTGCGAAGCTCTGGCGGCCCCGTCCGGCGGTCCGGCCAAGGGGCTGCAGTTCCTGAATGACCTCAAGGACCTTCCTAAGAGCACCTCTTCCCGCCCAGACCCTGAGCCCCAAGGTTCCCGGCTGTTGGAGCTAAAGTCAATTTTGCTGGGTTTGTTCAAAGTAACTAGAGACTTTAAAATAGTTCTCCACCCACTCTCCAGGAAAGCTGCCCAGCGGTGGAAGCCTTTGTAGCCCAGAGGCCCTGGCCAGGAGAGCCAGATGCAGCACTTGGAGAGTGGGCGCTGGAGAAGCCTTGGAAAGTTCATTGTCCTGGAAGGCAGACGTGAAAGGACCCTGGCCACCTCAGAGAGCCGCAGACGAATACGCCCTTCGGTGCACCTGTTCCCCCATTTCAGAGCCATCTGTCCATGCACAGGTCAAGTCCTTGCTGTTCTCTGACCTGGGACCCATAACCAAACAAGAGGGGAACTGCAGATGGTGGGGGGCTGTGTGTCGCAGCCTTCCCAGGAGCCCTGGTTCCTTAACCTCACCAGACACCCAGCTCCCTGTGCAGCCAGGTAACTTCACCCAATGTCCCTCTGCACTGCTGGGAGGCTACAAGGAAGAGCCAGCAGCCAGGGGAAGCGGGAGCGACAGAACTAGACCCGCTTCTCTGTCATCTCCCTCACCTCTTGAGATGGGTGCTGGAAGCTGATGACCCTCGAGAGACCTTGGCAAGGGGCCACTGGGACTGGGCCAGGGTGAGCTGGAGGGGACACCATTCTACTTTTCTAACTGGCCCAGACTGGGAATTGCTTGAGGGACATAGAATTACTGCCAAGAGAAATCAATAGGCAGACTAGGACACTGGTTCAAGAAGCACCTGGTAGTGCCTTAGAGATTTTATCAGATGGATTTGCTGCAAATGTTGTCATCTTACAAAAAGAACAACAGGTCTGTTGATTTTCCACAGCACCATAAATGAATCTTTTCTCCCTCCCTCCTTCCTTCTTTCTTTCCACCCTTGTCTTCCTCGAACTCTTCTTTCCTCCCCGTTTTCTTTTTCTTAGGCTGACAGAAAGAAATGGCGTCCTACCATCTGCCTTCGAAGTAATGCCATTAAAAAAAAATCCAGAGTTGAGCTGAAAATGAATATTCGTAGTTGCATCTATACATGAGGACTTTGATGAGTCTCCAATGCCAGTTAAGCTAAAAAAGTTTTCATTGCCAATTGAACTGCAGAGTACCGGCTGTTAGGAAATGGCCAGTTTCGAGGGGGTGGGAGACAGAGAGAGAAGCATCTCCACTTCCCTAATGGAATCCTTGACTCTGAAGTGTGAGCCACCGACTTGTCCATGGAGATAGTCAAGAGGCAGAGCCGACCCCTTGGGTTCTCATGTTAGCCAGTCCCCAGTGGACGACTGCGTGTGCACCTGCCAGTGTGCTTCCGGGGTGCTAAGCAGCTCTCCTCGCCCCTTGAGCCAGGGGATCCTGCCCCTGCGAACAGCCCTCGGGGAGCCACTCCTGCTATCCAGGCTGACAACACCAGGACTCAGAAGAAAGCCCAGAAGCCTCTCACGCCGCAGCAGCTGGAGCACGGAACTCGGTGCGCCAGCACATCAGGGCCCCGCGGTAATACGTTTTCAACTCACAGCGAGCAGCGTTTTGAGTTCAGGGAGAGGAGATGTGAATTAAGAGAGCAGGTTAAAAATCGACATTATCCCAGACTTTCATGAAATCAAAATTATGGCCATGATGCTAAGTTATTAGAATGTATTTATTACCAGGATTGCTTTCATATTTAACCAGTTTGGCCCAACTCGAGACCTGTTTTAAAATGCGCCACCTTGCCCACCTTGCCCATTTTCATATGAAAAACAGGAAAGCAAAAACTAATTTACTCAGAGAGACACAGCGCCTGTTTGCCCGTTTATCTCTTACAGACCACCCCTCAGTCCAATGTTGACAGTACATGATATTCCATTAATCTGCCTAATGAAAATTTAACCAGTGTTATAAACAAATAATTGGCTATTATCCTCTCAAAGATCCCGAATAAATTACTTCTGCGTATTTCCCCCCCTCTCTCAGTGCTCAAAAGGGAGTCCTTTCTGATGGATGTCACAGTCAAAGGGAGGGGGGAGACCGGCCCTGTCCCATCCCTGCCGCTGCTGCCGCCATCGGTGTGGGCAGATGTCGTGGGTCCGTGGCAAGCGGAGGGACTTTAAGGAGATGGGGGAGGGGTGGCAACGGGAGGCAGCCCCCACCTGTGGTCAAGCCCCGCCCACCTGGGGAACTCCCGCCTCCATCTCCCTTCATCTCCATCCCCATCCCTCTTTCTCTCCTCCACTGCTTTCATTCTGCCTACATTAGGTGCCCCCCCATTCCTCCCCCCGAGCTCTTAACGAATCTCCACCGCCTGTTCCCACATGCTCAAGAGCCCGTCCACACACTCCCTGTCATAAATGTCATTTCCAAACCACTGGGTCTGCTTTTAAATGCGACGCCCAGTGCCAAGATGCTTGGCATGTACTGCATGGAATAATTCAACTCAACTTGTTGGATAAGGAACAGACCCGGTTTGTAGCATTGTGTTGAATCAGACAAATCAAATGAATTTATTTCCAGCCACTATTGCTGAAAATTGGTCTCACCCCACAATTCCACATTAAAGTTAGGAGAGTTTGACCAAACGGCAGGATATCAAAGGGAAAATCTGAGACAGTGTTTAGAGTAATGTAGACTTCATTGCCTTTTTGATTTAGTTGTTTTTCTCCTCTACTACATACAAACTTTCACTTTGGTTAGGATTGATTTTATTTATTTGAAAAATAGAGTTACAGAGAGAGGAAGAAACAGACGGACAGGGAGGTCTTCCATCCACTGGTTCATGCCCCAAATGGCTGCAATGGCTGGGACTGGGCCAGAAGCCTAGAACCCCGTCTGGGTCTCCCACGTGGGTGGCAGAGGCCCAAGCACTTGGGCCATCTTCTGCTACTTTCCCAAGCACATTAGCAGGGAGTTGGATTGGAAGCAGAGCAGCCAGGACTTGAATGGGCCCTTATATGGGATGCTGGAATCACAGGCGGCAGCTTAACCTGCTGCACACCATCCCCCCCACAACACCTTCACTTTTAAGACAAGGGTTGTGTCTTATTCATTTCCCTCACTACCAACAGACACAGAACGTGCTAAGTGAATGAATGTGTAGATGTAGGAATAAATGTAAACATGGAAGATTCTTGTAAGAAAAACTAGGAGCAAAAATAACACTGTTACAGTCACAATAGATGGATAGATAGATAGACAGATAGACAAAAGATTTCATGTTTAAATAATGGGCACCTTTCCTCAAAGCTCTTCCATTTTCTCATGCCTTCAAGTCCCACAATGTATGCAAATCGCAGACATGAATTGAAACCCCATTCGTGTTCCCTCTTCAATGCTTCGCAACAGTATCAGCACCATGCATCACTAGGAAGCGGAGACAGTGCTCACGCTAACACTGTGAGTCTCAACTTCTGGGATCAAAAATCATCTACGAAGTCCCTGGAATGCAGACCCTTGCTTCCACCCTCGGGTTCCAACTCGGGAGCCCTCGGCATGTGCCGCTGCGTGCAGCGCCCCTGGAGAGCTCGCAGCGGGCAGCTGATGGACAACACGCAGGGCAGCGCAGTGGTGACGAGAGCTAAGCAGCTATTGGGGAATCCTCCAGGGCTTCTTATCAGGTTGGGGCCCCCGTGTGGTGTCAGCAAGCCACTGGCACCTTTAGAGATGTCCCCTGGGCTTGGCCCTGAACTAAAGAGGGGAGGAGGGACCCAGGGTCAGCTCACCACCCCGGGGCCATTTAGGACTCCAACACACGTCGTCGTTGTCAGTGTTGTCCATCTGTCCAGGGGCCGTCCCAGCTTGCAGTTGGATGTATCTGTCTGGAGTTTAAGAGAAAGGCTAGCGCTGCGAACCCAGAACGAGAATTTAAGTGGTAGTCTCCACAGTGTTGCTTTCTTGTTTTCATGAAATAGTTGCTCAGACGTAAGCTGGACAAGGTGTCTGCTCCTGTGGGAAGGGACTCCTCCAACCAGCCCCAGTGCAGGCACTTCCCTTAACCCCAAGCTCACTGGATCCTCCGAAGGGGCTGCGGTAGGAACTTGATCTCCCACCCTCCAGACATGAGCGCTGAGGCCGGGAGCTGTCGGGGGAGGAGCTGCATCACACGGGGTAGGTAACAGACAGCTGTGACTGTCTCTGATGGAGACAGTGGGCCCAGTAGGACTACAGGATGTCCCAGAGGCCCTGGGGGGAATGGCAGGGCCATTGAGTGGCTGTCCAAGGCCCATGGAGGAGTTCAATTTTATCATCGATGCAAATGGTGCACTGTCAAAGATTTTACACCGCAGCCTCCTGTCCCTACTCACAGAAACTCTGCAAAGCGTCCTCCCTCTCGGGAGGTTAATGCCGCATGTGTAGAGCATGTGGCCCGACCACAGAGAAGGCCAGACTTCTGATAGCTGCTATTATGGTAATTACTGTTCTGACCCCAGAAACACGCACACTGCCCTCTGGGGTAGTCCAGCCAGGCCCAGTGTGAGGCCAAGTCACAGAGCAGGTGCGGTCATTCCAGGGAAGGGGCCTTTACTGCCCTCGGGCCCCACAGCTGGGGTTATGCGCCTGCAAGACTGCGTGGAGCCCTGCTCCTGGCACTAACAAGGGCGCCATGGGAACCGGTCTTCTCCACTGGGGAGAGAAGTCCAGGAGAGCTTACAGGTTGGTTACAAATCTCCGAAGGTGCTTGATGGTGGAGAAGAGCTAATGAACAGAAGGACTTAACTGGATTGGTCCAGCTCAACAGGAAAGATCTGGATTTCTCCAGAAAACAGACTATTTTCTCAGGTGACCAAAAGGCAATAAACACACTGAATATTTGGATCTCTGTAGCTTCATTTAGAAAAGAAAAATAAAATCGTTCCCTGCAAAGTGGTCCTAGTGCCCACGGAAGGAAATGGTAGCTTTGTTGGTGTCTCTTTTGTGTTTACAGCAAACCTTGTAGGATTCGGTGCCCAGGTTCAGCCTCAACACTCACCAGCAGCCCCTGGCCAGACATGCTGCCTATGAGGGCCGTCGTGACGAAGACCAAGCTGGATTGGGCACAGGACTAGGGACTGCAGAGAAAAATTCTCCTGCCTCTCTTTGTCCCTCCTCTGACCTGCTCAGAGCTGGAGGGCTGCCTGCTCCTCACGGTGGCCGCCTCCCAGCCACTTCAGCCTGCTGGAGCCGCTAGACACAGAGCTGGGGATTTGATGGTCACGTCCCAGCTCTGGCACAAACTGTAATCTCCAGGTGAGAACCCATCCTGGCGGGACACCCCAGCAGCCCCACGCAGGCTGTGATTCAAAAACTGGAGAAGGGGACAATCCTTGGGAATTTTCCTCCACTCACCCCGGGGGTTCCAAAGCCCCAGGAAATTCAAGCATCATCTATCTGGTCAAGAGAAGGGGGGCAGGTAGGAGCTTGAGAAGCTGCTCTTGCTGTGTGTCAAGTGACAACACGACAGTAACACTGTCAGACCTGAGGCTTACTAGCAGCTCCCACACCCTTCTAAGTCCTTTCAGGTACACTGATTCATTTCACACCCCCGCCTTGGGACAGGTGCCACTCTCATCCCCAGTTTACAGATGAGAAAACCGAGAAGCACACTGGGTGACCATGCTCCACGGCGCTTCCACTTCGCAGCACAGGCAGGATTTGAACTCTGGTGCCCACGTGCCTCGTCACTGCACTAAACCGAGTTTTTAATCGGCTCAGCCCTCGCCTCCTTCCAGATACCTGCCCGCAGCTCTCTGGGAGAACCAGGGTTTCAGAAACCCTGGGGCTGGAGTTGCCTCCTTCCGCTGGCAACGACGCGCCCAGCCTGAGTCAGGAACACGAACACGCGGCGGCGAGTAGAAAGCACGGGGCCCATCCTACTGCATCCCTCACAACTCACGGTCTTGAGATGAGTAAGCAGTTTCAGCGTTTTGATTTATGCAAATGACTCATTTGCATAAACCGCGCACAGACCCACCATCAGGGTATCTTTAGCAAAGTAGCATGACTGCAATTTTGGGGACATAGAACCAGAGAGTGCTGATGACTTTTACTGCATGTTCTTTGTACCAACCGTCTGCTTTGACTAAAGCTTGCCCGGCAGGGTCTTGGGTGGTCCTTCTTTCTTTCCGTTGCTTCTTGGGTACTCAGCTCGAGCCGGGGTGTTGCTAGGAGAGGAACCCTGAGCCGTCGCACCACTGGGTGCCTTGCCATTGGCTCACTTCTGAGGGACGAGGTTACAGCATGTGAGCCCCGTGCTGAACTCCATGGCTAACCAGGGACTCTGGGCATGCTGCCTGCACAAGCCTGGTGTCTCCCTTCTGGTTTCCTGGTGCTACCAGGTGGCCCTCGTGAGCAACGAGCATCCCCTAACGCTGGACCGTCATTCCAAGTTCCGGGCACGTTGCGTCAGCACCAGGGGAGGTTCCTCTCTCGTCCCAGGGAGGGAGGAAGCTCTGTAAAGGACTTGACACCCACTCCTGTGCTAAAGAGCTGCAGGGGCCCCCGGTGCTTCTGGAATAAAAGATGCTGATGGCTGGTTGCTGTTTGTGCTCACACCCGCGGGGACAGCACGGGTGCGAGGGAGGACTTCCCATGGTCTCCTGGCTTCAGGATCCAGAGTGTTCAGCCACGCACCCACGCCCGTAGTGGAACCTCCAATTCCAGGTTTGCTGAAACCGTCATCTTCGCAGTGAATCAACAACCTGCTGGCTTCGCCACGCCCTGTGCTGCTTGGGAGACCCACGGTCCAGCCCCGAGCCACCTCATCTTGGAGCCTAAGACGTGGCGCTGTCCACATAGGACGCTCTGAGTCCCACCTGTGGGGCAGGTGCCCTCATGGCCTCCCCTGTTCCGAGCACGTTTGGGCAAGCTGCTGGCCCAGAACACTCCATCGATTTGGAGTTCCACATGGACTGTATTTTAAGTCAATCCATTCCTTACACGCCCTCCAAATTTGCAGTAAATCTCTTTAGCAGTTTTGTGTAAATTGGATGACAGAAACAATCTGATGAATAGAGATTGTACTGCGATTTAGCAAGCGTCTCAGAAGCCATCGCCCATTTGAGTTCTCAAAGCTCTGTCCAAGCCGGTGCTGCCCCTCAGGGTGGGCCTGGTGTCCGCACAGAGCCCATCTTGCAGCAGGTGGAGCGCACCCTCCCAGGGACGCCTGCAGTGGGGTAGGAGCAGGGGGCGTGGCTCAGAACGCAGACGCTGCACCTGCATAGGAAGCAGCACAGCGCCCAGGCTTACTGCACCAGCAGGGCGTCCACTGGCAGCCCGGAGCTGCGGGGAAGTCACCACGTGGCTGCTTGCCACCATGGTTTGCAAAACAAGCAGGGACAGTGGACGCTGGGCTGCCGATGTTCCCACCATAGAGCCGGAGAGCAGGCAGCTGGCATTCTCCGCACCAAGGGGAGATGCAGGGAACCTTCTAGATCAGACCCCCATGGCCTAAGGACAGCGTACGAAATGGATGTTGAGCATTTACGCCACCAGAGAGGTACCATGCTTGTCTCTGGAGTAAGAAAGGGACTTGAATTTTGTCTCCACCACTTAGCAGCTGCATGTCATGGGTGGGCAGTCCCTCGGCTTCTCAAAGCCTCAGTTTCCTCACCTGTGAAATGGGTACAGGAGTAGTACCTCCCTTAGAAAGTGTTGTGAGGCCTGCAGGTGTAACTCCTGTGAAAGGCCAGTACAGCCTCTGGCAGCAGAGTCGTGCTATCCGTAAGGGCTGACAAGGAAGGGACCGGATTCCACCCCATGGGTTGGGGCGAGAGGACCGGGAGGCAGGGCAAGGATCTCAGACAGGTGCAAGACGAGAAGCGGAGACCAGGCTGGCACGGAGGGGGTGCCCTGGCCACCCCAGGTCCTCACCACTGCGTCAACATCCACCAACTCTGTGTCCCCGGAGCCCCACCTGAGTTTGGGCAGAAAATATGTCTTCATCAATGAGCTCGCTCGCTCTTATTTTTAAAAGGTTTATTTATTTATTTGAAAGGGAGAGCCAGAGAGAGAGAGGGAGGGAGAATTTGCCATCTACTGGTTCACGCCCCAAATGGCCACAACAGCCCGGGCTGGGCCAGGTGGAAACCAGGAGCCTGGACCCCATCGGGATCTCCCGTGTGGGTGTCAGGGGCCCAAGCCCTCAGGCCATCTGCTGCTTTCCTGGGAGCATTAACAGGGAACTGGATTGAAGACGGAGTAGCCGGGTCTCCAACCCCCACTCCGACACGGGACACCAGCACTGTCCATGGGGCAACTTAAGCCACAGCATCGCAACACCAGCCCCCAAGTGAGTTCTTTTAAAAGAGCCATCGGATTCCTCAGTTTAGGGTCATCCATGGTACATCTGTGCTGAAAGGTTTATTTTTAGGGGAGGGAGATAGAACACGCGGCAATTTGTTTCCAAAGAATTTTATTTCAAGGACACTGGAAACCGAGTGCCAGCAACACCAGGACTGTAGCAAAACAGTGCGTTCAAGCAAGGTGTCCCTGGGAGGGACCTGCCCTGCCCTTTAGCTGTGTGGCTGCTTCCTGCAAACAAACACATGCATCATTTATTTCCAGCTTTTTAGAACTGCTTTCGGGTGCAGCCTCGTTGACAAAGGTCAGGAGATGAGGAAATAAATGTCATTCTGGAAGCCGACTCCTCCCCTCAGGTGGCGAAAGCCATCTCGTCTCCTTCACCCCTGGCTCCCCAGTGCGCGAGGATTGTTTTATGGCTCTGTGCAAGTCAATGGCTTTCACCAAGCAGGTGCAGCTCCAGTTACTGTACAGAAGAGAGATTAAATGAGGCTGGAGCATTTTAATTGCAAGGAAACCTATAGCAGAGAGAGGGAGAGAGGGAGAGAGAGGGAGAGAGGGAGGGAGGGGGGAAGGGTGGTCCACATAGCCCGCATTTGCTCTCACAGTGGATTCCTTTGCCCACGAGGAGCCGGCAGTTCTGGTCGGGCAGTTGGTGAGCAGCTGTCTCACGCCTTTCCTTTTCCTACTCACCTCTTAATACTCACCTTTTCTTGTTCTTTTTTTTTTTTTTTTTTTTTTTTTTTAATCCAGAGAGCTTGCAGCCTGCTTCTGCTAACTTTTTGGCTGCAGACTCAGGAGATAATTGGATTTTTTTTTTAAAATATATTGTCAATATGAATTCATAAGAAAAGGTAATTTTGATGCTAGTAAATGCCCGGTGTTTGTCTGCATCGTAAAACACCAGGCAGGCGGGTTTGAGAAGGCCCATACAGTCTGCCCAGAGCAGGTGAGCCGGGGAGGGAGAGGCAAGGTCTAATCCAAGTTCATGTTCGCCCTTGATGTAATCCCCTCTGAAAGTTGCCATTGCCTGCGACTGCCGATGGACTTGACTGCCACTTCAGAGCGGCCTATGGTGGAGAGAGGCCGGCGGTCCTGGGTACTTCATCTACACCTCCCGAAGGCACTTGTGCTTGCAAGGGGGGTGGGGACAGGAGGGAGAGGGACAGGGAGGGAGGGAGGCAGGGAGGGAGGAAGAGAAGACAGGAGGGAGGGGGACAGGGAGGGAGGGGGAGATGGAGGGAGGGAGGGAAGACAGGAGGGAGGGGGACAGGGAGGGAGGGGGAGATGGAGGGAGGGAGGGATGATGGATGGAGGGAAGAAGGGCTGAGGGAGGGAGGGAGAAAAGAGGAGGGATTAAAATGAACCTCCCCCCCTTTCATGGACTGTAGTTCAGACCAGTTCTGGAGTTTCTGGGTGATATGGTCAAATCATATAATTGACAAATCCCTGTGGTACAATTGATCAGAAAAAAGAAAGACCTACTTCCCAAAAGGATCTCTCTCTCTCCCTCTCTGTCCCTCTCCCTCTCTCTCTCTCTCTCTCTCTCTCTCCCTCTCCCTCTCCCTCTCCCTCTCCCTCTCCCTCTCCCTCCCTCTCCCTCTCCCTCCCCCTCTCCCTCTCCCTCCCTCTCCCTCTCCCTCTCCCTCTCCCTCTCTCTCACTTTCCCTCTCCCTTTCTCTCTCTCCCTTTTCCTCTCCCTTTCTCTCCCTCCCTCTCCCTTTCCCTCTCCCTTTCTCTCTCTCCCTTTCTCTCCCTCCCTCTCCCTTTCCCTCTCCCTTTCTCTCTCTCCCTTTTCCTCTCCCTTTCTCTCCATCCCTCTCCCTCTCCCTTTCTCTCTCTCTCTCTCTCCCTCTCCCCCACCTCCCTTTCCCTCTCTCTCCCCCCGCTCAGGGGTTGGCACCACCTTGTGTCTCCTCTACCTGTCAGGCTGTCTGTCTGCCGGATCATGGGCAGGTCCCCAGGACTGTCCCTGGGACATGCAGTGCTCAGTTTACCCATCTGGACAGACAGACCCCAGCTGACGAAGAACTAAGCCTCAAGTTCTCCTTGATAGTGTGTGGGGGGGGTCCACTTTGCAATCACAGAGGGGTGCCAGAGAAATGGCCCCGTGACCTCAGTGAATACAGGATGCAGAATCAGCAACATCAGGGACCATTTCAATTACCTTACAGAATCTCTTAACGATGGAGTTCAGGGGATTCTCCCTCATGTAACTTTATGGTTAGCACTTACCAAACGTACCCTTGGGGCCTGTGTTTGGTGTAGCAGTTAGGACCCTGCTTGGGACACCCACATCCCACATCCGGGTGCCTGTGTCTGAGTTCTGGCTCCAGCCCCGGATTCCAGCTTCCTGCTAAAGCACACTGGGAGGCAGCAGGTGACGGCTCAAGTCACTGGGTCACTGCCACCCATGTGGGAGACCTGGATTTGGGTCCCGACTCCCGACTTCAGCCTAATCCATCCCCAGCTGTTGCAGGCATTTGAGGAGTGAACCAACAGATGAGAAATCTCTGTCTCTCTGTCTTTTTGCCTTTTAAATGGAGAAAATAAATAAATAAACAAAAATTTTTTTTAAAGAAAAGTACTCTCAGGACTGGTGTGTCAGCACACGGGTTAAGCCACCACCTTGGATGCCCGCGTCCCATTTCAGAGTTCTGGCTCAAGTACCGGCTCTTCCTGGGCTTCCAGTCCAGTTTGCTTCTAATGCAGCCTGGGAGGCAGCAAACGATGCTCAAGTGCTAGGGTCCCTGCCATCCAGTGGGAGACCTGGATGGAGCTCTGAGCTCTGGCTATTGCAGGCTCTCTCTCTACCTCTACCTCTCTCTCCTCTCTCTCTCCATCTCCCCATCTCTGCCTTTCAAGTAGATGAAAATTAATAAATAAAAAGAAAAACAAATAAATAGTTTTTTGAACGTGTTCTCATGGTCACCTGCCATGGGTGACACCTGGAGCCCAATTCGGATGTTACACAGCACAAGCTTTCAAGTTTCCTTCACGCCAGCACCTCTCAAACCTAGTGGAATGTGCCAATCAGCTGGGACTTTGAAAGCGGAGGGCAGATCTGGTAGATCCGGGGCGGGGCCCTAGCTGGCTCCCTGGTGACGCTGGTGACGTTGGTGCAGCGACCACATTTTGGGTAGGGAAGTTTCCTGGCAGCAAGCACACTGTGTCCGGCCCAATATGACAAAAGCGTTAGTTCCTCCCAGAGTTTCGAATGAGGAGAGCAAGGACTCATTGTCTCTATGGGGGACCACGTAGGTGAGTATGACAATTTGGAAAGAGGCAGTAGAAAGCCATGAGCCACCCTCCTCAAGTCCAGATGTGTAACTTCGCAAGGTGAAGGCACTGGGGGATGAGAGACCAAGCAGCCGGACTCCTTTCTGTGCACTGAGAAGTTGTGTAGCCGCAGGCAAGCCTGGGCAGCCTCTAGCCTGTGCCCAACCCAGCTCACCACTGCGGTTTTGTTTTGTTTTTTAATATAAAGTTTTGCTGGGACACAGCCAGGCCCATTTGTTTAGCTATTGGGTACAGATGCTTTTGTGTTACAACAAAAGCAAAGTTGTGTTGTTGCAATAGAGTGCATGGCCCACGACAGCTGAAAGATTGCTTAGCTGGCTCTTGACAGAAGAGCTGACAACTCCTGCCTTTCTACCTAAGGGCTTGCTTGGGGGCAGGAAGGAGCAAGGTTGGTTTGATCTCGGCTGCAGCCCAGATGAGCTGTTCCATCTTTCAAAGTAACCCCATTCCCTCAACTGGAAGATGGGCTGATAATAAGGCTCACAACACCCACTCGATAGTATTTATGAAATTCAACAACGCACAGAAATCCTTGCCTCAGGGTACTCAAAATGTGAGCTGTCATCGTGGTTAAAGTGGGGGTGGAAGACCCTGGAATCGTCATCACGCACCTTCTTGTTTCTTGCTCTCTTAGACCCACTTGGCAGAGGTGGGGTCGCAGATATGCAACCACCATGTAAGGCTGCCGGCCAAGCAGAAGGGCTGTGGACACGCGGCAGCCAAGGGTGACCCTTCTGTGCGTATCTGCTTGTTACACACTTTAAAGCTTATCTTCCCCAATTCACATGAACCCCATTTAGGAGCAGGGACCCGGTGAGTAGCCCAGGAAGAGGGTGCAAATAGTTTTTTCTGAAATTCTAATTCCTATAATCCTGACATGCTTCCTGCCCCAAGAAAGGTCAGAACAAAGATTGGACATTGGGCTGAAGCTGATTGGACCCTGGGCTTGCAGGGGGCGGGAGATGCTGAGTGACAGCTGTCTGTAAATCAGCGTTGTAGTGCGTCACTGCTCCACGCCAGTGTGAAGGATGCTCAAAAAGCTCATGGCAAATGCGTATTCTGAAAAAATGCATGGAATTCAACATTTTTTGCACCAAAAAATAAATATCTTCTAATTCCCTTTTTCCATGCGTTTGAAGCACCTGCTGTTGACTGAGACCTCCATCCCAGTACAAGGCTCTCTTGGGGTGAAGCTCACAGCAAAATCTCCCCACCATCCACAGGGATCCCCAGGGTTGTCCACTGGTGGTTTTTGTTGGACCTGCACAGTACTTGAAAAGAAAATTGGGGGACAAATATTTTTTAAATCATGGCATTTTATTTAAAACTCCAGATCTCCAATCTCTTTTGGAGAATAAAACCTGAACCTCAGAAGCTTTTGTGACACTGGCCACACTCTGCTGGGGCAGCCCTTACTCCTGTGGACAGGGAGTGAGTCTGCTGTCCCTCAATCATGTCACAGACAGGGTAGGGCAGTGGGGGAGTGGGCAGCTGACCCTTCTCACTGTGTCCCCTTGGGCAACCTTCTGAGTCGCCCTGTGCCTCAGCATTCTCATCTGAAAAAATGGGCATGTTAATAGTCCTTATTGACTGTATTTGCTAAGAACACAGTGCTAAGAACAGTTCCTGGCACACAGCAGGTGCTCAACAAATGCACCTGATCCTAAGAACACAGAGAGGAGGTGGGATGGGCCTTGTCCTCAGGCAGCTCACCCCGCTCCACCCCTGCTTCCAATGTCCAAAGGAAACGGAGCACTTAGAACACTCCTGGCCGGCCTCGGTTCCTCGTGGTCCCCCTTGGCCTCACCCTCCCATGGGCCCCAGATGCACACGGCGTTCGTGCACAGACAGCACCCCCGGGGCAAACAGCAAAGAGCGCAGCAGATGTGTTCGGGCTCTGGGCAGGACGGCCACGGGTCTCCCAGAACCGCCTTCCAGAGCAGGAGCAGGACCCCAGCCCAGGGGTGCGGCTCCCCGCCCAGGACGCCACCCGCAGCCCAGCCCTGCAGGAGAAGCTCCGGAACGCACAGTGTTGCACATCAGCCCCTCCGAGGGCCATGCATATGCAGAAGGAAAGTGAGTGAAAACCCAGCGTTTCAGACAGCTTTACATTTTCAAATTAAGTTAATAAAATAAGATTTCCAGTGTAATGACAAATTAATTCTTCTTTTCATAAGTTTATTAAAATAAGCGTCTCCTATCTCCTAACCAGTGCCGACACATGCTTACATAGATACCTCCCGCCCTGTAACCTAATCTCCCGGCAATCTTGAAGCAATTAACTCCTTCTAATCTTGAGCTAACAAAGCCCACCGGCCCGAAAGGCTCCAGAGAACAATCGCCCCTCCCAGGGCTGGGCAGCTCCCTGCTCCCCTGCTCCAGAGTGGTGCCAGAGTGGGGACCGCAGTCATCCTAAGATCTTCATTAACTCCTTGCTGCTCTGCTAATTAACACAAAAGAGAATGAGTTGAGTGTCTGACAGGCAATGACTGAGCTCCGGCTTGGTGGTTGGTGGAATGCAAATGCCATCTAATGAGGCGCCCTGTCTTACAAGGCGGGCAGCTGGTCTACTATTTTTGTGTTGGCTTTTCAAAGTGTTGGAGCACCATGAAAAGAGTTCACCCAATCATTTCCACTGCCGCTGACTCTGTAACATGAAGTCCATGGGTCTCTAGATGTCCTACACAGGACAGCACTAAGTTAAGCCTGTAACTCACAAGGTCTGGGTGACAATACCAAGGCTGGGGGAGGGGTGACAGCTCCAGGCCCTTCCAAACAAAGCGCAGTATTTGTTGATTATGTTGAGTTATGAGATGCATTTTAGATTTTGTTTTAATGTAACAGTGGCTAACATAGTATCAAAAGATTGCCTTCTTTTTTTTTTTTTTTGGCCCTAAGCATAGCCATTGCAATTTATTATAGTTTGGAAATGTTGGCTGCAGAATCCGAAGTTTCATCATCTAAGATTTATCCTAGAATGCAAGTAGAAAAAACAGGCCCAGATGTGATTTGTGTGCTGTCAATAAAATGCTGGTGCAATTCAAGGCGGCTTCAGCCATGAGGTCACTAATGGAGCTCCGAGAAGACGCTGTACCACCCTGGTAAGTTGGTAATGAAGTGACAGAGTCTACAAACAAAAGCCTGACTTTAAAAAGTTTTTTTTTTTTTTATTGTGATGCATGCTTCTTTATCCACTGCTAGCCCCTGGACCTGAGCTCTCTTCTCAACTCAAGTCTTTAAAAACCTTCATCTGCACTAAAAAATGAGTTGGCAACTAAAAAAGAGACGCAGCACTGCCACTGCCTCCGTCCTCCCCGTGTCTGCATCTCCAGAGTCCTGACTTGAGAGGAGCTGTCTCCTGGTCTCCCTGGTTACCCTGGGAGCTCACAGAGTGGGGAAACCTTGTCTAACTCAACTCTGAGCCTCTCATACTGCGTAATGCCGGAAATATAAAAGTCTTCAAAAAGAAATGGGTGGCAGAATTAAGTAAGGCCTGCTGCTACTTGGAGGGGGAGATCTTGTCTCCCATGGTGGAAGTGACCCCAATACAGAATGTTGCAGAGCAGTGGCGGGGCTGCACCTCTAAGCCCTGTGATGTACTTCGAGGAGCCCCATTTTACAGACTGAGAAACTGAGGCCCCACAAGAGTACAGAGCATGCCCACTAGGCCCAGGTAGTACTGGGCAGTGCTGGGGTTAGATCCCACCCTCTCATCGCTGGACTGAAGCATGTTTTGTTGTGCTGTAATGCTAGATCACCAGAGGGTTAGTTTCCCATGAGAGGTTTCCGATGGGAATCAGTTTCTGGACTGATTTATTCGCAACTAGATAAAGAGTAGTTCTTACTGCCAGGGCGGGCAGAGTTGGTGAAACCAGGTCACCGGCATGGGATTTTAAACTGTCCTTTCCACTTTTAAGCTTCCCAGCTTCTTCTAATTGGGCAAGAAAAAAAAATCAGAGGTAAAAAGTGAACAGAAAGGGAGCAGGCGATGTCGGGAGTTGCACAACTTTCCGTGACGTAACTGCACGTCCTTGACACTCCATCCACGTCTATGAGCCTGAGAAAGGCTGTCTCGGGGCTCCCACCTTCAGTCAGACCTTAGCACCTGCCCCAGCTGGTCCTGCGGGAAGCAAGAAACGGGAGAAATGACCTCCTAGAACTTTCTCTGGGAAAGAACACCCACATAAAATGGGGTCCCTGGTACCATGATCATGCCCCAGCCAGCCTTTCCCAGAGCTAGCGAGAAGTCCTTCTCACCAATTCAACCGCAGGACGCCCAGTGCAAAACCGGTTTCCACCCCCACGGACTGGCCATCAGAAATTCTGGGGAAAGCAGCTGGAGCTCCCGAGCGAGAAGCCACCCAGGCGACCAGCCCAGCGTGTCCCGGACAAGCCCTGGGGGGCCCCGGGCTCTGCTCAGGTGGCACAGCTGGGAGGCGGACTGTAGGAGCACTAGGGAGTGCACTGCAGGGTCGGAAGTCCTATTCGGGCCATTTTTAAAGGCTTAATTTCTTTATTTTCATTTGTTTGGAAGGCGGAAAAAGAAAGATCCTCCACCCACTGATATACTCCCCAAACACTGTCACAGCCAAGGCTGGGCCAAACCAAAGCCAGGAGGCCTGGACTCAATGTCACTCCCCATTGGGTGCAGGATACCCAAGCACTTGAGCCATCACCAGCTGCCTCTCTGGGTGCACACTGGCAGGAATTGGAATTGGAATTGGAATTGGAATTGGAATTGGAATTAGAGTTGAAGCAGAGCCAGGACTCAAACTCAGGCCAGGACTCAAACCCAGGCCCTCTGGTGAGAGACACAGGTATCCCAAGCAGCGTCTTAACCACTACACTAAATGCCTGCCCCAGTTCCTCCTTATTTATTTATTGGAAAGGCAGAGAGACAGACCCAGACAGACAGAGATCCTCGATGTGCTGGTTCACTCTTCAAACGCCTGCAACAACCAGGGCTAAGCTGGGCTGAACCTGGGAACCAGGAAGGCAACATGGGCGCCCCCGGGGGTGGCAGGGCCCCGCCCACTTGAGTCATCACCCTCTGCTTCGCCGGTTGCATGAAGCTGGCACTGGGAGTGGAGCTAGAATTTGATCCCAGGCACTTGATACAGGATGCAGCTATCCCAAGAAGTGTCTTTATCTCGAGGCCAAAAGCCCACCCCTGACCCCATTGTAATGATCAAAGGAGCGTGATGAGTCCACCAGCCAGGGGTTTGTCGCCATCTCTTATTGCAAACTGGGGAAAGGTATGAACACCATATCCAAAGGACATCAGGCTCTAGAGGGGAGATTCCCGGATCCCCAGCCCTCGCCACCTTGGGGCCACCCGCTCTTCCTGTACTGTCACCCCAGGGACTTCAAGCGTGGGGACCCGGACCCATCAGAGCACCAGCTCTGCCCCCTCCACCTTTTACGAGCATAAGGTCTGAGAGCGGGCAAAACGCAGTGGGTTCCGTCATGGGCGGCCTCTAAGTCTCCCCTCTAGGACAACTAGTTACAGCTGGAGAACCGATGATACCCACCAAACAGGAAAATAGGAATCACAGGGCATCAGGACACACAACGCTCAGGGAGAAAGAAACTACAGATGTGAGAGGACCAGCCCCTGCAAATGACGATCTTGACAATTGCTTTCTCAACCATGGGCAGCTGCCAGGAGAACTGTGGAAAAGGCAGGGACTAAATACAGATCTGTTCCCCTTTTATTTAAATGAAATCATCCTTGTATGTTAAATATACTTAGGATGTCACCAATTTTGGAGGTAATCTTTTAGGTTAAGTATGTTCCCACATTAAACTGATAATTATCCCTCCTTCTCTTCTTCTATCCCCCTGACACTCAACACGCTGGGTTTTTGCCTCATGTTTTATTTATGGCACGGAATTAATATGCAGATTCACAAAAACTTAAAAACTCATAATTATTCATAAAGGGCTTTAAGGTTATTTAGTACATTTTTATGAAACTCGGGGTTTGTGGGAATGCGTACTTGAAAGTTGTTGGAAGCAGGCTAAGGTTAAGTCGTGATCTGTGGAGTAATCTGAGAATGATCAAACCCTTTGAATAAGAGTGTTTGCCAGCATTCCTAATCTATATTTAAGAGAGTTGCGGACATCATAAACCTGGTAAATATATTCAAGGCTGGCCTGGCGAGAGAGATTTGCATACCCAATGCAAACATCCAGTGTAGGGAGGAATATCCAGTTGGGAATCCCTGATCACTAAGGAAAGGTAATAAAGGAGAGAGAGATTTCTTCCTTGTGTTTTGGCCATCTCGCCAGTGCTATGCACCGTTACAAATGTGCTCAAACCTAGAAAACAAGGAACGCCAGTGAGGACTGGGTATCGTCTCGTTCTTCGGGAGCAAACAGAGCCAGAGGGTATCTCTTGGTGGAGGCCACTGCGGGGGGCTCCTGGAGGTGCTGGCTGAGGAGCGCCCAGCGCCTGGGAAGAAGTGTGGAGGGCCCGGGTCTGCAGACCCCTGCCTCCCCTGGCAGGGACCAAGGCTCCTCACTCAGCTTGCCATTATGGTGGATATTCTGATGGGGAAGTCACCTCGCTGCACAAACTCTGGGGCGTCTGATGCAAAACCACCCATGAAGGGATGCGTGAGTTTCTGGGATGTTCTCACCGGAAGCTGTGGGAGCGCCAGGCCATCAAGTGCAGGTAGCAGGAAGCTTGGTGGTGCTCGGGGAACTCCTCTTTATGACAGCATCGCATGCGTGCAGGTAGAACGGAAAGCACGTGACCTTTGCTCTTAGACTTGGAACTGAATCTTTGTCCTCAGCAGCTTCGTGATCTTGCGTGAGTCAGTGAACCACATGGGGCCTTGGTTGACTCATCTGTTAAAAAAAAAAAAAAGTGTTGGGGCTGGCGCTGTGGTGCAGCAGATTAAAGTCCTGGCCGCGGCTCCGGAATCCCATGGGCACCGGTTCGAGTTCCAGCTGCTCCTCTTCCGATTCAGCTCTCTGCTGTGGCCTGGGAAAGCAGCAGAAGATGGCCCAAGTCCTTGGGCCCCTGCACCCACATGGGAAGACCTGGAGAAGGCTCCTGGCTCCTGGCTCCTGGCTCCTGGCTCCTGGCTCCTGGCTCCTGGCTTCGGATCGGTGCGGCTCTGGCCATTGCGGCCATTTGGGGAGTGAACCAGCAGATGGAAGACCTCTCTGTGTGTCTCTACCTCTCTCTGTAACTCTGTCTTTCAAATAAATAAAATAAATCTACCTTTAAACAGCTATGAGAGAGTAGATAGGAAGCCTCTGGAACAGCACTTGGCACCTGCCAGGCCCAGAAGTGCCGGCGGCTGTTTGTTGGCCAAGTTTCTTAAAATATTCTCATGAATATTTTAACCTTGAGTGCACATCTCTGCTCCTACACAAAGATGTGGATCTCCAGAAACACTGTGATCTTTGTCTGAAATGCAGCAATGGCTAAATGGAATAGGCACTAATCTATTTGCATCGCCTGGTGTCTATTACATTATTTGAAATAATATCATATTTACCAAAGGCTTACAAAACGTAAATATGGATGAAAACAGAGCTGTCTTCACGACGAGAGGCACTCCGCTCGCGAGAGGAAGCGGGAGTAATCCTCTTTCCGCAGCTTCACTACGCTGCAAAGCAGGCTCCAATCCCCCGGCCCCTCGGTGTTTCTCTTCAGAGCCAAGGCGGTGGCACAGGGGAGCCGCTCCGGGCTTCTGCTTCAGCAGCACGCACTTGCCAATGGGGTGGGCAGGGCGGACAGCGGGCTGAGGACGGCCTGGGGGAGGTGCCCAGGCCCCTGGGGGGCCGCTCTTTCCCTGGCCCCGCTCCCCACAGGAGATAGGCGGTGGAAGTCAGGTCTTCAGATGACTCAATAAAAACGCTGATAAATATTTAAATCTCTTAAATACAGACATAACCCACAGACATGACAGTTGGAGCAATAAACTCAATTGATTTCATGAGGGTGAACTGCTGGACTGAACCCTCAGAGAGCCCAGCTGCTCAATGACCAGCCGAAGCACCCTACATCCGACTCTCCCGCGACTCCCGCTTCCTAACCGGAAATGTTCCCAGCGGTGAAGCTTCCATAATCTTGAAGACAGCGCTGTAAACGTGCTGTGTGATTGATTACTCATGGAAAGGAAAATACATGGATTTTCTAATAACTGTATATGGTTAACTCATACAGTGCTGATTAAAAATGTACCCTCAGGGGCCGGCGCAGGTAAAGATGCTGCCTGCATCGCCAGCATCCCACACGCGTGCCGGTGGGAATCCCCGCTGCTCCACTTCCAAGCCGACTCCCTGCTAGTGGTCTGGGAAAGCAGCGGAAGATGGCACAGGTGTTTGGGCCCTTGACACCCATGTGGGAGACCCGGAAGAAGCTTCTGGCTAACTGGCTCCAGCATGGCCCAGCCGTGGCTGTTGCAGCCATCTGGAGAGTGAACCAGATGGAAGCGCTCTCTCTCTCTCTCTCTCTGTTGCCTTCTCTGTAATTCTTTCAATTAGATAAATAATTTAAATAAAATATTCCCATTCTCTCTATATGTAGTAAAGATACATATGCACAGCCCCCCCCCCCCCACAGGACACCAAAAAGTGCATGGAAATGGAATAAAAAGACGAGTTAATTTTGGTGCAAAAATTTTTTAATTTCATGCATAGCTTCTCCACGGTACACATTCCCCAGGACGTTTTTGAAGACTTCTCGAATGCCCGGCTTTGATGCGAGTGGGAAGGGAGAGATGGGAACCCTCACCCACCCCAGACACTTGGCGGCTTACACAACTGGCCGCTTACTCTTAGAACAGACGAGCTCTTCTGTGCGGGCAAGTTCTGCAGACTTCGGAGAGGCCTTCTTGCTTTTTATCCCCTTCTTGCTTTTGAGGAATTGACACATTAAGCTTTGGGAAATTGACAAGTATCAACTGACTCCAGTTGATACTGCTAATACGCAGCTAAGAGCGCCAGTCATGTGACAGTCGCGGCCACGTCCAGTGTGAATGTAGATGGCTGAAAGTCATCTGAAGACTAAAGTCCCTTGATCTTGTGATATCTCAGTAAGGCTGAACATTCCTGACGGACACCCTTGTTAATCCCTCCTCCCCAGCCCGTCTGTAACGTGCATAATTCTCTGTGAGCGTCCTCAGGGCTCCTACTCACTGTTCACAGTCACTTCCCTTCCTCTTAACTCCCGAAGAATCCCTTTCGCAACGCGGAGTGCAGGTGGCATCATTCCCAGGTACCAGCAGTCCTTAGCCCCACAGCCATGGGGTCACCTCTGGGCCTTGCTTAGCCACATCTCTCCTGTCCCTGCATTTCCCCTTCACCTCCATCCTCTCCCTAATACAGGCTCACGTCAACTCCTGCCCGGACCCTTTAGGTGGGCTCTGGTCTCAGCCACTGCCCACAGATGCTCCGACAGCACCCAAACCCACACCCCACTCGTCCATTCCTGGTCTCTCTTTCTCCTTCTTGGCGCTGTGATCTGTAGGCACACCGCATAGTTTCTAGTTCCCATAAAGCCCAGGGGGGATGCTGTATAACGGGCAGGTTCACATGTGAGATGTCCAGCCAAAGTGGTAGAGAATATTTTTCAAGTGATGTTTCATTTCACAGCTCATGCCTGGGTCCATTTTCCTTGCAAAAAACCAGAAGCATGAGAAACACCCAAGTCCTTGCTAAACATCGTTCGAAAACCACATCACCAATTTCCAAGATGACCACGTAGGTGTTTGCGCGTTTGGGTTTCCTTCCAGACCTTCCTCTATGCTTGCATGCGTGCATGTCACACAGGCTGTTGGTACAGCTGATGGGGGAAAATGACTCCTCTTTCTACTAAACACTGGAGAGGTGATGGAATTCACAGCCTGAGCGACTTCCTGCCCGGAATCTGCTGAACTCTTTGCACACGTGTCTTCGTTTCTCCAGCTTTGTTCCTCACACCACACGTATCCTGGTGCAGCACCTTAGTGCTGTGTTCAGGATGCTGCAGCAAGTGACAAAGGGATGTTCTTGTTGTTCGCTTTTCCACTGCAGCTACCAACAGGACAAGAGCAACGATGCTCCCAGGCTGTCCCTGGAAGAGCTGAGTTGACCGCCAGCCCCGACTACCCACCCCCATTTCCTAACAAGTTGGAAGCAGGGGCTGCGTCAGCCCAAGTTTGCAAGAAATCGCTTCTGCTCTGATGAAGTGCTCAATAACGCTGCGGCTGGAACCAGAGCTCTGGACCCCAGCATCAGCCGGCTCGCCTGCACCCCGCGCTCTCACCAACAGCAGCGTCTAGGAATTTAATATACTTTCAAGTGAGTTTTAGTATGTGTGACATTTTTGAGCCACAAGCTAAGTTCACAGGAATGTCAAATTGGTCAGACAATTCTCAAGATGTGCTGCTGGGTACTAATGAGATCCCAGTCTCAAAGGTGGTATCATAGCTCCCTCCTGTTTAAGTATGCAAACGCCCTGATAAGCATAGTCGTTCATGAGTGTGACTAAAGTAGGAAGCCCTACCTCCAAAACTCCATGGAAATCCCTGTACCATTGGCTAAACACAGCTAAATATGTTAACAAAAATCAGCCAGGGGTGGGCATCGTGCTGTATGTGGTGTAAGTCATCTCTCAAGCCACCTGCATCCCTTACGGATGGCCATTTCCTGTCCTGGCTACCCTACTTCCCATACAGCTTCCTGTTAATGCACCTGGGAGGGCAGCAGATGATGGCGCAAGTGCTTGGACCCCTGCCACCCATGTGGGAGACCCGGATGGAGTTCCTGCCTCCTGACTTCAGCCTGGCCCAGCCCTGGCTTTTGTGGCATCTGGGGAGTGAATAGCAATCTCTCTCTCCCTCCCTCTCTCCCTCTCCCTCTCCCTCTCCCTCTCCCTCTCCCTCTCCCTCTCCCCCTCCCCCTCCCCCTCCCCCTCCCTCTCCCTCTCCCTCTCTTTCCCTCCTCCTGTCCCCTCCTCTGCTTTTCAAATACATAAGTGAAAAAAAATTACCTAGTACTTTTTCTTTTTGACAGGCAGAGTGGACAGTGAGAGAGAGAGACAGAGAGAAAGGTCTTCCTTTGCCGTTGGTTCACCCTCCAATGGCCGCTGCGGCCGGCGCACCGCGCTGATCCGATGGCAGGAGCCAGTGCAGGGCCCAAGGACCTGGGCCATCCTCCACTGCACTCCCGGGCCACAGCAGAGAGCTGGCCTGGAAGAGGGGCAACCGGGACAGAATCCGGCGCCCCGACCGGGACTAGAACCCGGTGTGCCGGCGCCGCAAGGCGGAGGATTAGCCTAGTGAGCCGAGGCACCGGCAATTACCTAGTACTTTTGCAATCAAAAGTGGCCAAGTTGCTTCAGGGGCCCCAGAGTTTTCACCACCCCAGGGGCAAGGAGCTGACACTGATAACATCATTTCCCTGCAAGTGTTGAGTTTCTGTTTATTTTCAACACAGGCAGCTGGTAGGTAAATTTATCCTTAAAAAGAGTGACCCTTTTAGTGGTTCTGCTTTATCTGAAAGAGGAATCACTTACACTTGCTCCCCCAGCCTGTTTGGGAAACAGTTTTCCCTGCTTCAGCAAGACCTCTTCATTGGTGGGGGCTGCCTGGATGGAGAGATGTGGGGCTCCGAGGGAATGAGTGTCGTGATTGATTAGTGATGTCTGGGGCCACAGGTGGCGATGTCTGCTAAGAGGGCAGGAAGGGACTGCTCCTTGTGGTATCGCCATCTCTGTGCATGGGTTCATTCACCCGTGAATTTGGGCATACTTAGTCCTTCTTTTTGGACGATGCAACGTAGGAAAGCGATCCTGGAATCTGAGTTTCTGTGGAAGGGATGGCAGACAGCATCAGGGATCCAAGGATTCCAAGCCCTGCGGTGATTATTGGAGGACTGACAGAGCTGAAACAGAAGCTGCGTGCACGGGGCACTGGGGTCGGGGCTCCCCTCCCCCGTGTCCCGGAAATGCTCATTCTGCACTCTCCTGCGTCAGCCTCTCTGTAGACCCCCTGTGTGCGCTAAGTGAAGCCATAGTCAGCAAGGGGTGACCCACAAAGGCTCCTGGCTTTGGCCTGGCCCAGACCCAGCTCTAGCAGCCATCTGGGGAGTGAACCTACGGATGGAAGATTGCTCTCGCTCTCTCTCTCTCTCTCTCTCTTTCTCTCTTTTTTTCTCTGAAACTCTTTCAGATAGATAAGTAAATCTTAAAAAAAAAAAAAAAAAAAAGAATGTGAAACACACCATCTAATACCAGGCTGTGGGCCTAGAATCTCCCAACCCACATGGCACCCCTAGGAGCTCCAGCACACACCATTCCAACAGTTTCTCCCCACATTGTTCCAAGTTGATAACATGAAACACTCCAGCCACTTCTTCGGGATCCTGTTGGACTGTTCCCTCACTCAATAAGTTACCTAACAAAATAGGGAGCTAAATAAATTCTTAGGGAGCCACTTCCGTATCAGCCCAAGGCTACACCACCACTGAAAGCAGTCACGATACTACTACGCTCCACGACCCAGGAGAAGGCTGGTATTCAAGCTCAACCAGCGCTCCCGTGTACTGACCCCCTTTGTGAAACACTGGTTCTTCTAAGGTTACTTACAGCCTTCCGTGATAGAAGCAGCAGACACAGACGTCCAAGACACACAAGGATTTCTGTTACGATCCGGCCATGCCTTGCTCTAAGTAATCACAGTGATTGTGTACTTTTATTTGTGTATGTATTTTTTAGCGAAACTCAGAGTTGACCTTCAGTGGCCTCCTAGTGCCTATAAACTAAAATCTCCTGCTTTGTCTGGCATTTGAGACCTTGGCCAGCTGATATCTTATTGGAGCAAACAGACACCATGCAGGTAAACCACAACCTAATTGCAAACTCTGGGTAGAGCTATTTTACAAACCCCGCCTGCCAAGAGAAAGGAGAAGGAGCCAGACAGTGGCTTCAGATGCTGTCGCCTGAGGAAGATCATCTATCCACATTCTGTAGTTTGCAAGTGACAAAAAGTGAACTAAAACCAATCAAAGGAAAGGGGTGGGGTGGGGAGGAAAGGAAGGGGGAAGAAGGAAGAAGGAGGAAAAAGACAGCCCCCTTCTCGTTGGTTCTAGGACACTTCTGGGGCTGGCCCTGATTGGCCAGTCAGAAGTCACATGCCAATCTTTGAACCAATCGCAGAAGCCATAGCTAGGCCACGTGCCTCCCAATGTCCTGGAAAGGGTTTCATCTCTCTGTCCAAAATCTCACTGGCAAGGGTGGAGTAGGCCTTTTTTCCCAAGGGAAGCTTGAATATTACCATAAAAAATGCACAGAAAAGTCCAGAAGGCAAACACCACAGAGACCTTGGGAGAGCCAGCCCCGTGATGAGTAGAATGGGAAGCAATGTTATGGAGAAGCAGGGGAAAACGACACACAAAAGAATGAACGGAAGGACAAATGTGATGAGCCGGGGCATCAGGGACTTGACATGTGTTTGGAGAAGTCAGCAGGGGGGACGGCACCAGAATATCCTAGGTCAAGGGCACAGAACCTACGGTGACTTTTCCTTTTCATAAAATATGACAAGGATCGTTGGAGATCTTTTCACAGTCTCTTATTTAGATTTACCAAGTTTTTAAGATTGCACTCTTCAGGCCGGTGCTGTGGTGTAGTGGGTAAAGCTGCCGCCTGCAGTGCCAGCTTCCCATAAGGGCACTGGTTCGAGTCTCAGCTGTTCCATTTCTGATCCAGCTCCCTGCTAATGTGCCAGGGAAAGCAGCAGAGGATGGCCCAAGTGCACTCACGTGGGAGACCTGGAAAAAGCTCCTGGCTCCTGGCTTAGGATCAGCCCAGCCATTAGGGGAGTAAACCAATGGATGGAAGATTCTCTCTCCCTCCCCCTCCCCTCCGTGTGTGTGTGTGTGTGTGTGTGTGTGTGTGTATAACTCCGCCTTTCAAATATATAAATAAATAATTTTTTTTAAAAAAAAGATGGCAGTCATTGTGTCCCAAAATGGATGTACTACTGTTAAACTAAAATTAGCAAAATATCGCATTCTTACATCTGGCTTGGAGATTGATGCTTAACCAAATATTTAAGAGGCTTTTGTTTTTCAGATGTAAGGAATGCATCAGGTTGCTATTATTTAGATCAATTTAGAATACAATGTCCACCCTTTTAAATTTGCAAAGCAATGCTACATGCATTATATGCTACTGCGATTTCTCAGCTGCAACCAGAAGTGAGGATATGGAAGTTTGCCTGTATTAGCAGCATTTAGAAAATTATTCAAAAACTTCTTCCTAAGTCAGATTGAGCCAATCTGGATTTCAAACATTTGCTGTGATTTTAGCATTTCATCTGTTGATTTCTTAATATCTAGCCAGATTAGACTAAAGCCTTTTCATCTCCAGTGGCATGGCTACGCATTAAAATGAACAGAGTGAAGTTGACTTGATAATGTGTATTTTTTGTGTCACCAATCAGATCACACTTTTCTTATTAATAGAAAAAAAAAACACATTTTATTGAAAACAATGAAGAAAGCACGAAAGAACGAAGTTGTGTGTGACTGACAGCTGGTTTCCTGGGAGCTGGCTGGGGTGATGGAGGCCCGTTGCACAAATATGCCACAGAGAAGAGGAGCAAGCAGACCCTGAGCACTGGCACTGCTTCGCTCCTCTCTCTCCATCAGTTTTGCCCCCTCGTGTGCCCACTGCAGTGTTCTGCCAGCTCCCTTTTAAATAAGACAGAAGCCCCACGCTAATCTGTTGCGAGTTTTTTCTTCACTAGAGATTTATTTTGGTTTTGTTGTTGTCATACTTAACATAACAGATGTTCCGGCATTTTTTCACATAATACCGCTGTGAGTCTCATGTTATCCTTAAAACCCTACAAAATTTTAGACAGCCCCTCTGAAATAACTTCCTCCTCCTTTGGAGTTTTATCTTCAAGGCAGCCTTTCTCTCCCTGCTTGCGATGGTGTTAGCAAAACGAAGGCCACACAGAGAACGAACTCTTAACTCCTGCCGTTTACAACAGTGGAATTCATTGCTGCTGAAAGATAATAACCCAGTGGTGCTTGGAGAATCTATAGATCTACCCAAAGGGGAAGAAAGCATTGCCGTGGGTTTTCCCACTTCTGTCCCCAATTTATAAGCAGGTCTATACAGTGACAGTAGAGTCACTCTGGAATGTTCTGAAGACAAGTTACAGGTCTGTAAACAGGTGTGTGTGAGACACAGAAGCCTAAAGCATGCCCTCAACATTCTGGCAGAGGTTCACTGTAAGGCTCTAACTGAAGGGCCCTTTAACTCACTGGAATTAAGTGAAGCCATCCTGGTCATTTCTCCAGTCATGGTCATGGACTCTCTTTCAAGACCAAGGTTCACCCACAGTCGGCAGCGTGGCTAACTGGTAAACCTGAGACCCTCCAAAGCCTGGGTGGCAGAGACAGCTGCCCACCACACTCCATAGGAGCTGATGTGGAATTCAGTTGCTCTTCGTCCTTAGTGGGCAAGGTGAGGACTCCTTGTTGTGTTTGTGTTGCTGTCAGCAAAGAGAACCGGCACAATTTACTGTATCCCCAGGTGTGCTAGAACCTTCTAGAAAGGATGGTTAGTCAAATAAAGCCTCCAGCTGCCTTGCAAGCCCTCTCTTGGCTGGGTGGAGAGCAGAGTGACCAAGCTGATGATTCTTAAGGAACCATTTCCTGCTCATCGGGTCGTTTCTTCAAGGCCTCTTCGAAGCTACAGGTTGAATGCCAGATTCATCGTCCAGCCCTTCCGTGAACTGGCGTCAGCTTCAGCACCGATGCTGACTGCCGCCCCTGCCACCTCGCCATCCCTCAGTCACCTGCTGTCCTCATGAGCACACCTGGCTGAACGCAGGGCCTGCTCTCTGCCTCCTCTGCCCCTCCATCAGAGCCCCATATGAGCTTGACCTTGAGAACTTATTGCTAACACCCTTAAGATTCTTTTGGTTGGTGGCTGGCACTATGACATAGCGAGTAAAGCCACTGCCTTCAGTGCCAGCATCCCATATGGGTGCCGGCTCAAGTGCCAGCTGCTCTATGTCCGATCTGGCTCTCTAGTGCCTGGGAAAGTAGTAGAAGATGGCCCAAGTCCTTAGGCCCCTGCACCTGTATGGGAGACCTGGAAGAAGCTCCTAGCTTCTGGCATTGGATCAGCCCAGTTCCAGCTGCTCTGGTCATTGTGGCCATCTGGGGAGTGAACCAGTGGATGGAAGATCTCTCTCTCTCTCTCTCTGCCTCTGCATCTCTGTAACTCTGTCTTCAAATAAATAAATAAATAATCTTTTTTTAAAAAGATGAGTTCATTTGGATGCAAGAAATTTTTGAAATCTGTGCACAGTTGCTTTTTTTTTTTAGCTGTGACAACTATGGTAGATATTTATTCAACTAGATCAATAATCTAGTTGATTATTGATTATTATTGATATTATAATCCATTGTTTATATTATAATCAGATTGTTGATATTATAACCAGTGGTCTGAAGACACCAATTAAGACAGAGGTTTTTAGAGATCATAAAACAAAATCCAGATGGCGTGTTTAGCCCACCAGTATAGACATCTGCATCCCTCATTGGAAAACCTGGTTCAGTTCCTGGCTCTGGGTCCTGACTCAGCTCCCCACCGTGCCACCAGGGCACATCCTGGGAGGCAGCAGTGATGGCTCATGTAATTGGGTTTCTGCCAGGCATGTGGGAGACCTGGGTTGAAAAAAGATTTTTAAAAGAATTTTTCAAAAGGGCCCAGCATAGGGCCAGCACGGTGGTGTAGTGGGCTAAGCCTCCACCTGCGGCACTGTAATTCCATATGGGTGCCGGTTCTAGTCCCGGCTGCTCCTCTTCCAATCCAGCTCTCTGCTGTGGCCTGGGAAAGCAGTAGAAGATGGCCCAAGTCCTTGGGTCCCTGCACCCGCATGGGAGACCCGGAGGAGGCTCATGGCTCCTGGCTTCAGATCAGCTTAAATCCTGCTGTTGTGGCCATCTGGGGGAGTGAACAAGCAGATGGAAGACCTCTGTCTCTGTCTCTGTCTCTGTCTCTCTCTGTAACTCTACCTCTCAAATAAATAAATAAAACCTTTTTTTTAGAAAGGGACCAGCATTGTGGCACAGCGTGTAAAGCTGCTGCTTGTTACACTGGCATCCCAGTCCTGGTTGTTCCACTTCCAATCCAGTTCCCCGCCAATGCACCAGGGATAAGAAGAGGGTGGCTGAAGTGTGCAGTTTTTATATAATAAACACTTTTAAAGATTTTATGTATTTATCTAAAATGCAGAGCCACAGAGAGGCAGAGGCAGAGAGAGAGAGAGATCTTCCATCAGCCGCAATGGCTGGAGCTGAGCTGATCCAAAGCCAGGAGCCAGGAGGTTCATCTAGGTCTCCCACATGGGTATGGGAGCCCAAGGACTTGGGCCATCTTCTGCTGCTTTCCCAGGCCATAGCAGAGAGCTGGATTGGAAGTGGATCAGTCAGGACTTGAACCAGTGCCCATATGGGAAGCTGGCACTAGCAGGCAGTGGCTTTACCCGCTTCGCCACAACGCCTGACCCTAGCAATATTTTAAAGACCCTTTGAATGCATAGCTTTCACATTTTTTGAATCAAAATAAACTTCTCTTTTGATTCCATTTTCCATGGACTTTTTGAAGCTCACTTGCCATCTGATTCGCTGCTGTTTCCTCCTCCATTGAGTTCCACGAGTGCCTACAGGCAGTAGCCCTGGATCCCTACTTTGAGCAAAGTGCCTGCCACTAGTACAGTGCTTAAGACGTGCTTGAAATACTTGGTGACTGAGCGAAAGAAAAATGAGTATCTGAATGTCTTATTTTAGGCAGGCCATTAACCTACCTCACTGATCCCCAACATTGTACCTGAGCTGAGATACTGCAGAATCGTCTTTGTTTTCTTTATTCGTTTACATGTTTACAGAATTAAAGATCATAAGACTTGAACTCTTCTGCAAATGCATATTCATGTATTCAAAGTAAAGATATATTTATATAATATAATATAAATAATATAATATAGCAATATCAATATAGTAAAACTACACATGTATATTCGTGTATGCAAAGGGCTCGATCCTAAGCATTCCTGTGACTGGGGCTGAAGGAAAAGAACTGGCCCTTCCTCACCTTCAGTGCCTTGAGCTACTTTAGAGGGAGGCAGGCAGATCGGGTCTCCTTCACTCATCCCCCAAACATCGGAGCAGCACTTCTGTAGGGCTGGAGAAGTGGGGGGAGCAAGAGTGAGGCCCTGGAGCCAGTGCTGTGGTATGGCGGGTAAAGCCGCCGCATGCAGTACCGGCATCCCATATGGGCACCAGTTCGAGTCCCGGCTGCTCCACTTCTGATCCAGCTCTCTGCTGTGGCCTGTGAAAGCGGTAGAAGATGGCCCAAGTCCTTGGGTCCCTGCACCCATGTGGGAGACCCGGAAGAAGCTCCTGGCTTCTGGCTTCAGATCGGCGCAGCTCCGGCTGTTGCAGCCAACTAGGGAGTGAACCAGCGGATGAAAGCTTCCCTGCCGTTCTCTCTGCCTCTCCTCTCTGTGTGTAACTCTGACTTTCAAATCAATAGATCAGTCTTTAAGAGTGAGGCCCCGCACTGGGAATCCTGCCATTCCTGAGCAGCCTGTATGTGGGCAGCGTGTACATTTGCGGAAGAGTGGATTCACTTCCCAGAGCTGCCCTAGCAGATGATCCAGATCTCAGTGACTGGATTTCCTCGCAGTCCGGAGGCCGCAGGGCTGTTCCCCGGGGAAATCACTCCCGGCCTCCCGGCACCTTCCCTGCTGGCGACTCTGGTGCTCCTCGGCTTGTAGACCCACCACACTGTCCCAGCTCCACCTCTGCCTCTCTCGTCTCTTGTCCTGTTGCTCAGTGGCGCCAGTCATTGGACCAAGCACCCAGATCCACGGTGATCCCTTGTCTAGGGTGATCCCTTGTCTAGGGTGATCCCTTAGGGTTTCAAATAAGCTCACAGACACAGAGACGGAGAGTAGGACCTGGGCGCATCTGAGAGCCATGGGGAGAGGTGCAATGCAGGCCACTGCAGGGGTCTTGATGAGTTCCACCACTGGCCCTCCTAATGTCCACCCCTGCCCAGTGGCCCTCGGGTTACTTTCTGATGTCACGCCTTCCTGACCCGCTTCCTGTAGCCTGCTGCTTGGGCCTGCGCCACCTCACATGCCCCAGACACCCTGGCTCTAAGTCCTGGTGTCCTGGCCCGGCCAGCTTCAGAGGGAACACTACAGGGATGACTCCAAGCCGGTGATCCCTGGCAGATGGCTCTCAACACCTTGTGAAATGTGAAAATGAAAAAAAATTGCCATCCACGGATGTCACCTGGGGACCTCAACAACAGTCTCGTGCCTGTGACTTCAAAGGGGGAGAAATAACTCCAGGGGGTTGTCACAGGGACCACCAGTTTCCGCTGGGTTACTTGCTAATGTCTTCTGTCTACAATTTAAAAGGAAGAGGACAAAATCCAGAGAAAATACCTGTACCGAAGAAGTAGCAAGAAGACTGTGATGAAATGTCTGAGGCTGGCCAGGGCCTGACACCGAGATGTCAGATAAATTAGGTACCCACATCAGCTGTGGACCCCTCACCTAATTTAGAGAAGCAATATTCACAAACATTGTCAATATTTCCGAGTTTACAATCACACCTTTGACTGTTGACTTAAAGCATCTAGTTTGGTTCAGGCTACTGGGGATGTTTGCACTTTGGAATCTATTATGCATAGAAAAATTAGGGATTATCTTTGACCTGGGTACCACCTATTCTTATGCAAAGCTAAGTAGGGTTATTTATTCATTTAATCAATTCCATATGTTTGCTATCATCATCACCATGTAGAGCAGATCTGATTTCTGCTGAGGTCAAACCAACATTGTCCTGTGTGTGGGGACTGTGGGCCTGCATGGGAACACAGTTCACCTGGTTGGCATTCAGACGGCGTTAAGCCTTCCTGACTTTTGCCACACAATGGCATCTTTCCGTTCTCCCGAGAGGTCATCTGTCCAAGAAAAACAGAATCAGGAGAGTACAATCCTGGGGACTATGTGGGGGAAAGATTGACTGCATTTGCTTTCTAGTTCAATCCGGGCCATGTGGAGAAAGAGAACATGGACTTGGGTGAAGACGTAAGTATTGCCGCAGGTGAAATGGCGATGCATTCAGTTCTCCAAAATCACACACAGTGTGGTGTTGTCTCTCTCAGGCCCTGAGCCAGACTCGCGTGATGCAAGATGAGTTGTTGATCCATCCAGCCCTTGCAGAGTGCTGGGACACGCATGGGCATGTGCATACACATGTGTGCAGGTGCACGGACGGTGAGCACAGCACGTGGCCCCCATAAAAGCTGAGAGGATTTGGAGGAGGAGTGGCTGACTCCATTGTGTTGAGGCTAGGATGGGATTAAGGAGGAGAAAGCAGAAAAGAGACATTGACCTCCATCTCGCAGGTTTAACAAAGGTTGATAGCATGGGCCAATGGCCGAAACATCCCTTGCAGACAAACTGCATGTATGAGACAAGCAGGCTCCAAGTGCTGGGGGTGCAGGGTTTTCACATGATGGGAGTGAGGAGTATGTGAGGCCAAGACTGGAGTAAGGACCAAGATAGTGATTTGATAAGGAGCTACAGAGATATGTGAAGGTGGGCTTTGAAAGACCCTGTAGGAAAAGCTGGATTTGTGGCTTTTCCCTGCAGATGGTGAGGAACTAGGGAAGAGCTGACACAGAACTGTGAGAGAATCAGAACGTGTCTTAGAGATGGCGCAGAGGATGGGAGGGTGGTGGAGCAGGGGGAAGCTGAGTGCTGGCAGCCACTGCAAGGCTGTGCCAGTCAGCAGGCCTGCGGGCAGAAGTCAGGAAGGGGCCAGGTAGGGGTGGGAGGTGGTCAGCTTGAATCTGGAAACATCTCGGTTCATCAGCCTGGGGGAATCAGGAGCCCATGCCCACCAGCAGCGACACACAGCTCCGGAACCTGGGGGACAGAGTCTGCCAGCTCCATCACTAACTGAGTGTCATGCCACCATTGGACATCAAGTCCAAAGGTCCATGTGTACACCTAGCAGCTGGTCCACAGTCACATGTGCTTGTCTAGGTTCTAGTCCATGTGCCCATTGAACATCTAGCATCTAGGCCGTGTGTACAGATGCACATCCAGCATGTAGGCCCCTCCTCTGTAGCACACCTAACACCAGTCCACGCACACATGGGCACCCTCACTTGTAGTCCATAAGCACCAGGCATTCTGCTGGGAGCCAGAGATTCCAAGATAAAAAGTGAATGAATCCCTTGGAAACCAAATGAAAACCAAGACAAAAGAAAAGGGAAAAATTATAGCCCTCTCTAGTGATTAAAGGCAAGCAAGATAAATGACGCGTGGGATGTCATCTCTGGATTACGAAGGTAGCTTGTGATGTGTGCAGGTGAGGCCCCAGTTGCTGGCCTGGGGAGCTGTGCACTCCTTCTTCACTGGCTGCGTCATGCATTGCTGTAGCCTCCACTTGACACCGACCGTGATTCTGCCTGCTGGACTCTTAGGGTACACCCTTGTGTTCCAGAAATTCTCAGCTCCGTGGGACCTGCCTCCCCAAGCAGACTCTCAACCCTGCATCTCATCGCTTTCTCCACTGCGGCTAGAGCCCTAGGCTGACTCTCATCCCTCCAGTGCACAAAGCTGAGCGGCCAAGGCAGACATCATGCTACTGGGGAAAAGCTGACAGTGAGGGGCCAGTCCAGCCCAGGGGTAACGTTGGCACCCGAAGGGCAGCATCAGGACAGCGGTACGGTTCTTCTTCCTGATGTTCACCAAGGAGCCACGTGCTCAGAGGGGTGTGGACAGTGCCATCTTGCCAGGCCAAACACATGAAGGCCAGTGATGTGTCCAGCACATGGGGAATGGCTTTGGGAACAAGGATGATCCACCAATGGAATGGGATCTCATAGGACCATTATGCTGATAATTTTAAAAACTTCAAGCATACTTAAAAATGTTTGTGGATAAATGGAATTAACAGATGTCTATGTTGGTGCAAAAAAAATTGAAATCCATGCATATGAAGGGTCTTCAAAAAAAATCTTGGAAAATGGATATTATGAAGAAATTATGCGTGGAGTCAAAAATATGTTGTGCCAAAAATAAACTTATCTTTTCATTCCATTTTTTCCACAAATTTTTTGAAGTAATCTCATATGTAGAAGTGTGGAAGAAGTGCCTCACTGGTATGTCAACTATGTTCAATTATTAGAACAATATGCAGGCTACCCTGCGGCAGGCGAAATGCGTATCTGTGAAAGGTTTGTGCTAAACAAGAAACTGGCTCTCTGAAAATGGCAGAGCTGTGGCAGCTGGATTTTTAATTTTAGAAAAGAGCTTTGAAGACCGCTCCCTCCTTGGCTGTCACAATTGCACTGGTGGGAGAGAAAGGGGAGCTGGTGCCAGACCCCCCTCCAGCCATCGCCCACTCCAGTGCCTCAGCCTGGCCATCACTGTCGGCTCGGGAACCTTCCAGAGTCGTCTCTCTTGTTTGCCCCATACACCTGGTCTCCCAGACTTCCCTCCACCCCCAGCACATCACCCTGGTTATCCTGGGCCTGCCTTGGTGACGTCATCCCTGTCCCAGGCCACTCCTCACACCTGCTCCACTCCTGGCTCCCAAGAGAACCTCCGGGTAGAGGGGACGGTGGAGAAACCATCGCGGGCATCCTCCTCCTCTCAGGGCAGGTGACAGGAGCCGAGGCTGTCTGATGGAGGAGCAGAGAAGACTGGAGTGAGAGATGGGGCTTCTGCCAGCAAAGCGAGGCGCATTCAGACACGTGTTGGTGCCCCTGTGTGCATCCCCCCCGCCCCTCCCCCCACACACACCCTGGGCACAGTGTCAGGAACTCTTCGGAAGCTCTGGTGTTTCAGTATCTCTGGGAACAAAAATTAAGGATCTCTCTCCTGGAGGGAAGAAGAGCGGCTACCACAGAGTTCACGGAGCACAAATCAGAGAAAAGAGAAGCTTCATGGAAGAAAAAAACCAGTCCTAGGTGAGACGAGGTAATCACCACGTTAGGGACTCGAGTCAGTGAGCGAATGTGTTTCATTCCCCTTGTGAAAGAGAAAACCTCTGTTTGGGCTAAAAAGGAAAACCTCAACTCTGTCCTTTCACAAGACATATACCAATATACTAAAAAGCATCAGCCCATTCGAAAATGGAAGTAGAGACAAAAATCTAGCTAGCAAATATCAAATAAAATAAAACGATGAATTGTCAGTCTTGGGCAAAGCACAATTCCAATTAAAAAGTTGAATTAACAGAGGTCATTCTATGTTGGCAAAAATACCAATCCTTAAGGGGGCTGTACCATAGTGGGTAAAGCTGCTGCCTGCAGTGCCAGCATCACATATGGATGCTGGTTCAACTCCTGGCTGCTCAATTTCCGATCCAGCTCTCTGCTATGGCCTGGGAAAGCAGTGGAAGATGACCCAAGTCCTCGGGCCCCTGCACCTGCGTGGGAGACTCGAAAGAAGCTCCTGGCTCCGGATGTGCACAGCTCTGGCTGTTGCAGCCATTTGGGGAGTGAACCAGTGGATGGAAGATCTCTCTCTCTCTCTGCCTCTCCTGTCTCTGTGTAACTCTGACTTTCAAATAAATAAATAAATATTTAAAAAGTATACCAGTCCTTAACACAGCTTCTCAGTTCCATTGCTTTTCCTTCCTTTACCAGATAGGCAAAAAAGAAAAATTTTACATCCTTTATATCCTGTAGACAACCCTCCAGGTTTTTTAGAGCTACAATGTGCAATTTAAAAAAATTAGCCATGTGATTTTAAATATTAAAACTTAAAACATGGGGAATGAAACCTATTAAAACATAAGAAATTAACAGGCTACTGTTTTAGTCAGATATTTTTGTTAGACCATGCTTGGTCCTTGTCTGATTAAGTATATTAAAAGTCCATAAAGAAATAGAGTATCTGGAGCCGGCACCATGGCTCACTTAGCTAATCCTCCCCCTGCGGCACCAGCATCCCATATGGGCGCTGGGTTCTAGTCCCGGTTGGGGCGCCGGATTCTGTCCTGGTTGCTCCTCTTCCAGTCCAGCTCTCTGCTGTGGCCCAGGAGTGCAGTCGAGGATGGCCCAAGTCCTTGGGCCCTGCACCCACATGGGAGACCAAGAAGAAGCTCCTGGCTCCTGGCTTCGGATCGACAGTGCTGGCTGTAGCAGCCATTTGGGGAGTGAACCAACAGAAGGAAGACCTTTCTCTCTGTTTCTCTCTCACTGTCTAACTCTTTCTGTCAAATAAAAAAAAGAAAGAAGGAAATAGAGTATCTGAATAACTAACTAAATGAAGTTGAATCTATGGCTATGAATCTTTTGCCTTGAGCCCAGAATCAGTATAATGCTATTTAAATTAAAAATATATTTCTTTAATGCATAGGAAAAGGGTTGGAAAAATATACAGCCAAACTTAGTTACTGTCTCAATCTTTCAGGCACAGGTAGGAAAACAGTAGCAATCGCTCTCCCCGGGGAATGTGACTACTTGGGAGAAGTACTTTATAGTTCTCCTATTTGTATCTTCTCACAAACTGTAGAGCACTTTTACAATCATAAATGCAAGTTAAACTTAGAGAAGACTTATTCTTTTTACTCTCCTGCATCTCTGTTCGAAAGCACTCTTGCTTTTAACACCAGGACTCCTGTGAAAATCGCGTGGAAATGTGCGCCAACACACCTGCCCTGGGGGGCTCGGGTGGTTTTCCGGTTTATTTTTCTCCATGTGGCGTGTCCAGTTGCATCTGGAAAATTCTTCCCTTTCGTATGATACAGAAGGAATTCAGAGTTGCTGATTTCCCGGGCCTGCTCTCTCTCTCCAAGCTGAGAAGAATTGTTCTGCGCTGCAAATAGCCATCCACAGAGAGGAATGCTGACTGGTGTGCAGGTGGATGGTGAGCTCCAAGCCCAGGGAACATTCTCGCGGGGGTGAGGACTTCTGCAGGCTATCGTATGGCATAACCAACAGTGTAGGAAAATTCCAGAGCCTGAGGAAATGGGAAGGAGGGGAAGAACTGAGAATTCTCCTCCGCGTCTTGGTTCCTTTGTGGCCAGTGTTTACCAAAAGAAAAGAACAGGTGCAAGGGGAGTGGTGGCATTCAATGGCTTTTCAGCCAGCACCAGTGAAAGGAGCTGGACTCGGCGTGAATTCAGGAGCAGAGAGAAAATAACATGATGGAAGATTTCTCAAAGGACTTAAGAACAATGACCCCCCCTCCTCCCTCCGCCCAAGCAGGAACCGTAAATTACAGGTGGACGTTCAGCGAGCAATAACTTCTTCATTCACATTCATTTTCACCAAGCTGCCCACACAGATTTGGGTACCTTAGTTATTTAGTGAAAGCTGATTTCAGCCAAAGGGGATGAAGACAAGTGACATATTTCTTCATGAGAGGGAGTTTTAAGGACTCTATTGCATTGTGGTTTCCCAGGCAGCTTCGCATTCAGGTGGATTCGGAAAGGTGTGGGAGAAGCCTGTGACAAAGCCAGCATGCGCGATTTACCTGGTGGCGACAGTAGTGTCGGTGGAGCGCATCTGCCACCCACCCTGCGGGAAATGGCATGAGTCGTTTGTCTCAGCGTCATCATACAACCTGTGTGCTTGATTCTGATGAAAACCACCCAAGAGAGACGTCTGGATAAGTCACAGCACTGAGTCAGAAAAATATTTGATTCCGTAGTTCCTAACCTTCTCACACGCAAGGATACTTTTTCTTAAACATCGAAATCCTTCTCCAACATACTAACATTGGTAATTTTAATACAAATTCTTTTAAAAGAAATGTGTGAAGACTAAAAGCTACTATTTATTCAATAATCCTTTGAAATGCATCATAAGCACCTGTACAGCTATTTCAAGAAGCATTGCATCTGTTCAATAAGTAGTAATTCCGGGTGTGCAGATGTTGGGGAGGGGGTGGGGGGCTCCCGGCAGAGCTGCTGTGCTACCCAGAAGTTTGTGGCCTCAGGGAGACCCTAGATCAAATATCTGTGCTATTAGTGCTGCTTCTTCTAAATATCTGACTCTCCTCCTTGGCACAAGGTAGGATTGCATTTCCCTGCCGCTTTGAGTGATGCAGAACCATGTGACTTGCTTTGCCCAATAGAAGGTGAGTAGCAGCAACATGCATACTTACCCGGCAAAAGCCTTTAAGAACCTCCACATGGTTTGCACTTCCCCTGGCAAAACCTGGATGGTAGAGTTTCCATTCCTGGGCATGACTTGGAGAAAATGACACAGAAGAAAGCCCCCGGCCACCCCAGCCAAACCGAGACGAGCATGGAGCCTTAGCTGGAGACAACCACGCGCTGTGCTGAGAGGCTGGGATGTTTGTTACTGCAGAGTGACCAGGCGCGTCCTGCTTTCACAGTCTTTGGGGTGTATGGTTACTCACTCGGGGGATCGAGCCTCCAGCCTGGTGTCTCAACAACTTATTCCACAGTGGTGTCACCCAATGCTTTAAGATCTTTCTTGTAAACTTCCCAAATGTATTTCTAGATGCTGACCCACCATCAGCCATGGTTTTTAATCTTCACCAATGTTCTACCTTAGCCACAAAGGTCTGTGGCTGCCAACCTCAGTACATTTTGCCAGCGGGCAGAAGAATGCAATGAAGGAATAATGAACAACAATAATAAAACACACTGGACAAAATAGAGGCAGACACAAAGAGGGGGATGTTCAGAGTCCTCACGTGGGACTCGGGTAGCTTTAAGGGGAGCAGCTGGATCTGGAATCAAGATTTCGTCAAGCGGGGGCTAAGCACCCAGCCCTTCCAGCTCAGGCGACAGCCCGGGGCCCCCATCAGAATGTCTCTGGGCTGCTTCCTTTCTCCTGCGCCCGTCTGCTCTTTGGTTCCAAGGCTGGCAAGGCTGCATCCTCTCCCCTTCTCAGTTGTGGCAATGGCGTTTCTAGAGTCCCTTCAGGACACTTGGTCTGTAAAGGATCTAGTTCCACTCGCAGTAGACTGAGGGCTGCTCGTGGCACGCTCCTGGGCTACTGTGAGACACACAGATGCCTGCAGCCACCCCAGATCAACCAGATCAGCCGCTCTCCGGGATGCAGCTCCAGAACAAATGAGCAAATGCACCTTCCGTTTGGTCATCTGTAGTCTCAGAAAATAACTGGCAATAATTCTGTTTCTCGAAACGTCCAGCGTTTGTAGGTAAAGTTGAAGTGTGCCCCAGCTTTCTCTCTAACACATAACCCCAAACTCATTGCCAAATGCCTGGACCAAACCTCTAATCTTCGTTGTACTCTGGTTGTCGTTTGCATTACAGATCTATTGTCATACAACCAACTCCACAGGGTATCTTAAAGCAACACATTTTTATTAGCTCCCAGTTTTTGTGGGTGTGGAATCTCGTGCTCCTTAGATGGGTCTTGTGTTCAAGGTTTCAGAAGAACGCAAGGGAGGTGTTGGCCGAGTTACTTTCCGTCGCGCAGGGCCATCCTCCTCCAAGCTCGCATGGAGTTGGCTCCTGTGGGACAGAGGCCCTGACTTTCCCCGGCTCTCTCACGGGGGGGCTCTGGCCGTGCACCACCCTCCATTTAGCCCTGCTCACTGTTTTGGCTCAACTCCTCTGACACCAAACGAACGGATGGGCCTCTCCTCACCCTGATTACGGCTCTCACTCCCTGGTGTTCCCTGCGGGTCCGACAGCTCAATTCTGACACTGTTCACCTGCAGTCAGCATGGTCTCCAAGGGCTCAGTCCCACAGACTGCCCTGGCTCCGGTGCCAGCTGCAAGTTAGGGAGCACTGGGGCTTCAGACGAGGGCTGTGCAATTAGGGGATTCCCACCAGCACCTCCGCAGCTTCAACAGCTGGCTAGGAGAGCTCACAGAGCGCAGGAAACGACTTTGCTGACTTCTGCTGGTTTATTATAAAAGTTCCGAATGAGCAGCTGGCTGAAGAGCAAACCAGGTGAGATCTGGACGCATCCAGGAGCTCCTGCCCATGCATCTGAGCGCCCCCACTTCTGGCTCAGGGAAACCTTGTTGTCCAGCAGTTTCATAAAAGCTTAGTCTCCAGCACTCCTTCCTCTCACAGGAGCTCGGCGGGGGCTCCAGGCTCCCAGCCTTGCTGCAGTTGGTCTTCCTGATGATCAGCCCCTCCCCGAGCCCACCGAGGGGGTCTGCCCTGAGTCATCTCGTTAGCATGAGTTCCAGTGTGATCCCAGGGGGCTCCTGAACTAAAGATGCCCACATCGCTCAGGAAGGCCAAGGGTCTCAGAAGCTCCTGTGTCTGGAACCAGGGACTCAGCCCAACCATGAGACCAAAAGACATCACCCCCATACCTCAGCAACTTACAGAATTCAAGCAGCTTGTGCCAGGAAACGGAGACAAGGACAAAATACAGATTTCCTATGCTGCATGGTCCCTCCCGCAACGCACAGCTGACTTCTAGCTCAGGAAGGAATCTGTCATTTAAGGCTTTCACCTGATCAAGGCAGGCCCCTGTGGGACAATCTCCCCTGTAATTAGCTAAAAATCCACTGATTTGGAACCTTACTTGTATCTGGAAATTTCTTCACCTTTGCCATATTCTGTGGATTAGAAGCAAATTTCAGATCCCATCCATACTCAACGGGTGGGGATCCTAGCTGGCTCACTAGGGAGTCATCTTAGCGTGTGTTTGCCACATCGTTTTTGGACATCTCTATCATTTTTGTATCTTTTCTTCGTATCATAATGACTCAGAATGGACACCATCACCATCACCATCACGGCCGTCAGCTTCAGCCTCATCCAAGCCATCCTGGGAAGGATGAAGAGAACAGCGAGTCCCTCCTTCCTGCCCCTGCCCGTTCCAGCCCCTGCCCGTTGTGTTGGGTTTATGGTCTACAGCTGTACCTTCTGCCTCCTAGTCAGCCTGTTCCCAATTATGACCACCACCCCCCAGCCTTGTGAAAGTTCCTATTTAAGATCCATGTGCAAGAATCAAAGATGTTTCCTCCAACTAAGGAGAACTCATTGCCTAACAGGACCCTGCCAGATCACCCAACTGATCGTGCTAGAAATCAAGCTAAGCTCAGGAAGACTGATCCTGAAATGAGCTCCCCTCCTCGCACAGCACACATGGGCCGGTGGGGACTGCCGGACACGAAAGATACCGGGAATTTGCTGTGGGAAGGCCACGGGTGACGATCAGGCAGGGCCAAATGGGCAGGGCTGTAGTCTGAGCCTTAAGAGGAATGCCCTTTCTGGGTTCTTTTCAGGCTAAGTGTTTCAACTGCTTTCCCACCAAATACAAAGCAAGCAGGCAAACATGGGATAGTGATTATTGGACACCTTGACGGTGACTGTGGATGGAGTGCAGCCACTTCTCTATGCATTAAATGCATGGGCAGAGTAAACACAGAGGTACGGAGCAGTATCCTAAAAAAAAATTAACACCCAAGGGCTTTGTAAAATAAGTTTCTTTTTTTTTTAGATTCAGCGTCGATATGTTTTTCTCATTTAGGTTCACTAAGTAATGTTTATTATTAATTCAAATTCTCAATATTGAAGGGGAGATATTTCCCATATGGTTGACATGCTGCTCTGTAGGTTCATAAATTTGGGAGAGTTTTGATTAACACTGACAGAAAACCCTTTGAAAACATATGGCTGTATATACATCATGTCATTTCTAATAAGATGACACATCTTTCCTCGCTTTTCCCTAATCAGATGAGTTCAGTTGTATTTGGGAAGCATGATAATGCTTTGTTGATTTTTCTTTCTGGGAGAGAAAAGTTGGGTAAAATGAAACATTTCTGTTGCTGCAGCTGATGCTGAAAGCATAGTGGATGGTTAGTGGGGATTAAAAGAGAGAGAAGGGAATTATCTGGGGGCATTTTTTTATAGACCCCGTTGGCATGTTGTACACTTGGCGTGTTTTCTGACGCCTGACACTTCCTCCTCGTGCCCTGGACCTGGGTCTCACCTGACTGGGCACCCAGCTCACTCCCTCCAGGTTCCAGAATGGTCGCGCTGGTGGCAGCTTCCATACCACTGTGGCTCCAACACACGCTCGTCCTTGACAACTGTCAGACACAATCGGTACCTTCCTGCCTTGGACTGATTTGTTTCCATTTCTCCTGAAACCTATGGTGATAAACGCCTTTGTAACATTCTGATGTGAGCTATTGGAAGAACATTTTGAAATATAGCAAAATATGGAAAGCAAATTGGCAGCTCGTATCAAGAATACTAAAAAAATAAAAGCCCATTCCTTTTGACCCAGTAATGCTCCTTTTAGAAATCCACCATAAGGAAGTAATTTAATATGTGAAGAAAAATTTATTATCATGGATGTTCATAATGGTATTATTTATTGTAGCAAAACATTCAGGCAAAGGTTTAAATTGCCAACAAATGGAAGATAGTTAAATAAATGTTGGTCACTTATAGAATGACGAACCACTACAAATCATTTACAGGCTGTAAGATAATAAAAGATTAAAGCTGAATTCCTAGAGAATATATCCAACTCCGGTACCCAGGAAAGGTAGAAAAGTAGTTTTTGTAAAAGGCTAAGAACTCATCAGCAACAGCTAGTAGGAGGCGGGTGTGTGCATCTCCTTAAGCCCTAAGGGTGGCAGCCAAAGAAAGGACAGAACGGTCCTGCTCCACCAGGGCCAAGCCTGCCCCTCCCAGCACGAAGACAGTGAATTAGCAGAGTCTTGAGCTGTCTCCCAGTGAGGAAGGAAGTGGAGGGAGGGAGTCGGAGACATGGCGGGGATCCTGGGGAAAACTGACAGTGGTTCCCCGTCAAGCTATTTGGGTATCAGCAGAGGGACAAGGGGACGCCGAGGCCTATTATTTGGCACTGTGTCAATTTAGGAGACAAGGTAGAGTTTAGGATACTTGACAGGATCTCAGAAGAAAGAGCAGAGCTAAGCTCCCTCTGAGAGCTTCCTGCACCTCCATTCCATGCATCTGGTGGGCTGAGAAGGACAGAAAGGAGACAGGAGTGTGCTGCGGTCTGATTGTGCCTCCCCTCCAAGTCCATGGGTTGCAAAGCCCGTGTTGAGGGGGAAGCCCTTCCAGAAGTGACTGCATCTGCAAGACTCCGCCCTCTGGAGTGGATGGCGGCCGTGCTGGCAGGGTGCTTTGGCTGCTCCTGGAGTGGGCTCCTGGGAGAAGGACGCATTCGGCCGCCTCCCCCATGTCTCGCACACACGCCCCCTTGTGTTCTGCCATCCGCCAAGATGAGGCAGTGTGTCCTCGCCACATGCAGGCCCCTTGGCCGTGGACTTGTCAGCCTCTGCACTAAGAAACCAATCTCTGCTCTTTGTAAGTGATCTCCTCTCCACATTCTGCTGTAACAGCGCACAGTGGACCAGGAGAGAGTCATCAACCGTTGGGTAGCAGTCAGCCCCCAAACTCAGAAAACTCACAAAGAGGCCAAGGTAAGCTGAGTGGGAGATAAACAGACTCACCCACACCATACTGTGTCCTTCAGAAATGAGAGAGAGGAGGGGAGGAGGGGGAGGGGAGGGGAGGGGAGGGGAGGGGAGAGGAGGGGAGGGGAGGGGAAGAGAGGAGAGGAGAGGAGAGGAGTGGGAGGGGAGAGGAGAGGAGGGGGAGGGGAGGGGAGGGGAAGAGAGGAGAGGAGAGGAGAGGAGTGGGAGGGGAGAGGAGAGGAGGGGGAGGGGAGGGGAGGGAAGAGGAAGGGAAGGGAGGGGAGGGGAGAATTGGGACAGAATAGAAATGAGGAAGGGAAGGAAGAACAGAAGAACGTGTTCCATGGGATTATTTGGTGGAAATATAATGCTGTGGAAAAAAATGAGTAAAAATCTAAAGTCAATAAAACAAAGCAAAGTGAGAAGAGTGAAATAACAGACTGAGAAGAAAAAGGAAGACTGGAGTGATAACGAGAACAGAACTCAAACAGTATTACAGTAAACAAGAATCAGCAAGAAGAAGTAGAAGTAAACAACAATCCAGTGGCTGGGATTGAGAAAATCCCGAGATGGTTGTCCACGTAGAGGAAAGAATGAAGAGGGTAACACTGTGAGACCGGGCAGAGCGCGAAGGGAACCCAACCCAAGGGTAATCGGTGCCCCAAAGAGATTGACCACAAGAGCAGAGCCAGCTCTGTTGAGGTAGACAGCAAGGCAAGATCTTTGAAACAAATGCAAACTCTATACCTTCAGGTCCCAAGAGAACTCTCATTTCAGAAAGAAAGCGAATAGATAAATCCACATGAGGTCGTTTCTTAGTGAAAACAATAAACTCAAGAATAAAGAATTCTTCCAGGCAGCAGAGCAAAAACAAACCAAACCACCAGCAAAGGGAGACCTCGGGGCTGGCCTCAGTCCCCCTCTAGCTCTCCCTGTTCGAAGGTGACGATGGCTTTTCCAAAGTGGCGAGAAAAGTTTATTGTTTGAATAGGAAAGTCACAGACAGGTGTTCGCAAACACAAACAGAATCGGTGAGACACAGCATTCGCGCACCACTTCTGCGAAAGAAAATCCCAGAGACTGAGTTAGCCAGTGAAGAGGTGAACCAAATACAGAATTCAGGACCAGAGAGGTGGAGTGTGGAAGGACTGGGGGAACACCAGGACTCAGCCCTGGCTCAGACTGGAAGTGAGAACTTGATTGCAGAATGGGACGCACACGTGACAAACGTGGGAGAAAGTCTACAGTCACACACCAAGTGAGGTTGAGAGGACTGGGGAAGCAGACAGGAAGAAATACAGCAGAACTAATCTTATCTTCACAGTAGATGAGCTCTGTTCAAAAACAGTATGTGGACTTAAAAAACTTGATGACCTCCAACTTCTTAATAGTTTTAAGATTTAAAAATCTGTGGGGATTAGCTAAGAAACACTAGCCTTCAGGGGATTAGAAATCCATGTTTCTGTGGCTTTGAAGCTTTTTGCCTATGCAATTTCTTTTTTTTTATTTCTTCATTTTTTTTTTTTTTTGACAGGCAGAGTGGACAGTGAGAGAGAGAGACAGAGAGAAAGGTCTTCCTTTACCGTTGGTTCACCCTCCAACGGCCGCCACGGCTGGCGCGCTGCAGCCGGCTCACCGCGCTGATCCGAAGGCAGGAGCCAGGTGCTTCTCCTGGTCTCCCATGGGGTGCAGGGCCCAAGCACCTGGGCCATCCTCCACTGCACTCCCTGGCCACAGCAGAGAGCTGGCCTGGAAGAGGGGCAACCAGGACAGAATCCGGCGCCTTGACCGGGACTAGAACCCGGTGTGCTGGCGCCACAAGGCGGAGGATTAGCCTAGTGAGCCGCGGCGCCGGCCTCAATTTCTTTTTAAATGTGATGTGGTATCCTGGCCTGGATCATGGAGCTTAACAAAGCCCAGTAGTGGCAAAACTCGTACAATCCCGACCAGATCTGGAGTTCAGTCCACAACAATGCGCAGTGCTGACTTTGTCACTCTGACAAACACCACAGCCCACCAAGATGTTGGTAGTAGCTAGAGTCTGGGTGAGGGCTAGATGGGCACTTTCTGCACTATCTTCACACCTTGTCGATACTAATAATAATCATCATCTAGTCTGATTGCAATACACGATGTTTCCTAAAAAAGAGTAGGCATCATATTGACCTATCCTTTCATCGACATCTTTGTGAATAGCAAAACCTCAAAGAGCGTTTAGGAAGATTTAACACTGGTCGTTTCTGGGTAGTTGGTCTTTTGGATGATTTCTTGCTTCATTTTATATACTTTGGGTACTGATTAAAGCTAACAATGAAGAGCTTTCATTTTATTATTATTCCAAATTTTATAAAAGAAATCAATTAAAAATATCATTGACTATTAACATGAAGAATGCTTATGACATAATCTATGAAACAAGAAGACACTAAGTAACAGTCATATTTTATTTTTTAAAGTATGTTTATGACAAAGTGGAAAGAAGTACATGAAATTATTGCCTGTATTTGTTTCTCGATCAATCATTTTTATTTTCTTCTCTTTGCATTTAAACATTTTACAGGGGTTTAAACACTGAGTACCCATTTATAATTGCTGAACAGTAAACATTACAGTTTTACCATTACCCAGTGAAGTTGGGACTGGCAGTTGGCAAGTCAACTGGAAAAGTTAATTAAAGCAGTGAATCATAAAATGTGATACATACATACCTGAAAGATTTAATTTTAACTTAAAACATATGGATGTTCATTCACTTGCCACTCTTTTGATGTGGATCCAAGGCCCTCTCTGTGTCGGGTCTGCTGATCTGTGTTCTAGGCAGTCTTCCCTTCAAAGCACCTACAATAACGTGTCATCCCGAAGCTCCAGTTTTGGTTTCTTTAAGGCAAAAGGAGACCCTGAAGACACACACAAGGCAGTTGTTCTAGATTTTTGCGCTTCTCCCTGTCTCGAATGTGTGTTTTATGTACACTTTGATGGTTATTTATGAGACAACTGTCAGGATCTGATCTTCAGCTTCTGTGACAGTATGCAAATACCAAGAATATAATGCTTGCATAAATGGCTGGGTTTGGGGAACACATCGGGCTGACTCTTGGTCATCACAGCTCCCGGTAAGGGAAGCCTGGGGACTGGCGGAGCGAACCCTTGGCTGCAAGCACCCAGTGTGCTGTGGGCATTCACAGGAGGGAATGTGAAAGCCAAGGGCCTTACTCCAACAAGCAGGTGGCGTGGAGGCAGGTCATGGGCGCTCCTATTTACAAACGTGAACACAGAAGGTTCTAACACCTGCTGCCCCTAGTACAGCAGGAGAAAGCTAGCGTCTCGCTGCCTCCTCTAACCGACGGCCGCGCGACGTTGTCCTGGCTCCTCTGGGTCATGCGCAGGTGTACTGTGGTCCGGTCATCGGGTCTCCTCTAGTTGGTCCCATGCTCTGTGCTGCCGGGAGCACTTCCTTTCACCGTCTGAGGAAACTGAGGCACTGAAAAGTGCCCCAGACCTTGACAACTAATGACGGATGCAGGATCCCCACCTGGAACCTGGCTCTGGCCTCAAGTGCGCTGCTCTAATGATTGACCACGATGGCCTTCTTCTGCGCACAGGGTAAACAGGTAACCAAGATTGCGAAAGGACACAAAGAAGATCCTAGGTGTCCTCCAAGACACGCAGCGCTGACCTCGCCGGTGTCACAACTTCCAGCTTTCCATCACTCCTAACAGCAGTGCCAGTGTTCACAGATTATGGCTAAGCTTCTCCAAGACATTCTCAAGGTTTCTCTCTATCCCCAGCCCCATCTTCTCTCTATCCCTAGCATTCCACATCTCATCAAGGGTCCCGATGGCCACTACCTTTCCAAATCCAATGCTTTGCTGGGTTTGTTTGACCACTTGGGAGCAAGCACAAGGCACATCATTTGACTGCAAAGGCTCTTTCCCTGCACTGCTGCGGCATCCTGTTCTCCAGACCTCCCTCCCACCCCAGGGGCCCTCCCCTGTCTCCTCCCTCCCACCCCAGGGGCCCTCCCCTGTCTCCTCCCTTGCTTCTCTTCTGATCAATAGCTAATTGCTGCAGGACTCCACCGTTCCAGTCTATGTCCTAGGTTGGCCTCAGCCAGTCCAATCCGTGTTCCGATGGTTTCTACCTTTATTTCTTCTGCCCTTTCCTTCCCCCAGAACTCGAGGTCCATCTGTCCATCATCCCACTTGATATCTGCGCCTGAATTCTAACACAGGCATCACAAATGTAAAAAAGTACAAGATAAATTCTCGATTACTCCTAATCAGAATTTACTCACCACCCCACGTCTGACTCAGTGGGAGTGTGGTTCTCTATTCCGGCTTGTGAGAACATGTGAATAATAAGTTGATTTCATCTTCCGGCATCCAGTGTTCTGTGTCTGATCCTCCTCCTGTCCCTAGGGTGAGAATCACTCCCTCGCCAACGGTGCGACTAAGAGGTGACTCAGACACCTGGCTGCCCCTGACGTCTCAATTTCAGTGCTGTTTGTCTCTAAGCAATGTTTCTTGAATCTCGCTGTCCTGTTATCCTCTCTCATGGCTGCACGGCACTTGTCACTATCTGAATTATCATCTTGGCATATTTTTGGTGTTTTTATTCATTGTTGTTTGTGTTTGGCCTTCCATTAAAATCTAAGTGCCACAGCCAGGGGCAGCAAGTCCATCAACTCCACTTTGAAAAGCATCCTGGGAGGGGCCAGCACTGTGGCACAGTAGGTTGAGCATCGGGTTGAGTCCTGACTTCGAGTCCCAGTTCGAGTCTCCGATCCAGCTCTCTGCTATGCCCTGGGAAAGCAGTAGAAGATGACCCAAGTGCTTGGGCCCTGTACCTGTATGGGAGACCAGGAGGAAGCTCCTGGCTCCTGGCTTCAGATCAGCCCAGCTCTGTCTGCTGCAGCCATTTGGGGAGTGAACCAGCAGATGGAAGATCTCTCTCTCTGTCTCTCCCTCTCTCTGTCTGTAACTCTGCCTTTCAAATAAATAAATCTTTAAAAAAAGAATCATCCTGTGGATAGACTCTCCTCCCACCAGCCCTGCCCTCATCCAAGTCCCAGCTGACACCATTCTCTCCCCAGACCGACACCTGCACCTCCTCCCTGCTCCCTCTGCTTCTGCCCCTGCCCCTGACCCCGTTCTCCTCATGGTATCCAGAGGGATCCTCTAAAAATGGGAGTTGAATCCTGTCTCTCCCCAGCTCAAACTCCCCCTCACCCCTGCCCCCATGGTTTCCCACCGCACTGAAACCCAACACTTGCATCCTTCCATCCCCAGCTCGTCTCCGCCCTGGTCCCTGCGCGCCCTGACCTCACTCTGCTTTCTCCCCATCAGCTCTGTGCTCGGGGATCCTGGGCTGCCCGCTGTGCAGGGCTTTGTGCCTTCGCCCTGTTCTTTCCACCTAAAAGACACTTTTCCCAAAGACTCTCGAGGGTCCCGCTCTTCCTGCTGCTCGGATATGACCACATGGGAAAAGCCAACCACTCCCACTCCACTGCCTTTCCTGTTCCCCGCTGTGTTCTTCTCAGCGGTCTGGTTTTTCATGTGTGCACACGGACGTGTTTATTCCTGTCTGCTCCACCAGACTGCAGGCAGGAATAGGGATTCTGGCTCACTAATGTGTCCCCGGAGACTCGGTCCTAGGCTGGGCACCTGAAATACATTGGCTTCATTAATAGGTCTGCACCTTGCCTACGACGGGGTCCCTAGAGGCTCACATAGTTTGTGGCATGCAGTAACAACAATATTAATAATAAGACTAGTTAAATCTTAATTGAGCACTTACTATGTGCTGGACACCGTTCTGAGCTCCATCAAGTCCCCACGATCACCCCTATTCATGGATTAGGAATGTGAGGCGCAATCGGGCTAACTTGTGCACAGTCACGTGCAGGCTCAGTAGAGCCATCGGGAAGCGAGGCCAAGCCTCCAGCTTCGGAATGTGTGCTGTTAACCACTGTGAACAAATGAACAAGTTAGGAGAAAGGTCACCACCAAGCTCTCCCTCTGACGTCACCCTCAAGTCCACCAGTGCATGGGGGTGAGAGCCGTCACCTCTCTGGGCAGCTCCATCTACTCCAGACCAGCTCACTGCAAATCATTGGCGCAAAAGTAGAATCAAAGATAAGTTCATTTATTTTTTAAAGGGATTAATTTTAATTTTTAAAATTTATTTTATTTTTTTGGAAGGCACACTTACAGAGAGAGAGGGAATGAGAGAAAGAAAGATCGACATATATAGAGAGATCCATCTTCTAACCACTGGTTCACTCCCCACATAGCCACAATGGCCAGGGCTGGGCCAGGTTGAAGCCAGAAGCCAGGGACTCCATCCGGGTCTCTTACATGAGTGGCAGGGGCCCAAGCACGTGGGACATCTTCTGTTACTTTTCCCAGGTGCATTAGCAGGGAGCTGGATCAGGAGTGGAGCAGCCGGGACTCAGTCCAGTGCTCCAATGGGATGCCAGTGTTGCAGGCAGCAGCTTAACCCACTGTGCCACAACGCCAACCCCAAGAGAAGCTTATTTCTGGTGCCAAAAAAAAAAAAAAAAAGAAATCCATGTATACCTTTTTTATGTCTTTTCTATAAACTTTATCAAGATTCTTCACATGCATAGATTTAAAAAAATGCAAACAAACTAACTTTTTTTAATTCTGTTTTCCAGAGCTTTCTGAAGCACCCTTGTGTTAGCAGGAGCAGTAACCAGTTTATACTATAAGAAAAGTACCACCCAAGACGCCGGGAAACCTCTCACTAGAACTTGAGAAGAAAATTCTACAGGCGGGTTACCTATTTTAGCTGCTTACTTAACCCTCAAAAGGGTTAAAAAGCCACTGATTTTCAGAAAGGAAACTTCTGGATCCTAATTTATGCATATCTATCTCTCAGCTGTCAGTAGGAATGCGAAAGGTCAAGTCAGATTGCACCAATAGGTGTTTCATAAGCTAAATGGTGATAAAGAATTAGATCAGCCAAAAAGCCGACCTCGAAATGGAAACGGATCTGCACTTTGAGCGGACCACTGCTCACGGGATATAAATTATAACCACGCTAAGACATAGTAGGTGTTCACTCAAGTTTCTCTGCGGGTTTTCATGGCCCTTCGACTCCTGTGTTTGAAGTAAAAGTTAATAAAACTCCAGAAACAAGTTTGAAAAGGGATTGGTATCAAGAGATTAATTCAAGCATTTTAAGAGGAAGTACCCTCCACCTCGAATGCCTGGGGAATGAAAAGGGAGCCAGGGCTGCCTGTGGGCGTCGGGAACGCCCTGGTGCGGGGCCAGCGTGCGGGGCCAGCCCCTGCACCTGAGGCCCGCGCCCCCTCCCACAGGCCGACCCGGTCTCACTGGGCGCCTGGCGCTGAGCTCCGCAGCAGGTAAAGAAAGCCCAGCCTAGGCGCCCCTCACCCCCGGGGCTCCGCAGCTGCAGTCCATCCGGAAAACCTAATTTTCAAACTTAGTCGGGCCCGCAAAGGGGAGAGGCAGAAGGCAGTTCTTTGGACCTCAAAGGCCTTGAGGATATCGGCAGCGCTTGTGGACAGAGAGCGGATGCAGGGAGCCCCGTGTGGAGACCACTGCCAAGGTCACTCCCGGAACTGCCAGGGCCCCTCCTCCACCCGGGGAAACAAAACCAAAGGGAACCCTTTGCCAGAAAGAATGAAAACACCGACCAGGATAATTAACACGGTCTACACTGCGCGACCTCACCAGAAACTCGAGGAGAAAATGGCCTCAAAGGGACGTGGTCCAGGGATCTAAAGGTTAGGAGAGCTCCGGGCCTGAGCGCTTGGGCTGGAACCCAGAGGAGGCGGCTGGGCTCCCACGGAGACCTTTGCTGTAAGTAGGGTTGACATTAAGATCGAATCAGGTTGGGAGAGTCTCGCTAGGCCGCCGAGCCAGGCAGGTAATCCCAGCTAACAACGCCAGGCAAAACCCACCAATTTGCACTTCATTCTATAGCAAAGGTTCCAATATACCGTGACATTTAAACCTCCTAGCACAAATGATAGGAACAAAATCACAGCGCAGCCCGTCGTGGCCAGAGGTTTAGGGTCAAGCTGACTGTAGTTACCTAATTACCGATAGATGGCCTGGTCATATTCACGGAGCCCCAAACCTGCAACAGTCGTGGTTGGAGGATTCACTGTCTGGAGCGCTCCAGGTGCATAGTGGGAAATCAGGAGAGGCCTGGGGAGGGTGGCCCACTCTTACAGTGGAGTGGCACCAATCTGGAACTTGGTTGATGAGTGAACTCTAAATTTCACATCTGGGCCACATCCTGAAATTATTATGCACGGGCTCAGGTTTAGATTCCACTCCAGCAAGCTCTGAGAACCCCGGGGAGAGAAGGCTCGCTCAGCTGGCCTTCCCACGGAGCCTGGAGGCCCCTGTTCCCACCACGGCTGCTGCCATGTGGTGTGACGTGCTGGGCAGCCGCTGGGCCTCCAGGTGGAGCTCAGGACTGGAGCCAAGGCCGAGGCAAGCCCCGCTCGGCGCACATCAGGGATGCTGCATCTTCTTAGCCCACTGTTTTGGGGACAAGTGGAGTGGACACTCACCTGCCTCCTGCAGGTCCCACCTTACACGTGCCGTGGAAGGTCACCCAGGCAAAAGCAGCACAAGCCACAAGCATGGGAGTCTTCATGTCCCCAGAGGAAATCCCCCACCCATGGGGGGCAGGGAATCTGTGCATAAAGATCCTTATTTCCCCCATCCTCCAGTTGGAGAAATTCCATAGGAATTCCAAATTCCACATGCTTCTTCAAAGGGTCCCCGATGGGACCGAGCCCCAGGTGCCACCAGCAGTGACCAGCTCTTGCTGCAGCCCATGCTGGGTTTTCTCCCTTCTCTGCCCATTTCCCTCTCCCTCACTTCCACTTCCTGCCTCCCAGGCCTTGTTTCAGGCTCTGCTTTCAAGGAAACTCAGATAGGGTATCAGCCAAAGAAAGAGGGAAATACACACACACACACACACATGCACACGCATGTACACGCATGCACACACATACATACACACACACACATGCACATGCATGCGTGCACACACACACACAGGATCCCCTGTACCCAGCAGCATTTATCTCTGAGCCTTTCTGTCATTTGAGCCAACAAAATGTAGGGCAGTTGGCAGTAGGGTCTTCTTCACTTGCAGCCAAAAGTCCCCAAATAAAACAAGGTCTTGCAAGTCCCAAACAAATCACTACAAGTCCACGTGCCCACTCACTCCTCCGCACTTCGTAACGTGTTTATACAATTGGTGCTTGGTTAGCATGATGCCTCGTATACAGTAGGCTCCCATAAGGTGCACTAAATAAATGAATCTCCATTGTGTGGGTTTACTTCTTCTTTTTAAAATATTTTTAGTTGAGAGTCAGAGAGGCAGACATATAGAGACAGAACTCCCATCCGCTGGTTCACGCCCCCAAGTGCCTGTGACGGCAGGGACTGGGCCAGGCCTAATCCTGGAGCCAGGAACATAACCCAGGTCTCCCACATCAATCACTCCACCCAATCACTGGAGCCATCACTTGCGGCCTCCCAAGGTCTGCACTGGTAGACACTGGAGTCAGGAGCCAGAGCCAGGACTCAAATCCAGGCACTCCGATGGGATCGGGATGTGGACATCCTAGCTGCAAGATCAAATGCCCACTCCTGCTTCCACTTACTGAGAAGAGACCAGAGGCGCACTGGTGTTTCCACACAGCGAATGGTGAGGGCTCCATGCAGCAGATATATTCTGGCATGGCCATGCTCTAAATAGCTGCTCCCTTTAGCTCCCGAAACCCCTCCAGCACCCCCATCGCTCCAGCACCCCTGCCCCCGAAATCCTCAGATCTCTCCCTGATCCGGCAACTGGAAGATCAACACCTGGCCCAGCAGGGGCTCTGGGACAGCACCTGCTGCGGTTGGGCACTTCTGGCCCCGCCAGCTGCGTATCTGGAAGACAACCCCTGCACAAGGCCTAATATTTTCATTCCCAATGCTCTTCTAAAATTAATCCTCAGAAAGCTCTAAAGTAATGCAGCACAACCTTCTTAACACAAAAGAAACATTTTTCCTCCAGACCTACCATACTGCTAAAAATTCAGAGGAAACAGCTTTCTAGATAGACTCTGCATGAATATTAATACTGGGACAATTCACTTCCAGATGTGGTCTTGGGCTTTTCATCTGGCCACATGATGCGCCGGGAAACAACTGATCTGCAAAACTTTCCCTCCTCCTCCCGCAGCTCCTCCGTGAGCCGCAATGTGTGATGCTTTCAAATTTTCTTTACTTCACAGCTGGTGCAGTTCAATGGAGTTTTTGGCACAAAAGGAACTCCCATCTGTGTCCCAAGTCCAAAATAATCAAGAGGTTTTAGAGTTTTTTTTTTTTTTCATGCTTTTCCCTTCCGTAATCTGCTTTAGTTTTGAACAGATACGATGTCTTCAACTTGAAGAGCCGAGGTTAATTACTGGCTCTCGGGAGGCAGCACAATACACAGCACTTTCTCCGTAGTCTGGGGTTCAAGGTCGACTGATCCCACTCCAAATTTTACAACAGGTGAGCTCCGGTATGGGAAGAGAACACAGACAGGGCACGTTTCTCGTGTGGCTACTGAATTCCAGAGAATTCTGAAAAAGATGACTCGTGCATCCAATGTTCCATGGACCAGATACAGCAAGACATGGAACAGGCATGACTGCATTTTAGACATTTCAGCCAGAGAAAGAACGAGACTCACCCATCAGGTTAGATGACCCCCCCCTCCCCGGGAACAAATTTCTGCAAGAGACTTTGCAAGCAGCAGGGTAATGGGAGAGGAAGAAAACAGGCAGCTGGTGATGCTGGGCCAGAACGCAGCTTCCGGTGCGATGACCCGCGCACTCGCTGCCTTTGCTTCCTCTGTGCCCACCCTTGACCTTCCCCTCGGAAAGACCTTTCCTTCCTAGGACCCTGTATTCATTTCCTGTAGCTTCGATCACAAACCTGATGACTTAAACTACGCACCTCGATCGCCTCCAAGTTCCGGAAGCCAGGAGTCCACAAGCACCGTGGCTGGGCTGAAATCGAGGTGCGTGCTCAGTCCGAGGCGCTGGGGAGAGTCCGCCCCTCGCCGCTTCCCGCCGCTGGTGGCTGAGAGCATCCTCTGCCTTCTCACCGCGTCATGTCCACCCCCGCCTGTGAGGTCACAACGCCTTCTCCTCGTCTGTCTGAAATCTCCCTCGAATTCTTAGCAGAACCCTTGCAATTGCATTCAGTTCTCATCCTGATAACCCACGGCCACGTGCCCATGGCAAGATCCTTCACTTAATCACAGCGGCCAAGTTTTTGCCGTAAGAGACAGCACTCGTGTGTTCTGGGGATTAGGACATGCCCATCGGCCGGAGGACACCGCTCAGCCCAGCGCAGCCTCTACGGAGCTTCCGGGTCCTCTGTGGGTGCCTCAGTGCTCCGTGGGGTGCTCTCTCTAAGCTGCCCAAGCCCAGGCCAGAGGACCAGGGTGCAGTGTCTCAGAGAGAGCAGTCTGGACAAAGCCTGGTAGGAAATGGAGGATAAATACACTAATTCCCTTACTCCTTAGTGGCGAGGTAGGGGGTGGTCCTACCCTGGCTCCACAAGTTTCCATAGGGAATAGGCTCTGGCTGCCCACCCAGGCAACCTGCTTGGTTTGGTGCTGGCTTCCTTTCCTTCCCGGTCTTGCTTCCTCATGCCCTGGCCATGCTTCCTAGGAGGTCCCCTGCGTACAGCCCTTGCAGTCAAACCCTTGCATGGGGGTCTGCTTGTGGAGAAGACCCGCCTCAGACAGTGCCCCGTCCATACCCGCTGAATCAACACCATGTCCTGTCTGCATGGGGTGTGCCCCTGGAAGGCAGGGGTCAAGTTCATTTGACCTTTCCGGGACCAGGGCCTGCAAACATGAACGGGAGAAGGAGCAACAGCGTTGGCTCAAGCCCCGCCTCTCAGAACCACGTGATCTGCGGCTCCAGAATCTCATGGTGAACCCAGTCTCGAGCCAGGGCCTGGGGCTCCAACTCTTTCCTGGAAGGGAAATGGTCACGTGAGGAATGCAGGGCGCTCTCCCACATTCCTTCCAAGTTGGCCCTGAATGCGGCCCATGATGCTGTTAATCTCATATAGAGAAAACAGCCCCCAAACGTGGAATAACTGCACGCACCACTCCTTTTGTCAACTTTTTGATTTCGTGCGACTTGCTGCCGAGCCGGGTTTTATTGTATTATGATATGACAGTAATCTTTTCTGAGGCTTTCACTGTATTTTGTTACATTTATCTAGCGTGCCAGATTCACACTCCCACAGTAACCATATGGGGAAAAGCCACAAAAGCTGTTAAGTACATTTAATTACTGTTTTGATGAGCTCATATTTTAATTATGTTTATTGATTCTGTGTATATTGAAATAGTTTTAGCATTTCCAGAAACACACACGCACACACACACACACACACCGGAATCAATATGCAGTAATTACTGAGCATTTTATGATTGTGTGTGTAATTAAAACTTTCATAAACTATTTTTGAAGAACATATCCCCACCTAATCCTATGGTGGTGATTAGCTGGGTTTCTCCGTGTGCTTAGGGAAGCTTTGGTTTTTCTCCCACAGAGAAGGAAAATAGGGTTCAGTGCAAAATATGTTTACAGTCAAATATTTCTGACTTAAAAATGTCTCCCTCCCAAAACAGCAGAATGCACATGTTGCACCTTCCGCGATTTGCAAAAACACCGCTAACAATGATAAAACACGAATCGAAACTTCCTAAGACTGCCACGCTGCCTGCTCGGAGAGGAGGCCAACTGTCAGCCGTGCATATGTTGTTGCTAAGTGACAGATTGGAAAAAAAGAAAAAACCGCTCCCGCTCCCTTCCCTTCCTCGTGCCATCGACATTCTTACAGTCCCGAGGGAGTTTTTCCTTTAAAAACTGAAGCTGCATCAGCCCTGCCTCGTTGGGAGAGTTATACGAGTGCCACGGTCACCTTGCATGTGCCGGTGCGCTCAGGCTGTCCGTGAGGAAGAGAAACCACAAGGAGGGAGCTGTCTCTTTAAAAGGGGATGCCAGCCCATCTGTTTCAGGAACGAGTATCTCTGGCTAAGTCGGTGCACTTGGGTCTGTGTTTCCCAACGCCCCATTCGCTAACCGCCTTCATCAGCGCCCACGGGAGCCTCTGCGGATTCTGAGGTCCCCAGGAAACTGAACGGAAACACCGTGCCCACGTTCTTCTCACGGGCACTCGCGTTCATAAGTCACTGGAGCCCCCTCCCCCCGCTCACCTTGAGGTCCTCTTTCTGCAGTGGGCCCTTCTCTCACTGTCTGCTCCAGAAACAGGCGGGGCCAGGCCTGCAGGAATGCCCTGCAGACACGAAGTCCATCGGGACTCCCCAGGTGGGTCGCCTTCATTGCCCCCAGGGGCTCCGCCTACACCTGCTCACTCTCCCAGCCAGCGATGGGCTGCCCTCCTGCAAGTGCTTGGAACCCCTGTCCTCGCTGTCCTCTACAGAGTCACCAGGAGGGCAGTTGTCTGTGATCTGCCCCCACCAAAGCCTGGCACTGAGAGGAACGGAGGAGCTCCCGAGGGCTGGGTGACGATGACCACAAACTGGGGGGCGACGGACGGAAGAAATCGATTCTGGCTCAGCTCCGGAGGCTGCAGGCCTGGAAAAAGCCGTTGGTGTGGCTGAGTGCTTCCAGAAGGTTCTGAGAAAGAGATGGCACAGGCCTTCGTCCTAGCCACGGCGGTCATCCGTAATCCCTGGCATTCCTGGGCCTGGAGACTCCTGGCTCCAGCCTCTGCCCAGAGATGGCACTCTCTCGTGACATATTCCCCAGGTGTGTGTGTCTCTAGGGACACAGGTGATCGCTGAGGGACCGCCCTCATTCCATATGACCTCAGGGTTCTCCAAAGAGACAGAACCAATTGTGTGCATATGTGTGTCCGTGTCTTATTTATATACGTATGCAAGAGAGAAGCAGAAAATGAGAGAATTACTATAAGGAATGGGGAACTGGCTTCCACGATGATTATGGAGGTTAGTAAGTCCCAAACTTGTAGTCAGCCTACTGGGAACGCAGGCGAGCCAGCAGGGTGAGTCCCAGGCAGAATCCGAAGGCCTGCGAACCAGGGCAGCTGCCGGTTCTGATGAGTTGCTCAGGCCGGAGGCCCCAGGCCCCAGCGGCACAGTCAGGCAGAGAGAGAGGATCCAACCCTCCCCTGCTTCTCTGACCCAGTTAGTCCCTCGGTGGGCCAGACGATGCCCTGTCCCACTGGAGGGGCGATCGGCTGTCCTCGGTCCACCAACTGAAATGCTAATCTCTCCAAGAGATGTTTGATCAGACAGGGTCACACTCACATGTCCTGGGCCACAGGACGTGGACGTATGTTGACGGGGGCCGCTACTCGATCCGCAGCGGTGAGTGATGCTTGTGGAGGGTCATCTGAGAAGCGCCTTCCGTGTCCCGCCTGCGGCTCTAACAGCTCACGCTTTCTTCAGACCCAGGCGGATCACCAGCAAGGGCATCCCCAGCTCTGCCTGCTTTGGGTCCACAAGGAAATGGAAATGCTCTCCTGAGAAGCACAGTGCTCAGCGCTTGCTCCTCCTTGCTGGGAGATGCTGACGTAGAGGAGCGGCACGCCAAGTGCGTCCCTAGACGAGTGTCGGTCCTCGAGGCGCGCGCTCACTGGTCCCCACAGACGGAGGTGGGCGGCTGCTCCCTTTAAAGCCCGTTGAGAAGAGCTGCTGGGGGGGGACACTCTCCAGGGGCTTCTTGGAGGAACTTTCTCTCATCGACAGAGACCATGTCAAGCCAGAGGCATGCAAGCCGTCTCAGGACATTCATAGCTAAAATTTGTAAGCGTATTGATGATGAAAATGTTCTTTTTTCTTTTTTTTTTTTTTTTGACAGGCAGAGTTAGACAGTGCGAGAGAGAGAGAGAGAGAGAGAGAGAAAGGTCTTCCTTCCGTTGGTTCACCCCCCAAGTGGCCGCTATGGCCGGCAAGCTGTGCCGATCCGAAGTCAGGCGCCAGGTGCTTCTTCCTGGTCTCCCATGTGGGTGCAGAGCCCAAGCAGTTGGGCCATCCTCCACTGCACTCCCTGGCCACAGCATAGAGCTGGACTGGAAGAGGAGCAACCAGGACAGAATCCGGCGCCCCAACCGGGACTAGAACCCGGTGTGCCGGTGCCACAGCAGGCAGAGGATTAGCCAAGTGAGCCGCAGCGCCGGCCGATGATGAAAATTTTCAAACATAAAACATTGAGAGGTATGGTATGTATAATATGTAATATCATATATATAATTGTCATACCTAACAAAATTAATAATAATTCCTTACTTAATTTATATTCACACTTTCCAAATCCAAACCATTGGGTCTTAACACTTGGACAAAACAAAACCCACACATATCATTTGGCAGTTACAGCTTTCAAATCCCTTTTCTTAAATAGTGGTCTCTGCCTGTTTTATGAAATGGCCTTAAAAAACGTCTTTTAATCTCCATGTAGACAAAACAAAATGCAACCTCAGTTGGATTTGTCCCAGGGGCTGCCATTTTGTAATCTCAGATTGAGGCCCAGATATTTGTGTTCAACTTTTTTTCCCCCGCGTTTGGCTTCCTGTTCTAATTTCTGTGTTCCCTGGTGCGGTTCTTTTTTATTTATTTATTTATTTATTTATTTATTTATTTATTTATTTTTTACTTTCATTTATAGGTCACCGCTTCACTGTATGTGTTTTCGCCATACATTCTCAAATCCTTGACAGGATGATTTGGGATAGAGGTTAATTTCTGCTCATAAATAGGCATTTGTGATAGCAAAGTTCCCAGGAAGTGGAATCCCAGGGTTTGAAAGTCATCCCAAGCGCTTAGCCTGCCAGTTCACCAAGTGCTAATCAGATCTGATGGGTAACTTGCTTAAATCAGTTCCCAGCATGTGGTGGGGCCCTTTGGAACACCAGTAATCCCTCTGCTGGGAAGGAGGCAGAGCCAGAGGGGCGCCTCTTTTTCCTCTTTGTTTTGCGGTTGGGAAGAGGGAGCTCATGGGGTAGAAACCAGATTCTAGACTTTGGCATTTATGCGTGCGCTCACCAGCGCGTTTGATCTCAGGCTCTAGTGAAACCAACAGAGTTGGGGTAAGGAGCCAAGATCTCACTGGATTTTTATGGCATTAATTGCAGATCTTCAAACAGTATTCAGCAGAGAAATAAAATTATAAAAAAAAAATTCAAACAAAAGAAAAAACAAGACTTTCGATAAAAGCTTTTCTGTCGTCCCCCTGTTCTGAGAACTGGGACGTTTCCAAAGCCACTTTAGGATGCTTTTGTTAAAAGGGCCACGTGGGTAAGTGCAGAGAGAGGCTCTTCCCTTAAAATGATTCATGGCATGCTCTCCCGGGATTCATACGAAGTGTGTGCATGTGTCCTGACAACAGCTTAGGCTCTGTTCAAGTGGGAAGAACAATTAACACACGTCTGATTTTGACAACAGGTGTTCACTGGACTCCTGCTGTGTGCTCAGTGTTATTCTAGCTTTTGGGGGTGATTCAAAAAGTGCGAGGTAGTTTTTGCCATCAAGGAATTGACAATCCAGGTGGAGACAGGAAACGGGTGCCTGTGCACAGGATGCTGACTGGTGGAAGGAGTGGTAGAGAATTCCATGGTGTTCCACGGCCTCTATCACACCCCCAGTCCATCCCCAACAAGCTCCCCGGTGGGTTCATTTGAAATGAACATCTGTCTTCTCCCTCCAAGCCTACTCCTTCCCTCGTGTGCACTCACTGGACACCTCCCTGTTTCACTTTATTTACCTACTTAGTCTCCTACTTCCTCCTTTCTGTCACACACACACACACACACACACACACTCACACACACCACGCTTAAGCTTTCTGAAATATCTCCTCCAGGAGTTTGCATGCTGTTCTCTTCTGAATAGAGGATCCGTGTAGGTCAAGAAACAAAACAAGCTTTGGACCCAAACCATCCTGACCTTGAATTTCTAGCTTTTCTGGGTTGTGTGACCTTGGGTGATTCCTTCCAACTGTCTCCGCCTCAGTTTCCCCATCTACAGGGTAAGGATAAGAAGAATGTCCCCTCAGGGTTGAGGAGACGGGACACAGGTCACGTGTCCACTGCACGTCCTCCATGGCCTTGGACTTGGCCCACAGTTTGCTACTCCTGGCCTGACCCTACTGACCCTTCCTTCCTCAGCCACGAGGTCTAGGAGCATGACTCCAGACAGGAGAGTGAGGGGACCCAGGCCTGAGGCCACAGACTAGGAGAGCAAGTCAGAGACCCAGGCACACGATGGAGGTTCAGACCTGAGGGTCAGCACGGGGGAGCCCAGGTGGGCGGTGCGGTGCTGCCCCGGGCGCTGGTCTCCGCATTTCCTGGCCTTCTGGCTCCCTGCCACCCTCGTCCTCGTCCTCCTTCCAGAGGGGCCCATGTGAGACCCCCAGAGCAACCTCCCCTGCATTCTGTGTTCCCTCGGGTCTCTGCGGGGGCTGCTGACAGCCCTGACGTCGCCACTTGACTCCAGTTCTTTCAGAATCCAATTTCGTAACAGAGTGATGCGATGCCAGCGGCATTTGCGAGGTGTGGCTGCCTGTGCATAATCAGGCCCAGACCAGTGGGAAACGCACAGCGAGCATTCTGCTCCAAAGCCTCCAACAGCTTCCTGAGCGCTTCCTGTCTGTGGAGTCAAAGGAAGCAGCAAGTGCAGGCCTTGAAGTCTGGGACGGAAGTAGACGGCAAGGAGTCCATCAAGAGCTCCGATACCATCTGAGCAGTTACAAGCTGTGCTGAGACTCAGAGCTAACTCCTCCCAAAAATCACCGCTCGATGCTGGTATTACCCTGGATCTTACACACAACAAACGCAGTGTAGACAGCTGAACGTCTGGCTTCGTGAACCCCCTTTCTGGTCACGGCTAACAGACCGTGACCAGAATGACACATAGGATGTTCTTCAACAATGATCAAAGCCACAAGAAGTGATTCAGGTGAACGCTGGCACACGGCTCTGGTTGGAGATTGTGCCCGAATTTGGCCCGGTAGCAACAGAATTAGTCTTGGAAATAAAAAAGAGATTAAGGATCTCTGTGTAGCTCAGTCTTCTTGCTTCATTTCTGAGGTCACTTTTGTGCCATAGGGTTCAGTCATCATGCTAGAAGACAGCAGGGTGGGCTGTACTCCCCCCAGCGCACCAACAGTCAATAGCCCTCATTTCAATCCATTCTATGCATCAGGAAGGGGCCCAGGCTCCTGGGACTGCGCTCCTCTTGCTAGTGAGCGTTCTTTAATGAACACGCAGTGTCTGCACTTCTTCTTTTTTTTTTTTTTTTGACAGGCAGAGTGCACAGTGAGAGAGAGAGACAGAGAGAAAGGTCTTCCTTTTGCCGTTGGTTCACCCTCCAATGGCCGGCGTGGCTGGTGCGCTGCGGCCGGCGCACCGCACTGATCCGATGGCAGGAGTCAGGTACTTATCCTGGTCTCCCATGGGGTGCAGGGCCCAAGCACTTGGGCCATCCTCCACTGCACTCCCGGGCCACAGCAAAGAGCTGGCCTGGAAGAGGGGCAACCGGGACAGAATCCGGCGCCCCAACCGGGACTAGAACCCGGTGTGCCGGCGCCGCAAGGCGGAGGATTAGCCTAGTGAGCTGCGGCGCCGGCCAGCAGTGTCTGCACTTTTTAGTGAGCACATCATATATGTCAGACCCAGTACTAAGAGGCTTCCATCATGGCATTTGAAGCCAGTGAGAGGACTAGTATACAGTCGTCGATAATCATTAACACGGCAGCCGAGAAAGCTGAGATGCAGGAGGCTTGCAGGCTGTCGCTCCCCCTCTTCATGGAGGAACGACACTAAGTCCTGTCTAGGCTTCACATCCGAGTCACGGCACCATTATGTCGCTCCCCCTCTTCGTGGAGGAACGACACTAAGCCCTGCCTAGGCTTCATATCCGAGTCACGGCACCATTATGTCGCTCCCCCTCTTCGTGGAGGAATGACACAGGACCCTGCGCTGTTCTTTTCGTCTGCTCGGCCCTCCCCGGGTTTGCTGCTGGTTCTTCCCGGGTTGGCTACCATCCCTTCCACCTCCGTGGAGGGGCGGGCCCCCTGCCACTTTCCCCACTTCCGCGGGGGAGCGGCACACCGCCGGCCGGCTCTCTGGGGGCTGCACAGGTGTTCCCCTTAGATGTTCCCCCTAGCTGTTCCTGGTGCATGCCGTCTCTCTCCTCCTTTATAGTCCTCCTCCGCCAATCCTAACTCGGCTGCCCACACGCCGAGTACGCTGCTCTCCAATCAGGAGCAAGTCCTACAGTTTATTGGTTGAACTGGAGGCAGCTGGGTAGAAGCTGTTTTCTCCTCTCCCAGCGCCATATTGTAGGAGAGCAGATGCATAGAATAAGTCTTAATTCCAGTAACTTAGTCCAGTCCGAGCTGCTCCCCACAGAGGAGAGCAGATGCATAGAATAAGTCTTAATTCCAGTAACTTAGTCTAGTCCGAGCTGCTCCCCACAGCAGGCCACATGGATAGAAGAAGGGGAGTTGAGGATTGGAAGAACACAGCAGTCCCCTTGGAGGCTTCAGTCTGAGAGCAGCCAGCACAAGGCCGGGACTCACCAACCGAGAACACCCACCCACGCGGCCGTAAGTCCGCCAATTTGACATAAAAAGATGTCCAGCCCCCAAGCACCAGGAAAACTTCATCGCCCGGTGAGTTCCTCAAGTTCTATGAGTTCTCAAAGTGGTAACCTCATGGTTAGCTGCCCCGCTTCCTGGTCAAGCACCTTGGCTCTCTTGCTACCCATGACGTAGCTGCTGCTCACTGGGCATGGCCTGCCTCTGGTAGTGACTTCCGCCAGCATTGACAATGGGGCCCTGAACTGGGCTGTCCTGCCTTCCTCCTCATTATTCTGCCCGAAGCGCAAACCAGGCTGTGTTGGTCGGCCAGAGCTGCCATGTAACAAACAGCAAAGTCTAGGGAGCTTGAACGACTGCAAGCTCTGCCTTCTGGTCTTGTCCTCACACGGTCTTCTCTCTGCGCGTGTCTGCGTCCTAATCTCCACTTTTCACAAAGACACAAGTCATATTGGATTAGGGTCCACTTTAATGACCTCAATTTAACTAAATTACTTCCTTCAAGACCCTATGTCCAAACACAGTCCATTGTGTGGTACTGGGGATTAGGACTTCAACATAGGAATGTGGGGTAGACACAAGCCTGCGACAACATGGTCCCATCCTTTAATTTCCATCTCAGAGCTGCCACTATTCTCCCACTTTTACTATGACTTAGACAGCTGTTTGGTGAATGCGTAAGAAAGCACAGCTGTGACACCTGGTACACAGGGCTGCTTTCAAAACTCCTTAGTCTCAGGGCAAGTGTTGTGGGACAGTCGATGAAGCCACCACTTAGGACACCCACATCCATATTGTATGCCATACTGGAGTGCTCAAGATCAAGTCTCACCTCCACTTCCAAACCAGCCTCTTGCTACCCACCTTCTGAGAGGCAGCAGATGATGGCTCAAGTACTTGGGTTCCTTCTAGACATATTGTAGACCCAAATGGAGGTCCTGGCTCCTGGCTTTGCCTTGGCTCAGCCTTGGCTGTTGCAGGCATTTGGGCAATGAACCAGTACAGAGAAGATATTCTCCCTCTCTTTTCTAATTTTGGATTTCAAATAAATAAATAAACTTTTAAAAAGTGCAACAGAACTGCTTGTTGGGCTTACTAAAAATAAATATTCCAAGTCCAGGCCAGATGCCCTGGCAGCTTGTAAGGATGTTGGCTTGCTTGAAACACAACCTGTCTACACTTTTCAGTGGTCACTCTCACACAACTGAAATCAAAACTGCAACTGCAGCTCTCAGTTCTGACCCAAGCAGGAGGACCCGATGGTGAAACGTGTTTCTCTGCCTCTTTGCTCCGAAGTCTGCTTCTCCAGTTCTGCCTTCCTCTAGCAGGAGCAGCCTGGTCTAGGGTGACTAAGGGTATGAATAGCCATTCCTTAATGGACAAACATACCTACTGTACCCACTAGAGAGTGGTCTTCTTTTACAGCTCTTAGCTGGGCAGCTTAATCAGAACAGAACAGTTCAACAGCAGTGCCTTTTCCAAAGTCTAGACTGCGGACTCCAAACACCAAGTGTGCTGAACATGGCGGCAGAGACTGCTGGCCGCTCCCAGAGATTTCTGTTCCCAGCCTCCCCACCATGACTGATTGACCTTCTCCAACAGGATGTGAGTAGAGTAGATGCCTTTGGGGCTGAACTGGTTACGAAGCAGATGAGTCTTCTGCCCATCTTTCCCCACCCCTGGGCAGACATGAAGTTCTCCGAGACCCTAGGGAAGGGCAGAGCCACAAGGTGGGTCTAGGTCCCTGAATCATCACGTAGAATGTCAGGATTCATATACAGGTACGTTGAGTTAGACTAAGGCAATTCAGGATTGTCATGGTTCCTTAATGGATACAAGCACCAACAGAGCAACCTGCTTGGACCCTCACAGGCTCAGGTCCAGTTTCTCCCCTGGTCCTCTCCCACCATGATGACCAGTCACTTGTCCCTCATGCTGTCTTGCAAGTCTTTAGCCATGAAGCCTGTAATCTTACCTAGAAAACACACAGCTCCCCAGAGACAAGTGGTACGGTAAAGGCATAGCCACTCTGTGAAAAGCACTATGCCGACCCTGTGCATGGTCAACATTTAATGCTTGCCTCTCAGGAAGGTGAATCTTCTTATAGATCTAAATAACTGTTCACTGTAGTTCTTGCTTTGCATTTTTGTCAATCAGTGTGTTGAAAAGTCTTGCTACAGATGGACGATTTGTGTTCCCCTGCTTCACAAACTCCTTTGTCAAAGCCCTGACTCCTCCTGCAATGGTGTCTGCAGAGTGACGAGGCTGAGATGAAGTCACTTGGATGGAGGCTGCAGGACGTGACGAGCACCCTTACAAGAAGAGAGGCAGGTGTTGTGGCCTAGTAGGTTAAGCTGCCACCTGCGATGCTGGAACCCCATGGGGCACTGGTTTGAGTTCCAGCTGCTCCACTTCCAATCCAGCCCCCTGCTAATGCATCTGGGAAGGCAGCAGAAGCTGGCCCAAGTGCTTGATCTCCTGCCATCTAAGGAGACCTAGAAAACCTGGATTTGGCCTGGCCCAATCCTCGCTATTGCAGCCATTTGGGGGATGAACCAGTTGGAAGATCTCTTTCTCTCTCTCTCTCTCTCTCTCTCTCTCTAACTCTGCCTTCCAAATAACAAATAAGTCTTGAAGAAGGAGGAAAAGGACAAGGCGGAGGAGGAGAAAAAGAAGACAACAGGGACGCTGAGTAGAGTCTGTTCACTCTCCTTCCCCAGCCTCAACTCCACCATTTGAGGACACAGTAAGAATACGGCCATCTGCAGGCCAGAATGTGGACCCTGATCAGGAACTGAATCTTCCAGCACCTTGACCTTGGACATCTGAGCCTGTGAGAAACAAAAGTCTGATGTTTAAGCCTCCCAGTCTATAGTATTTTGCTGTAGCAGCCTGCACTAAGACAAATCCTCCGGTGAAATCCTAGCAGAACTCTGGCGCATTCTGTTCTTGGTGGAGATGTTCGCGTCCTGGGAGCTTTCTCTCTGCACTAGCTTGCTGAGTCTGTTAGTTCCCCATGGCCACCAGAATCTTAACCAAACAGACACGTCAATGGCAATGTCACCTTGCCATTTTGGAGGTCAAGATTCACTGAACTATCAGCAGTGATGTTCCTTCTAGAAATCTTGGGGAGAATTCGTTTTCCTTCCCTTTCAAACTTCTAGTGGCCACTTGCATTCTTTGGTCATGAGCGCCTTCTCTCGTCTTCACTCTTGGCAATGCTGGACTAAGCCCTTCGCAGGCTCTCTGCAGCCATCTCTCCAGCCCAAGCTCTGAAGGACCCTGGTAACTACACTGGGCTGGGGTAAATAGTCCAGGACCATCTCCCCACCTCCAGGTCTGTAACCTTAGTCACAGTTGCAAAGTCTTTTCCCGTGCAAGGTAACACATGCACTGGGTGAGGAGGAGGACACCTCTGGGGCACAGCCATTCATCCTCTCCCTAAACCAGTGTGTAAAAACCCAAACCAAAAGAACCCCCGGAACTCCCGCACCTGCACCTTGAATCAGTATCTGGGCCTCAATGTTCACAGAACTTTGGAACAGAACCCATGTCTACCCAACACCCACATGGTCCCCAGAACATGCAGAGAGGCAGGCGGGGGCCCAGGGACTGTGGCCTTGTAAAATGAAAGCGGAGATTGGAACTCTGGGTTGCATTTCAGGATCAATCCTGGGTTTCCTCCTTTGTGAGCTGGGGAGGCAGAAAGGGTTGGCTCCGTACCTCTAAGGCCTCTTCCATCTCCCGGCCTCCAGCGTCTGTGACGCACGGTGTTTGTGTTCTGTTCGCACCTTATGACTCTTCTCTCCACTCCCCCTTCTTCTGCTTGTCCGCTGCCATGGAAACACAACTTCAGGGTCCTGCTTCCATCACTGTATTCTCCCCTTTCATTTCCCAGTGCTTTTTTAAACTTGCCTCCTGCCATCCATTTCAATATCGTCTTCTGGATTCATTCCTTGCATTTTTTGTTTTCAAAGCCCCTCCTGGGACTTACACACTCACTCAGTTCAGGTGCCTGAATCATTTGAGACATGATCCCTCTATAATTGTGATATGCCTGGGCTTGTGCTTTCTGTATGATTAATCAGCAACACAGGCCTGTTCCAAACTTTTATAAGATGCCTGGGAGAGCCAACGCTATTTGGGGGAAGATATAAATAGGAATTGTTCATTTAAAAGTCCTCCCAGGTGTTGAAAAGCAATCACCCGGTAACACCAAGGTACAGTATTAATATTTTTGCCAGAAAGACTTTATGTCTACTTGCAGATTTGCAGATCTCATACTTTGCAAAGTTGGATGGAAGTCTTCATCCTCACATCAATCAACACTTATCTTTCAAACAACCTTCTGGGCCCAGGTCAGTGGAAAATTAATTTCATAATAGAACCATGGCTTTCTTCTTGGGAACTTGAGATGTTTGTTCATTGCCAAGAGCAGGGTTGTAAAAGATAGTCCTTCGTGTAACAGATCCTGCTTCATAAACGTGAGATCAGGGTAATCCCTTAGAACTCGGGGAGACGTTTCTAAAGTGGTGGAGCTGAGGGCCGCCGTGGGCCCTCTCTCTGGGTGATTGCCTCAGGCAACAGCCCACGCTCTTGGCAATGACTCACTCAGCAGTAACGTCCACACTTGGCGCTTCCTCATCCAGCACCAGCTTCCCTTGGGAGGGTCCTTCTTGCTGTTAGATTACTGGGAGCCTATCACATGGTCAGGAGAGTCAACATCCTGAACACCTAATCAACAAGTCCTGGGGTTTTCACCTCGGAGCGTTCTGACATCCCCACGTCAAGCTTCCTCCCGGGGCTACTCAACTTGGCCACTTCAGTTGCTTTGGTCATTAAGCCTCCTGGTTATCACCTGCCAGAATGTCTCCCCTAAGATCCGTGTGATAAAATCAGCTTCAAACCCAGCATTTCCCCATGGCCTCTCCGACAATCGCTCACCGTCCGGCCTCACTGGCTAGCACGGCCCATCTTCAGCCCTCGAGTCCAACTCTAGGCCCCAGCAGTAGGAGAAGTCAGGATTCTTTCATTGCCCTCGCACTTTGGGCCTGCCTGGCCTTTGTCCATGCTGATGGCTCCATCTGAGGTGGCTCCGCCCCCTCCTCTACCTTTTATATCCTCACCCTTCAAGGCCAAGATCCAATGTCACGTCCTCTGTGGCCTGTGACCCAGAGGTCCTAACTCTGCCAGTCACCCTTCCTCTGTAGGCCTGGGTCAGAGTTCACAGATTTGGAAAGCTGGGTAGGTGACCTCATTCTTTCTTGGGGTAATGACTTTGACTGTTTTCCAAGGCCTCTCAATCCACTCCCTCAAACTCTCCACAAAATTAAAAATAAACACACTAATCCACAATTACATTCCTGGGGTACTACCCCTAGACACAGAACTCCCTAGAACTTATGGTGAGAGCACATACACACATACACACGGGGAAAAAGAAGTGCCGATCAATAGCAGAGCAGCCGAATGAACAGCAAATCCATGGAATATTATAAAAGCACTCAAAAAAATGAGTCAGACCTACTGTAAGTAGATTTGGAAGGAATTCCAGTTTATGCTATTAAGGTAGGGGAAGTAAAAAGCTGCACACTCACACACAGAGCAATGTGAATAACATGACCACATTTTACCAAAAGAATGAGACAAGACTCCCAGGCCCTGCGCCATGGCTGCACAGGTTAGAGGAGCACTGAGAAAGGGGTACAAGGATGCACACCAGACTGTCAGCAATGCGGCCAGGCTGCAGGTTGGATGGGAGGTGGGGGAAAGGTGTTTTTTTTTTTATCTCACTGATTTTTGAAAATAAAGGGATATAGTATTCATTTATGTAATGTTATTTTTCCTGGGGCCAGCATTGTGGCACAGTAGGTTAATCTGCTGCCTGGGACACCAGCATCTCATATGGGTTCTGTTTGAGTCCCAGCTGCTCCACTTCCAATCCAGCTCCCTGCTAATGCACCTGGGAAAGCAGCAGAAGATGGCCCACGTGCTTGGGCCCCTGCGTTCACATGGGAGACCCGGATAAAGTTCCTGGCTCCTGGCTTCAGCCTGGCCCAGCCCCAATCATTGTGGCCATTTCTGGAGGAAACCAGCAGATGGACAGTCTCTCTCTCTCTCTCTCTCTCTCTCTCTCTCTCTCGTATCTCTACCTCTCTCTCTCTTCTCTCTCTCTCTGTAACTCTGCCTCTCTCTCTTTTCTCTCTCTCTGTAACTCTACCTCTCTCTCTCTCTCTCTGTAACTCTGCCTCTCTCTCTTTTCTCTCTCTCTGTAACTCTGCCTTTCAAGTAAATAGAGTCTTTAAAAAATTATAGTTTAAAGGGCTGGTACTGTGGTGTACTAGGTTAAGCCTCTGCCTGCGGCACTGGCATCCCACATGGGCGTCGGCCCGAGTCCCGGCTGCTCCATTTCTAATCCAGCTTAAGAAAAGTGGTTACTTGGAGCCGCTGCTGTGGCATAGAGGGTAAAGCTGCCGCCTGCAGTGCTGGCATCCCATATGGGCTCTAGTTCGAATCCCAGTTGCTCCACTTCCAATCCAGCTCTCTGCTATGGCCTGAGAAAGCAGTACAAGATGGCCCAAGTCCTTGGGCCGCTGCACCCACGTGGGAGACCCGGAAGAAGCTCCTGGCTCCTGGCTTCAGATCAGCACAGCTCTGGCCATTGTGGCCAACTGGGGAGTGAACCAGAGATGGAGGACCTCTCTCTCTCTCACTCTTTCTCTTGCTCTCTCTCTCTCTGCCTCTCCTTCTTTGTGTGACTCTGACTTTCAAATAAATAAATAAAGGATAGTGGTTACTCACAGTGGCAAGAGCGCAGACAACGCTGACTTTTCACCCTCACCCTGTTTGGAACCATTTGCCTTGATCTCAGTGAGTGAGCACGGATTGCGATCAGAGCAGCAAGGTGCAAAAGCACAGGAAGCACTCCCCACGGCTCGCAGTGGCACCTTCTAGAAAGCTCTAGAAAGCTCTCCTGTGCTTCTCACAGCCAAGACTCCACGGCATCGCTCCATCACCCTCAGTTTTCAAATGAGGAACCCCGTGGGAAGGTGACCCAGCGGTTAGGACTCAGACACCTGCGTCCCACACCAGAGCGCTCGGGTTTGATCCCCAGCTTCTCTTCCTGACTTCAGCTTCCTGCTAATCAGTCCCTGCAAGGCAGCAGCAATGGCTCAGACACTTAGGTCCCTGTCACCCATGGGAGAGACTGAGATTGAGTTCTCAGTTCCTGGCCTCAGCCTGGCATAGTCCTGGCCATTGGGGACACTGGGGAGTGAGCCAGTGCACGGGAGAGCACCCTCTGTCTGTCTTTCTTTTTGGTCTCTCTGTCTCCCAAATTAAAGAATGAACTTACAAATAGCGAATAACTAAAATAACATGAGGAGCCAGCACGCAGAACAGATCATTAACTTGCCCAAGTCACAGCTCACACCTAGTAATGAACCCAGAGTTCAGCACGAAGGTATTCACCATGCAAAACTGCCCTGCCATTTAGAAAAAGACACGAAGGCCACCTTCTTGCTGGGAACACACACACCCTCCCTCCTGGGGCTTCCCTGGCCTTGTGCCCTTCGTGACAGGTCAGTGCAGCCCACCTGCCAGATGCCTGCTTTGAACCGCCCAAGGGCGGTCCCTTGGCTTCTCCCCACCCAGCCCTGGGCACTGAGCCGGCTCCCAATAGAAGCTTACTGCAGGCAGATTGCTAATCCTCACTCTCTCTTTCCAGCAAGATGATGAAGCTGGGGAAAGAGTCTGAAACACAATCTCCCTAGTTTATGAGAACTCATATACATACAGAGAAAAAAATTGGTTTCTAATACAAACCTTATTAAAGTTATTACTGGGTTTTAAATTGCATTGTGAGGACTGAATCTAATGACTAGAGAAAGCCAGTAAGCCTTTATAGAGAGTGGAAGTTGTTATTTTTTTAAATGCACCTGCTAAATAACATACATCCTAAATGAGGGCGGTCAGAAAAACCGACGATTTTACAGTTGTCATTTATGCTGACTTCAAAACCAAGCCACTTAGTGCAGCTCCTGCCCGGGCAGCAGTGGTGTTGCACCCTGCAAGCTCGTAGCTTTGCTCATGTAAGCCATAATTAGCGTTGAAGCAGGCCTAAAATTATCGCCATTTATAGGGTGGTGAGTTAGCAAGGAAACTCAGGAGCTCCACCACAAACATCAGGTGGAAGCCTGCTCCGTATTAGTCACTGTGACTTTTGCCCATTGCAGAGGCGCTTGGGAAAAGCTGCAGTTTGAACTGGGGCCCCAACACGGCCCCCGTTGCTGTAAACCCAACAGCCCGATGGACTTGCTGGTGGAGCTGCTTCTGACGGCTCATCCTTCCTCACTGGCACTGAATACAGCGCACACAGAACTCCTCGCATTTCCTGCTACACTTGCATTTTAGTCCAAGTAGGAGTTAGTTCCACATCATCCCTCTTCCATGCCCCTCAGCTCTTTCAAGTTCTGGGATTCAAGTCCCTGGTAGGTCTGAGGCTCTTGTATCATCCGGTGTCATCCTCTCTTCATCACTTTCTCCTCTGCTCCATTCTCACAGCTGCACCCAAACCCAGGCCCCTTCTCCCCCATCCCTGGATCCCCACAGCATCCCTGAAGCTCTTCCCACTGTTGCCTGGATGCTGACGTCATTTCCTGAGCCAACCTCATCTCACACCCCTGCTCCAGATGCCACAGGGACTCAACGGACAGCTTCACCAAGGCTGACTTGCCCGTCTCCTCTAAGTCCCACATCCCCTGGTCTCAGACCACCCAGACAATCCTGCAGCTCCCACCCCGCTCTCTCTCTGTTCCTCTCAACTCCTCCTACTCCATTATCTCCCTACTGTTATCCAGACTCTGGTGCCTTTAATTATTTGGTTTTATTTACTTAGAACACTGTCCCGCTTGCTCTTTGCTTTTCCAACTCCTATCCAACACCATCTAATAGAAATAATTCTAAGTCAGGAGCTAGAAAACTTCAACTCAACTCCCAGAAACACATAATGGCAGTCATCTGTTGCTAAATAACAAATTATTCCAAAATGTAGGGGCTTAAAACAAGTCATTTGATAAAAATGCCATGGTTTTGTGTTACAGGTTTGAGGCAGGGCTCAGCTGGTGATTCTTCTGCTCACCTGGCCTGGGCTGCGGTTTCTTGGCATATTCAGTGAGTGGCAGAGTGTCCACGAGACTCTCTGTAGGACACAGCCCACATGTCTTGTGCCTTGGGGGAAGTGACTGGAAGTCTGGACTCAGCTGATCTTGTCAACACATGGGATCATCTACACAAGGCCCTTCAGCAGGGCGAAACCCCATCACGTTCACAAGTCCTGTCCACACTCAGGGAAAGGGGATTATACAGGCATGTACAGCAAAGGGGCAGGAAATGGGAGGATCTTAGAATTCTGTCCACCAATCATCTAGAAGGAAGTGACAGTGCTGTGATGGGAAGCCTGATGCACTCAGCATCAAGGTCTGAGTCCAGAACCACTCAGGAATACCCAAAAGATTAAGGAATGCTTAGGAGAACACCTGCAGGCTGCTAAGGGGATAGGAAACAGGGTCAGACATTACCATTTGTCATCTATCAGGGCCGGCGTGAATCCTCTCTCCCCTTCCCTGTGCCTGTCAGACCTCCCTGATCTTTGGAGTTTAGCCCACCCAAACTCCACCTTTGCTCAACTCTATTTCCTTTTATACCAAGTAGCTCACTTTCCCCTTTGTTCATTTTGTCTCCACATAAGTCTCTGCAGTAGGTTGAATAATGGCCCCCAGTCCTCAAAAAGGAGGCCTTCACAGATATGATTAGATTAAGGATATTGGGAGGTGGGGATGAATCCGAGATTATCCAGAGGAACCCTAATTATCCTAAGTGTTCCTGTAAGAGACAGGTAGATGGAGAAAACATCTACTGGGGCTGGTGCTGTGGCATAACAGGTTAAGCTGCTGCCTGCAATGCCTGCAACCCCTATAGGTACTGGTTCGAGTCCCAGCTACTCCACTGATCCAGCTCCCTACTAATGTTCCTAGGAAAGCAGTGGAAAATGACCCAAGTGCTTGAGTCCCTGTACCCACATGGGTGACCCAGATGAGGCTCCTGGCTCCTGGCTTCAGCCTGGCTCAACCCTGGCTGTTGCGGCCATTTGGTGAGTGAACCAGTGGATGGAAGATCTTTCTCTGTCCCTCTCTCTCTCTCTCTGTAACTCTGCCTTTCAAATGAATAAATCTTTTTTAAAAAATCTGAACATTGTCACTATATGGAGAAAGTTGCTAACTTATTTTAAGAGAAGGAGGTTCTGGTGGCTTCTTACGTGCCTTCCCTTCCTTAGTTATTATGTTGGTAAAGACAAAGACCCAGCTGGCCTGCGCTCTTACCCATGCTCAGCGCATCAGGCGAGAGAGGGGCCAGAACGGTCTTGCTAGCCACTGCTCCTTTGGTGCTTGGGACAGAGCCCAGTGCATCCAAGGGGCTTGTTTAAGAGATACTCCTTGACTGACAGTAGCAGGTGGATGTGTCTTTCCTTGAACAGTGGAGGTGAGTAGAATGCTCTCCCAGAGCCGGCTTGCAAACAGAAGACTCCCATGTTGACTGGATTAAGTAGCAGGTACTGTGGACTGAAAGTGCCTGTCCCTCTCCCCAGATTCATACATTGAAACCCAGACCCCAGTATTAGGGCATCAGGAAATGGGGCCAGTGGGTGTGACAGGTCATGGGGATGAAGCCCCCACCACTGGGATTGCATCCTTACACGAGTAACCCCCAGGCGCCCTCAGGCTGGCTTTCAGTCCACAGCCAGGAAGAAGGCCCTCACCAGAACCCCACCACGCCCGTCCCTCATCTTGGACTTCCAGTCTGCACAACTGAGAAAGAAGTTTCTGGCACTTCTGAGCCACCCAGTCTACGGGACTTTGCTACGCTGGCCTGGAATGACAGAGACGGCAGGAAACAACCAGGCAGGTCACGCGCGGTACGTGCAAACCTGCTAGTGAGCGATATCTGAGATGCTGGCACATCCTCCCAGATGAGCAAATCTTTTTCAAAAGTTTTTGGAGAGGAGGGATGGAGGGGCTTCCCCAGCAACTGAAACGCTGGACGGAAGTGTGTGAAAAACAGACCTCCTCCAACTTCAGCTCTCTCTGATGCACAAAGACCAGGCGGTGCCCAGCGAGGGAGTAAGCTAAAGATCTTGCTCAGAAAAAGACGGAACAGCCCCCAACAGGAGTTCTGAGAGCCACACAAGGGGAGCGAGCCTGCCTGTGGGCGCGCCTGCTGGCTTCCCCAGCACTGGCCACCCTGGCACTCTGCTAATATGTACGAAACAAACTCACGCATGAGAGTCCCGGATGTCCCCTGAGTGGTGATGAGAAGGGATTTCCACGTCCCTGTCTGCCAGGGGAGCAGGCACCAGCACCCTGTGGGGGACCCAGAGGTACAAAGAGTGGACAGGATGCGAACACAGCAGCGAGGGCTGAGCCCCCTGCCCCCCGCGGGGCTCCTGCTGGCCGGGGGCTTTCATTTCCCCAGGGCGGCCGCTGAGAGCTCCGGGGGCCGGGGCCCTGGCACCCAGTGATCCCTGAAAACCGTTTGACCTTTGGCTTCTTGATTTCCTCCCTCCGAGAGTAAAATGGGGAATTAAGAGTGACTTCCCATTCCAAGCTATTATTTACGGGGATTAACTAAATAAGACTTCAGCCTCCAGGCCTGAGACAGCAGGACGCTGGGGGGGATGTGCTTACCACCTGTGGGCAGCACGCTCACGTGCAGGGTCCATGCCAACGAGAGGAGCTCCCCAAGCCACACAGAGACTCGGTGGGGCCACACTCATGTCTGCAGGGAGCATGACACACTAACAGTGGTGCAAGCAATGGTGGAGGGAGGCAAGGACCCGTTTCCAGAAGTCCCAGCAATCCCTCTGATGGAGAGAGTGAGGCGGGGTGTCCAGGTCCCCATCCTGGCTTTGACTTGAGCCTGAACTCCAGAGGAAATGGAGTGGCTGGATGAGAGCTGGCTGAGGGCCCTTTCATAGACCGTCAGTGAGCTGTGGGCAGCACAGGCATCTCCCAGAAGCACGGGGGGCCAGTTGTGAGCCACACCGCATCCCAGATGGATAACCTCATCTCAGACTGCATAATTTGAGTTTTCCAGAAAATAGAGTTTGGAAACAGGAATGCTTTTGGAAGCAAAGAAGCAAAACGAAGGCCTGAAGTTAACTTGTTTTCTTCTGCTTTTTGGTTTAAAACAAAGCAAAGTAGCAGCAGGATGGGAATCAACAACCTTGGCGCTCTCGTTGTGAGCCTGGGCTGGAAGGGTCCCTGGATGATGGAACTTCACTGAGGGCTTCCCAAGACGCCCCTGGGAAGGGGCTTCGCAGCTGGGGCCGCTTTAATATTACTAGTTTAATTAATTAATAACAAAAGCACATGATTCTCAAGGCTTTACAAATGCAAAAAATAGAAATTTCTCTTCACGATACTTCTAATTCCTAAATCCTTCTACTACGAAGACAAAAGCCTTATATAAAAAAAAAAATCAAAAGCATAGGGGCTGGCACTGTGGCGTACTGGGTTAAGCATCGCCTGCAGTGCCAGCATCCTATATGGGCGCCAGTTTGAGTCCCAGCTGCTCCACTTCTGATCCAGCTCTCTGCTTAGGTCTAGCAAAGCAGTGGAGGATGGCCCAAAGCCTTGGGCCCCTGCACCCTCATGGGAGACCTGGAAGAAGCTACAGACTCCTGGCTTCGGATTGGCCCAGCTCCGGGCATTGCGGCCATTTGGGGAGTGAACCAGCAGATGGAAGATCTCTCTCTCTCTGTCTCTTCCTGTCTGTAACTCCGCCTCTCAAGTAAATACATAAATATTTAAAAAAACAAACACACATAATGCTTTAAAATCCAGATTCATCCCTGGATGGCCATCCCAGGAGTCCTGAGCACCCGAGAGTGTACATTTCACCCAACCATCTTCCTGCTCAGTTTCAGTAGAATTTAGCTCAAAGCATGGCAGCATCTTCAGAAAAGGCCAGCAGGGGCGAAAAGGCACGTGTCTACCGAAAACGCCCACGCCCGTGACACTGTCAGGCTGTGACCACGCTTGCAGCCTTTCCGCGAGCACGCGTGGGCCAGCGCACGAGCCTGTGCCCATGCGCATGTGTGTTGCTTCCGCCCTCTGCTCACGAGTGGAATCGCCACTCCTGCAAGCCGGCGGCCGCTGTCTCCGCGGGGCGAGTCCGGGGCACTCCGTGGAGGGCCAGGTCCCGGGAGTGCGCAGGCTGGCAGGGGCGTGCCGAGAGCGGAGAGCAGCGTCACTCAGCTTCAGCCGAGTCTAAATTAAGAGGCACGGCCGGCACAGGGGTCCCCGCTTGGAGGGCAACCTGATAGTGAGGCTAGGATCTCGGTCTATCGATGTACTAAATTGATGGCAATGAAAAGAATCCTCCGCAGACACAAAAGTACACTTGTTTTCAGATTAATGTATCCTGAATGCGAGCTTTTCAGCCCAGCTCTGCACGAGTGCACGCGTGCTCGCTCCTGGGCCCAGGCAGGGCCCGAGTCGTGTTCTTTGCGAAGGTATTTGCTCGCGGAGATGACCTGGCCGCTCGCTCATGAACGCACTGAAGGCCTATTCTTTCCGAACATCCCGTGATGCCAATTCCCAGGGACGCTGCAGAGCCGGTTTCAGTCGGCGGCGACACAGGGACAACCCGGGGAGGGGGGTCTGCACGGGTTCAGTCTAGAATCATCTTGGGGGGCGGGGGCGGGGGCATTTCCTCCTTCCACTTGCTGCAGGGCGTCTCAGTTACCTGCTGTTAACCATCTCTGTCTTATCTTTGTGTAACCAATGCCTGTTTCTCTTTTCCAAAATGACTAACAGGAATCCAGGGTATTGTGCAGAATTTTAATGGGTTGTTTTGTTTCTCACATGCTAGCCTGGCAGAGGCCCCATGGTGCCTTCCGCTCTTCCGTTCCCTTTAAAATAAGATTGGGGATCCTCAAGTCTGCTGATGCTGACCGGCATCTCTGTATCTGCCCGGAAGGCTTGGCGGTGTAAGAACCCTGGGGGACATCAGGTAGGAACCACTATGTTGGGTTCTTTGAAATGTGGAGTTGGCTTGAAGTTATCAAGTGGGCAAGGCTGGGGCGTGCAGGTGTGTGCAGGTGTGCCGGCCTCCCTCTCGGCAGATAGTGAGGGTTGCTAGACTGATGTTCCACAAGGTGCAAGAGGAACCTTGCACACTTTTTATTAAAGCCATCTCTAAGCAGGTGCACACTGGCGGAGCACGGACATGGCTTATGGAAATGTGTGAGCTGAGGCACTGGGCTTCCTCCCTCTCTCCCCCACCCCTCCATTCCTTCCCTCCGTTCTGTTCTTGAGAAACTACACCCAGGATTCCATTTTTAGGTATCTGAAATTTCCTCCATTCCATGTCACAAGAAAGATCCTGCCTTCCACGGGCTTGGCGGAGGCTGACCAAGGGCTGTCGCTGTGCCCCTTGCCAAGCTGGCCAGGAGGGACTGTGCCCCTGACAGCGCACGCAGGGCCCATCTTTCCTCTCGACAGAATCTGTCTCCTCCCAGGTGTTCAGCGAAGCCCTGTTGTTCTGGCGTGGAAATCGGGGCGGGGGGGGGGGGGGGGGGACAGGAGAATCAGCCCTCTCACTTATAATTCTTGGAGGCTTTTATATCATTGAAATACACTGTGCGGTAGTGGTTTTAGGCCATGAGACATCTCTTTTTACATTCATTTTAAGCCATTTAAAGTATTTTTTTGGGGGGCTGGGTAAACCATAACATTATTTAATGCATGAACGATTTTTTTTTATTGCTCAAAAACTTCTATGGACAACCTATATTTTGGACAAATAAGCCTATTTAGAGAGAAACACCTTTCATTCATTCAACAAATAATTACTCGGAGGATTCAATTTCCAGGCCCTATTGATAATTCTTTCTCTTTCCCGCAGAACTGTACCAGGTCAGCACCCCTCACACATAAATAGTGAGGAAAGGGTCGCTCGCCTGGGGTATTGCAGGAGCCAGCATTTCCCCATGTCTCTCCAGAAACCACTCCACAGCCCCTGCCCACTACGTATTCCAAGCAAGAGATACAGCTAACCCAAGTTCTGGCCAGAAATGTTCAATGGATTCCATCCATTATTAGAAAATTAAATAAAAGACTTGTGTTTGCTTTCACAGCCTTTGTAGCATGGACCAACAACCTCCCCATCATCTTCTCCCTTCTCCCCCTTTCTGAAGGTAAGGCCTTTGTCTTGCCTCAAACAGGTCCCACGCTTTCTGTCCGCAGCTTTCTGTTTCCGTCCCTTTCAGAGGTCTCCTGTCTTCTCCCTCCTGCTGGCTGAAATCCCACCCCCGCCCCCCCACTCTCCACACTGCAGTGGTCCATGGAGACTTCCTAACGCCCCTCCCAGATGCCACCTTGCCCTGCTTTGCCACCAGGGCTCCTCCTTGTCTTGCCCTTGGGACGGCCCTTCCTTCGCTGGCCAGAGCACGCCTACAAGATACACACACTGCAAAAGACAAGGTCCCCGTGGCAGTGAGTAGGCTCTCTGTCGCGTAGAATGAAACAGCACCACAGATAGCAGCAAACTAATCCCCTAACCTGGCCCAGCGTTTGATGCTCAACTTAGATCACAACCTCCTGAGGGCTTTTTCAAAAGACACAGTCCAGTGTCTTCACTCGTAGCCATTTGAAATATGGCTTTATGGGGGAAAGCACTTGACCTAGCACTTCAGACACCCGTGTCCTATATCCCCTACCGGAGTAGCTGGGTTCAATACCCTGCTAGAACTCCAGCTCCGTGCTAATGCACGCCTGGGAAGGCAGCAGTGATGGCTCAAGGAACCGAACTCCTGCCACCCACATGGGGACCTGGACTGACTTCTCAGCTCCCTGCTTTGGCCTGGTCCAATCTTGGCTACTGGTGGCACTTGGGGAATGAACCAGTGGAGTGAAGCACTCTGTTTCGCATGTCCTGCCTTCCTCTCTTCCTCCCTCTCTCTCTCTCCCTCTTATATAAAACTTTTTTTTTTTTTTTCAAAAAATTACGCACACTCATACATACACACACACATACATAAAATATAATCTGATTATTTAAAATGAGGATGGGGAGAAGAAGAGAAAAAGTGACAGTCCTGGCTATTGCTGGTGTGATAGAACAGAAAGAGGGTGGGCTTCAACATCAGATACACCGTCATTAAAAGCTTACCCCTAGGATGTTCCTCGGCCTCTCTAAACTGTAACTCCTCCACTTACCAATTGCAGAAACCACCTGTCCTAGGAGTTGTTGGACAACATAAGTGACAGGAAGCCTGACCTCACCCAGCAGGCCGTACAGTACACAGTAGACACTCTACTCTTCCTCCTCCCTCCCTCACAACTCCGTACCCTGTGTCTAACACAATACCATGCTGTAAGACCTCAGTGAGTAAAACTAGTGTTCATTCATTCTCCAAAGCGAATCGGGAGCTTCTATGGCTCTGGCACTATATTAAACAACAGTAACTCCCACTTCAATCCAAACATTCGCTTAATATAATTTAACAATGAATATGAAATTATGTCCCTTTCTGGAAACAACTGTCAGACCCAACACCTATCAGAAAGTCATCAGTTTTCCTAATGGGTGCTCTTGTTCACGCTGATGCATTTTAAATCAGCATGATAAGGATGAGTGCTTTTTTATATAGAAATAAAGGCATGACTAAGGCTTCAGGATTCTGGGAAGAGAACATTGTTGTAACCAATTCCAACTCAGTCAGCTTTTCACTCAAGCACCCCTCTCCCTATCTTGGCCTGGTCTTTAATGAAAGGTTTGTGAGCTTCTGTTTTTCTTATTTGGGAGACCAGAATCAAACTGAGACCACCATTTCCACGCATCCAAAATGGTGTATGCGAGTAGACTGCACACATTAGGACTTTGTAATGTGTTTCCTAATATCTATTTTCTTTCAGAGATCTACTTTGCTATTGAAAATTCAATCGATTTCCCCCAAATCTTGTTTTCAAAAATGTGTCAGTTCTTGGCCAGCGCCACGGCTCACTAGGCTAATCCTCTGCCTGCGGTGCTGTCACCCCAGGTTCTAGTCCCAGTTGGGGTGCCGGATTCTGTCCTGGTTGCTCCTCTTCCAGTCCAGCTCTCTGCTGTGGCCCAGGAGTGCAGTGGAGGATGGCCCAAGTGCTTGGGCCCTGCACCCACGTGGGAGACCAGGAGGAAGCACCTGGCTCCTGGCTTCGGATTGGCGCAGTGCACCAGCCATAGCAGCCATTTGAGGGGTGAGCCAATGGAAGGAAGACCTTTCTTTCTGTCTCTCTTACTAACTCTGCCTGTCAAAAAAAATATGTCAGCTCCTAGAATGTGTATTTTGCACTATTGTCAGGAATGGTTAAATTGATCAAATGTTCTTTGCCAACTGTTCCATTGAACCAGTTATTGGGAACTGAGAATGGCTTCATGTGTAAGTCTAGCTCTGGGGTCTATTCTCAATGTTGTCAGGTGCAATCATAAAATAATTCTAAGTTGGACAAGTAAAACTGTTTTGTACATGATTTGCTTCAATCTTATACCACCCCATTCTTTAAAATACCAACTAACACAGGGATAGCAACAGCAAAAGCTCTTTGCATTTTTCAAATGCTTTTGTATTATTATGAACTTGGTTGATTTGTCAGTCATCTAACAATTATTTGAGCATTTAGCTGTCTTTCTGGCACTGTGCTACGGGCTGGAAATACAATGATGAAAAAAAAATGGGGAATATGCCAGAACGGTCCTTGCCCTCCTGGAATCATCTCATGAGAGAGAAATCAATAAATTAATATATTACATACACTCCACGTAAGAATGGTGAATGGAAGTTTGGCAATCACAGAAGGTATTCAATGGAATAATTGAACATCTATAGGTACAACCAAAAATGAAACTTGACCCAAACATCACATGTTATATAAAAATTAACTTGCAATGAGTCATAGGTCTAAAAGTATAAAACATTAAGGAAAAAACTCATAACAATATATCTTTGTTACCTAGGATTGGGTGGTGTGTTTTCAGACATATCAAAACCATTATCCAGGCCTTTTGTCTGGAACCACTGTCTTCCAGTAATTCGCCAAGGTGACAAACACAATGGGAAAGAGGAGAGGCACCTGATATGTGTTCTCCAGGCCTTTTAGAAAACATGGAGTTGTTCCTTTGGCCACATACACGTGCAACTACAAAAAAAGGTGACATCGTAGACATCAAGGGAACAAATGGGTACTGTTCCAAAAGGAGTGCCCCATAAATGTCACCATGGCAGAACTCATAGAGTCTACAACGCTACCCGGCACGCTGTTGGCACTGTTGCAATCAAACAAGTTAAGGGCGTGACTCTTGCCAAGAGAATTAATGTGCATATTGAATACAGTAAACACTCTAAGAGCCAAGATGGCTTCCTCAAACCTGCGAGGGAAAATGAGCAGAAAAAGGAGGAAGCCAGAGAGAAAGGCACCTGCGTTCATCAGAAGCCCCAGCCTGCTCCACCCAGAGCAGCAGCTTTGTCCGTCCCACGAGAAGCAGCCTGAGCTGCTGGAACGTTTTCCCTGTGAATTCATGGTATCCATGTAACAACCAAACCAAACCAAAGCAAAACGAAACAACTCGCCGGAGTAGTCAAACAAACAAACACAATAAACACGTCCTCCAGAGAGTGAGAACTTAGCCTAGCCCGCATCCCATACCAGAGTCCCTGAGTTTAAGTCTTGGCTCTGTTCCCGATTCCAGCTTCCAGCTAATGCAGATGCTGGGAGGCAGCAGGTGGTGGCTCAAGTAGTTGGGTTCCTGTCACCTACGTGGGAGACCCAGATTGAGTACCGGGCTCTCAGCTTTCGGCTGGTCCAGCCCCGGCCATTGCAGATACTTGGAGAGCTGGAGAGTTAACCAGCAAATGGGAGTTGGCTCGCTCTCTTGCTCTCTCCTCCTCTAACTCCCTCTTTCTTTCTCTCTGTCTTTCTGTCTCTCTGCCTCTTAAATAATAAAATAAACATTTAAGAAAACATTATCTGTAAAATGAAAATGTATAAATTGGAATTAAAAAATAAAGAACTCTTGCTCTGAAAAACACCCTCTTGGAAAGTAAAAGACAAACCTCAGATTGGAAATAAAATATTTGGACATCACCTATCTTACAAAGGACTTGTATCTAGAATATATAAAGAACACTGTAAATTCAACAGTAAGAAAACGAACATCCCCATTAGAAAATGGGCAAGATTGAACATAGAGATCCATCACCAACAAAGGCATAGAAGTGGCAAATAAGAACATGAAAAGGTGTGTGGCGTCATTAAGCATTATGGTTATGCAAATTAAAGGTGTAATAAGACCCCACTGCACACCTGTTAGAATTGCAAAAACAGAAAACATTAAAAAAAACCCTGTGCTGAGGCTTGGAGCAGCTGCATCTCTCCCACACTGCTAGGGGAGAACACACAATGGAAGAGCCATGTGAGAAAACAGACTGGCAGTTTCTTATACATTTGAGAGAGCTTCAAAAAGTTCACGGAAATGGAAATAAAAAAAATGGAAATAAAAAAAAGTTAGCACTCCATGCACAGCAAAGACCTTCAAAAAGTACATGAAAAATGTGTGGCATGAAAAACTGTGAATTTCACATGTTTTGTACCCACCAAAATAAATTTATAGTTCAATTCTCTCCAGGAACTCCCAGAAGTACCCAGTGTACACTTGCTATACCACCTGGCATTTGCACTGCCTAGTAGTTATCCAAGGGAAATGAAAACATGTGTTCACACAAAAACCTGCCCTTGAATGCTCACAGAAGTTGTATTTGTAAGAGTGCCAATCCGGAAACAGTACAAATGGTCAACAGGTAAACGGAAAGCACACTGGATACATTCACACTGAGGAGCTCCACTCAGCAACAGAAATAACTGATACACACACAACCTGGATGGATCTCAGGGGCTTTGTGCTGAGCCTAAGAAGCCATTGCCAAGGGGTTCCATGAATCCATGCACATGACATTCCCCAAGCCACCAAACTGCAGTCAGTGGCTGCTCAAAGGAGAGTCCTTGTGCAAAGAACAGTTTTGAGTCCTGCCTGTGGTGACAGTAGAATCTACAGTCTCATAAACTCACACACACACACACACACACACACACACACACACACAGAGTATTTAAGTAAAGCTGTTGGGATCCCAGGAAGCCTTTTACCTGAATTAAGAGCAATGCACCAATGCCAGTCCCTCGTGTGATGACACACGGTGGTTATGCTCCACGTAGGCACTGGAGGGGGCTGGGTGAAGGTACAAGAGAATCCTCAGCTCTAGTATTGCAATTCTTGTGAGTCCCACTTATTTGTTTAGATGTATTAGAACTATCACATAAATATGTATGGAACTGCCATTCTGTGACGTGCGCCGGGGAGACCCACAATGCCACAGCAGCCTCCGATACAGGGATTGACCTGGCCGTGCAGGTCACACAAGACTGGAAAATGAGAAGAGATCTAAGGGAAGGGGAGAGGTTAATGAGGTGCAAAGGGCAGGGAGGTTGAGTCCAATTCTCTTGACTCAGGAAAAGTTCAATAAGGTAGGAAAATAGTTCCCTCCGTGAACTTGCAAGGGGAAACCCGGCTGAAGACGCACAAGCAGTGAGGCCTCCCCGTAGGTGGGCTGCAAAAGAGGGGTCCAGGAGCCGAGAAACCCCCAGGCTGCTGGGCAAACTGAAAGGGCAGGAGAAAGGGAAGAGAGGTGGTGGGGTGGCCCCACTAGGGCGGCTCAGGAGCCCTTGGCGCCAGACCCAAATCACTGCAGAGCTGCTGGGGTATCTGGTCACCCCTAAGTGCCCAGCCACGTTTGTGACAGGGAGAGGCACTTGGAGGAGCAGCCTGCAAGCTGCTCCTGACTTTGTAGAGAGCTAGTGAGAAGAGCGAGCAGAAATCAGACTTGTGGACTTCGCGGTGCACCTTCCCTCCTCACACTTCATCCCCCCAGCCTGGCCATCCGCCCCGGACCTCAGACGCTGTCCCAGCCAGCAAGTCGCGTTCCCTCTTGGGACAACACTCTTCCCCTCCACAGAGTGAATTTAGGCAAACGACCTTGCAGGCCGACTCAGTCCTCGTGTGCGGGGATTCTGCTCTCTGACTTTGACAGCTGTATTCAAACTGCACCTGTGTATGGCCTAACGTTCCCCCCCGCCCCTTTATGAATCCTGGGTGAAGTCGGAGGGGGACTGTCACATCTCTGTTGTAGGTGAAGCTTCCTTTGTGACCTCTGTGCATCTGAGTTCCTTGGTGACCTCAAGTTGGGTACGAGACACAGCCTGGAGATGATCTTCTTCGGTCAAGTACGAAGAATTGCTTCACTCATTAAGTCCCAGTGAAGGCTGAGAAATTGGATGGACCATCATAGAGCCTTCTGACTCCAAGAGAATTTAAACTTTCTCTTAATAGCGATTTTACTGAGCTAATATTTATACATTTAATAAAGTTTTCAACATTTTAGCTAAAATGATATTTTTCCAGTAGTCCTGCGATCAGGAAGATTTCAATTATGTTCATTAGCCGTGTCCTGCTCCATGACTGGAGCCATAATGCTAGGTGAGCTCCACTGACGGGCACAAATGTATTTGCTTAGTGTTAAAAAAAATAATAATGAGTGAGACAAAGGCAGACCTGAATAGGTTTTTTTTTTTTTTTGGGAGAGTGACATTTTTCCACTGATTTCCTGCTTTTCCATCTAGTCTGATAAAATATTCGCAAATATTTTGAATGCCTGCATTGAAAGACGGATTTAGAACATTCAGGGCTCACAATGGCCAGGTCCCAGGGTGCAGAATGGTTATGTATGGTTTCATTTTAACTCTCAACCAACCAAAACATGGGTGTTTATCTTTAAGCCTGTGGAGCAGAAGCATCTAATTGATCCCACTTGGGAGACAGACTATGAATAATGGGCCATTATATTTTGACGAGACACACAATTGCCTTGAACTTGTCAGGGTTCAGGTGTGGGGATCCAGCTACCTGGGGCAGTTGCTGGAATGTGATGGTTTGCTCGCGGCTGAGCACGCATCTGCCGGCTGCAGCCCTTGTAGGGCTCGGTTCCATTTCACAGGAATAACTCACCTATTCATGAACAATGAGGTTCAAATTGTACTTTTCCTTAACACAACATTAACTCTCAAAGAGCTGGAAATTCAGCACTCGGTTCCGTGAGCTTAGATTGCAAATCAGCCACTGAGAACATTATATGAGCAGTAATCCCATTAAATATATCATCTTGCAAATATCTAAATCCAGTTAATTAACTTGTATTGCAAAAGAGCTTGGAGATAGAGTTTTCAGAGAGCAACCATACATTTTAGGGCCCTAATTATGCTTAAAGCAAATTTCAGGCTCTACTTTTTCTACAAAATAGGTGGAAAACTGCCTTCTAAGGAAAAAATAGATTGATGGAGGGCTACACTTATGAGATTTAAACAGAAAAGATATTTAAACATCGCAAAAATTAACTGCTTTCTTACATAAACTTTTTACTTGCATTGTAGGGAGGTTTTTAATAAAAGGATTAAATAAAGTCTGCTATTTTAATTAAAATTCATAGCAATACAATGTCATCTTTACAATGGTTGTAGAAATTAACTAGCTCATGGATTTAGCTATCCTTCAGAGTTCATACTAATTTGACTTTAGCAAGATACCAAACCCATAAAATGTGTAGATTTTAAAATAATCACAGCATGGATTTAAAAATTAAAAAAATGATAATTTCTCCTAATGAAAATCCCATTACTGAGTTAGAAATAAACCACAACCATGTTTTAATATCACTTCAGTCAATAACCATCTGCAATATGTGTGTGACAATATCACTGTATGAAACAGTCATACACAAGGGTGCTTCAGAAAGTTCATGGAAAATCAGAATTAAAAGACCAATTTATTTTGATGCAAAGACATTGGGACCTTTGCATAGTTTGTTCATAATATGCATTCTTTGGGAGCTTTTTGAGAGAGAGAGAGGTTTTCCATCCACTGGTTCACTCCCCAAATGGCTGCAACGGCAGAAGATAAGTCCATCTGAAGCCAGGAGCCAGGAGCTTCTTCCAGGTCTCCCATGTGGGTGCAGGGGCCCAAGGACTTGGGTCATCTTCTGCTGCTTCCCCAGGCCACAACAGAGAGCTGGATCAGAAGTGAAGCAGCCGGGACTCGAACTGGTATCTACATGGGATGCTGGCTCTGCAGATTGCGCCTTTACCGACTATGCCACAGGGCCGGCCCCTATTCTAAATTTTCTTTTCCATGAACTTTTTGAAGTTCCTGGGTTTATACATGTATATATTTTGCATAAAAGTTGCATGAATTTGTGTCTAGCAGTACCCTCTCCTTGCACTGCACTTTCCCCATTCCACTCATCTGCAGTATTTGTCAATCAATCCACCCCACCATGCATGCTTTTCATTACATCTCATGACAAACCCACACCATGTGAGTGTGAAATTCAAGAGTGACTTATTTTGCAATCGTTTAAATTGTGGTTTCTCTAGACTATTGTTCAACACAGACATAAAAAAGAATAGCAATAAAATATGAGAATACTTTAAATATAAATAGTGCTTTTCTCCCAAATAGTTCAAATTCTTATCCTACGTGGAGATCCATTTATATGTATGAAGAATGTAAGAAATAAAATCTTTTTTAAAATGCTCAGCTCCTATTGAAGTCTGGGGCAGATAGCGTTTTGAAGAGGTGTCAACAGGATTGGATTTATTCCTGCTAAAATCCATGACCCCATTTGGGGCATCATGCTTCATTGTTAGGAAGAATAAAGTCCCGAAGATATTCAGAGATTCTTTGTAACACTATCATTCGCACTATCCAAATGTCACCGACATAAAACCACTACTCTTAGTAGGCAAATGTGTCTTACTGGGTCTTTATACAAAGATGTTCGAAGAGCTTATGGTATTCAAAGGGAAAATTTGGAAATAGAGAATTCGGTTCAGGCTTCGTCAGGTTCTCTGTCCCTGGAGTCCACAGAAGGTGAGCAGAATTTAACCTCAGAAGTAGAGAATCAGCTGGGGAGGTCTTTTATTGTGGCATCGGCAGGCATTTTTAATAGGTCAGTAATTTCAGGAAAATGTAGATCCCCCATAGGAAAGGCTTAGAGACCACAGCTTCGCCACTATTTTCTGAGTACTTGCCATATGCTTCCCAAGTGCTGTTTGGCACCATAAGCCAATCACGGCACTGCTTCCTCTGAACAGCTTCATGAGGCATTTTTTTTTTTTTTAAGATTTGATTTATTTACTTGAGAAGGAGAGTCAGAGACAGAAAGGTCTTCCATCTGCTGGTTCACTCCCCATTCGGCCGTGACAGTGGAGGTGGGCCAGACCAAAGCCAGGAGCCAGGAGCTTCTTCCAGGTCTCCCATGTGGGTGCAGGGGCTCAAGCACTTGGGCCATCTTCCACTGCTTTCCCAGGCCATAGCAGAGAGCTGGATTGGAAGTGGAGCAGCCAGGACTCGAACTGGCACCCATTTGGGATGCCAGCGCCACAGGTGGAGGCTTAGCCCACTCCACCACAGCATCAGCCTCTCTTACTACACTCCACCGAGCAGAAAACCTAGATTTATGTTATCTACTCGAAGCCAAAACCCTAGCAAGTTAAGAGGCTGGGATTCAAATTCAGGTCCATCAAATTCCAAAATCCACAGTTACAACCTCTGAGCCACACCAATCCACGAACATGGGACCCTAAAGTTTGTGGAACCCAACTTCGCTCTCATAAACTCACACTAGAGCCAGGGACACTGGAGAGCTGATGCTTGGTTGGTTAGTACCCAGTGGCGGGGTAACTTTTTTTTTTGCTTGTTTTAACATCTGTTATGTGCAACACGGGAAGCGGGGCGCAAAGCAAATTTCAAACTCTTGGGCTCCACTCGCGCACTCAGATGGAGTTGTGTCGAGGGAAAGGGTTAAGTGCTGCTCAGCCTTCCTGCCCTCACGTCTCCTGGATCATGTTGTCTGAAGGCAAGGCTCCCCGCACCACGGCAGACCCAAGCCGTATCCTAATGACAGTATAATTAGAAGTATCATTGTGGTAATGATTCTTTTCATCTGGAATACGGGCTACAGAGCAAAGGGCCCTCATTCAGCTAATTCCACCTGCCTGTCCTGCCTCTCCCGGCTTCTCCCCTTAGGTCAGCTGCGCAGGGTTAGTGCCAGGTGTTTGACAAGTCTTCAGACTTGGGGCTCATCAAACTAATTAAAGAGAAACACATCCAAATTCTAGTGAATTCTTTTACTTGAAAAAAGGCTGCCCATTCATCTGGCTTGGTGGGTCTGATTAATGAAGACGACAAAGGCGCTCTTGTTTCTGCAACCCACAACCACTTGGTTCGGGTTCAGTGGGCCCAGGGAGAGGCACCCGTGCCTTAATCTGGTCTTTCTTTCCGACTTAAAAATCCAAAGGGTAGAGAAGTTTCTGATTTTTATCAGACACGCCGAGGCAGGGGAAAAAAAAGACAAAAACCATCTTGATCCACTAACTTGACGTGGCCAGAATTTATTTGTTTAGCTTAAACACTCTTCAGAAGACTTCCATTGTTTATTTGCCACACGTGGAATAACACGAGCCTTGAGAAGAGAATTAGAATCATCAACATATTTTTAATATCCCTAAAACTGATAAACCCCAGAGAGAAGTTTGCCCCTCGGAGAAGCCTTGCAAGGCCCTGTCCCCCAGCACTGGGTCAGGGCCCTGCCTTGGCATCGCCGTCCCTCCCCGCACAGCCCCAGCCAAGGTGCACATAATGACTGTGGGAAGGGAGGGTGGAGGTTTTCATTCTTAATGAGAGATCTTTTTTCTTTTAAATCAAGAGTTTTAATTCTTATAGACAAACTGGCATCAAAAGTACATCTTGGATGGAGCTGTTTGCCGCCTTAGCGGAACGCGTCTGCATAATTAGCTAAGTGAAGCATTTGAAGACAAATTTGAGCATTTAGATTAAATTTAGATTAAAATGCATATGCTCCTGCCAGGTTAAAAATAAAATCCAACAGACAACTGTACTAATAAATTTAATATATTCAACAAAGCATGGCTATTTAAGATGTTGCTTTTAATAACGTTAACCAAATTCATCATGAGATTATGCTTTTAAAATTCATAAGCCCTAAATACTGGCTCCAAGTCTCCAAACCCTAAAATGCCAAATTATCCAATCTAATACAGACCCATTTGGTACTGAGACATTAAATGGCACTTCCGAATTACCTTTGAAATAATTATTTAGGAGTTTGAACTTCATTTTGAATTCCATCATTTATTGGGTGTTACAATTGAAGAGACATTTTCTTTCAGCAACTTTCTCTTTAAAATCGGAATTTATTTTCATGAACTTACCTGTATTGTTGATTAAAACTGTTTAATGAAAAACATCTTTTCCTTTTCCTGTACTGACTACAAATCTAGTCTTGTCAAGAGCACCTCGGCAGCTTGGACTAACAGTGACGATTATTTTGTCTGAGAAATGAATTCACACTTGGGACAGTCAATAGTTGCCAAGTTTAAGCGTCTCATATGTGATCAGCAAGCCCATATTCAGATGATTCTCTTGTTTATCTGAAAAGAAGAGAAACTCAATAGATAGTAAAATGGGGTCCCTTAGGGCACAATTTCTTACGGAGTTTTGAGAAATGGTAACTATAGAATATTATTAGGTATTGTGGGAAAAATGTAAAATCATTTTTCTTTAGCCTATTATTATAAATATTTTAAATATACAGACCAAAGAGTAAATAGTTTAAAAAAAAAACTGCAGGGGGCGGCCACCTGCAGGTAAAGCCTCTGTCTGCAGCGCCAGCATCCCATATAGGCGCCAGTGCGGTTCATGTCCCCTCTGCTCCTCTTCTGATCCAGCTCTCTGCTGTGGCCTGGGAAAGCAGTGGAAGATGGCCCAAGTCCTTGGACCCCTGCACCCGCGTGGGAGACTGGGATGAAGCTCCTGACCCCTGACTTTGGTCTGGCCCAGCCCTGACCGTTGTGGCCATTTGGGAGTAAACCAGCAGATGGAAGGTCTCTCTCTCTCTTCCCCTGCCTCTCCCTCTTTGTAACTCCACCTTTCAAATGAATAAATACATCTTAAAATAAAACAAAGCAAAACATGAAACCCTGCAGGTATGCAAACCTAAGAAGGTTCATTCATTACAGTACCGCTTCAGGGCCTTAAATATGGACAGTTTCCCAGACAACAGAAAAAGCATCACGTTCCAATTTAATTTGCAGCATCTTGCGCACCTCGTGTGCTCTGCAAGATACCTGAGAAACGCTGGCTTAAGGTAAGCTTGGAGGCAATATTATTTCCACGGAGAAGTCGACCCAAGAAAGGAGGGACCCTGATGCCAAACAAGTTTATAAGAAGAAAGATGCTTTGGAAAATCATGGTTTACAACTTGACAAACATTTGACAGGTTCACAGCGTCAAGTTTCTGAACGAGTCTGGAGGCATTTCAGTATGCTACCTTTTTTTTTTTTTTTTTTTTTTTGACAGGCAGTGTGGACAGTGAGAGAGAGAGAAAAGTCTTCCTTTTGCCGTTGGTTCACCCTCCAATGGCCTCCGCGGCCGGCACGCTGCGGCCGGCGCACCGCGCTGATCTGAAGGCAGGAGCCAGGTGCTTCTCCTGGTCTCCCATGGGGTGCAGGGCCCAAGCACTTGGGCCATCCTCCACTGCACTCCCAGGCCACAGCAGAGAGCTGGCCTGGAAGAGGGGCAACCGGGGCAGAATCCGGCACCCCGACCGGGACTAGAACCCGGTGTGCCGGCGCCGTAGGCAGAGGATTAGCTAAGTGAGCCACAGCGCCGGCCTGCTACCTTGTTCTACCCGGCAAAACTCTCCCTTCTCAAATGAGCCCACGTTCTCAAACCCAGGCAAGGATTTGAAACTGGCGAGCAAATAACCCAAACAAATAAAGTCTTGTTTCTCTTTCATCCTGCCAGTGACTTATGAAGTCCTTAACAACAACAGAGAAGGTGGAATGAAGCAGATTTTTGAATTTAATGTGAGCATTGCAGTGGAATTGCTGATGGTAAGTCAGCTAGAGGTTTTTGGCAAAAGCTGTTTTGAAATTCTCCATTAATTCTTGCTCCACAGCGCGGAACCCAGTCAGTGGAAACCATGCGTACTCCCACTTCTCAGCGTCTTTGCTAACGGTAAGAGCTGATTTTGGGGTGCATGGGTTTCCCAATTTGTGAAATTCTGTAAGACACAGTAAGGAAACCATCATCGAAACCTTTAAATAATGTTTTTATCATGATTTTGTCTCACTTCTTGTCACAATCCTAACAGGTACAAACTCAACCCCAACAAACGGCCTCTTAAAGAAATTACTAATACCTAGAAAAAAGATTAAAAAGAAGTATCTTTCACTCTCATTTGCATGCCAAACTAGTTTGTCTTTAAAATAATTTTTTTCCAGGATCTTCTTTTACCATCTAGGGAACAAAATCCCAACCATGGATTCAAAATGACAGATTTGGTGGGTTTTCCTTTTCAGAGATGATGTCATTTGTGGGGAACTGTTGGGTAAACCATACGCTCTTTTCAGAAACCTGCAATTATCTCTCTGAATAAAGAGATCAATGTCGTGTTTCTAGAAATAATGGCTAATGATACGTCTCTCGAAAGGAAGTGGCGTTATTAATTACCTCACTGTGAACACACAGTTCATAGACAGCTCAGAGGGCCACTCGCCCAATTAAGTATAATGACTGCGGCTTCGGTTAGTCCATCTGGACAGCCCCGGGGTCAGCGCGCCTGCGCCTGTGCAGGGCGGGAGGCATGCGCAGTGAGGAGGCTCGGGGGCGGACCTGGAGAGCTGACGTCACCGCTGGGCCCCCAGCTTTGCGGCGGTGTTAGCTACCTTGAGGTTCATCACCCCCTATTTCCAAGCCAGGGTGTGTGATTTATAGTCTACATGCAAATACATACTTATGCCAAGAATTAGATGTAGTATATGTTTGTATATTAAATATGTATTTAGAAGTGCATAACTGTATACAAATGTTCACGCTGTTTGCACATTTATATCTAACCATCTACGTACAACCATCTACAATCTGAACTGTGTTTATACACCTGTGAGAACTACAGAAGCATGCAGACTATACGATCATTTACATAGCATAGTCTACATTGGCATAGAAGTTATACAGGTGATTATGCAAGCGTATGTGTGTATTCTTACATACTGCAGTATATAAAATGTAAGAGAAGGGTGACCACAACAACATACCATAACCCCAGGGGACCAAGGTCAGAGCTGGAATTTACCTCGCCAAGGACAAAGCCCAGAAATTTGTAAACATTATGCTACAAAATATCCCCACAAGCATCCCTCAGTCTCCTGGGGGCTTGGGTCCAGGACCCCTGTGGATACCAACATCCAAGAACCCTCAAGTCCTTACATAAAATGGCATAGTATTTGCACAGAACCCACACACATGCTTCCTGTATACTTTAAATCATTTCTAGATTATCTACTAGCCCGGAAACAATATGAATGCTATGTGCATAGTTGTAACACTGGGTTATGAAACAGTGTGCATTTTACAGACGTAATTTTTAAAATATTTTTGATCAGCATCTAGCTGAACCTGCAGATGTAGAACCGGGGCTTATGGAGGGCCTGCTACACACACACACATGTATACACGCACATGCATGTACACACGTGCACACAGCATTATTAAATGCCCTTGTCCTTGTACGAAGGGACGCAGGCTGATGACGAGGGCCTTGCACACAAATCCATGTCTGTCATGGACGTCCTGCCTCTTCCCAGCAGTGCATCAACACCGTGCAGCCCGGTGGGCCTGGCCTGCCAGCTTCCTGCCCGTTTCCTCATTGACTTCAGAAGCGGCATGTGGAGCTCTGAAAATGACACAGGACCCCTATGGAGGGGGGGGGGTACTCAAAGGGTGGGGGCACGTGGCCCCCAGGACCTGGGCCTCATTCCCAGGCTCCCAGAGATATGATGTGAGCCCCATAGCCTGGATTTCAGGTCTCAGATCGTCCTCCGCTGCCTGGCTACTCTGTTCCCACAGTGGATCAGCCTGGCACTGGGGTCACCTCCTCCCCAGGGCTTGGGTCCGCTCCGCAGTACTTCCGTGAAGTGTCTGAAATCCTGCACCAGGAGCACCAGGGGTGTTCCCCGGGCAGGCACCAATGGGCGGGGCTGACCTCTCCCCTCCTGCCCTGCCGACTGCTGCTTCCCTCGAGGTCGTTCCAAAGGTCGGAGAACGCGCTGGCTCACTGAGGCCGGTGGCTGTGGCAGAGCTCGGGTCCTGCTGTGTGGACCAGGTACGAGGACCAGCAGGCAAGCGAGTCACAGGCAGACCCCGGAGCCTGCGGGGCTGTGTTTGCTTCTGTGGTTTGGCTTTGGTTTTAAGCAGTCTCCCACTTCCTGCCTTTCTCCTTCTTTTCATTTATTCACAGATCCTGGCAGGGCACCAACCAGGTGCCAAGCTCCGCCCACAGCATGGATCAGAAGGAATCTTGGGGCCAGCCTTGTTGCACAGCAGGTTAAGCTGCTGGCTTGAGACACTGTCATCCCATGTCAGAGCCCTGGCTCGAGTCCTGGCTACTCTGCTTCCTGTCCAGAACCCTGCTAGTGTGCCTGGGAAAGCAGAGCAAGATGGCCCAAGTACTTGGGCCCCTGCCCCGATGTGGGAGACCCAGAAGGAGCCCCGACCATCAGGCTATTTGGGGAGTGAACCAGTAGGTAGACACTCTGTGTGTGTGTGTGTGTGTGTGTGTGTGTCTGTGTCTGTGTTCTGTCACTCTGCCTTTCAAGAAACCTTGATGCAAGATTGGGGAATCACCTTCAGCACCCACTGCCAGGGACCTGGGATAAGCATCTCAATCCCTGTGAGCCCCCACTGTGGCCGCAGAATGGGGACAATGTTCTCCCTGTCCGAGGGCAGCTGTGATGAGCCCACGACACAACAAAAGACCGTATGTGAGGTGCCTGACGGTGGGCTGGGTACAGCTGGAGTCCTCAGCCTCTGTTACAACTTACAAATAACTGAAGTCCCAGGGTTGGGGGCAAGGAAACATGATGGCATGCATCCCTACATATAAATCTCAGAGAGGGGACAGTAGGTTAATCCTCCGCCTGCAGTGCCGGCATCCCATGTGGGCACTGGTTCGACTCCCAGCTGCTCCACTTCTGATCTAGCTCTCTGCTACGGCCTGGGAAAGCAGTGGAAGGTTCCAAACACACTCCTGAGCTGTGTCGGAGGTTCCCAGGTGCTTATTCATAATTGTTCTTCAATCTATTCATATGTGCTGTGTATACACACGTGTATGCTATATCTTACAGTAAACACTTTAATATTTCCCATTATATTTGATTTGTAAGAGTCAAGACTTTCCTAGGATAAATTTAAAGACATACGATCAAGGGTGCTCATTAAAGCATCATTTACAGGAGAAAAAGGAGAGAAAAGGGAAGCAGTCAGACTATTGGCATTTATGGAAGTGGTTCATCAGTTATGCTGCAGTAACTCTGTACCGAGAACGATTGGCTAAATACAAAGCTGGAAAACGAACGAGGCTCCCACCTTCATCCAGTCCACTCGGGAAAGACGAGGCTAGAAACTGGGAGGTGGGATTGCTCTTGCTGCCGGGACGGGACTATTTATCCACCAGAAATCTTCTCTTAAACTTGAATTCTGCCTCCTTCTCCAGCCACAGGAGCGCAACGGCAGGTGTCGCTAAGATCACTCTAGCGATCATGTTATTGTTGGCAGACACTTCTTACAGGCTTTCTTGGAAAAAAAGTCATACACAATCTAGAGAACCAGAGTCCCAGGCAAGAGACAGAGCCGCTGCCTGTCCCCGCAGGGTGGAGGATGCTGGGAGTGCAGGCAGCTGAGTGCAGGCAGGCACATCAGTGAAGGACAGTGGCCTGCCGCCTGCCACCTGCCACCTGCCGCCTGCCACCTGCCGCGAGAGGAGAGGCACGACTGGAGTTGGGAGACCCCGCAGCAAGCACTCTGAGACCAGCAGGTTCTGCACAGTCTGCTGCTATAACAAGACACCATGACTCGGCAGCTTATAAGCAACAGAAAAGCATTCCATCCCGTCTCAGCGACTGGAAGTGGAAGAGCGGGGCACCAGCACGTTCAGCCGTGATGAGGGCCCACTTTCTGGCTCACAGATGGGGCCCGCTCCCTGGGTCCCCACGAGGTGGAGGGGCTGAAAGAGCTCTCAGGGGCCTGGTTCCTCAGGGCTCCGCCCCCGAGACCATCACCTCGGGTTGGGATTTCAGCACAGGCTCGAGCTTAGAAAATATTTTTCCCTGGAGGTTTTTTTCTTTCGGTGGGAAGTTCTAAAGAGGGGGATGAGGAGGAAGTTGAGGGGCAAAAAGCACCACTCTCAAAAGTTTCGCCTTCGACAACTCTGGTAATATTACTTAGTGCTATTCCTGGCAGAAAGGGGAGGCAGTGACAGCTGTGGCAACTTGGTTAAATCTACAGAATGACATATCTGGGAATGGCTTTTACCAACCAGCTATCAATGGAGAATTCATGTTACTATAAAATAAAGAATGCTAAGCCATTCATTTCTTTACTGTCAGATTGAGATTTGATGGAAGAAACAAGCAGGCAATTAATTATATTTAGGAACCATGCATCTCGGCTTTGAAGTTAAACGTATTTCCCTGTGGCTTTATATTGGGAACAGCTTTTATTAAATTCAATTACTTTTCCCTCTGGCCGGCTCTATAAAGGTGCACTCGCTCACAGAATAGGATGGCCCTTAGCAGAGCTATTTCTACGGAAACGGTGGTGATGGCATGGGTTTGGTCACTACAAAGGGTTGGTTCTTTACAGGGAAAATAGCAGATGAGAAGGTAGGTGTCTGGTAGCCTTCAAGGTTCACCACTTTGGCATAAGCCAGCAAAACAAGTAACAAAATGGAAGGGACTCCTCGTTCACCACTTTGCCTCCTTCGTGCCTATGTGCCCACCTAATGCCCTTGACCTTCCCATTGTGGGCACGGGGCAGAGCCCTGCACACCTGCTCTGTGAAGCTCACTGGAATGTAAGTCAGCTCTGGCCTTGCTCTGCCTCTGGCCGTAGGAGACCTGGACATTTTTGTCCCATGAATCTCCTTCTCACCACCTGACCAGCAGGTGGGCATAACTCCACGCCTCCCTGTCCCATAGGGCTGCTCCAAGCATCAGACACAGTGGTGAGATAATAAACAAGCGGTAACTGCCAAGCCTTGATAGGATGGTTAATAATAAATTATGGACCAGCAAATTTCTGTTTTAATATCATTCAAAATAAGCTGTGGCTTTGTTTAATAATTTTCTTGCCCAAGTGTGCTGAGGTGTCTCTAAGTGGAAGGAAGGAGTGATTTTCACTCTCTCGAAGCAGCACAGGCAAAGATATTTTTAAAGTCTAATATATTATTTGGTTAGAAAGTGACTGTAAAAATTGACTGCATCATTGGCCAATCAGATGGCAGCTCCCAATGAGTGCATTTTCTAACTAAAGGATAATGTATTTCTGTCATAAAATGACCAAGTTTACAAGTCCCGAGCATTGCTTTAAAAATAGCTGTATTAGGATCAAAAGCTTTGGTGCCACCTGGGACCAATAAGTGGTCTGTTTCCTTCAGAAACTAGACCTCCTTCAGCCCTGCTCTTATAGTTCTGGCTTAGTGAAATTAAGAAGCCCCCCCAAAAAACCCAGGGCAAGCTCAAAGAGCTTGCAGAAGTATTATGTGGGTAAAACTTAATATTATGGGCAGGTAATTTTCCTCTAAGTTTGTCACAGAAAGGAGCCAAGATCTGAGTACGCCTGCTCCAGGAAGGTACTTCCAAAGCTGGATTCAAAGCCTCAGCAGCAAAATCTATAAGTTCCTCAGCCAAATGCCACTGCATTTGGTTGTCTCGGCTAAATGCCACTGCATTTGGTTGTCTCAGCTAAATGCCACTGCATTTGGTTGTCTCGGCTAAATGCCACTGATTTGGTTGTCTCGGCTAAATGCCACTACATTTGGTTGTCTCGGCTAAATGCCACTGATTTGGTTGTCTTGGCTAAGTGCCACCGCATTTGGTTGTCTCAGCTAACTGCCACTGCATTTGGTTGTCTGGGGTCTGCAAGGCTCTCTGTTTCCAGCACTGATGCTGTGGAAATGAGTTCTAAGCAGCGCCATTCCATGATGCGTGTCACTACCGTTACTTAGAGAAGACATCCCTAATGACAGAACATCATGAAGCTGCAGCGTTGGGACTTCAAGTGGGTGGGGTGTGTCTTCTGGTGCTTTCTTCAGGGGCACCGGGCTCTGCAATGCAGTCGGCTCTCAAAGAACGGAAAAACTTGGGTGTTCAGAAGTGCTGACATCATAGCACTGTGACTGATCACTGAAGAGCTCTGTACACAGGCAAACAAGGTGGTCCAAGGCAGAAAATCTGAAAGAGTTGGCAAAAATTCTTGTAATAAATAATTACAGGAATGTTGCAGGATATAAGGTTAATATAAAAAAGGCATTTGTCTTTCCATATACTGGCAAAGAACAGAACTTGAAATTAAAAAACACATTACCATTTGCATTAGTAACCAAAGAAATGAAAGTATCTTTAAGAAACAGTGGTAGAATAATTGGGCATTCACACACACACACAAAATGAATTTAGACATAGACCTCATATCTATTAGCAAAAAACCAACTCAGAATGTACCACAGAACAAACTGTAAAATGAAAAACTTGAATTCCTAGATGGTAACATAGGAGAAAATAGAGATAACTTGAGGGTAATGAATTTTTAGGTAAAATACCAAAAGTATGACCTACGAAAGAATTGTTAACAATTGTTAACATGAACTTCATTAAAGTTAAAAACTTCTGCTCTATGAAAGACACAGTCTAGGAAAAATATTTGTAAAAGACATATCTAAAAAAACACTGTTATCCAAAGTATACAATAGGTAAAAAGGACCCAATTCAAAAATAAGATATAAACAAGCTGATTAAAAATGGGCAAAAGACCTGAACAGGCCCCTCACCAAAGAAGATACAGAGGTGGTAAATAACATAGAAAAATAATTCAGCATCATATATTGTTAGAAAATTGCAAGTTAAAACAAGATACCTATTAGAGTAGCCAAAATTCAGAACTGACAGCACTAAATGCTGAAAAGAACATGAAGCAACGGGAACCCTCATCTGTTGCCGGTGGGATCCATAATGGTATAGCCACTTTGGAGTAGTTTGACAGTCTCTCATAAAACTAAACATACTCTCCCTATATGACCTAGCAATTGAGCATTTACCCACGTGAGCTGAAACCCTGGACCCAGATGTGGACAGCAGCTTTAGCCATAACTGCCCAAGTTCAGAAATAACCAAGACGTCCTTTGGTATGTGAGTGGATGAATCGACTGTGACACAACCAGACAATGGAATACTATTCGGAGCTAAAAAGAAACGAGCTATCAAGCCATGAAAAGACATGGAGGAACCTTAGAGGCAAGTTACTAAGTGAAGGAAGTCAGTTGGAAAAGGCTACACCATGGAGACAACGAAAAGATCAGTGGTCACCAGGGTTTATGGAAAGGAGGAAAATGTAGGCAAAGCACAGCGGATCCTAAGGGAAGTGAAACTATTCTGCACGGTGTTGTAATCGTGAGTGCCTATCATTGTATATACGAGGGCACTTCATAGAGTTAGTGGGAAACTAAAAGACAAGTTTATTTTGATGCAAAAAATCCTCTTGAAACCTATGCATGATTGTTTCATCTTATGCATTTTCCATGAAGACTCTTCTACACTTGTCAAAACCTTAGAATATGCAACGGCAAGAGTGAACCTCTGGATGTCGGGTGACAATGATGCATCAATGCCAGCGTATCAGTTGTAATATCCACCACCCTCTGGTGCTGCGTGTTGACAGTGAGGGAGGCAACACATGCGTGAGGATAGAGAGAGAGAAGTCTGAACCTTCCACTCCAATTTGTTGTTCACTTACACATTCTCTAAAAAATAAAGTCTATTTTTGCAGATAAATAAGTCTGACCAAGGTCTTGAAGGGGAGGCTCGCTATATATTCAAGGCCACTTTCTTCCCTGTAGCAGGACATCACCTCCTTTTAAAAATAATTTATTTTAATTTTATTTGAGTGGCAAACAGTGAAATAGAGAGACCGTCTATCTGCTGACTCACTCCCCCAATGACCACAGCTTCCAGGTCTGGGCCAGGCTGAAGCCAAGAGCTTGGAACTCAATCTGGGTCTCCCGCAGGAGTGACAGGAACCCAGGTACGTGAGCCGTCATCTTCTGCCTCCAAGAGTGAACATTAGCAGGAAGCTGTTTCAAAAGTGGAGAGGCTGGGACGTGAACTCCGATATGAGATGCAGGCATCCCAAGGCAGCTGACCCATACACGGAATGCCCGCTCTGGGATGTTGCCTCCAAAGCACCAGGAAGGTGTAGAAGATGCCATTCTGCCTTCCAGCAGCTTCCCACGCAGGACCGCGCTCAGCACACACACCATGAAAGAACTGCCGTGTGCCTGAACACCCCGTGTGCCTGCCTGGGTGATCTCTCCCCGGGAGATTCCCTTAGCCTGAGCAAAGATCAAGCCTCAGCCTATGCTCCACCTTGGAAAGAAAATGACGGAAAATAATCACTTCACTTGGAGCCATTCTCATGGGTCATCCTCTTCTTGAAGTGGTATCACTTGCCTTCTGAGTTGTTTTAACAATTCTGTTCAACTCTTTAAAATCCCTCCAGATTACATATGTCAAAAAAATCACCTAGTGCTATAACGCCAGGAACTACTTATGATCAGCCAGCTGATAATTCTATTTCACAGCGTACAATTTGTCACAACTCTTTTAGTTGGAATGTGAGCAGACGTAGTTGGAGACCACTGGTCTAACTAACATAATCACATTTCACTATTTAACAGAGAAAGGGAGGGTGGTGGCAGGAACTTGAGAGGGTGGTCCGACCCAAGCAAAGGGCTGAAGGGTCAAACCAGTAACAATTTCACCCCCCAAGGGCCTGGAGGATTATATTATAATTATAATTATATTATAATTCCTTGAGCCCCTGTGTCGCTCCCCCTCTTCATGGAGGAACGACACTAAACCCTGCCTAGGCTTCCTATCCGAGTCACGGCACCATTATGTCGCTCCCCCTCTTCGTGGAGGAACGACACAGGACTCTGCGCTGTTCTTTCGTCTGCTCGGCCCTCCCCGGGTTTGCTGCTGGTTCTTCCCGGGTTGGCTGCCGACCCTTCCACCTCCGTGGAAGGGCGGTTCCCCCTGCCACATTCCCCACTTCCGCGGGGGAGCGGCACACCGCCGGCCGGCTCTCTCGGGGGCTGCTCAGATGTTCCTCAGGTGTTCCCCCTAGATGTTCCTGGTGCATGCCGTCTCTCTCCTCCTTCATAGTCCTCCTCCGCCAATCCCAACTTGGCTGCCCACATGCCGAGTACGCTGCTCTCCTCCAATCAGGAGCAGGTCCCACAGTCTATTGGTTGAACTGGAGGTAGCTGTGTAGAAGCTGTTTTTACTCCTCTCCCAGCGCCATATTGTGGGAGAGCAGATGCATAGAATAAGTCCTAATTCCAGTAACTTAGGCTAGTCCGAGTTGCTCCCCACACCCCTGCACCTGCATGGATGACTGGGAAGAAGCTCCTGGCTCCTGGCTTAGGACCGGCGCAGCTCTGGCCATTGCGCCAACTGGGGAGTGAACCAGCAGATGGAAGACCTCTCTCTCACTCTCTCTACCTCTCCTTCTCTCTCTGTATAACTCTTTCAAATAAAATAAACAAATCTTTAAAAAAGTTTCCCAGGCAATAAAGGGACTTATTGCTTATATAAGTAAAATGTTTTACAGGTGTGTGAACTCCAGGTATGGCTTGATCCAAAGGTTCGTGACATTCTGGAAGGATCAGCTGTGCTTCTCTAAACTGTTCTCCAGTGGCGTGTGTGCAGAGTTCCTAACTGCACGGCAGTTAACATGCCATGCGGGACGCCTGCATCCCATGTTGGAATAAGCGGGTTTGAGTATGTGGCTGCTTCTAACCCCCTTTGCCTTCTAACGTGCACCCTGGGAGGCAGCCGATGATGGCTCCAGCACTTGCGTCCCTGTCACCGACATGGGAGACCCAGGTTGAGCTCCTCAAATGCCTACAACTGCCAGGACTGAACCAGGCCAAAACCAGGAGCCAGGAACTCCATCTGGGTCTCCCATGTGGGTGGCACGGACGCAGGCACTTGAACCGTCATCTGCAAGCCGAGGAGCTGGGACTAGAACCAGCAACTCCGAAATGGGATGCATGTATCCCAAGCAGCATCTTAATCTGCTGTGCCACACACCCTATAATTAGCCCCATTGTAAAGATGGGGAAACTGAGCTTCAGAGAGAATCAGGGGCTGCTCAGGGCTACACAGCCTGTCAGCATCAGAGTCAGGATTCAAATCCAGAGAGTCCACAGCCTTAACCACTGTGGCTCATCATTTTCACCCAGATTTCTTGGAAGAAAATTCAACAACATCCCTCAGCAATATACCTCGTGATGAAAGACGCCACTGACGGCCAACACAGGGTGCTTCCCGGGCAGGTGGTCTGGGCGAAGCACACGGAACACAAAGCTGTTCGTGTAACACAGCCACGCTAAGGAGGGAGGGAGGCCTAGGGATTCGGAAACTTGCTCCAGGCCACAGAACTCGTTCATAGAAGATCCTGGATTTGAACTCAGGTCTCGCCACTGATCCCAGAGTCGTGGCTCCTGGCCTGTGGGAGGGTTACGTTTTGGCCCCTCGGTTGGGCTTAGACTGAGGAGAGGACTGGAGGTTCTCTATTAGGAAATCTCGTTACGTTACCCATGACCCCAAGAGTTTGCAAGACCAGAGTAAGAGCGCTGGGCGCTTAACATTTCCCAAAACAGGCTCACCGAGCGCTGGCTGCTCCGAGGCTCACTGTGCGGATGGCACCAGCAGGCTCCGCACTGATCTCCGTCTCAGAGAGTCACGACCCGCTGGCTTCACAGAGGAAGGCGCATGTCCTCCTAACTCCTACCCAGTTGCGACAGCAGAAAGTCACACGACTCGGGGCACAAATCCGTGAGGCCCAAGCAAGAGTCCAAGCAGGGGCCTGTTAGGGTTCAGGCCGACCACTGCCAGCACAGGACGTCAGAAATGAAATAGCACGAAAGGAAGCGAGGGCCATTTCAGAACGGAGAGGGGAGGGTGAGCCATTCACGAACCACAGAGCTGCACCTGCTCCAGTGTCAGTGGGGACTGGCTGTCTCCCAGCTGCCATAACCGAAGCCCTTCCGAATCCGAACTTGACCATCTCAGCCTCCTCACTGTTCCTCCCCGGTCTCCCCCGCCTCAGGGAGGGCTCTACCGTGCTCCCACTCCCAGCCCCTACATTTTTTATTTATTTATTAAAGATTTATTTCATTTATTTGAAAGACAGAGTCACAGAGAGAGGTAGAGACAGAGAGAGAAGTCTTCCCTCTGCTGGTTGACTCCCCAGATGGCCGCAACGGCCAGAGCTGTACCGATCTGAAGTCAGGAGCCAGGAGCTTCCTCTGGGTCTCCCACACAGGTGCAGGGGCCCAAGGATTTGGGCCATCTTCTGCTGCTTTCCCAGGCCATAGCAGAGAGCTGGATCAGAAGAGGAGCAGTCGGGACTTGAATCGGCGCCCATATGGGATGCCGGCGCTTCAGGCCAGGGCTTTAACCTGCTGCACCACAGCACCGGCCTCCCAACCCCTACATTTTAAAAACAGAGGGCTGTTCCCCCTTCTCCTTCATGTGCTTTCTGCATCCGGTGATGGGCAACATCGACAAGTCTATCTGCAAAGTGCGTCTTGGCTCTGCCTGCTGCATCTCCACCCGCATCCCAACGGCTGGTGTTCCTCCTCAGATGACAGCAGTGCCCATCGCACTTTTCTCCTGGCTTCCCCTCTGCTTCCCTCCAATGTCTTTGCCAAGCTATGGCTGGAATCATAGTTTTACTATGAAAATTCCATCTATCGCCCCATTCCTAGGCTTCAAGTGCTGTAACAGTGAGACGGTCTCCCGAGTTAACCCTGGTGCAACTCAGGATTTTTTTTACTTTTGGAAGGAGCAAAAGTGAACCCATACAACCACTGTTTTTCACTTTCAGGTCAGTGTTCCATAAACTACATGGGCTAGTCAACATTTTATTTTTAAAAACCCATTATAAAATGCTTTTCTTTTATTTGACATGCAGAGTTTGACAGTGAGAGAGAGACAGAGAGAAAGGTCTTCCTTCTGTTGGTTCACCCTCCAAATGGTTGCTACGGCCGGTGCGCTGTGCTGATCCAAAGCCAGGAGCCAGGTGCTTCCTCCTGGTCTCCCATGCAGGTGCAGGCACCCAAGCACTTGGGCCATCCTCCACTGCCTTCCCGGGCCACAGCAGGGAGCTTGACTGGAAGAGGAGCAACCAGGACTAGAACCCGGCGCCCATATGGGATGCCGGCGCTGCAGGCGGAGGATTAACCAAGTGAGCCACGGCGCCGGCCCCAGTGCTTTTTCTTCTTTTAAAATACGCTTTGTGTTAGATGATTTTGGCCAACTCGCAGTTGCAGAACGTAAGCGTTCTGAATACGCGACAGGCTCTAAGCTAAGCTACGGTGAGCAGGTTCAGCCTCTGAAGTCACAGAGGTTTAACCTCTAGTCCTAAGTAATTGCATGAAGCAAGAGGACACTTAACCAAGGTGTTTAGGAGGTGGGTCTAGTGGGACGTCCTTAGGTCACTGGTGGTGTGTCCTCGGAGGGTCACTCTCACAAGCGGGTTGTTATAAACGCCTGACTTGGGCCCAGCCTCTCCCTCTGCTTTCTGGCTTACCACATGAGCTTCCCTGGGTCATTGCCACCTGCAGCCCTCAACAGAGGTCACACCAATGGGGCTGCCAGTCTTGGAACAGAACTTCCAAAAATAATGTTAACTGCCTTGGGTACTGCACGGTGGTCATGAAGATCTAACAGCATACGGGTGGGCTGATATGGACAGCACCACTGTAAGTTACAGGGAATCTGCATTTCAAACAAAGCTCATCCCCTTGGCCGTGACCTAGCAGCCCTGCACGGTCTGGCCACAGCCCGCACCCCCACTGCTGTCTGGGTCCAGTCCCCCAGCCCCTTCCTCTGAGAGGCCCCGTTCTCAGTCCTGAGCTTTCAACTCAGGGCCCCCTTCCTGGCCCTCCCCTCACCCTTCAGGCCTCAGTTCCAATATGGCCTCTTCCGAGGGGCCTCTGGCCATCCCGGTTACCAGATAAAACACGGGACAACCAGTCCGATTTGAATTTCAGATAAACATGTATTTTTTTTTAAAGATTGTATCTGTGTATTTGAGAGGCAGAGTTACAGACAGAGGAAGAGACGAGAGAAAGGTCTTCTGTCTGCTGGTTCACTCCTCAGATGCCTGCAATAGCCAGAGCTGGGCCAATCTGAAGCCAGGAGCCAGGTCCTTCATCTGGGTCTCCCATGTGGCTGCAGGGGTCCAAGCATTTGGACCATTTTCCACTGCTTTCCCAGGCCATGGAAGAGAGCTGGATCAGAAGAGGAGCAGCCAGGACAGGAACCAGCGCCCATACGGGATGCCGGCACCACAGGTGGAGGCTCAACCTTCTAGGCCACAACACCCGCCCCAAGCATGTATTTTTAGGATATCCAAGTCCCAAATATTTCATAGTGCACACTTACTCCCAAAATGTATTCATCGTTTACCTGAAACTCAAATGTAACTGGGTATCTTGCATTTTTACTTGCTAAGCACCCAAGGGGTTCCCCAAATGATTGCAGCCACATCGCTGTTTCCTTCATTCATCTGCCACGATGCAAAAGCATATGAGGAGTCTTCAAAAAGTTCACGGAAAACACACATTATGAAAAACCTACACGGATCCCAAACTGCTGTTGCACCAAAATGAACTTATCTTTTTAAAAATATTTATTTTATATAATTATTTGAAAAGCAGAGTGTCAAAGAGGGAGGGAGCGAGACAGGGAGAGGGAGAGAGAATCTTCCATTTCCTGGTTTACTCCCCAAATGCTTGCAACACCCCAGGCTGGGTCAGACCAGGAGCCAGGAATTCCATCACATCTCCCACATGTGTGGCAGGTGCCCAAGTACTTGGGTCATCTTCTGCTGTCTTGCCAGGTGCATTAGCAGGACTCTAGGTCAGAAGCAGAGCAGCCAGGACTCACACCAGCGCTCCTATGGGGTGCCAGCATCACAGGTGGCAGCTTAACCCACCGCAGAACAATGCCAGCGCCATCAATGTAGCTTTTAATTCTATCTGTTCACAACCTTTTTACAGTCCACTCACTTATGATTGCATTTGCTATTTTATTCTGCATCCCCACCTAGACTCTAAGCTCCTTAATGGGCAGCACCTAGGTTTATTTTACTGATTAGTCTAAACTCAGTATTTATCATAAGACTCAATAAGTGCCTAGCACATAATGAGCGTTCAATAAACGAACACATTTTATTGTAGCTAAAGAGCTAGCCTCCTTGTCACTTTCAACTTCTTCCCAGGTGATGTGGCAAGTTTTCACCTCACTGAAAACACACTTCACGGACCAAAGCAGTAGAGTGTGCAATCATAATCCATTTAGCTTACCAATTGCACGTTAATGTGAGTACGCTCAGCAGATGGTGCGCTGAAGAGACCAGGTGTGAGTCATGTTAATGCTACCCTTGACATCTTTCCGAATGAGAAAACCACTGGAAGGAAAATCAAAGAGGAGGACAGCGAGGGTGGAGAGATGCGTGCAGAGATAGCGCGGGACAGGAAAGTTCAGGTCAGCGGTTCAACACGAGAGAGAAGTAAACAGAAGTAAACACTGCCGCCAGCCGAACAGAAACACAGAGAACTTCAGGGCCAACGAAGATCAAGAGAGCAGCGTACAACGCCCAGCCAAAGCCAAGATCACAGAGAGGCTGGGGGAGCCAAGGTTGATAAGAAAAGCCAAAGCCCAAGCAGGAACCCAACCCGGTAAGTGGCGGATTTTCCCAGGCGAAGGGGAGGGAGCAGAGGAGGACGCCAAGAGAGGCGATGACTGGAGGCGAGAGCTGTGCTGGCAGCATCCGATGAGCTTGCTGGGTTATCACGGGGAGGTGAGCACAGGTGTTCAGGTGTTCAACGCATCAATTTTCCAGGAGTGGCTGTCACCCCAATAACAAAGAACTTGCTAAATTCCTGGCCTCTTTCACTCCGGCTTTCAAGACAGCGCCAAAACTGTCTCTCATCGAGACAGTGACAGCACGGAATTTACGCACCAGGGACCTAGAGGTTTGTGCTTGAAATGTTATTATTATTCTCTGATGGATGTGGGGTTGTTTCTGTGGTCGAGAGACGGATTTGCTGTAACCCAGGCAGGGTGTAGCTAATGCGCGTTTATAACCACCTGTCTCCAGGAAAGAATTTGCCGGAAATCCCCTGGAAAGGAAAAAAGGTTCCCTGCAAAACGTGGAACAACCTTGCCGGCCTCGCCCCCCATCCCTCCCAGCAAAATGTGGAACAACCCTGCCGCCCCTCCCCCGCCCGGCGGCTCAGCACAATCCAACCTCCTGAGGTCCCTGCCTTTGACGAGGCTTCTAGGGTTACTTGATTTCACTGAGCAGTGACCAACAAAAATGTGGGGGCACCCAGAAAAGATTCGCTCACTTTAAGAGTGATTTTTCGGGGCCGGCGCTGTGGCGCAGGGGGTTAATGCCCTGGCCTGAAGCACCAGCATCCCATATGGGTGCCGGTTCAAGTCCCGGCTGCTCCTCTTCCGATCCAGTCTCTGTTGTGGCCTGGGAAAGCAGTAGAAGATGGCCCAAGTCCTTGGGCCCCTGCACCCACATGGGAGACCTGGAGGAGGCTCCTGGCTCCTGATCGGCACAGCTCTGGCCATTACGGCCATCTGGGGGAGTGAACCATCGGATGGAAGACCTCTCTCTCTCTCTCTCTCTCTGCCTCTCCTCTCTCTGTGTGGCTCTAACTTTCAAATAAATAATTTTTTTTAAAAAAAGTGATTTTTCAAAGGAGGGCACTTCCTTGGAAGGCAGGGACACGGGGATTACCCCAGGACACCCACCTAAAACCCCAAGATGAAGCCAAGAACGACTCTGAGTAATACGTGCAAATACCAGGGGCAGCCCACGGGAGGACGGTGGGGCTGTGGAATGGGAGGAGAGCACCCACGCCCTCCTTGTAGCAGGCACACCGGGAGCATCCACCTCACCTGGAACAGCGACCGTGGGCTGGGCTCTCCTCCTCTCCTAAAGCTGCCCTCCTGAGTTCGCTCCAGACGTTTTTAATCTCTCTCCACCCCACCGGAAGCACTGGGGGAAGATTCGTGGGGCTCTTTTGGCCCCAGAGGCTTTGCATGTGCTTGTCCATCTCCTTTTTTGTTTTTTTGTTTGTTTGTTTGTTTGTTTGTTTTTTGTTTTTTTGCCTTAGAGCAATTTTGGACAATTCAAATTATATACATGAGTGAAAATGCATTTGAGAAAAAGGAACTCTTACATTAATGATAAAAAGCGTCTTGAGTGACCCAATGCAGTTTGCTGAGACCCAAAGGTGCTAACTTTGTTACTACAGGCTGGATGGGTCAGGGTTCTCCAAGGACACAGAACCAACGAGAGGGCTTCAAACAGTTCTCGGAAAATGGAATTAAAAGATAAGCTCATTTTGGTGCAAAAAACCCACAACCCATGCATAGACTTTTCATGATGTGCATTTCCACGAACTTTATGAAGAGTCCTTCATATATATATATATAGAGAGAGAGAGAGAGAGAACGAGAGAGAGAGAGAGAGAGAAAGGGGTTTATTATAAGGGAGTGGTTTCCCTGATCATGGAGGCTGAGGACCAGAGTCTGCAAGCTGGGGCCCAGGAGATCCCATGGCGTGGTTCCAGGCCGAGCGTGAAGGCTGCAGAACCAGGAGGGCGGAGGGGGCGGCGCAGGTGGGCAGGCAGGTGGAGTGCCCTCCTGCTGGGCCGTTTGGGTTGAGGGTTGAGTGAGGCCCGCCCAGGCGATGGAGGGTGATCTGCTCTTCTCCGTCTGCTGATTCAAATGGACTTCCAGGTCCACCTGGAGTAACATCTACTCAAGATGCGGACACGCAGAGAGCCGGGCAAGTTCTCACTAACGCGGCCACCATCAGCAGCAGGGAGAGGTCACGTGTTCTTCAGCCACTGCTGCATAGATTTCCCATATCTCCAGTTTCACCTGAATTTTCACTAAAATTGCTCATTTATTAAAGTTATTAAAAAACTTTGTTTAAGGCTGGCACCGAGGCTCACTTGGCTAATCCTCCGCCTGCGGCGCCAGCACACCGGGTTCTAGTCCCTTTCTGGGTGCTGGATTCTGTCCCCCTTCCAGGCCAGCTCTCTGCTGTGGTCCGGGAGTGCAGTGGAGGATGGCCCAAGTGCTTGGGCCCTGCACCCCATGGGAGACCAGGAGAAGCACCTGGCTCCTGGCTTCGGATCAGCGCGGTGCACCCGCCACGGCGGCCACTGAGGGGTGAACCAACGGTAAAGGAAGACCTTTCTCTCTCTCTCTCTCTCTCACTGTCCACTCTGCCTGTCAAAAACAAACAAACAAACAAAAAACCCTTCGTTTAAAATAATAAAGAGAAGGCTGTTGACGGCTGCAGCCCCGCTGTCTCCCCAGCTCAGCGGCCGGTGCCACCCTCAAGGGGCTACACCGCCACGTGAGACCGGATACACCTGTCCTGTTTTGCACGTTCTCTTCAACAGTTGTAACCCCTCCCCACCCCACCTGCTGACTGCAGCATGCCCCCGCACCCCACGCTGTTTGGGGGTCTCTGCAGCTGACGATCGCTCTAGAGCGCACGCACCAGCTGCCTTGCTCACCTCCCGCTCAGACAGACGGCCCCGCCTCCTTTCCTCCCACACTTGCCTCAGAGTTTCTTCCGCAGACACACAGCTTCAGCATCGAGTTCCCGATCGCCACTCTCACCCCACCTCTGGGGTCCCATCTTCACCACTAGCTGGCCAACGCACATCTGAGACGATTCGTGGTGGAAATGGGGCTCTGAACTTCTCCCCCATCTTGCTCCCGGCCTGGACTCCCCCTACCTAGCAGAAGTCCAACTCTACGTGGTTGCTTTCATGAAAATGAGGTGAGATGGTCCTGCGCCCCGCTCCTTTCGGTCTGTTGGAACCAGATTTCTGAGAGAGTGAGAGGTGTGGAGGGGGACAGCAGATGAGGACACAGAGCAGGAGAACTGGTCTACCTTCCGAATAAGTGGGAGCTGGCCCTCCTGTCACATACAGACACAAAACAACAGGCTTCCTCTCAGATGGGGCGAGTTGCCAAGCCAGCCGAGGCTTGATGCTTCAGCCCGAGCTTGCTCCATCTTCTACGGGTACTGAAGACCTGGATTTTAAATGTTGGTGATGGCCTCAAAGCACTTTCGTGTTCTGCATGGGCCAAATACCACCTCTGTGAGGGCCTGATGTGGCCCACGTGCTGCTACCTTGCAACCCCTTGTGGGTGTTGTGTGTGTTTGGGGCACTTGGTTGGCACTTGCGACACAGACTTGGATTCCTCCTTCTCAGTTTCCAGGGCACTGCTGTCCCTGTGCCCGGCCCCCGTTTTGGTATTCCTTAATTACATGAGTGACTCCCTTCTAGCCTCGTTCCCCACTCCCGCTGCCCCTCCAGTGCACTGGGCCCTTCTCTTTAGGAGCAGTCCTGTAAGGTGCAGGCTGCTGTTTTGCATACAAATGGTGCTAATTTACATGCATGGTGTGGCTCCCTAGATGTTGGTCTGTTTCTTTCTTGGGGGGTGGGGGCACAGGGCTATACATTTTCAAGTCCTTCTTGCTGTGCCTTGGCCTAGCCTGTGACTACCCCTGCTGCAAAGCACTCACGGTCCGCCCAGGCCAGGCGTGGCCTGCCCACTCGCTCCAGTTCTTTCCAGGTCCACGATGAACAAACAGTGCAGCGAGGAACACGAGACCACGAGAGGCAGGACTGCCGGGCCCTGCGGTACACGCAGCCTGCCGCCCGGCCTGCACAGCAGCAGGGTCAGAAGGTGCCTATTTCTACAACCCCGCAACACGAGGCATTGCCCAGCTGCCGCGTCCTCACAGCCTGCTGCAAAGTGTGATTTCATTGCTTTATGGACCCAATGATACTTCCAAGATTGACACAAGGAACTCACGAAAGACAAAACCTCATTGTGTCCACGCTCAGAGCCGAAAGTAGGCAATTCTCCCCGCCTACTACACACAAGAGGCAGGTGCAGAACCTCTCTGGTTGAAAACGAGAGCTTAGAGACCTACCCCTGCAGCAGGGAGGGAAGAGGACGGCGGCTTCTTCTCCGGGTATGACCCGTTCACCCTAGTATCCTCATCTCCGTCCGGAATACGCTTCTGGACTGGGAACCAGAAGACACACCAGTGGGGGCTTTGTCAGCATCACTGGCGCCCCATAACAATAGCCATAGGCTGTAGGGTCAACCGTTCCAGCCGCCTTTTTATGAAGGAAAAAGTCACCATCCCAGTTCGAGATGACACAGAGAATGAGTGACCAGGACGCCCGGCTGGGTCGGAACCTGATGGCTGTCGCCTGTCACCGTGGGTGCTCCCGGCAGATGCAATCCTCCAGCACTTAGGTACTTAAAAAATGTCCCCCCTAGAGCGGCAGGGAGCGATTATCACGAATGATAAGTGAATTTGTCGGCATTAGCACAGCACAGGCACTCCCCCTCATCTGCACGGAGACGGAGACGCGCCTGCAGCACCGGCTGCCCGCGCCCAGGACGGCTGCTGGCTGGGTGCTGGCTTGTGCTTTCCCTTTGGACATCGCAACAATATTATGTGTAATTTAATATTTACTAAAATGTTGAAAATCCCTTTAATGGAATACATTCGCTGAAGAACGTCATAGGTTTAAGTAGCCTTCCGAGTCACTGATTTCTTTAAGAGGATCCAGCTGTAACTTGCCTTGAGCGTTGCAGGCATTCTTTAGGGGAGCTGATGGCTTTTTTGGTTTTGTTTTTTGTCAGTCTAGTTGAAAATGATCCTCAACCGTTCTATTTATCAGCGGGGAGAACTTGTTTAAACACATTCACAGTGCTGCTCCTGTTTTTATTGAATCTAACTAATCCTTCGATGTCCCTCGTTAAGATGGTTTAAATATAAACACAATCAAATTTGTTCTATGTGAGCTGATAAAGCCCTACAGTAATACAAAGTGGACCAAAATAGCACTCCCAGAATGCATTAGAAATGCAGTGCTATTTATGGTTAAGGCAGGATGATAACACCTGAGATCAAAAGAAGAGTGAGGCAGGACCCTGTTCACCATCAGAACTAATTAAATTCACTCAGAATCCTCGGCTGCGCGTTCCTCTGGACAGGGGACCCCCCCCCCCCCACACACACTTCACAGGCCCGGGGCTCGGGAACAAGCCGGGCTCTCTGTTGGGCAAATGTCCGTCGGCTGACTGTGCCACTGCAGGGGCCACAACAAACAACACCTCTTTCTTTCCAACCTGAGAGACACAGGACTGGCCGACCATGGACAGAAAGTCCTGGCCTTCTGCAAGATGACACTAAGCCAGGAGACAGGACCGCACGCTGCTGCCTGCACTGTACACCAGGTGGAACCGGCTCTCTCCAGTAGGGGCCGCTGGGGCCAACTCAACATCCCCTAGCCATGCCGGGCCTGCCCCGGAGCCCACTGAGTGACGGAGACTTCCAGAAGCCAGGCATCCTGAGGACGGCTGGCTGCCTCCACGCCATGGACGCTCAGATCCCCGTCCCAAACCAGCCAGGCAGCAGGGAGACACCAAGTGTACCCACGCTTTTCCTTGTTGGAGCTGAAAGGAAACCGATGGCTCTTTGCGGAAACAGAAAGCCATGAAAACCCAGGTTTAGTAACGTGGGGGGAGCGTGCATTCAGACGTACGTGTTGCACTATTCTACGTGGGCTTCTCTGGGGCGACATTCTTGCGACAACCAGAGTAAGGCGAGAGGCAAGTCTCTCTCCAAGTAACGTGAACGTTCATTCTATGGCTTAGACCCATGTTTGCAATCTGCCTTAGATGCACATTAAGCCATGTTGTTGTCAAAGCAGTCACTTGATCATACTTTTACTCTCACGATGGCATTTCCCTTCTGTTCGCCACCATGACTTGGTGTCCCCTTTCTGGGACCTGTTGCTGTGGAGACAGCGATCCCACCCTTGGGCAACTATTTAACTCAGAAAACTGTTCGTTAATGACCTTAATTGGCTGGAAAGAGAAATCCTTGTTAGTGTGTGCCTCCTATTCTGTTTTGGGTTTCAGAATTTCCGGATGTGTGACAAATATTAAACAAACGATCACTTTGATTCGGGGATTCAGGCTCAGATCAAAGGTACCATCATCAAACACTTAGCAAGAGGTGATGAAACCAGGCCCGGCTCTGTAGCGCAGAATGCAGACACACAGGCACGGGCGTCCAGGCGCGTTCGCGGAGGGGCTCGGCTGAGATTTAGATCAATGGGGAAGACACCTCGGTGCTGATGCACTGCAGGTGTCCCCCCACGCGCCAGGCTTTGATTTCCACACAGTTCTTTGATATTATCCTAGCCTTGGGTTCAGATCCAGTTAGATTGCTCAAAATGAAAACTACGAGAATTCTGAAAAACACACAAACCTCCTCTCAATGTTTAAAAGGCATTTTCTAAAAAATACTGAGACAGAATGCAAAACCCCGGGCCCCCATATTTTATAATTAGGGAGGCTCTGGAGATCACCAAACCTACCAGCTCCCCACCCTACTCCCTGATATTACACCAGAAAGACACAGAAGCAAGCGAATTAATAACCTGATCAAATTATAAAGCTCATCGGTGAATCGGGGCTGTAACTCTTTCTGGCCCTGATCTCTCTCTAGTAATCTCTGCTTTTCAGACATTGGAAATTTGGGGGAAAATAACCAGGGGTCCAGAGAAGACGATAGTGTGAATGCTACCTGGTTATCAGCATGTGTGTCTCATACCAACTGGTGGAAGTACCGACTACAGCCTGCCGTCCGTTGCAGACCCGTTCCAGCCCAGAGCGTGGCTGCCCCTTGGTTCACACAAAGTCCCAGTGTTTGGCAGCTTTCATTCTTCTCGGTGTTTTTTTTTAAGCTGTAGTCGCCAGAAGATTCCAATTTCAATGGACGGACCACAGGTCCAGGCTGGGACATCCAGGTAGGAGTCGATTTCTGAATTTATACTTCCTTGCTTGAGTGGACCCAGAACCTAAACCATTCCACTGGCTTCAACAGTTGAGGGTTTGTTTGGGGAGCTGATGGAGGGTGCTGGGGTTCAGTGGAGTGACGGGGAAGGTTTGGTATCAACTTTCGGAGTGAAAATGAACGAGTGAAAGCAAGGGTGAGGAGGGCCCCCGAGGAACAGGGCAACAGCACCGCTCCCTGGCCTGAGATGAAGTCAGACTCCGGGGAGGCAGAGAGAGGATCCCACCACAGCCGCCGTGGCACCCGGATTGGAATCTTTGTCTGGAAAGGTAGCGGCAGTCTCAGCCAGGCCCTGTGAAAAGGCCATCAGCAATCCCTTGTCAGCTCACACTGGACACCTGGGCACGCACAGGCCCCGTCCTGGGGGAAGGAGGGCAGGAAAGGCCAAGGACGCGACAAGACACTCCTGACAGCCCCAGAGGGGGAAAAGGCACAGACCTGCCTCAAGAGGCCCAGGAAGCCTCTGCCAGGTGGCACCACCTCGGCTTAATGAGACAAAGGCTGGGGGGCGGGCAGAGACACCTGGGGAGCCAAGGCGGGGAGGGCTGGGGGCAAAGGTTGAGAAAAACAAGCCGCCGGGACCAGTGAGGGAGCACGCCCCCGGGGACACAACACGGTGCAAAGAGGCAGGTCAGCAGGCTCCCAGGAAGCGGATCTGGGGAGGCTGGGGGGGGGGACCTCACCTGGCTAAGGAGGGACACAGCCACAGCAGGAGGGTGGCGGGGGCACATGGGCTTTCCCTGGAAAGTCGTTTTCCTCTTTTTCAAACAATTTGGCTATAAAGCATGTTTCCTGGCAAATGATTTTGTGAAAGCCAAACCAGGTTTTTCCCCTCTCCATGCCTTCACTTTTAAAATATCAAACACACAGAAGAGCCAAAAATACACCCCAGACCCGTATACCCTTCACCTAGACTCACAAATTACCACTTTGCTCGGCTCCTCTTCGCTTTGTACCTTTTTCCTGATTATTTGAATATAAATTGTAAACATCAAAACACTTCACTGTGAAACATTTTAACATGCCATTCCCAAGAATAAGGCTATTCTATTCCATAACCATCAAGGTACCTAGGAAAATTAGCATCAATTCCATCATTCATATTCAGTTTTCTCAATTGCTCCCCAAATGTTCCTTTCTAATCCAGAGTCTAACAATATTGTATAATGCGTTAATCCCTGTAGTCTGTTTTAATTTGAAACAATGCCTTGTGTACTGTTTGTTTTCCAGCACATTGATGTTTGTGAAGACAACTGGCTGGAATGTACCATTTCCTTGTGATTAAATACGGTCTCTGGCAAGAATGCTCACCTACCTACCAGAAAAGTCCTCATGAGAGTGGAATTAAGTCTGTTTCTTTACAATTCACAGGTGGACGCCATGGTCCTGCCCCACCCCACTCCCCAAGATTGACAAGGCACTGTGGTCACAACCAGATCATTAAAAGTTATTATGGACTGAACCCTGAGTTTGATGCTAAGTAAAATTGCAGGCAAAGAAAACAACCTGCTAAGGAAACCGAATTCTAGATCATAGCTAGAATCGGTACAGGACATTTAAAATTGCTGGGCTGGATTCTCCGGGGCATCAGGAGAAACCCTGGCACTCACGACAGGCACTGCCTACCAGGGGAGGGGCCTCGGTTTTCACGCAGAGCCTGGCTCCGGTGGGCCGGGCCCCACGGGTTCTGGATGCCAGATGTGCGCGTGGGAAGACCGACAGTCGTGAAAGCAGAGAAGCTGCCTCCCCGTCCTGACCAGATGGTGAACCACCCACCCCTGCAGGGCAGCGGCTCACTGCAGGCTACATACATATTATTTTCCAAATACAGACCCAAAATTATATACAGAGAGAGCTGTAAAGTCTAAAGCCAGTTACCAATTAATCAAGCAGTCCCGAAGCTGACCGAAAGATGTCTCTTACCGATCCTCAACATGGCGCGTGCATCGGATGGAAAATTAAACCAGATCTAAGGAGTCTGTGACAACATCGTCTCTCTCCTGCGCGAATCCCTAATCATTTTCTTCAGCAATCAGCCTCACCTGGTCTGCCAGGAATGTTCCAGAAAATACACGCACTCAGGTTCATAGTTTACTATACAAATGACTAGAGCACTCACCATAGACTCCTGTTGCCTTTCCCTCCCGCTATACGAATGTACCGGGTATCTGGACACAGGTCATGATGTTTACCAAGAATTATTGACTAGTTGCTTGTTTTCCTGTTTTTTGTTGTTGCTGTTACCAACGATACAGCAAATATGAGTCTGTGTTCACGTTCCAGGACCTTGGTAAGACAAACCTCTGGAGTAAACCTGCTGGAGCGCACGGGGTGTGCACGTAAGGTATTAACAGACACCCTGTTAGCAAAATGGCACTCTGAAGAGCGGGTCTCCCTGTGCACTGCAAATGATGCTCTGAGACCGCCCACGTCTCTTCCTTCTGGCAGGGCTGTGTGTGAACACAGCCGAGCGGGAACGGCAGCATCTCCTTTGCTGTTTTCTGATTTGCAAATGTTGATGAGGCTCCTTGGGTTTCCCCTGTCTTTTGGTCTGTGTTTGCCGAATGCTGTGTCTCTTACGGCTCTACGAGCTCTGCTGAACACTCTTCCCTGCGTTGCCATCTGCCTTTGACTTTTTGTATTTTTTTTTTAAACTGTTGTGTTGTTAAATACGTTTTTTTTATCCTGTATAGAAGTGGGGTTTTGTGGCCGGTGCCGTGGCTCACTAGGCTAATCCTCCACCTGCGGCGCCAGCACCCCGGATTCTAGTCCCAGTTGGGGTGCCGGATTCTGTCCTGGTTGCTCCTCTTCCAGTCCAGCTCTCTGCTGTGGCCAGGGAGTGCAGTGGAGGATGGCCCAAGTGCTTGGGCCCTGCACCCCATGGGAGACCAGGAGAAGCACCTGGCTCCTGGCTTTGGATCGGCACAGTGCGCCGGCCATGGCGGCCATTTGTGGGGTGAACCAACAGAAGGAAGACCTTCTCTCTGTCTCTCTCTCTCTCACTGTCTAACTCTGCCTGTCAGAAAAAGAAAGAAAAGAAGTGGGGTTTTGTGACTTCTCTGTCCTGAGACTGTTAGGCAACAAAACTGGACAAGAACTCCAGGTTTTATCTGCCACTCAGCATATTCTAAAATGTGATCCCTCTAGAATCTCCTTTGGGGTCAGGGCAGAGGGAGGGATCTGAGTTTACAGACGGCATTCAGCTGTCGTGAGCCGTCTTTTCTCACTGATCTCCTGTTTTTCAGGTTTTCAATATAACTGTTTCATGTGGCAAAGGTAGTTATTCCCAAGGAAAAGACTACGTGAGGCATCGTTAGCTCTGTGTATGGAAGAGTCAGTTAGTGTTGTTCAACTCAGAGACACCAGAAAATACCCATCTCATATACAGCTCTAATCCATTCAGCTACCCCGTTTTTTTTTTTTTTTCCCAAACCAAAGATCCTGTGTATATGTTGATGAAAATTTCTTAAATTTACTTTCATTTCTAAATGATGTGGTTGTGATTCCGAGTAGAGAATGATATTGCGTTCTCTGCATTGTGAAAAAGAATCACTATAGTCAATTTACATTACTTAAATTATTCAAGAAGTGCCTCTGTAGTGAAGGTAGTTCACTGTTCTATCAATCTTGCTTAGAAATATATCCCAGGTTTCAACAACATTTTTTTGTGAACTCTGCTCAGGGGTTACCTGGGAGAGTCAGGGACAGACTGCATGTAAGTTCTCTGTTAGGTTTCTGGGCCATCATGGCTAACTCGTTGTCCAGGATCATCACTGGGGAGGCGACCTGTGGATCCCTCCCCACAAGGTCAGCCTCAAGTTTCATCCGCCTTTGCTGATATTATTAAACCAAGAGTACTTAGCTGGTCTGAGTGCATCTTAGAAGATTCAAAAGCAAGGACTTCACCGACCCTGGGCAGGCATCACTAATTGATCACGGCGCCACTTCTTTGTCCATCTTGTTTAACTCTGAATCACTAGTGTTGAGAGCAGTGCTTTGCACAGAGCAGGTTTCCATATGTGCTTGCTGAGTGGAAGGACGGAAGGATACATGCTGGATTGACGGAGGCTGGGTGGGGGGCCCGAATGAAGCCACACCCACTTCCACAGGCAGCAACTGCTGACTGAGTCACTAAGACCCGATGAAGTCTACATACTACTACTACGCCACTGCACTCAGGTCTTACCCTAGATTCATTCTTCCTGACTTCTCAGTGGAAAACACATACATTAAATAAAGCAGAAAAGTCAGGAAAGTCTGTCTTGCTTTAGGTTCTCATCAAAACCATATATAAATATGTACGCTGAGAGGGAGAGAAAAAGAGAACAGGCTCTCATCCACTGGTTCACTCCCCACAGATCCACAGCAGCCATGGGCCAAAGCTGGAGACAGGAACACAAACCAGGGCTCCCATACGGGATTCAACTCCTTGAGCCACCACCACTGCCTCCCAGGGTCTGCGTGAGCAGGAAGCTGGGGTCAGAGTCAGAGCCAAATACTGAACCCAGGGACTCTGATAAGGGACGGGGGCATCGTAACAGGCATTCGTAACCGCTAAGCCAAAGCCCCACTCCCTGCCCCCGATATATACATTTTTGCATCATGATAGAATTAATAGAACGCTTGATGTGTAGGTTCTCTACTACTCCTGAACACAAGTGGGCCAACACACTCCCTCTTTCAATTAGGGACCCCTCAAGGCTTCCTTCTTATTAATCACAAATATGAGTCAAATTACAAGGGGAACCCCTCCCTTCATCAAGGACAATGGAAACATGTTTCACAGTAACTGTGGCTGCGATATTTTATAGTGCAGGTAATTAAAATCTCAGCACGCTGCCATCCAAATCACATACAACCAAAGGGCAGAACCTCCTTTCGCAGTGTCACAGACCCAGCCCTTTTGCTAGCGTGCATCTGCGGGGGCCTCCACGTGGCGTGTGACCCAAAGCAGGAAGCAGGCAAAGGTAAGCAGAGGATCCCTTCCGGCCAGGGCACAGACGAGCACACAAGTAGCTCCTGGAGGTCAGGACGAGCCCTCGCTCCGAACAGGAGTGGAGGCGCTGACGAAGCCTGCTTATCGAACTGTGGCAGACCACCTGTGGATGGAAAAGAGTATTCCTTCCCGCTGGATCCCAGCTCACTTTGGCAAGGTTTCCGCAGCGTTCATTTGTCCCCTAGACTCAGCTCCCACCGCCTGCTCAAATCCCTGGTTTTATTCATTGAAGAGGAGGGTCCCTCTTACGATGACATCGGTGTTTTAACGGATTTCCGGAACAATTCCATGGATTGTAAGACAACTCGACAGATACTGAGTGCCAACAATTTAGCAGGCACTACCTTAGCCGTCTGTGCTGGGCCTACAATGACCACAGGCTTAAAACTCTTCTCTAAGAACTCTGGGTATGTTTATAAAATAACTATTAGACCCAGAAATGGGAACAAACCAAGGCACAAGGAGAGTCTGCAGAGATTAGACAGGCACTCTGTGTACAGTGGGAAAAGCAGGACTGGCAGCAAAAGCCAGACCAAAACGACGTGCTCAGAGGGTACCCCGTCCCACGACCAACTGGAGGTGATGGACAAACACAGGCGGAACTAAACATGATTATATAAATGAGTCAGGACACGGGGAAGTGCGGACATGAGCCTACTAAAGGCAGGAGCAGACGGCGTCATTTAGTCACTCTGGAAAGCCAATGCAAACTCAAAGGCAACTCAGCCCGTTCAGGGCTCCACTTGCTCAGCAAACAGAAAGAGCGAGGCACACGGACAACTGAAGGGCATTTACAAACCCACCGGCCCTCGGTGGGGGTCAGGAGAACGGACAGTCTGCAGACAGTTTAGGTGCATAAGAATAAACAGTGGCAGAGCCTGTAATAAGGCTGGAAGAGTGAGGATCAGACAACAGGTTGAGATAATACACTACTCTCTTAACGTAATACGCATCTGGGACAGCCAAGCAGACACTGCAATATGGGTGGAACACTGCTGTCGTTTTTGGACGGGTTTGCACAAGGAGATGTGCTTTGAGGGATGCCCGTGGGGTGGGGTCACTCTGCTATTATTGTGAGAGCATAAGTAGCAGGCACTAAAGAATTTTAATGGGATTTTAATTCCAAGGGGGTCTGCTGTGGAAGCTCCCGGCGAAGGAGTGAGTACTACAAGTGGCAGACACCGCCTGGGTGCGCGGGAAGCAATGCTGTGCCATGCAAACACCATTCTGGCACATTCTTCCAGGAGGCATCATTACAAGCCACAGCTCATCCAATGGGGTAACCTCAAAGTAACCAGCCTACCAGGTGTAGGGCAGGGCTCCCCAGAACCACTCACAGCTGGAAGGCAGCTGGGTCTACACACAGCCAAGTGAGTGACTTAGGAAATTGCAATTTTCCACCTTTCACAACATTCGTTGCTGCTCAACAAATCCAGAGGAAAGAAAGAAAAACACAACTTCAGTACCCTTCAAGGCCATGCACACCGTTCACCATATCCAAGGCTACAAATGACACCCAGGGCTCCCCCAAACACCTGCCTTCCAGGATGACCCAGGCACCCAAGCTGTCCCCAGGTCACAGCCTCCCTCCTTGGCCTGCTTTACAAAAGCAAATAATAGTTCCCACACACCTGCTACTCCTCTGCCCTGGCTTCTCCCCCTTAATGAAGAGCGCTTGGAAGCACAATTCTAATTAGCATTAATTCCCATTTTATCTAAAATCTTCTCACTTGAAGTGAAAATGACATCTTAATGCCTTCTCAGCACAGCAACTTGACCAGAATAAGGCACCTTCATTTTTGGAAAGACTGACTGCTCCAGTTCAGACATTTTTTCCCTAAATTAAAATCCATGGGCTGTCTCCATCTCAACTCTTCCTGAATATTTCATGTGTTTTGAGCTTTATTTGCTGTATGTATCTTCACAGCGTGCATGTTATTCAAATATTCCTAACAGATGGTCTCAAGTGCCACATATTCTATAGCATTAAGTGAATAGCTTGGTAAACAAATGAGTCAAAGATTAAAATATTTTACAACTTATAAATCATGAAAGATGTTCAATCACAGTATATTAGTAAAAAAAACCCTTTAAGTGTAAACATAAAAACATTAAATGCTGCTACCTTATCAGTCAACTGTTTGTAACACATCAATTTTTATTTAAAAGAGGGGTTTTTCCCATATGGGCTCCGGTATTCTACCCTAAGCTCATCTGAGGGCGACAAGTGTCCCAGAGAGCCAGGCCTACTGTTTCTTCTCCTGCCACCTCCCATGGCCTTCTCTGCCGTTGCCTCCTTTATTAAGCCCTTCCTTCCTAATAGGAAAGGAAAGGAAACTCACAGGCCAAGTTTGCTACTCTTTTATCTTTAGGCAAAATTTCCAAGTTTCAAACTACACGTTCGAAGTAAGAATTCCAAATTAGTTGTGCTTTTAATGACCTGTGTGCCATAGCTCCGCCCCTAAATTGCTTTCACTGAGAGCATGTGCGATGACAACACCATCAAGAAGAAAACACGGCCCCTTCCCCAGTGTTCAGACGTCCCTGAACCCATCTCAAATAGCTAATGTTCCAGACACTTCACTCATGATTAAAAACTAACGAAATACTCTCCCCTGCTGGATGCTCCTACACTATCTTTAAATTATGTCACTTAATCTAATCTACAGCCTTTCTCTGACCATTTAGTGTTCTTAATGTCTGATGTAAGAACTTACAAGATTTTACAATTTCACCTGGGGCTGGTGTTGTGGTGTAGCAGGTAAAGCTGCCACCTGCGATGCCTGCATACCATAAGGGTGTCAGTTCGAGTCCCAGCTGATCCACTTCCAAACCAGCTCCCTGCTAATGTGCCTGGGAAAGCTGCAGAGGATGGCCCAGGTACTTGAGCCCCTGCCACCTACATGGGAGACCTGGAAGAAGCTCCTGGCTCCAGGCTTTGGTGGGCCCCAGCCCTGGCCATTGCAGCCATCTGTGGAGTGAACCAGTGGATGGAAGACCTTCTTCTCTCACTTTCAAATAGGTAAATCTCTTTTTAAAGGTTTATTTAATGTTTTTAAAGTCAAAGTTAGAGACAGAGATCTTCTATATGCTGGTTTATTTCCCAAATGGCTGCCAACAGCCAGGCCTGGGCCAGGTCAAAGCCAGGAGCCAGGAGCTTCATCTGGGCCTCCCACATGGGTTCAGGGGCCCAAGCACCTGGGCCATCTTCTGCTGCTTTAGCAGGCATATTAGTAGGTTGCTGGATCGGAAGTGGAGCAGCTGGGACTCAAACCAGCACTCATACAGGATGCCTGTGTGGCAGGCAGCAGCTAACTCACCAGGCCACAATGCTGGTCTCATAAATAAATCTTACAAAAAATTAAAAAAAAAAAAAACCCTCACTTGTTTCTCTAGAAATGAGATCTTGACCCTGTTCTGATGACAAAAGGAACATGAGTTTTCCATGAACAGGTGATTTGACAAAATGATTACTGCCATGGCAGAAAAACAAAATCAAAAAACACGGGTCAAGTAAAACTTCTCACGGGAATCACAACTGGGCTTCCTTTGGTATCTCAAGGTCCATCACACAACCTCGGGCACACGCTCACGACTTCTTTCTAGCACATTCCTTGTGGGGCTGCTCTCTACTTCCGTTCCTACTCTCTAAGTGTCTTCTAGCACAGGGAAGGCTTCCTCAGGGCCGGGAAAGTTGCCCTTCTTAACCCAACTTGGCAAAGCCACGTCCCAACAGACTGAGGGACATCCTGGTAGCTCTACATTAGCGCCCAGGGTATATTCCCCTCCTTCGCAATCACCAGATCAAATCTTACTGCACAAACAAAAACATGGATCAATAAGCAACAGCAGTTAGCACGAAGCTACTCTGCAGAAGGCACTGTGTGTATCTCAGGAACATTCAACCTGGATGAACTTTCATATTTGAAATTTTTCTTTAAAATACATTCTTTTCTTAAAAAAAAAACTGAACAAAAAGAAAACATGTCTAAACGGCTTCCATATTGGCAAGGAGGCTTACAATAAGCCAACAAAAGAGAGGATTCTTTATACTACACCAAGCTGAAGGAACAAAGTAGTTGGGGGAGGAGCAGTCTTTATCTCGATGGTTCTAAAATGTGGATCTGCTTTAGAACCACCTGGGAGGCCTGTTTGGCCCTAGTGGCCCAGGTCTGGGGATCCAAAATCTTAGCAACTCCCAGCGGCACTGACGGTTGCAGCTCTGCAGACAAAACTTCAAGAGCCAGCCATCTAGACCATCCTCCTCTCCTGAACTGGCTGTGCGAGAAAGGACGGGAGAGAGTTAAGTGGCTGGCGGATAAAACCGAACTAGGGAATCAACGGCCATTGTATTTTAATGAAAATATGTATTCTGCCGGCGCCGCGGCTCAATAGGCTAATCCTCCGCCTTGCAGCGCCGGCACACCGGGTTCTAGTCCCGGTCGGGGCGCCGGATTCTGTCCCGGTTGCCCCTCTTCCAGGCCAGCTCTCTGCTGTGGCCAGGGAGTGCAGTGGAGGATGGCCCAAGTGCTTGGGCCCTGCACACCATGGGAGACCAGGAAAAGCACCTGGATCCTGGCTCCTGCCATTGGATCAGCGCGGTGCGCCGGCCGCAGCGCGCCGGCCGCGGCGGCCATTGGAGGGTGAACCAACGGCAAAGGAAGACCTTTCTCTCTGTCTCTCTCTCTCACTGTCCACTCTGCCTGTCAAAAAAAAAAAAAAAAAAAAAAAAAAAAAAAAAAAAAAGAAAGAAAGAAAGAAAGAAAGAAATATGTATTCTATACCCTGAAGATCACAAGAGAAACATGCACTTGACCTTACTGAAAACCGGCAGGCACCATATGTGGTTTGATCTTAACACAGCACAATGGTACATGAATTGCTTCTGGGGACATTAATGGTTTTCATACGATGTTTTTCAACAGGGCAAAACTGTCACAAAGATACTGAAAAGTTCCCAACCCCCAGGAAGGGAGGTTGCATGAGCTCCCGGGATAGCGTTCTGGAATGCTCGAATCCAGAACGAACGGCAGCCCTCGGGGACCGCATTGGCTTCCCCTAAAAGGCACAGCCCAGTCAGGCTCAGGCACAAGTAAGCTAGAGAAGTTGTTTTTTGCAAGAAAACTTGTCTTTACTGTGGCGGCAGGAACATGTGCCATGAGACCTGTCCGTTTAACAGATGTGTCAATGCCTAGCACAGCGCTGCTGACTGTGGGCATGACGTGGTGCAGCGGGTCTCCTGACCCTCACATCCTGTCTTATGGTCACAAGCACCCCACCTGCCCCTCGCCAACCCGGTTTTTGGTTACACACAAAATCATCTGTTGGGCAGCAAAACCACCACCCTGCTCTGAATTGTTCTTTCCACGACGATGCTCATGAGGACCACGAATGATGCTTCATCAGAAACCTCGACTCTCAGTGGAAGATGGAAAACTGACGGCTCTCAGGTTTTGGTTGCTTCAAAAAAAAAATCTGCCAACATTTGGAACTCATATTTCACACAGAAATCTATTATTTTCAGTTTTCTGGAAAGATTGGGTTTAGCAATTCCGCCGCGGCGTTCGTTACACCAGACCTGCCCTGCAATCCAGCGCCTACCTGGCTCGGGTCTGAGCTGGCGAAATCCCTACACTGCGGCTTGCAGCACAAATGGGAATTTGCTGGGAACTGCACAGCAGGGCGGAATCACACGCTGCTGTTACCCGCCGGAGCCTGACAGAACGCACTGCTGGAGCAGCGATCATCTTGAGTGTGTTCTATTCTGTTTTAAAAGATTTATTTATGGAAATGCAGAGAGAGAGAGAGAGGGAGGGAGGGAGAGAAATCTTCCATCTGCTGGTTTACTCCCCAAATGGTCACAACAGCGAGGGCTGATCAGGCTGAAACCAGGAGACAGGAGTTCCATACGGGTCTCTCACCTGAGTGGCAGGGCTCTAAGTACTTGACCATCAGTGCTGCTTCCCAGGTGCATCAGCAGGAAGCAGGATCAGAAGTGGAGTGGCCAGGACACCAACTCTGATATGGGATGCAGGTGCCCCAGCAGTGGTCTAACCCACTATGCTACAATGCCTGCCCCTGTCCTAATTTACTTTATTTTTTTTTATTTTTTTTTATCTTTTATTTAATGAATATAAATTTCCAAAGTATGACTCATGGGTTACAATGGCTTCCCCCCCCATACCGTCCCTCCCACCCACAACCCTCCCCTTTCCCACTCCCTCTCCCCTTGCATTCACATCAAGATTCATTTTCGATTATCTTAATATACAGAAGATCAGCTTAGTATACCTTAAGTAAGGATTTCAACAGTTTGCTCCCACACAGAAACATAAAGTGAAAAATAAAAACTCAACTGCAAACTTGGGTATTAACATCAATGAGAAGTCAGACCATGAGTTACATCTGAACGCATAGACCATACCTGAAAACCCTGGCAAAGAAGTCTGATTTCACGCTTCTCAGAATCAAGCTGGCTTTTTAGTATGCACAACAAACGACAAAACCACTGAACACTTAGAGACCAAACTTTAGGGTGCACGGAGTATAAGAACAAATTAAGCACTTCCAGTTCATGTAAATAAAAATACTGCCCATAAATATTGCTTCCAATCATCAACAATTTGAAAGTATTAAGTTATGTGATCATGCAAAATTATTCAAGGAAAAACGTAAAATGTTGGGAATTCATATCACAAAATCAAAAATTTCTGATACAGGCACTATGACCTACATGAAAAATGGTCGCTGTCACAGAATATAGCTGTGTACTCCCAAATTATCCCAAGTATCTTTGTCTCCAGAGACGAAGGAGGAGAAGATGTGCAGTGACAGACAGAAAGGACAAGATCCAGAGGGGCTACCGTGGGAAGTGGCGGGGCCGGTTAGACGGGCCTCCGGAATCGAGAGCCACTGGAACCGAGACGTCCCGTTCACCCCGACCACACGGGGATCACATCTCACGACCTGAACAACTCAACCACCCGCCACGCTGCCAGGCGCACTCCTCCGTGGACGTGCATGCACACAGGGGACACCCACGTTCCCCTCCGCTGCCGTCTCACGTGGACAGGTGTGTACCCACTCAGGCTTCTACCGAGGGGACTGGGGCGGCGGTCGACTGGGGGCTTCTGCCAAGCCAGGGGACAGAAAGCGATGAGAAACCCTCACTGTGGCTCTTTCTCAAGCACCACAAATCATATTTCCTCAGTAGTCTTCAGATTTCCTGGGAGACCCTGGACATTCCTTACTTCACAGGGCTGTTGTGAGGAAGAAATGAAAAAAAAAAAAAAAAAGGCAGAAACAGAGCCTGGGCCTGCAAGTAAGCATTCCGACATCACCGGCCACCAATCCCCGCCCCGGGGGGACACATCTTCCAGGCAGAGAGCACGCAGCGCCAGGGCTCTTCTGGATGGCTGCTCGCACAGAGGTGTGTGGGGCATTGCCAGGAGAGGAAGGGGTTCTGTTCTGCAGAGAAAGCCCCTGCTCCACACGCCTGCAACTCACAGGCAAGAAGCCCAGAGCTCACATCTCGTGGTCGGCGGCAACACAGCCACCCAGTGCACTGCCCCACGCACACCCCATGCACTAACACACCACTGAGAGGCGTTCTAAGGATTTATTAAAAGACAAGTAGAACACATTATAACACTATTTTTTCTGCAATAAGAAATGCTGACAGCAGAATTAAGCTTGAACACTTTAATCAACTATAATAAATCAATAATCATATATTACATAAAATCCTGATTCATGCATCAGAATACATAAATTATGCAACTGTCACATTTTACAAGTATGCTTACATACTTTTGAGTTTGTACCTGCAAAAACTGTACACAAGTTACTAGAGCATTTACTTAGGAAGTATAATACTCTTCAGTTATAAATAATGCTTGTATCTTTCAAATACCTACTACATATATACATTCCTAGATCTGCAGCATTTTTTGTACCTCAAAATACAACCCAAATGAAAGCTTCAAAGATGAATGTGTCCAAATAAATCATTTGTTGCAGACTTCAATTCCATTGTAAGAGTAGATTTCTTGATAGAGAAAATAAATTAAATAAAATGTCAACTCTAGTTTAATGCTTGAAGAGCTTCTTCGCTTCTTATTAAATACATCAGAAAACCCTTCATATGCAGATTAATTAGTTAAGGTGCTACCTATTGCATATTAAATACTCCCAATGATTGCATCTGCATTATTAAAGTTACACATCTGTGAAAATGGGACCTTCCACGTGTGCTGACAGACCCTCACATCGGCCACCACAAACCAGCAGCATCCCTCTCACTTCCAAGAGGCCAGGTGGACGCGCATGCTTTATACTTCACTTGCACACACACAAGCGACACCTACCACATCTCTAAGACATGTGAGTACATGAACATCAACGAAGTTTCAGCCTGACTTGGGAATCCGAGGCAGGCTGCTGCCTCTAACAACTACAGAGGAGAATAAAAGCTCTGGTGTGACAATTACTGTAGACACACTAAACAGCAGTTCTTATTATTTAATTTTTATCTTTAGATTCTCCTCGTTAAAGAATAAGCACCCTCCAGGGGTGGTAGGCAAGGGGCATGGGGGGGGGGTGATGGAAGGACATGAAGAAAGCAAGCCTATCACTAATGAGCTTAGTTTTACTCAGGTCTCCCTCATGAAACCCTTTTAAATACAAGGCAACATGTTCACAGCTGGAAAATCACAACTAAATCTTGATTTACTGCAGAAAGCAAGAGATGCAGTTACGTGTAATCTATGGGTAATATACAGTAATGGGAGTATGTGTAATCTATGGGTAATATACATTGATGGGAGTTATGTGTAACCTATGGGTAATATACAGTAATGGGAGTATGTGTAATCTATGGGTAATATACATTGATGGAGTTATGTGTAACCTATGGGTAATATACAGTAATGGGAGTATGTGTAATCTATGGGTAATATACATTGATGGGAGTATGTGTAACCTATGGGTAATATACAGTAATGGGAGTATGTGTAATCTATGGGTAATATACATTAATGGGAGTTATGTATAATCTATGGGTAATATACATTAATGGGAGGATGGCAAAACCAGGCTCAATACAGAGGAACACAGCAGCAGAAAGCCATATTTACCGCATTCCTCATCAACGTGCTGCACATTTTTTATATACAATGCCGAGATAGGACCCTGGTATTCAATAAATGGAATTTGCAGCCTAAGTAGTAGGATGGCATATTTAACACTTTCAAAGCTAAATTTTAGATCTAGGGGTGGTGGGGGGGGGATAACTGGTTGTTAAGCAATACTGTTTTTAAAATAATAGCTTAATGATGTAACCTAAGTAGGTCAGGTTGAGACAGGCTTGTGAGAAATACCAACACTGTGATCTAAAGAAACACTCCTATGATGACAGTGTTTCGGAGCACGCATTTCCTCAGCCATCAGAGTGAATGTGACATGTGTCTTCCTAAGACTCTTGTGCCGGGTACTATTTAACTAGCACATGGCTCTCTATTTCCAACATTTCTCACAGCAAAGATGGATATGTTACTTGGGAACTCATTTTTAGTTTACTTTCTGTTTTTAGTTCATTATATAGACTATGAAAACAGGTAATAAGTAGACTCCAGGTCATGAACGAAAATTCATAAACACCAGAACAAAACATTTTCAGGCAGTGATGAATATAGATCTGATCTTAAATACAATTCTTTTCTCAGATTTAAAGATAAAAACACTGATTCAGTATAATCAAATCACTCATGTACAGGTAAGTCTAATCCTTAATGGTTTTTTGATAGGCAAATAATTTCTTCTCAAATATGAATTTTAAAAAAGCAGTACTTGAACAATACGTTTTAATGAGCTCTATTCATGTAAAATATATCCCCTGTACAAAACTGGTATCTTGGTTGATTCTACAAAGAGCAAATTTAGCCAAAGCATATTAGAATATCTGTAGATATCTGACATAATACTGAAAAAACATGGAATTTGGTTTTATAAAAAGTATAAGAAGAGCTTCAGTAATACTATCAGAAAAAAACAAATGCTAAGAATTTGAAACATTTAAAATAAATGCTAACTTAAAATGGCACCATGTTAAAAAATAACACTTACCAGGACCTCAAATGGGGAAATAAAATTCTGTACCAGATTCTGAAGCTTATTATAGAACTTTAGTTGTAAGTGGAGGGGAACCTTGATATAAGCTGCTTTTCCTTCTCCATTTCTTAATTTTAGAAAAGCACTGCATTTTTGTTACTCAGAGAAATTTTTCATAATTTCAAAATGCACACTGTCATAGGGAAACTAAAGAAACTCAGAAATACAAACAAGAAGAGATTTTAGTTTACAAATATAAGCTTAACTAATCTGATTTTAAAAATTTAAAGTAAGCAAAACTACCATAGTGCTTTTTATTTAACTTTCAATAAACTCAACAAAGATAAATATCAGAAAATGCAGTTTTGTAAAGGACTGGAGGATATAGAAGTCTCTATATAGAGATTCAGTTTTCACTTTAAATTTGGAGACACAGATACACTCAGTGTTTCACGGTAAGTACTTTAGATTCTTAAAGCTGCAAAATAAGAATAGCAATATTCTCAATACCAGTTTTTTCAATTTATATTTCAGAATAATTTTGTGCAAATATATAACAGGCTTGCGGACTCAAAGACATATAATTTGGTGATGAATCAATTCTTTGGGGGTGGGTGTAATGTGCCTGCCAGGCTGGTACAGATCTGCTCCAAAAACTCATTCCTCCTTTAGTAAATCTTGTTTTGGTTCAAGACCCAAAGGCAACCATCTGTTCTATTATTTATGTAACCCGAGACCAAGCCTGATCTTCAGGGCTAGAATGTGCCCGTTGCTTTGCATTATCAGGCACCAGACCATCATCTATTTTTCCCCCCAAGATTATTTTCAGATATAACTTCATATTGTTTTGATAGTGATTTAAAGGCATGCAAAACTGCAACAAAACAAGTTGCATTAGCTTATCATCTTCTTATACCTTACACAAAACTCAAACGTGAAGATAATTCAAAGAAACTGCTGTGAAGTTAATGAAGTTTCCTAAAATTCGTCATTCTTTAAAAAGGGATTTTAGAGCATTTGCAGAAAGTGGAAACTGGACGCTGGCACAGTACCCAGCAGCTCACCTTGAAACCCAGGCTCACGCAGTCGAGAACTGGAGGCAGTCTCCATAGCAAACAGGAGTGACAATGACTTGTCTTGCGTCGATGGAGCATACGCTTTTTCCAGCTATGAAATTGGTATCCTAACCTTAGAGGCAACCAGTTGTTTTTAAATGTTCTAAAAACACATGTATACATGAGGTATATGCATAATTTTATATACAAAGATTCATGAGTGTGTATTCATGTAAATCTATGCATATAAAATATGAACTGATTTTCCGTAGTGTCGTATGAGCACTGTTCCTGAAGCTGCGTGTCTGTAAATTGACTTGAGAAACCAACCACAGCATCAGTTCTGCTTCACGAGAAATCTATTCCTGAGGAATAACTCATGTACTCCTGAAGCTGTTTCTAGGCCCATGGCACATGAGTGGGCTGGCCTAGCACCGAAGAGGATCCTAAGGGACTGCGTATTCACTGAGCATCTGGCCCACTTCTAACTGATTCTAAGTGATTAGCTCCCTTCAAAGGTCACTGGTGAGAGGCCCTGCTAATCTTTACAGGTGACACAGTGTCCACAACGAAGGTGAGTGGTAATGAGACTGGCGGCGCAGTTTCTTTAAGCAACAGTCTCCTTTCCTTCCCTCTCTTGCCAACGCTAAGTGAACTTGCCGGCCTTCCGGGACGGCTCGTAGGGCACTCTGAGGATGCTGGGCGTCTCCTCCATCACCCGCACCAGGAGGTTGTCGATGTAGTCCTCCAGCTCCCGGATGTGCGAGTCCTTCCTCCTCAGCAGCTCCTTGTGCTTCAGCAGCTCCTGCAGGATCTCCTCGTAGGTCAGACCCCGGTACCCCGCAGAGCTGTCAAAGGGGTTGCTGTCCTGGAACGGAAGAGCCGTCACTTCAGTGGGAGCACCACCAGGGATGGAACACTGGCACCTATCTCGAACTTCAACTGATGCTATTTCAAACCTTGACCAAGTTTCCTCCATCTTTGGCCACAACTATTTTGACAGTTCACAGATTGGCCAGCCGGTCTGTGGCAAGAACTAGGGCACATGCCCCAAAGCCTTGATTACAACTCTCAATTCTGAAACTGTTCACCCTGTTGACAATCTCCTGATATCAGAGACCAGCCACATTAATCCCACACTCAATTAAGAAATGAAATGTTCTATAAAAAAATGTAACTGAAATACATTAAAACTAGAAATTTTGAAGAATTAATTCAAATGAACTACAGGAAGTCACTGGAAGCTATCCGTTTGGACGTTAGTGTTCATGGAACTGTTTCTACTGCCCGTGGTTTAACGTTATGCCCTGGCCTTTTACTGAAGGTGGCCACAGAAACAGCCACACAGAATCTGTTTCTCCAAACTGTAATAAAATATCGAGCACGTGGAATTAAATCAATGGGCGTCCTTACACAAAACCCTACGGGAGTCCCTTCTGTCGTAGAGCAGGCAGAACCTTTTCTTCCCCACTTCCTCCTCTGAGTAGTAATACCCACCTAATTGATCTTGTTTCTTTTTTGCCCTGTTTATCAGAAAACTCAGGAGTTGAATTACAACCATGTTAAATACTGTGGCTAGTATGTTTGCATTTTCTCTCATTCATTTACTTAGTTAGCCCTATTCTATTAATGAAAATTCAAAATGTAAATCAAAAAATGAAAAGGCACACATTTAATATAAATGAATTTTCTATCAGAAATTATAATACTAACATCAATAATATCAATGTAATACCAAAAGCTAAGAAATACTTTTCACAAATCAAGAATGGCCTTATAACAGCAGTTTTCACTTGTGTAAAATAAAAATGCCCCCCAAAAAGTAACAATTTTTACACCTTTTTAAAAACAGTTACATTACTAAGCAGGACAACTTAACACAACTGTCACTGCTTTGTTTCAAAATATTTCCATTTGACTTTAAGGAAAATCAACTCAATTATTCAGTTGCTTTTCCTTACTCATAAGGCCCAAGAGTACTAAATCCATTCATTGGAGAACAGGGAATGAGGGACCGACAGACAGACATCTCTCCCTGCAACCTTCCTCCACTGTCAGCACCTGCTTCTACCTCTGCTCTGTGTCTAGGCGCTTCCACCAGTAGCGCCTCGCTCTTCGCTCCTCCCTCCCCGAGTTCACCGTGGCTTTGGAAACAGAAGCCAGAGCACAGACTTCAACCGGGTGTTGGGTCACGGGAGCACACGCCCTTCCCCAAGAGAAACAACAGATATTGCGGGACTGAAAGGCTTCTCCCATGTCATAGTGACTCCGAGGCCTTGTGGAAAGGACACAGCTTGCACGGGGCCTCCAGAGACCGCAGGCAGAAATGCCGACCAGGCGTGCTAAGCAGTGGGGTCTGCTTATTCAAAGAAGGAAGTAAGGTTCAAGGCACAGTGGCCAGTAACGGGCAGTCGGTGGCGCAGCTAGAAAACAAGGCAGAAGGTGGGGAGCAGAGAAGCTGAAATGCGCCGGACTCCAACTAGACCACCAAGGATGCGGAACGCCATCATTTAGGATCTTACACTTCTTGCTATGGGAAGCAGGAAGTCATTGAAGGTTTCTAACCAGAAGAATGACACGATTAAAGCTACGTACGCTCTAGGAAAATTAAAGTGGCAACAGCGGGCCAGATCATTTGGAGGGGCTGACATTAGTTATGGGCTACTGAAATAATAAAGACTAGAGTCAGTAAGAATGAATCAGGAGGGTGTTAAAGGGAAGTCAGTTTACAGTCTGGAAGAGACAACTGGTTTTATTTTGGCATTAGAAACTGGGAACAGATGTAATTTGTAGGTTTATATTACTTTCCTCACTAAAAACATTTCAAATATTACTCTAAACCTTTAAAGGATGATTCTAGGATAAGTGTTGGATTATTTTTTCTTTTCTTCCCTTCAGATCAACTAATCTTTTTATAAGAGTAACTACACACAATACACATACAACATAGCGACCAGTTTATGTAACTGGTCAGAACAGTTGACAAATACACACCTACAAACTCAACGCCTCACTTTGCTTTACTGACAATTGAGATTGCCAAAGTCCTCCTCAACTCTAACATTTTCTGGTCACAAAGTGAAGTTTCTCAACTGTACTTTTAAAAGTAATAAAGTCTGGGGCTGGTGCTATGGCCTAGCGGGTTAAGCCGCCACCTGTAGTGCTGGTATCCCATACGGGAGCCGGTTCGAGACCTGGCTGCTCCACTTCCTGTCCAGCTCTCTGCTATGGCCTGGGAAAGCAGCAGAACATGACCCAAGTCCTTGGGTCCCTGAATCCGTGTGGGAGACCCGGAGGAAGCTCCTGGCTCCTAGCTTCAGACTGGTGCAACTCCGGCCATTGTGGCCAATAGGGGAGTGAACCATCAGATAGAAGACCTCTCTCTCTTGCTCTCTCTCTTTCTGCCTCTCCTCTCTGTGTAACTCTGACTTTCAAATACACAATCAATTTTTTTAAAAAGTTAATAAAATCCAAGTAATGTGATTTTATTTTTCTAATAAAACACTTACATAAATGAGTTCTTATGAGAATTTTAAGGATTAATGAAATCAAACAAAATGAGGTTTGCTGATTGGTTTATGCTTTGTCTCAATCTAGCAAAATAATAGCATCTGTTCAAGTCTCTCTAGTCTAAATAAAATTATAAATACATGAACCAAATTCTTCAATTAAGTGATGAAATATTCTTTAAAAATCATTTGTACTGCTACAATTACCACTAACCAGTACTACCAACATAATTTAAACTTTTCTCTAAAGACACTGAAAATGAAAGGTACAAAAAATTTTATTTCAATTTGAGCAATCTAATGCTGTGATATAATTCAATCGAGTAATTGAATCTCTTGAAGTAATCAATTATCTCAGAATACTGTTCATCATTTTATAGCCATAATCTAGAGTAAACAAATGTATCATTTGGCTTTTTTTCCCCCTCACAATGATCTAATACTAATGAATAAGACAGATTTGCTGGAAATATACTTTTGGTCTTTTCAATAAATTTTCCATTTGTGAAAATTTTACCCCAAATTTCAGTATCAAGTTTCTAGGCAAGAAAACATCTTAGAAACACATGTACTATAAACTATATTCTGGAAAAGAATATAAAATAATTAAAAGCAGTTTCATGCTTAGTTCCAGGTTTTATACCATACTTGAAACCCTCTGTTAAACCTTCTAAATTTAGGATTAAGATTCCTAAATTGACCAATATTCTAAATAAATATTAAATAATCTCTGTTAATATAACTCCAAATAAAATAATAAAAGATTACTTACAAATACCTAATAGAAAACGAAAGTATTTTCTGGTTACAAAAATCACTTTCGCTTAAAAACTCTCAGGCCAAGACTAACTTTCCCGAAAGGTGCCTTTACTACTACTTTTGTAAAATTAGAGAAGTCTCTAAACTCGTAAAAACCGACTATAACCGACAAGGAAACTGCTAAGTACTCAGTACCTTTCCCCACAGTACTTCATGCACTCAACGCATGTTTTTAAGATGACCTCTTATTTGGAAATTTAATGCAAAATTTTCCTTCTCCTCCCCTTTTACAATCAATGCTTTCTCATTCCTACCCAGCTCCATTTAGAAGGTCCACACAGATCCAAGACAGTGGGGACTGGGTGAGAGAATAGTGACGTAAGTTTCACTCACAGGAATTCTGAATGATACAGTTGTGCATAGAACCTTGAGAATTACTAGCAATCTATCTTTACCCACAGATAAGTCTTTTAAACTAGGAAATGTATATTTTCTACAATACTTAAATTTAAACAAAAGCGAATTATCAGGACTCGAAATAACTGCAGATTTAAAGAAAGGTTGTCCTGGTAACCAAATATTGGTGGGGCAGTAACTGACAGGCCAGGCAGCGAGCGGGGAGCGGGGAGAGGAGATGAAGGCTTGGCATTCTCGGATCATCTCATTATTGTTCTAATGAGGAACTCTGCTCTGGGAATATCATCTCAGCTACTTTCACATCTTTTGTCCGACTCCCTTCATCTCCCTTTCAGTTCTTAATTAGGCCTTAAAGAGCTCACACTGCCCTTTCAACTGGCTACTGCTCCTGTTTAAACACTGCGCTTCCACAGACAGGTGTTGGCACTCGCATGGAAGACACACAAACTTAATTACAAAAACCACGTCCAGGAGGGGAAAAAATAACGCGGTGGATGGCGATTACTGGAGAACTTAATGTAAATTACTTCAAACATCTGATAATCTTCAACAGAAAAATTGTTCAAATACTTTTCCTCAATAACAATCAGAATGAAGATGAGCTTTCTCCTCTTAATTGTATCATGCAGTAAATTAACAACACCTAGTAATCCTTAAACTGTCATTTAGAATAGTTAGTATTCCAGAGAAAAATAATCACACATCAAGGGTTCTTTTATCACCTTTAAATCCTTTAACTAAAACAATTTTCACATTTTATTTCTTTAAAAGAATTCTAAGGATGCTTTTATAGCAATAAATTACAAGATTTGGAAAAGTACATTTACAAGCACATAGAAATTGTAATTAAGGTTATTTAATAAACAATAGCTACACATTAAATCGATTTTTTGATGTTGCACTTTGTTTGAGATTAAGTAGCGTCTGATAGAATTCATTTTACTACCTGATCAAAGGCTGACTCCATCTCTTCTGACATTTCTCGCCAGACTGCTGCATTATAAAGACTTGAGTATTTATGAAACATCAAAACTTACAAATCATTTACATAAAACAGCAAAAACACAGTCCAACGTCCTCTGCTTCTATGTTTTCTGCAATTTTAACGACAGACAACTGCATTTAGAATGGTTTATAAAATAAAGCCTGACCCCACTTTGGCTAGTTCTAGCCATATCACATCCTAGAAAAATTGTTATGTGATCACTTAAAAAAATTCTTATTATACATCTGGATCACACACATTCAGGACAGATGGCTAAAACTCAACCACAAGCCCCCTGGAATCAAAGCTCTGTTTCTGTTACTCGTGAGAATTTAGCTTTCTACTACGACCATTTGCCCGTATTTTTGTACAGTAACAATGCTCTAGGTTTAATAATATTTAGAACTGACTGCAGTCGCAATGGAACTCAGAATAGACACCCAACACTGGACTTCAAACAACAATAAAATGAAGCGAGGAGCTGAAGAATCCTCACAGAACCCAGGAGCTATCTAGCTGGCTGCTGCCTATCCTCTAACATATCTGGTTTTGTTCTGACCAGCCAGACAGGTGTCCTCCACTACTTCTGCTTTCAAGTACTTTCTGGTTAACTGGGTCTCTGCCAGGATGTTTCCCCATCGCTGAAAGCTAACAAGCGGCTTTATTCTGTCTTCGAAATCCTTGTCCCAACAACCAAAAATGTTAGTTTTCTCCACGTGCTCTCTTTTCTTAACTATGCTGTTGATCTGCACTTACAGCTTTCACATTAATTTCAGGATACTTTGCAAACAAAATATGTATGTTCTAAACTGGCTTCGACTGTAGCTATGTTTACTTGAAGTTTCATAGATCCTATACATAGATCTACGTACAGATGTCACATTCTATTGTTTATTAAAGGCAAAACCTGAATCTCACAAAATTACCACGCTAAGCCCTTCTGAGGCACAGAGGGGAGGAAGGCACCTTCAGACACATGAGCCAGAGACGCCAGCTTGCTTCAGTAATTCTCTAGCCCCTCAACAACTCACCGGGATTTTCCTGAGGTCTTCATCGCTTGTCGGATTCATATGAAAACTAATAAAACACAAAGATAAACGTTAAAGTGCGTCAAAGTCCTTAAGAAACACAAAAACATCTTAATGAACACTGTGGCAAAAGTTTCTTAAAATCTTCAACTGCCCGAGTAAAATGTGATCCAAGATAGAGAAGGAAAACAGTATTCAACAATCTTAAAGCACCTAAAATTTTAAACTATGAAAAGAAAAAACCTGACGCTCCCATTAGAACTGTACCTCTATGTCATTTCTAAAATCTTTAAACATAAATATATTACCCAGCAATGCAGTTTACAAAACTACTTCTGATAACGTATTACTCATTTTATACACCCACAACTCACCGTAAACCTTCTGATAAAAAAACAACGGGAGAATTAATAAACTTGGGTTGGAAAAATCACAGAAGAAATGAGTTAAATCAACCTTTAAAATGCTACAAGTACAAGAAAAAATAATTTTCAAATATTGACCTATCAATGAAAATTATTTCAGAGTTGTAGGAACCATTTACATCACTAATGTGATTTCTAAGTAGCTAGTCTTCAAAATTTAAATACCAAAACAGACCAAAGCAAGATTTCTCCCATGCAGAGAATAAAACACATCACAGCTGAATGCTGTAACCATTTTCTTCTTTGAAACATGTCCATTAGGAAGGCGACTGCAACCCCAAAGAAGCTGAACTTCAAAGCCATCTGATGAGTCAATATTTCATCAGTGTTGCCCAAGTTTAATTTTTACCCAGCACTTAAGATACCAGCCTTAGAGCCAGCCGCTACTCAGCATTACTGTGCTAGCAGCCTTTCTTTCCCACACTCACAGGGAGACGTTGGTGCACAACAGATTTGTTTTTCGCTATCTGCACATCCTTTTAAGAAACCCATTGTTAAAACTTATCATTGTGTGACAAAAAGTCTGGCCACTGGATAACTCCTGGAAAACATTTACAGCGCAGGAATGACAGGCACGTGTATCTAACCACCTCCGGCGCATTTCCCACGGAGCCAAGGCTTCGTCCGCTGTGCCTGAGACCTGCAGTACCAGCTCCCAGAACTGGCGCTGACCTGCTCTAGGTGGAGCTCCTGTGGAGAGACTCTGTATTCTACTAGAGCTGGGAGACACAGAAGAGGCAAGCATGCTTCAAACACCTACATTCATCACTTACACACTCTGTGCCTGACACGTCTTCTGCTATTTTGCATGGCCCTGGACCAGCGGAGCGTCAAGAGCCTGGCGAGGGCACCTTAAAAGAAAACGATGACAAAGGCGGACTCCAGGCTTTTGTAGAGTCCACCTCGGCCCGACAGCTGCTAACACATGTGGTTCCCATCCCCTGCAAGACAGGCAACATCAGGGTCCAGGGGGACTAGCCTCTCCCTGCCCCATTATCTCAGTGTGTTCTCTAATGGGTCAAGAAACACAATCTGCTGCATTTCACTCCACTGATGGCCATGCCCTCAAGGACAAAATGATTTACATTTGGGCCTGACAGTCTCCGAGGTGCTGGTGAGAAGGGGTGAAGGACCCTGAGCTGAGCAGTGACTGCAAATCCTCGCTCTGCGGTGCTTGCTGCGAGACCTTGCGCAAGTGAACTCCGATGGTGTCTCGGTCCCTCATCTATAAAACGAGGGTGCCGACAGTGTCTCCCACCTAAGACTACTGCGAAGATTAACCGAGTTCACAGCATGCAAAACACAACCCAGGAACTAGAGAGAGAACACGTTCCTAAATTTATTTCATACATTATGTGCACAGCACTTGAGCTGCGTCACACACTGTTCTCAGGCCTTCACCAAACATAACTCAATCTTCATGACCCTTAAGGGGTCCTATGGTCCCAGACCTTTGCATCTTCACTTTAAAAACAAGGAAATGAGTCCCAGACAGGTTAGCTGACTAGCAGGCGGTCACAGGGCCGGTGACTGGTGAGCTGTCCAGCTGGGACACACGGCCCCAGCCCCCTCCCCTGTGTAGAGGCCCCCTTCCTGAGCAGGGCTGCACTGTGAAGCCCTGAATCTCAGCCAAGTCAGCATCGCTGCAGTCAGTCAGTCCAAGGTCTCACCCACGGGAACAGCAGGACTAACTACACGAGGGACAGGTGTGGCAGGCGGAGGAGGGGGTTCTAGATGGCTGCCGGCGCCATGGGACATCAAAGACACTGGAACACCAGGCAGGGAGGGGCGGGTGGCGGAGGCCTGGAGGGGTTCTGCAAGGGCTGTAGATCCAAACCACTGAGCAATGGGCAGTGTTTTTGCCAATGTCCCCTTCTCTCAAAAACCGTAAGTAAATGTGTCATGTTTGGTGGCATAACCCATCCCATTGCATCCTTGAGCATGTTTGATGTTATGACTGTATACATTTCAGTACGTCTCAGGAAGAAACTGAACTAAGACACAGAAATACTGGTACATTTACTGTCAAGGGTTGTCAAGCAACAGGCATTTAAGATAAGGATTTTAACCAAAAAAAAAAAAAAAATCACAACACTAACAATACGGAACTAGAATGAAACTCAGTGACCACCTGACAACCGCTGAGAATGGTTCAGGAAGACAACATTCACAAGGTCACAACTCTAAGGGGGAACAAAGGTGCCCGTGGTGCCTGAGTGACCTGGGACCGCTGCAGCCCACCACGGGGCAGAGCACAGTGAGCGCGCTCCGGGGCAGGCCATTGTCTGCAATCTCCAGCCAGAAGCCCTCTCTTGGGGTCTGCTTTCTATTCACACACTGACGTGTCAAACACAGGACAAACTCGGTCATTCACGGCTGCCTTTTCTGATCCGTCCTTTAGGGGGAAAAAAGAGCAAGCTGAACTGGGTTGAATTAGCCTGGCGCAAAATAAAATGTCTCTATTTATTGACGTGTGGCACCCATTTGTGATATCTTTCTCTTTGGGCTGCCATCCTGTGTCAGACAAGATACTGAGTAACACAATCTGACTGCTCAACTGAGCTGTCGACAGGTTAAGGAAAATGGTGTTTTTAATCAGGTGTAAGATACACTCAGACATGCTCACACTAAAAAAGATGTCTATATAAATTGAAATTCCAGAATTTAAAAAAAATTAATTTTAGAAATGAGGAGTCAAAGAGTTTAGAGGGAATTTAAACGTAACTTTTAAACTAACAAACATATTTTAAATTGCTATTTAAAAAAGATTTCAAACTGAAAAAATGCTTTGCCCTTAACAGCCTTAACATTAACTTTTTAAGCAGAAGCTCAAATATTTTTACTTTATGGTATTTTCAAATTCTAAAAAATTTTCCAAGTAAACTCTAATTCTAAAATCTGAAATAGTTTCTAAGTATTTCCAGGAATTATTGGTGTCTCTTCTATAATATCACTCTTTAATTTGACTCAAAGTTGGAATAAATAACGCGTGAAGAAACAGGAAATAAACGGAAGAGAACCTGAAACTGTCCACCTATCTTGCTGAGGACTGGCCTCCTGTATGCTTGCCTCGGCCAGAGAAAAACCCAATCCCTACACAGTGACGAAGCTGGTCACTACTGTTTTCTTCATCCTTTCCCTTCTCTTTTTAAAACACACATACGTTCTTTTGGAGCAAGAAAACCTAAAAAGAGAAAGACTACTCACAGTGAAAAAAATATGAAGGGTTTATAAAGATGGGAAGACCCATTCTAATACAACGATGTATTAGAACTGGCTCCCAGCACGACTGAAAGACAATGCACGCTGTGTGCAACTCCTGGAGGATTTGAAACCTTTCAATGAGAATTCATGGAGCAACACACACAACTCTCATCTCCTTCCAAAACCCATTACTACCGAAACCATAAAGCAAGTCCATTTTGGCCTACAACCTGACCTATTTTATATTTAATAAGTGAATTCAAATGATCTGCCAAAGCCAGGCAGCGTGCCACCTAGTGGGGAGGGGGAGGAGCAGGAAAGGGAGGGGAGGTAGGAGTCAGGTGCCCAAACACCAGCAGGTTTCTTGTTGTGCTAGAAAAGGGTGTGACTACCTACCACAGGAGAACACCCAGCAGTGGTTATTTTCCAAGGAGAACATCTATTTGTCTACCTGTGTAACTGAGAGTGGGCTCCAGAGACCTCCACTTCCCTGAGGTGACAGAGGCAGCTGGGAGGGGTGTATGCTAAGAACTGCAACACCTGGCCAGCGCGTGGCTCACTAGGCTAATCCTCTGCCTGCGGTGCCGGCACCCCGGGTTCTAGTCCTGGTCGGGGCGCCGGATTCTGTCCCGGTTGCTCCTCTTCCAGGCCAGCTCTCTGCTGTGGCCCGGGAGTGCAGTGGAGGATGGCCCAAGTGCTTGGGCCCTGCACCCCATGGGAGACCAGGAGGAAGCACCTTGCTCCTGGTTTTGGATCAGCACAGTGCGCCAGCCGTAGAGGCCATTTGGGGGGTGACCCAATGGAGGGAAGACCTTTCTCTCTGTCTCTCTTTCTCTAACTCTGCCTGTCAAAACAAACAAACAAACAAACAAAAAAACACAACTGCAATACCTTTCAAGAATCTGAAAAAAGGACGCCCATTTCTGGTTCGTGGCAGAGCACTTCCGCTGGTCCTCACGACAACTGGTATTTTCTGGACTTTACCTGTGGCACCAGAGACCTGAGGGCTTCACACACTGACCTCACCCTAATCCTAGTAACTGTCCTAGGAAGCGCCTGTCGGAATCAGCTCCATTTACAGACGAGGAAATGAGCAGAGATGTTGGGCAGCTTACCCAAAGCAACACTCATTAAACAGCAGAGTCAGGAGGCAAAGAGAGGCAACCAAACTCCACGGTCCACGTAGGGCTCCTCCACAGAGGTGCCCACGGTGGGCTCAGAGGCAGCAGCTTTCACGAAGTCCCATGCAACTTCCCGAGGCTTCTTCCATCCAAAAATGACTCAGAAAGACTTCAAGACCGGCAGTCTTAATTAAGGAGACAGAACAATGGCTAGGAAGCAACAGGACTGGAGTAACTGCGCCCTTCCCCACCTGCCCCTCGGCAGGCTCACGTCTGCAGAGTGAACCACCTGGGCTCCCTTGCCCACTGGTGCCACCGGGAGGCCTCGGCAAGACCGGAGCAGCCAGAGGGCAGCCGGGGGCGTCTGCAACGCGGTCCCCAGTCCCCAGGCTGCCTGCTCAGGGCCTCCCTGCTGGGCTGCCCTGCGCTGCACGAGCCCCTCCTGATGCCCCTCCCTGGGCCGCCCCCTCACTCACCCGCCTCCTCCATTCAGCTGTTCTGGACACGTCACTTGCCTCCTGCTGGAACTCGCTCAGCTGACACAAGAACACACAGAGAGCACCAGCAACTACTCACTTAAAATGTAAACGCTTAATGACAATGTCTGTTCTATTTCTGTTATTAGACAGAAAAAAGCACCAAAGAAAACAAGGCATCACAACCGCCGACACGGCGCCCACGTTCCCTTCCCTTCCAGTTCTGGCTGATGTTCCGGAACTACCGACTTCTAACATTACTTTTTCTTCTTCTTCAGTCTTCTACTTTGTAAATGACAACACACTGCTAGCTAAGAGGAAACTCCTGGCCTTCCTATAACAACACTTTTCTCATCTGGAGGGCTGGACAACTTGATGTTTAAAATTATTGTCAATTTAGGATTTTATTTTTAAAGCCTTACTGCACCTGCATTTTTGAAATGGCATTACTTATTGTGTCTTGCATTTGAGTAATGCCACCTTGTATTTACATACTGCCTTACAATTTTTACACGTTTTACACAGAGTTTCTCTGAACAGGGTTCCAAAGGAATAGTAATCAATAAGGTAGGGTACAGTTACAATCAAAATCCCACCCTGATTCTTCCAGTCCCTCACTCCCACAGCACCCTGCTGTACAGAGCCCACTGTCATCGCAGCTGTCACTGAACCCACCTGTATTTACTCACATCTTCACCAAAGCATACTAACAGTCCATTCATAACCCCTTGGATATTCTACCACTTTCATTCTCCCAATCTCTAAACCCTCCCAAGCAACCCTGGCCAACTCTGTGACTTTTACTCACTCGCCTCCTATAAGCTCAAACACATCTCCCACCACCAACACTCATGGCGTCTTCGATGAAAATCACTAACAAGTGATCTTGGCTAAGGCAACAGCCCGTCTCCTTAACCTCTCAGCTCCCTCTGGTAACCAACGACTTTTCCTTCCTGGACTCTCTTCCATGATGTCTGGTGGCAGAGGTTTGCGCCTAAGTCTCTAACTACTTCTTTTCCTTGTCATCTTCCTCTTTTCAACCCTAGGTGAGAAACACTGGATATTTCTTAAGGTTGTTTTCAGACCTTTTTCTTTTGTCTCTTTTTAAAGATTTATTTATTATTCAAAGGCAGCATTACAGAGAGAGGGAGAGGCATAGGTCTTCCACCCCCTAGTTTGCTCCTCAAATGGCTCCGACAGCTGAGGCTGGGCCAGGAAGAAGCCAGGAGCCTGGAACTCATCTGGGTCTCCCATGTGGGTGGCAGGAGCCTAAGCACTTGGGCCATCTACTACTTCCCCAGGCACATCAGCAGGGAACTGGATAGGAAGTGGCACAGCCAAGACTTTCACCCTCAAACCAGCGTTCATAAGGGATGCTGGCGTTGCAGGTGGCAGCTTAACCTGCTGTGACACAATGCTGGCCCCTAGACCTTTTTCTACTTTACCTTATTTCATATTCTCCCATAATCACCACTAGACAGATGGATGACTAACACCGTTCAATCAGAATCTCTTTATCCAATATTATGTTTATAAATGTCTGGTGAAAAGACATTGAAAATCTTACCTGTGCCTCAAAATTAAGATCCCAAAGCAGCCCCCATCTGGTCTTGCAGGTCAGCTCAGTCTGGTTCTCCTCCCAGCACACTGTCTCCCGGGTACACCAGGTGAAGCCTCAGACAGCCTGCACTCCAGCTTGCAGCGTGAGGGCTCAGAAACACGGGGCCAGGTCAGGATGCAGACCTTGGAACCCTTGGAACTCCCTCACTACTCATTTGCAACACTACCATTCTGATCACAGATTTGCCCCTCCCCACCTACCCACTGCCTCAGCCCCTGGAGGCTCTGCCCACGCCGGCCAGCACCTGGCTGGATATGGCGCCCTCAAGCTCATGTCCAGCCTCAGTTAAATGTCAAAACAATTCTGGCCTCTAACTTCCCCTGAAAAATGATGAAATTTGTTAGTCCGGCTTTTAAAGCCCATTAGATTTTACCCAATTTCTCTTTCCAGTCTCACTGCCCAGCACCTAGTACTCAACTTACTTAACTGCCCTAATTTCATATACATTTTTATTAATTTAAGAAATACAAACACCACTATCTATTTCAAAGAATGAGGATTAAGAGGGGATTGACACTGTGGCAAAACATGTCCTACAAGCAGGACCTCAGTGGGTGAGACCCCAGTGGAAAGAAGTGGTCACCAAAGAAAGATGTGCTTTTCTCTGAGAGGAGGAGAGAACTTCCACTTTGCTTATGGTCTTGTCTAACTACTGACAAAGTTTGTGGATTCAAAAGACTTCCATAGCCTAGGCATGTCAAGAGCCTTGGGTGACCACTGATGTCACAGTGCTGATTGTTAAATTAACAACAGGAGTCACTGTGCACTAACTTCCCATGCAGGACCTCTGTCCTCAAAGAGTTGTATTATGAGAGTTAACAGTAAAACTTGTTTTCAAAGATCTATTCCATTTTAGCATACGAAGTAGAGGATATTCTTAAGTCTCCTAAGTTTTAGTTATGCCTAAGTGTCCGACTCCATTGCTTGCTTTCTTAGGTGCTTCCTTAGTTTATGACAGAAATTGTTCTCAAGGACTTACTTTCTTTTAATGTATTAAGTGGAGGATATTCTTATGTCTCATAAGTTACAGTTTTGTCTAAGTGCTCACAAAAGATGTATCATTCTTGGGTGCTTTAATCTTTAAAGTTAATTAAGTTTCTCAATAAAAAAAAAAGAGGAGATGAAATTAACTTCAAGATGCAATGACTTTGAACAGCCCTTGTCTTGACTGTTGAGGAAGAGTTTTTTGGTTTTGTTTTTAGTGCAAATGGTTGAATTCTTTACTTAGTATAGAGTTGGTCTTCTGTGTATAAAGTTAACTGAAAATGGATCTTAGTGGAGAATGGGACTGGGAATGGGCGAGGGAAGAGGGGTGGTGGCAGGGCAGATATGGTGGAAAGAATCACTATATTCCTAAAGCTGAACTTGTGAATGCACGAAGTTTGTATTCTTTAATTAGAGGTTTCGTTGGGGTCGGGGGAAGAGTGGATTGAAAGAAATGAGTATGAGAATGTCCTGTATGACAAAATGCCTTTTCTGTATGTGTCTTAACTGGTAGGGTTCCCATCTCCTTTTACTGGAAGCCACTAGAGGAAGGAACTAGTATCTCATTAATCTTTTCAGTCATAACCTCTGGCACAGTGATGCTCAACAATCAAATGCTGAATAACTTCACAGCCAGAGCTTACTAAAACCTGGCTACTAGCTGACTGAGTGAATCGATGAAAGGCCAATACAAGTTCTGCCAACAAAGTATCAGTCCCCCAAGGGCAGAAGAAACCCTGTTCCTGATTAACAATGACCACTCATCTCAAGACCTGACAGCACAGCAATGGGATGTTTCTTTCAGTTCTATTTAAGACAGGAGGAAGTACTTCAATATTTCTATCTGCCAGTAAGAAATGAGGAAAGGTTCCAAAGCAATTCAATTAGCCAGTTTATCCAGTTTACCAACCAGGTCTACCAGACCAGGTATTTGACTACAATAAAGATCACTTTGAGATTTTTCTGATAAATCTTAAACAGAACTGTTTCCACACGTCTTCTTCCCTTAGACTATGGAAGAAGAATTACATGTTAGATTGCATGTTAATAAAGATTTTTTTAAATGTCCTTTAATACTCCTCTTCCCAAAGCTCTAAAGAAATGGCGTGCCTAAAGAGAGCTTTCACTAGTTAATACAATCTTCAGAAATTTCCACTGTGCTTATTACACATGAAAATACAGCTTAAAAGGCAAAGTGAAACTTGGTATTTTTTCATTCTTTTTAGAAAAAAGCAAAGACCAGGTAATGAGAATATAGATTAAATACTATGTTCTCTGGGGACTGGGCATGCACACTAAACCCTTGGATGACAAAACAGAACCCAATACATAAACATCCATGGGGATTAACAGTAATTTACTCATTAATATTCCCACAGGGTACCTTTTATGAGATCTCAGAGGCAAAACAATTAAAAACTGTGGTCAGTGACATCAAGCATCATGGACAGCACTTTTCTATAATGAACAATGACTATGTCGTTGGAGAAGCCCTAAAACCTGAGGATTTAAAAACATCTATGAAATTAAGGCATGTTTCATCAATAATATAATATTTAAATCCAGTTTAACTTGCTACTTTTTCCTGGTAAGGAAAAGAAATAATTAGTTCAAAGACTGTGCAAACTACTCACCAGACCCAAACATAAGCCCCATGGATTCCGAAAGTCATCTTTTAAAATTAAGCTTCTCAAACTTTTCTCTTTAGTAAGCCTAACACATGAGAAGTATAAATTCAGCAACAAGCATAAAATTTCTTTGACATCTGAAGCTTGACTTGAAAATGCAAGTGAATTTTCCCATTTTATTCTGTAATATAATCATGTGTCCCTCAACACGGAATCTTTTCTCCCAACATCTTTGGGAAAATTCTCTGTGTTTATCAGGCTCTGGGCAGACCCTGCCACCACACGCCACATCACCACCAGTCGTCCTCTGCCTCTAGGCCTGTGTGGGTGCATGACCACGCCCAGTTTGTTTGGGGTCAAGCAGAACTGAATGTGGGAAGCAGTGATGAGGATACGGGGCCCTCTGGCAAGGTCAGACCCACCATGGGCTCAGTCTGTCTTTGTGATCAAGGACAACCCTGCAGCCTCGTTCAGTCTACTCCTAGGAGTGGGTCTGCAGACAGCCTGGCCAGAGGTCACCTTTCCACCAATACGGGGATGAGGCTCCCCTGGGTGTCTCTGGAGCAGGTAAAGACAACCAGGGGACTCATAACGTCCTTGGCCAAGAGCACCCCAGGCTGACTGTCCCTGTCTGGAACAAAGCCATGTCCATGGAAGGGAAGCCAGGTGCTGTCCCCAGGGAGGCCTCACACGCTCAAGGACAATCTGTAATCAGGCCCAATCAGGCCTGCTTTAGCAGGACTACGGAACTATAAAATGTTTGCTGGAAAATGACATAATGCTTGTATAAAACTTCCTCAGAGATGAATAGAGATTATCAGAAATACATTATAGTACCTCTCATTCAGCTATTTATGAATGTTTCTTCATGATGGGAAAAATATTCAAAACCAGTTAAAACATAAGCATCCACTTATTTAGAAAATGTACCTGGTCGGCGCCGCGGCTAACTAGGCTAATCCTCCACCTTGTGGCGCCGGCACACCGGGTTCTAGTCCCGGTCGGGGCGCCGGATTCTGTCCTGGTTGCCCCTCTTCCAGGCCAGCTCTCTGCTGTGGCCAGGGAGTGCAGTGGAGGATGGCCCAAGTGCTTGGGCCTTGCACCCCATGGGAGACCAGGAGAAATACCTGGCTCCTGCCTTCGGATCAGCGCGGTGCACCAGCAGCGGCGGCCATTGGAGGGTGAACCAATGGCAAAGGAAGACCTTTCTCTCTCTCTCTCTCTCTCTCTGTCCACTCTGCCTGTCAATAAATAAATAAATAAATAAATAAAAATTTTAAAAAAAGAAAATGTACCTTTAATATTGGGAAATTCCTGACGCCGTAATCATTTCTCCAGTGTCCTGTCCCTATATATTACATAACAGATTATTTTTCACTGAAGAAAGTTTTTGTCTGAATCTAAAACTGCACTTAGAAACACGGTCCGTCTCACTCACATAGTTCTCGGAGTCTGCATGTCCGTCATCCCAGGCAGGCTAGCACCCGGCTACTGCCACTGTTCTGAGTTTCCTAAAAAGAGTGTCTCATTACAGCACCCACGTGCTGAAAACTCTCCATAGCTTCTACAGAATTTGATGGGAGTTCTTCACTGTTAAGTTCCCACTGCTAAGGTTTCATCTCCACTACCAATTCAAACTTGCAGGAGTCCCAGTGTGCTGGGGACATGAGAGCCACAGAACAGAACGCTCACTCTGACTTCTCCGCCGTGTCTCGTTTTAACCTCCCTTCACAAACGCCCTCTCCTCTCTCTGCACAGAGGGAGACTCTTGATCTGACCTTTTCCGCAACGCCTACACTTCCTAACTTGCTACATCTCAGCTCCCATCTTTTTTTATCTCCACCTGCACTTCGCATATCATCCATTAGGACAATCACACACCCTGCATCTCTCAGCTGTGACCTGAAGATGAGGCTACGCCTTACACATCCCTTCTATCACAGCATCAAGAGAACTCTCCTACGAGAAAGGAGGGCAACACATAACCGAGCAAGGGCAGAAGTCTCCATTCCTTTTTAATTCTGAGAACAAACATCTTCCACTTTAGCAAGTCACCCTAAAACATACCAGCTGGTAAAGTCTAAAGATAACTGGCACAAGATGACCTGCCTTCCCACCTCTTGCACATGCAACACGTATGAAGTCCAATAAAAGAAGCTGATGGCCCAATAGTATTTATCACCAAATTCTGGTTATGCATTTTCTTCTGTTAAGTGAGGAATATTTTGTACAACCAGAATGACAGGACATTAAAAACACAACTAACAGTATTTGGTTCATATTATAGAATCTAAAGCCCAGAAACTACTCAAGTAGAAACTTACACTCTTGGTTACAAAAACAGAGAAAAGAGGGCATCTTCAATTGACAAAAAATGAAGAGCCCAACTCCAAACTGTTAGAACATACACAAGCGCTCCTGTGAATTCCCCTTAGGGACCCTGTTCCCAAAGGGAACTCCGAAACGTTCTGGGGCGGTTTCAGCGGGCAGGATTTATCCTTAAACTGCCTTCTGTAACAGCTCCATCTGAGCTCGCTGTCTGAGTTTGGAAGCCGCCATTGTGCTTCACTGGGAGGCAGAGCTCAGCTATCCGCCGTGCACTGTCCTTGCTAGTGCTTGCAGCAATTTCTGAACAAGACTTTACTAGCAATATTGTGACAGTTTTGCCTTGTAAAGTAATACACTCTCTACTTAATGCAGGAAATACTTCCATTTAATTTCAGTGTGATTAATTTATTCAAGCTTACTACTGGATATATGTTTAGAAAGACACTAGAAAATACTATTTATTGTTTCTTGCCAAATGTGTATCTTTTATTAACTGGTAAAAAAACATGAGTTCCTAAATTCTTTCATTTAAGATGATTTAACTTGAGAATATAGTATTTGGACTAAGTCCCACTTTTCTCCCAACATCTTTGGGATGTTTAAAGCAAAGGTTAAGTATTCAGTAGCCACCGTGTGATAAGATCAGAGCCGGAGCTACCACTGCCGGTGTGCCGGGCTACACTCGCCCTCTGTGTGCGGGGTGCTATTTCACCAGTCCACACCAGGGCTGTTAGCCCCACTTTACAGCTGGGAAAAAAAGCAGCTTTAAAAGGTTAACAAGTAAGGTCACACAGCTATTCACCAGAGACTCACACCCAGTCTTGCCTGACCCCTAAGTCAAAACTTAACACCTATCCTAAACTCCCTTCAAAATATTCTTGTATTAGTGTATTTGTATTTTCATGTTGTTTTAAAATCCTTTATTGGAAGAAGGGAAACAAATGCATCTTCCAAATTAAAAATTAAATTATGTTCAGTATGATTTTTTCTTTTTTTTTTTTTTATTTGACAGGTAGAGTTACAGACAATGAGAGAGAGACAGAGAAAGGTCTTCCTTCTGTTGGTTCACCCCACAAATGGCCGCCACGGCCGGAACTATGCCGATCCGAAGCCAGGAGCCAGGTGCTTCTTCCTGGTTTCCCAGGCGGGTGCAGGAGCCCAAGTACTTGGGCCATCCTCCACTGCACTCCCGGGCCACAGCAGAGAGCTGGACTGGAAGAGGAGCAGCCAGGACTAGAACCCAGTGCCCATATGGGATGCAGGTGCCTCAGGCAGAGGATTAGCCAAGTGAGCCACGGCGACGGCCCTAGTATGATTTTCAATTTTAATTATTCTGGACAATTTCTTTAAAGATGAAAAATCTATATGACATACATTGTATACCTCCACTGTAACAAAATGCATGATTAACTGGAACATCCACATTCCCACACCTGGCTCTGAAACCAGAGAGTTCATTACACTCCTGGTAGCCTAACGTAGCAAACACACTTCCTGAGCAGCCTGCCAGGCAGGGGACCGCAGAGAACACAGTTCCACACCTCCAACTATAAAATAAATGGTGGAATTACTAGGGCGTTAGTAAGGAGCTAATGATGTAATAGCATGTAGTCACCACCTATAAAACACTCCTTCAAAATCACATCCAACCATTCTGTAATGAGCTTCCTTGGAATTTACAAAAAGAGCTGTCTATCTACTCATTCTCCAACTTATAACAATCATGTTCAAAGGTCAAGGGCAAGCTCAAATGTCTCCTATTTAAAGAAGCATCTCCCAGCTTCCAGCAGACTTCTAGTACTTCTGTCCAGCCCAGTCCACTCTGCTGACTGCATGTCATTTCCTGAGAGGCCTCCCACAGCCGGTGAGGGCACAGCTTCAGTCCCCCAGGAATCCCGCTTTTAAACCAGCCCCCACCCAGCCCCGGAGGGCTTCACACGTAAGCCACCAAGAAAAACAGGCAACTTGAATTGTTTTACTCTATGGTGGCCAACCTCATTCAATTAATTGCTATTTAAGCAATATTAGCACTTTAATCAAAAAGATTTCTAAGCTCAGAATAAGTACACAAAATACATTAAAAGTTTATTTTAAGTACATTTAAGTATTTTAATATTTACTTTATATAATATTACACAGTGAGCTATTTGACAGAATAAATTGGAGAGTAATAATTCATCCTTAAGTTCAAGGAGACAAATGTCAAATGTCTGGACACTGTTGTTTATAGAGACCAGTTAGATGTGTAGAAGAAAAATTATTCCACAATCACATTAACTGTTTTCTTATATACCACCAACAGCTAATTAAAACACCCTGGACATAAGGTAACACTACTATTATAAATAAACACTTACAAAAACACTTCTTATATTTGAAAAGCAAAGCTTTATTGTTAAAAAAGTGACCATGGGTGATATGGCCATCACTGCCCATGTGGAAACGTCCTGGCACAGAAGCAGGAGGCCGACACAGCACACCAAGGCTGCAGCTAAGCACGTAAGATACAGAAGCTCCGCTCTTGCTGAGGAACTGACAAAGACGTCCAAAAGGGGCACGGCTTCAGATCCCCTGGCGAGTGGCCAGTGTGGCGGCGCAGCGGGTAAAGCTGCTGCCTGCAACACTGGCATCCCACGTGGACACCAGTCTGAATCCCGGCTGCTCCACTTCCAATCCAGATCCTTCCTAACGGCTTTCGAAAGCAGGGGAGAATGGCCCAAGTGTGTGGGCCCCTGCACCCACATAGGAGACCAGGATGGAGTTCCTGGCTGCTGGCTCCAGCCTAGCCTACTTGTCACTGCAGTCATCTGGGGAGTAAACCAGCAGATGGAAAATCTATCTATTGTGCTAACTCTGCCTTTCAAATAAATAAACTAAATCTTGAAAAAAAAAAAAAACACACTGGAGAGAAATACGTGTAGACATTACAATGATAAGGTGAAAGACTTTAAATGCATACAGTTACCAAAATTTACACTTTTGTGTTCAAAGAAGTTAGTGTTTTCAGCATTAAAAAACACACATTCAAGAACTGTTGCTGTTTTGATACTAACTTGCTAGCCTCAAACTATTCAAAACATATAACTCCTAATCTCTACAACAAAAATCTACAGTAAACAAGAGCAACTCACTTAAAAGAGCCAAAAAACTCAAACCTCTCTATTAAGACTAAAACCCTGCATTTGATTCAAAAGACTACAGATCTGACATTACACTAAATAGTTCTGAAAATCCTGTTTCATCAAATTTAAGACATCAAATGAAGACACATCAAGTAACCATTTCTTCTCTCGTCTTCTCCTGTACCCATTTCCTATTGTTGTCTCCACCACCACATCCAAAAAACAAGTAAATCCTGCCTATTTTAACTAAGAAGTATTTCTCAAAAACCCTCTCTACTTTTCCACCGTTAACTGCCAAATCACCTGTCAACTCCCAACTGAACAGTTAAAATAGCTTCTTAACTAGTCTCCCTGCCTCAAATTCGCCCCCTCCCCTATCTCCTGTCCCCAGCAGATAGTCCAAGCCAGCTCACAGCTGTCTAAGATACTAGTTTGATCATATCACAACTCAGTAATAGTCATCATTCCCTAATACCCACACTGTGCAGTCCTTAGCATAAAATTCAGACCTAATATTTACGAACATTTTTCCATGAGTCACAGTAGGATCTATGTCTTAATAATCTTATTTCCTTATATGCAGCAAATATTCAAAAATAATGACAATTAAAATATCAGTTCATTATTAGAGGTGAAAGAAAAAAAACACCCTGATGGACTGGAGTGGCCACCCTGAGACGGGAGGCCATGGAATGAATTAGGGAAATCGCAAGGGCCCTCTTTATATTCTTAACCTTTAGAGTAGAATATGTTTTTAATAAATATGTGTAGAACATGGGAGTTTTCTGAACCAAAACTCAAGATGCATACACCAGTGGTATCAAATTGACACAGGAAATAACCAGACCAAATATTTCCAACTGGGAATATCAACTCCAGCTTACAGGTAGCACAGGAGCGTGGCTGGAAGAACCTGTGCCTAATATGTAAAAACCAACCTGGCACCAAAGCGGGCTTCCTCCCTGGCTGAGATCCTGTTTTGCTGACAAAAGGAGCAAGGCTAATGTGGAACAGGCAATTTTTAGCCAACAGGCCACAAATTAAAAAAACACTAAACAATAAATGTTAAGGTAACTGAGAATCATATAATGTATGAATTTTCTATGCATTTTTCTCAAAATTTACATGATCATTAATGGCAATTAACAATGATTACTAACCTACATGTAAAAAGCATCCCTGCTTTTTGGTTTTAAAAAGAAATAATTCTCTTAAATTCTATTGTAAAAGTTAGACCAAAAAAACTTACATATTGATTTACAAAAAGTAGCGCACTGGGGTCACTGGATATCACCTTAATATTCTCCTATCAGAAGCCTCAAGAGGAGGTGCACACTCTATCTCACATTCGATCGTAACAACCTGTTCTCTTTAACTATCGGACTTGCTAAGTGCTATCCTGTGTCCAGTGCCTAAGAGCTCGTTAATTACCTAAACTCTATCTCCATAGGTCTTGTTAATTACCCGTCTCCTGTCTCAGAGGACCTTGTTAATAACTTGTACAGTCTCTCTAAAGAGGTCCTAACAACACATTAAAATTAAAGATGCTTTTCTTTTAGCACCTGTCAAGTGCTGTAAATTGAGAAATTTTCACATCAGTTTATTAGCCTACAGTAGTTTTGGTGGATTTTTTTTTTTGGCTTGTTTTCTTCTCTCTAACAGAATCTCTCTGTATTTCAAATCTCTCAGTTCAAAAAATAGTAATAATTACTTAGCAAAGTGTGTCTTTTCTGTTACAGACTTTTTTTGGTTTTCAATTTTGAAGTCTGTAAGTATCAACCTTGTACGAGTGAGTCCGAGGAAGGATGGAATGGTTGGTATCCGCAAATTAACCCATCGGGAGACACACCAATTAATGAAAGCCAAGTAATGAGTATTAGGATGACAAAGGGTGAAAAAGTTTCAAGTAGTATCTGGGGAGTCCAACGTCGAAGTCCTAGTTAGTGTTAAGGGAACTCATCACATTGCATATTTCATGTTCCTAGTCACTGTTTCACTGGAGACATTCTGTAAATCCCTAGACACTAATGGATTAATGGCTGTAAAAATTATCTGAAAAGTTTTTGTTTTCTATCTCATAAATGAGGCTACATTTTCAGCTATGTGAAACATTTATGGCCTACCAAGAATAATGACAAATTATCTTTAATATTAGATAGACACGAACAAAAAGGAAACACTACTATTAAAATAAATCTCTTGTATGTTAAAGACTGAGCTTTAAACTCATTAAGAAAAGCAATAAGCCATAGAGCACACTATAATAATGAAGGTTTAAAAACTATGACTAGGAGCTCTATTTTAGGATCATTGGTTTACTACACCTTTTAAAATCCACTTGTAAGCCTCCAGAAAATAGCCCATCATTTTTATGGATGTTACACACTCCTAATAATGGTTACATGCTTACAGGCCTGTGACTTTTAATTTGTTAAAATCAGAAACACTCTTGGTAATCAACTTTTTGTGCCTCCTAAGAAAGGTGTGACACAGCCAAAGATAGGAAGGACCTGGGTAAGGGAGGGAAAAAGGAGAGGAAGGAGGTCAACCCAATGTCACAAGTAAAACGCACACTATCACCAAAACTACAAAATATCAGTACAAACATGAAGTCCTGGTCCCAGATACTGTTTCTGTACTGCTCTAAAATGTAACTTCCTTGGTGTGAGTTCATTTGCTCAGAAGGAAACAAGCTCTTCCACAACAAATACCGCAACCAGAAGTGCGTGCTCCTATAGTTAGAATCAACCCGTTCCAACCACAGTTACGCAGAAAGTACTAGAAGAGCAAGCCCATCCTGTCACAAATAGAAGGCCGTTTCCCAAACAGTTCAATGGTCAAATAGCTCCCCAAGGTCATGCTCTCTACAATCAGCTGCTCCTCCCACATCAAACATTACTCTGTACAGACTAGACCCACGCTGAGTTCTAAAATCTCAGGTGACGACTTACACAAGGGTTCTCTCATGTTAACGGATTCCACGCACCACGTGGAGTCCTCAGTCCTGAATGTTTCTGCAGAGCCTACACCTCTTTAGAAGCACACACATCAGTGCAAACAGCTCCCGGCTGAAGCATCACAGCCACTCCTGAAGCTCACAATCGCCCGAGTCCTGAGAAACAGTTCACCCCCAGACCCGCAAACGTGTGCTTGTCAGACACTTCTGACTCCCAGTGCCCACTACAGTGGAGATGTGAGCTTGCTGCCCATCCGGTCAGATCTCCCACTCCTCTTCGTACCTGTTTTAGCCAAGCTGATCTCCTTACTGTGCCCTGACCTTGAGTCCCACATACAAAGCTAATATGGCAACGCTGGCTGCTCAAGTGTGAGACAACCAGCACAACTCCCGAAGCCTCGTCAGCAGGAAGCACCTGCCAGCTGCTCACAGACCAAGTGAGAGTTAAACCTGGCTGACTGTCAGTGGAAAGCTTTTTAAATCTTAATTTTCATTTCAGTGTCCACTAAGGATGTTTTATTCTTTTAAAGATTTTTATTTATTTATTTGAAAGGTTGAGTTACAGAGAGGGAGAAGGAGAGACAGAGAAAAAGGTCTTCCATCCACTGGTTCACTCCCCAAACAGCCGCAACAGCCAGAGCTGGACCAATTCGAAACCAGGAGCCAGAAGTTTCTTCCAGGTCTCCCACGCAGATTCAGGGACCCAAGCACTTGGGCCACCTTCTACTGTTTTCCCAGGCCATAGCAGAGAGCTGGATCAGAAAAGGAGCAGCCGGGACACGAACCAGCACCTACATGGGATGCAGGCAGAAGCTTAGCCTACTACGCCACAGCGCCAGCACCCACTCACTAAAGATTCTAACTCAGTTTGAAGTGAGGCCCACCAAAACTGTAGTTTAACCCCGTCCTCGGGCATCCTCGACAGTCAGCCCTGAGGCCAGCACACTTTAGGTGCTGGGAGGAAGATTGCACAGCTGCTAAGAGGCGTAAATGCACAGAGACACTCAGACCTTGCTGGGATGTCTTGTCATGGGGAGGACGTCTTCTACACCAGCAGAAATCCAAAGGAGGGAAACACAGGTTCTTAGAAAGGGCAAGGCCAAACAGGCTTCTGACACTCAGAGAAACTGAAGGGTGCGTCTCACCATGGAGCCAGGAGTAGAGATGGCACAGCTGACAACCTCAGGGTAGGGGGCAGCAACGAAACACACGCACCCGGGGTGGATGGGTGAGGAGCTAGAAACAAAGTTGGATCAATGAAAAAAATCTAAACTACAATAAGCCTAAAAAGCTAGAGAAGAGTTTGGATCTGGTGCTGCAAACCAGTGAATCTTAAAATGTTAACTGGGTCTTTCTTAAACAGAATGGAAGGTACTATGGCCCATGTGCCTTACTTAGCAGGGTAAGTAATGCTAAGTGCTGTACCAAATGCAAAATTCCCAGTAATTTGGTATTCTGAGAATTACCATCCAGACAAGACCCAGTCGAGTATTCCTGATCTGGTGCCCTCCCACGAGCAGCCAGGGACCCAGCGTGCTCCTGTCTTGGGCAGGATTCTCCTCAAGGATCCTCTCCATTCAACTAGTGCAGGGGTCAACAAACTATTTCTGTAAAAGACCAAACAACAAATGTCTCTGGCTTTGCAAGTTATACAAAGCCTGTCACAGCTACTCAACTCTAGTGCTCTAGCACAAAAACAGCCACAACCGAACGAGCACAGCTGTGGTCCAGCAACACTTTATTTATGAAAACGGGCAGTTTTCCAGGTCTGGCCCAGGACAGGGAAGGAGAAACAATATGACGGACTGCAGGAGAGGTTTTCATGGACTAGATCCAGAAGGGGTGTACATCCCTCCACCAATTCTGCCATCAGCCAGAACCTGGTCCCAGCTAACCATCAATGGGTTTAAGCTACACTCAGTTTAAAAAGAATTTAAAACCAAAGTTGGTTTGGTGAACCTATTGATCCATTTCCATTTTTCAAACTACTTACAGTTCATTAAAAAATAATTCACAGGACGAGCACTCTGGTGCAGTGGGTTAAGCCACTGCCTAAGACACAGGCACCCCACTGAGTGCAAGTTTGAGTCCTGGCCATTCTAATCCCAACCCTGTGCCTGGGAAAGCAGCGGAAGATGGCCCCAGTGCTTGGGTCCTCACCACCCATACACAAAACCCAGACAGAGTTCCAAGATTCTGGTTTCAGCCTGGCCCAGCCCCACCCACTGCCGCCATTCAGGAAGTGAACCAGCAAACCAAAGATATCTTTCTCTCTTTCTTTCTCTTTCTCTCTCTCTCTTTCCCTCCCTCCCTCCCTCTGCCTTTCAAACATATAAACAAATCTTTAATAATTTGTAAAAAGTATTAAAAATGGTATAACAAGCATACAGGTATATTTGTTTTCAGAGAATGATATTCTGCTGATAAAAACAAAGCAGTGTTTCACAACTTGTGGAATAAAACAAATGAGTTGATAATTTGATAAATGATAAAATCAGTTGATACTGATGATACTAAACTACCTGTGATTTATCACTGAAAAGCAAGAGCAGGGGCTGGCCTGTGGCACAGTGTATAAAGCTGCCGCTTGTTGACGCGACACCCCATATCAGAGTACCAGTTCTCGTCCCAGCAGCTCTGCTTCTGATCCAGCCTCCTGCTAATGCGCCTGGTGAGGCCGTGGAAGATGGCCCAAGTCCCTGGGTCCCTGACACACAACTGGGAGACCAGGATGGACTTCAGCCTGGCCTGCACCTGGCAGTTGGGGCTATTTGAGGAGTGAACCAGCAGATGGAAGATTTCTCTCTCTCTCTCAGTCCCTTTCTCTCTGTCTCCCCCTCTCAAATAAATAAACTTTTTTTTAAAAAAAAGGCAAGAGCAACAGCGATTTTAAAACACAAATAACTCAGTACCTACAATCAGATATAACCATGTGTTTTTCTCAGAACTCACAGGACCTACACTTAGGTGCACATGGCTTAGGAAGCATTTTGCAGCATGTCAAGCAGTGGGCAGCAACCAGACTTCTCAGCAGAAAGCAGAACAGGCATCAGCGGCACACACCAACGCTCTGTACTCACCAGACCTTGTCCAGCTTCTTCTGGGTGCACAGCTAAGCCCTGATTCTTCACTGGTTGCAGTGAAGACAGGACACAACTGAGCTCTGGCTGATGGGACATACGTGGAAGTGACCCACACCACTGCCAGGCCTGGCACATAAAAACGTCCTACCTCCTACCTTCGGTCCTTCCCTCATCCTCTGCCGCGCTGACCCCGGAGGCCACATGTTAAATGACGGCATCACAAGAGGAAGCCTGGTTCCTGAGACGCTGTGTGGAGTCAAATGGCTGCATGCAGCAAAGCACCCACTTTTCCTACCCCTGTCTCAGCGACCAGCTCATGACAAGTGAACAATACATTTCTACTGTGATAAGCCGCTAGGATCTCAGGTCGCTGCAGTTTATAACCTATCCCAATACGGAGTTCTTAAAAGATGCCAGAAATGTGCATAGGTTCTAAGCATTAAATCTTAGCAACCCTTGAAAACTTGCTTAGATTTTCAACAATATTTAGAGGTACTCAGACAAAAATGCACACATTTGCATTGATGCATCTGTTTCTAGTCTTTCAGAAAGATCTTCAGAAAGATCTGGGCTGGGAACAGGAGAGTAACAGGATGAAAGTAGCATTTCAAGAAACTTCTCTGCAATTCTGTGTTCATTTATTCAAAATGTCTAACACCTAGTGCCGACCCAGCAACATGCTGAAGACTAAGGGCGGAAAGATGCACGCAGTGCAGGTCCTGCCTTCCAGGGGGTCGTGGTGACTGAAGAGGAAAGTGACTGAGCCGCTGCTGATCAGTGAGATGTGACAGGTGATGGACTACGCAGGAAAACGCACTGCAGCTTGTGATGCTGATGTCTGTCTCGGCGCATGGCTCTCATGCCGGGGACAGAGGAGCAGAAAAGACTTCAGCAAGTCACTGACTCTAGGGAGAGACGTTTCAAATAGCCTTGCTCTTCGCTGAAGTCAAAAAACACAAAACCTAAGTAATCTCCTCTACCAGTTTTATGCAGAACTCTGGGAACTTTTCTAAGAACAGATGCAAAATGCAGTATTTTTTGTGATATCCAAAGTGATTTCTTCAGGTGGATTTTACTTATACTAATACATAAAAACAGTACATACATAATAATACGTAATATAATAATATATTATATATTATTATATAATATATATTATATGTATAATAATATAATATATAAATAATACATAAAAACCAAAAAAAAAAAAAGTGTTCCGTTGCATACTTAAAATGCTGAGGCCTAAAGAAAACCTCCCAGATTTAATCCTACTCATCCCCCACTCAGAGGAGAATAGCACAGCTCCACACACCTGCAACCAAAGGTGAGCCACGGGCTCATTAAGAACAAAATCCAGTTCCACATTCTCACAAATGCTAGTCACAAGAGTCCAGGAACCCCGTACATGGGTTTAACACTACTGGAAAAGTAACTCACAGCACGTGCCCTAGGGATGTGAGTCGGTAGCTTCAAAAGTATATTTGGTTTGGGTACTAACCTGAGAAATGTAAAATGTCCCACACAACAGAGGGGTAATATTTGGAAAATAAATGGGAATACACTGTTCTATAAAGACAACACTTCCGTGACAATACTCTCCCAAATTCCACTTGAGATCAAGCTGCTTGCCAAATATTCAACCTATACTCCAAGGTCTATTTGTATTCAATCCTTCCTTGTACTATTAATTAGAGCTACGGCTTGACTGCAAACGTTTTAGATTGTCCACAAAGATAGCTTGACACAAAAAGAGTAATGTTCCAGAAATCCACAAACGCTCTGTTCTCATTTTTGGCATCTTATACAGATAGAGGCAAGTCTTGAAACATAAAAAAAAAAAAAAAAAAAAAAAAAACACCACTATTTTTTACATCACTGTAATTATGCTTTTACATGTATCAGGACACAGCTCTAATTTTGATGGGGACAGCATTAATACTGAAGTAACTCAATAAAAGCCTGTATCTGTGATCTGTGGAAACACCACACTTGCCTTCACAACCCACGGCAATCCACAATCCATGCAAACAGCCCCAGGACAGGGCGATGAAAGACTGGAGGATACTCACTTGACCGCACGCTGCCTAAATGTGAAAACGTTTTCCAACCACTTCCCATTTGGACGCTGAAATTTTCTAAATTACCCAGTCTCAAACTATCTCAGACAACTGTGTTCAGCAATCTACTACCAAAAAGCAAATACATTTATATTTACCCCTATAATTTAAGATTTAATTCATTATGTGAAGCACACTACGTAAAATACCAAAATATTGTAGAATAGCATATCAAAAATATAATCTTTTCAATAAAATATTGACACCACATGCTAAAAATGCATTTTTTAGAGTATATATAGCCTATAAACAAAACTGAATGATACTTTTTAAAACCATAGGAAATACCAATTTACTGAAAAAAAGTAATGCACACTTCCTTTGAAAATTTTAAACGTGTGTTTTCTTAAGACATCATAATAGATACACAAGAGAGAGGTGGAAGGCATAGCCTAAAAGGGTGACTGTTAATTGTGTATTTTCTGCTTATAATGGAACAAAACAGATCACTATTTTTGAATGAAATAAAATATGACAATACACAGCTGCCATTCATGGTTTCCCTGTTGGGGCTTGCCTTCACATTACATACCTTACGTATCATTTATCATTAGCAAATCCTACAAGTAGGTATAATTTTCTTTGTCTCAAAGATGGAAACAGTAAGTCTGATGAAGTCATATTACCACTAAGCCAGGATTCCCACTGAGGTCTGTATGGTAATTATTGCCTTGGAAAAACCTGTTAGATGGCAAACATCCTACCATGATCTTCCATGATAACCACTGAAAACGTCAATAAATCTATCTACTTTTTGCTTGATGTTTCCTTAGTTAGCTATTCCATTGTTCACATTAGTAAAATCTGTAATTCTATCTAAATTCATGTAGTTCCAACCTCTACTAAGCAATGAGAAAAGTACCAGTATACACACAACTGAAAACCTAACCTTCCTCAAGCTGGTGATTCTTTCTGTGAATATAAATCATCACACAGAGCTCTCTGGTCTATTTATAGTATCTACAAAGGCAATGAATTTCAACAAATATTAACAATGAAAATTTTCTTCTAAATGGTCATTTAATGACAGTTTAGATCCATTATGAAAACCATTAATAGTTAAGCAGTATTTTGTAAGAATAGCCCATAGACTGCTATTGATCCACTAATTCTCTCCAGATAGCCCAGACTTAATCCCTAGAAAATATCAAGAAACACATCATCTAAACTTCTGGCTTGAATTAACACCCACTGCTGATTTACTCTCACCATGTCTCATCAAAAGTCACGCCATTTTCTTCATAAATTTCAGTGAATTTCTGGCTCACATAAATGGAAGTAGACTAGAGAATAAGAATCTTTCATCTTTCTAAGACCAAAAATAAATAAATAAGTTCAATCCCAAAGATACATGCAATGTTTCCTGGCTCTGCAATTCATTACAAAAATAAGACTTTTTGTCAAGTAAAATAAGAATAATTTAAGATAGCCATATATTTAAAAGGAGTATTTGGTACTTCCAAGTACAAGATTTCCCCAAACACTACAACGTCCTCCATATTAAGCTTACCTTGAAGATGGCATTATACTTGAGGCCCTGAATTTTGTTGTAAACGGATTAGTTGACTCATAATCAAAATAGTCCTGCCGGTTTTCACTAAACGCATTGGGTGATTTCAAATCACAAGGGCTATCTGATCCCCCATTGTTAAGTTTATCAGATCTTCTGCTATCTTTTTTTCCAGTCACTCTTTCAAACAGGCTAACTTTCTCCCTTTTCTCTCTTTTATTTTCTTTCCTTACTTCAATTGATTTTGAAAATAAATTCATGCTGCTGTCCCAGGATTCACTGCTTTCTTCAAACGGATTTTTCTTCCTTGGCAGTGTTGCAAATTTTTGGGGTAATGAAGCAGTCACATTTGTAAATGGGTCATTCTGTCTTTCGAAAGACGATTCGCCTTCATCCACAATGCTGTCAGGTTGGTTCATTTTAGAAGTATCAAAGCTTAATGTTCTTCTGTGTGGAGATTTGAGACTTCCTACAAACAAGTTTGTGGTTACTACACAATCAGTGACACATTACATCACACTATTTGACACTCTGTGTGCATTCTGTTGGTTTTAAAATGAGAGTAATTAGCTATTTAAAGGTATTAACCTTTAAAATAATCAAGGAAAACAACCTTAAAATGCTAAGGTATAGCAGCCTGAAGTATCTGGGCCAATAATGATTAGCGTACTGCTAGACAAGTGCCAACGTACTGGGCTCACACAGGCAAACTGACTCAAAACCAGAGGTTCTGCTCAGTGTGATAATGCCAGAAATCCTCAGACTTCCTTTCATCATTAGCATTAAATTTACATCCTCGCTTCTGAACATGAATGTTTTCTTCTAGGGATTTTACGGTAAAATGGAACATTTATTTATGCATCAGGCTTTCAAGAGAGCAGAAGCAGCAGGAACAATGTTTAAAAAGCTAGGCCATGAAAGGAGCCTGGGACGCATTTTATTATCAGTTAATCATCTAAACACAGAGCAGACAAACTCCACTTTCCATGAACTTGACCAACCTGGGGTACAGGAGGTATTCAAAGTTTGATGAACGACTACACTTGGAAAAGGCTACCAAGAAACTGCAGTTTTTTAAATTTTCCAACTTCAAAAGTTAAACTTTCAAAACAAAAAGGGCACTTTGGCCCACTGAGGAGACAATGAGAGAGAACGTGCCACTCACCACTCTCTGGAACCGCTCCGAAGGCATCTATCCGGCGTCCCAGAAGATGTGTCTGACTCAGGGTGCCAGGCTTCGCTTTCTCAGAGGACGTGTGGGGCCCAGTCAGGTCAGACATTGAATGCGCAGAAGAGAGTCGCTGAGGACCCAGAAGAAAAGGCTTTTTTGGTTTGGATTTCATGTGGCTCTCACCACTTGAAAATTCTGTACTGGCATCAGGCATGTGAGTACTTGGAATGATTGCAGAAGACGTATCAGAAAACGTGCCATCATTTTTTCTACCTTTCATCTTATCCTTTAATTTTGCAAAAGGAGATCTTGTTTTGTCCTTCATTGACAAGTCAAACATACTCGCTGTCATATTGTTTCTCATAAATTGAATATTCACCTTTATCTCACCCCTGTTTTTGGCTCTTTTTCCTTGTTTGGATTCCAACCTAAACCACCTTAAGGACAAAAAGTAAATAAATAAAAAATGAGTTGTAACACAGAACGAAGAGAGGATACAGAGTTCTGTTACATACAAACTGTTTTTTAGGCAAAGCCACTACAGGACATCAAGCCAACCTAAACACTGAATGATACTCTAGTAGACAGAATACTTCTGGTTTTACTCACAAATTTTTAAAAACACATCATTCTGCATATGATGTGACATAAGAAGATAATTTTTAAAGTTTGTAGAAAATTGAATTAAAAGATTAATTTATTCTGGTGCAAAAAACAACTGAAATCCATGCAGTTTTTCACCATATGCGTTTCTCATACTTTTCAAAGACCCCTCATATGCGTAGACTTCAATTTTTTTTTTTTTTACCAAAATAAACTCATCTTTTAATTTCATTTTACCAGACATTTTTGGAAGTAGCTACTGAAGGAGTAGGCCTTTGGGGCACTGGAAAAGGTTTGTAGGTAACCTTTTCTTTCACAATTTGAAAATCACCAACAGAAATTCTTATCAACAATACCTAATGCTTCCACATAGGGTATTAATAATGGCCTAAGGGTATTTCTTAACATTAAAACACACTGAGGAAGGGACACTGAAAGAATGCATCAATACGAGTGAGTTCTGAACACTATAATAATGCCATTTTAATAACATATTAAATAGCCCCATCCCAAAATATTACTTATGTAAGAACATTAAAAGAATTCTGTTAACATTGGAGACTACTACCTATAGTTTGGTAATTATTAAAACTGGATATAATTTAGACTCATATCAAATGGATCAAAGTCTCTTCCTGAATAAAATAAATGAGTAAAACACAGTAAGTGACAGTAAACCTTGTGAAGAGTTTTTGAAGAACAAAAAGCTGAATGCTTCCTGTTAGAGTCACTTGCGTCATTTACTGCCACTGCTGTGACAATACCAAATCACAATTATTTTATAAACAGAGCCAAATATTTTGCTTTTAGTCACTTCAAAACTGCCTATTTAAAAATGATGTATAAAAAGCAAAGTTTTACTTGGTTTTGTTTATGGTATCTTTATCCAAGAGAAACTCTCCAGTTGTTGGTGTCACAAGAGATCAATTTATAGGGCAAAAAGCCAAAAACTGCCAAACCAAGTCTAGAGGAGCACTTCTACAAAGGAACTCGGATGTAACCTTACATTAGTTCTTCCCTCACTGTCACAAACAGGGTATGCCAAGAGAAGATTATGTTTACTGTACATCAAGTGGGAGACTGAGTCACCAGGTCTTTCCAGAAGGAAAAAGAATCCACATATATTATATGTGTGCATGTGTATGTATAAGATATGACAGGTTTATACACACACAAACACACACACATATATATAAACCAGCCAGAGCTTAGCAAATCACACACATGAAATCATTTCTTAACTAAAGTGGAGCAATTCAATTAAGTAATGCAGTTTACCAAGTGACTGTTTAAATATTTTATAATAGAAAACATTAACTAAATGAGACCCTAAACGGAGACAATCCATTATGTGAGGCAAACATTAAAATTTGAAGAAATGAGCTGGACATAAAGAAATGATACCAATAAATTTTGTGGAATAGAGAAACTTAACTACCGCAAGACAGAGCACTTCAAAAGCCTGGAGAGAAACAAGGTTATCCTCCTGCTTTAACTCAATTTGGAAAACAGTCATTTTTGATGGACTGGGGAGAGGGGAGTGGAGTGGGGAGACTTCTGAGGCACAGTACCTCAGAGTGCTACGTCAGCATCTCAGGCTATACCAAAAATAGTGAACACACTTCACAAGACAGGGACCAAGAAAGAAAGAAAGAAACCAGGCATTCAGGACTCCATGCATCCAACAAATCAAAGCAAGTCTGAGAAGAAAATAAAGTAGTAATCCAAAAAATGGATGCAGTCAAAATTCATAGCATTAGAGAAACAGAAACCAAGTAAGTCAGCGATTTCAACATTCTTATTTTGCAGACGAGGAAACTGAGGCACAGGGAACGCTACGTCACTTCCCACTGCCAGATGGAAGCCGCTGAGGAAAACCTCCAGCTGGTGAAGAACAGCTGCGGGACAGTGGAAGCTCCTTCTCCTTTGACGACTCACACGTGTTCCCAAGGTTAACATCACAGGACACGGTGCTTCATCAGGCGACACAGCAGCCATGATGAGGCAAGGCGGGTTTCCTGGTGCTAGAGTGTAAGCTCCTTGAAGGTATGTGCCCTGTCCTAGATGTTCACCCGATTTTTATTCCCAGAACCATATGAACAACCACGCTACAAGCGAGTGCGTGCTTTGCAGCGCTTTGTCTTTTAGTAGGAAGCTCTACAGACCCGGGTAAGCTCTGAAGAAGGGGCGAGTCAGTGTTGGAATACGGTGTCATCTCCTCCCCCGTGGAAAACGGTAATAAATATATTAATTTCAAATGTAGGCATGGAAAATAACTTGAGCCGTTTTGTTTTGAAGCTGACATAACAGAGAGGTCTTAATGAGACGTTCAAGAATCATTCCAGAGGCAGCATTTGTTTTTCCAGGCTTCAAAAAGATAAGATGAAGAACGATAGCTTTGGGGGCTTACTGGATTAATACTGATTTTTTTTTTCACCTCTGGAGTGCTGGATTTAAACTGTATATGGCCTCTGTTCAATTTTTAATGGGCACAGGTCCATGTTCAAAAACCACCACACATGTGGGAACTATTCACAAGCAATTGGTGCTGTGTGGTCAGAAATGGGACAAGATTGGCAGTAAGGGTGCCAGAGGCCAGGATGCAGGTGCACTACAGAGACCCACACAAAAGTCCTAAAATCTGCATATGTCTGAGTCATACCTAACTCTAGGGACTCTGATTGTTATTACTTTTCATGGGCATTAAAGAAAAAAAATCTCCTAGTTCTGTTGTAAAAAATCAATGCATATTACATAACAGCATCAACGATTTTACCATTCTATTATTAAACACTGTATTATATCCTTAAATCTCGTGCCAGAACCAACCCAGACATCCATTAAAGGGGGCGATACAGAAGTTCTCTCTCCATGCCCCACTCAAAGGGTTCTGGCTCAGGCTCTTTACCCCTTCTCCTTACAAAGAAAAAGGGGGGGGGGGCATTAATTTTCAAGGTAAGTAAAAGAATGGTTTGAGCCATCCTACTTCTTATTACGGCACAACTGGAAGACAAGCTGTAAGTGACTGTCTTCAGTGTAAAAAGTAAGAAGTGCCACACCCAGCACCTTCGCGGGACTTGTGAATCAGCTGGTAGCTCACCACTCCACCAGTTTTCTAAAAAGCGCTTGGGAGAATGCCGCCAAGGTTCAGCAACGTGCGGGCTAGTAAAATCCTTCTTGCAATATACTGGTGGCTCAAGTCCCTCTCTTACTGTGCCACATGTACAGCTGTGCTGGAAAAGGAAGCTATTAACTATATTAAAAAACTAGAAATATTACCAATAAAGATACTTCATCAAATACGTGGTCCCCCATTTATCCACAAAGAAAGAAAATGGTAAGGGTTTAAAAACACATGAAAATCATTTGGAATGCAGTAACATCACATGCCCTGTTGATAATATTTAAAAGTATCCCCCTTCAAGTTCTAATCAACTGTATTCGGCAGCCAGTGTAGAATTTCTGGAGGGAGACACTACAATGTAAGCGCACTGCCCATGGCCAAATCCATCCTTAACCGCGACGCTGCCAAAGACAAGGGACAAAACAAGAAGAAACTCCCAAAAGGTGGTTTCCCCCTCAGACCCCTCGAGTTTGCACCTGGGACTACTTCCACTCAGAAAATTTACGTTTCCGAGAGAGCCCATGATCCATTATTCATTAGTATTAAAAATTCTGTAGATGCGTGAAGAAATAAAAGTTGCACTGTGCCCAAAAGTTCAGAGTCAAAACACTTTAAATACCATACACTGTCACCTGCAGTTGGCAATCTGAAACAAATGATTTGGTGATTATTTATTTTTCATTTTAAACTCGGCAGAGAACCTCTCAGAGGAAGCTAAATGCCACTTTTCAAATATCACATAGTTTTGTGACTTATCACTGATAAAGATTCAACTTTACACTTTAAAACTTTTTCTCTCCTTTTAAAATACTCTCATTTCCTCAAGGAATTTAAATACTTACCACTTTCCCCCTTGCATTTCTAGAATTTCTTCTCTCTCTCCCTTTTTTCCATACATATATTAAACCTTAGGTAAAGATGTGATTCAAAGCAAAACAAAACTCCCAGGGAAGCCTACAAGCACATCATGTTTAGAACAAAACCAGAGAGTTGCTTTCGAATATAAGGAATTAACACCAACGGCAAGAAATCATTGAAAAGTTTGTAAAAGGGTAAAATAAATTTGTTGTGATGAAATACCGAAGCTATTTTGGAAATCTGAAGTTCTCTTTGTGAATTCAACCCATCTTTCCCTCAGCAATTCTATTAATTCTAACCTCACCTCAGATTAGAAAAATCCGAATTTTAAGGTAGGGTAAGTAATCCTCTCTCTGACAACACACTATTCTTTCAAAGTAAGACATAATACCCTGTGTTCATACTTAATTTTGGAAAATAAAATACATCGAACTCGAGCTTAAAAGCCACGTTCTCATTGAAGGTGTCTGGAAATGAGTTCCTCCCCAGGATTTCAGACTCCACTCAAGTCAACGCAGCTCTGCAGACTTCTGCAGCGACACAGGAACTCCAACACCCCAAACGCAAAGGCAACAGGCGCGCTCCAGGCTGAGGACGTCTGGACGCACTTTCTAAACTTGCCCAGGGCAGCTCTGGAGCCCAGCAAGATGTGCGCGACCAGGAGAAACGGCGGGGGTGCAGAAGGGCCAGCGGGGCCCCCAGTGCCGAATGCAACCCCGAGTCCTGACCGCCGGGGCACCGGCTTCAGCCCGCAGGTGGACAGAGGGAACTTCCTGACAGTGGTTTCGGGACCAACAATGAATACCTACACTGCATTCTAGCTGGTCAACACTGGCACCCGGGCCTCTGGGAGTGAATAATGTTCACCTCCTGAAAACCCAGGGCAAAACACTCAATTATTTAACAGAAATTTGCCTCAAACGCAAAGCCGGGCGATGACTCCTCAATGACTCCGCTGGAAAGAAAAAAAAAAAAAAAGCTCTGTCCCAGGGGCTATTTTTGCTTCAGATTCCACGCAAAGACGGTGCTTCAAACTGGGTCACGCTGCAGCCGGCGCACCCCCAGCGCCCCAGGAATCCAAATCACCTCCAGGAACCGCAAATCCAGGCACCGCTCGGCTCCCCCAAACGCAAAACCAAAGGGCGCGACTTACTCTGTTTTCCTTCTTTGTTTGTCCTCAAAGATGTCATTGAGGTTGATGGCCACCTGCCCTAGAAACTTGTCCAGCCCCACCAGGGACCTGTGCATCACTATCAGGAAAAGGATGTACTTCTCCGGGCTCCCCTGCACCAGCAGCCCAGGGAGCTCGAAGGAGGCCTCCTCCTTCCAGACGGGCTCCAGGGTTTTCTCGGCCACCGAGGTGGAGTACTTCTCCTTGCCCAGCTGGATGATAGTGTACGTGTCATTGGTGCCACTTTTGCCTTTCGGCTTCAGCTCTCTGGCTTGCAGCACTGTGACCTGCACGTGGGTTGGAAACCACTTTTGGGCTTGCTCGGACAGCATGGCTCTGCCCTGCGCGCACCGAGGGCGCGGGCGCCGGCCGGGGGAGAGCCTGGCTCCTCATTCACTGCAGCCGCAGGGCGCTTCCCCGCGCGGGCAGCCCCGCCGCGCCGGCCCCGGGGCGGCCCTCGGCGGCCGGGCCTGCGCGCGCGGGAGGCCTGGCCCCCGGGGCGCGGGCGCAGCGAGCCCCCGGCCCCGTTCCGCGCCCCCGGCCTCCCGCCTGCCGCCTTGCGGCCGGGCCGCCTCCGCCGCTCGGCGCCTCCCGCCCACCCCGCGCCGGCCCGCGGGCCCGGCGCGACTCCTCCTCCCGACCCCGGTAATACGAACCGCCGGCGGCTCGCGCGGCCTCGCTCCCTCTCGCAAACCTCACCCTCCTCCTCCTCCTCCTCCCCCTGGCCTCGGCTCCTCCTCTAGGGCGGGGGCGGGTCGCCGGTGGGGTGGAGTGGGCCGGGGGTGGGAGATGCGGCCGCCCCGGCGCCGGCGGGACGCGGGGCGGGCCGCGGGCTGCAGGGCGGCGGGCGCGGAGCTCGGCCTGGCCGGGCCGGCGGCTCCTAGCACCGGGCGGGCGGCGGCGGCGGCGGCGGCGGCGGCACTTCCGGGTTGGCCTTCTCCATGTTGATCTGCGGAACGTGAAGGGGCGGGGCCGGGCGGGGCCTCGGGGTCAGGGGTCAGCGCCTCCCCGGTTGCCATGGCGACGGGGCGCGCGGCGCGGGCGCTGCCTCCGGGTACCTGGTGCTGCCGAGGCCTGGTCCGTTGCTGGGCGCTGGAGCCAGAAGGGCCTTCGATGGGAGACCCCGGGAAAGAGCTGGGGACGGCTCGGAAGAGGGGGCCCGGGGCCCGGGAGACGGCCTGAACGAGGGCAGAGGCCCAGTCTGCGTCTTCGAGGGCTGGGCACTTGGCCTATGCAGCCTCGTGCTGGCACTGGCCGTCCACGGTGGGACCACTCGGACCCCTCGGTGGCCGAGAGCTCACGTCGCTCTCTTCTCGCCCGCCCTTGTCTTCCGAAGACGTTTGCGGGAGGCAGTCCCTGCCCGGATGGAGGGAGAGACCCTCGGCCCCAGCGGCCTGCGTGACTGGCGGGGCCATTTCCGCGCTAAGCCGCGGTGTTCCCGCCGAGCAGTGGGGCCCCCTGGTTCCCACCCGGCAGCCGGGGTCCCCGCGTTCCCACCCCGCAGCCGGGGTTCCCTGGTTCCCACCGAGTAGAGGGGTCCCCTGGTTCCCACCCAGCATCTGGGGTCCCCGCGTTCCCACCCCACAGCCGGGGTTCCCTGGTTCCCACCGAGTAGAGGGGTCCCCTGGTTCCCACCCAGCATCTGGGGTCCCCGCGTTCCCACCCGGCAGCCAGGGCCCCCTGGTTCCCACCCCGCAGCCGGGGCCCCCTGGTTCCCACCGAGCAGCGGGGTTCCCTGGTTCCCACCCGGCAGCGGGGTCCCCGCGTTCCCACCGAGCAGCGGGGTTCCCTGGTTCCCACCCGGCAGCGGGGTTCCCTGGTTCCCACCGAGTAGCGGGGTTCCCACGTTGCCACCGAGCAGCCGGGGTCCCCGCGTTCCCACCGAGCAGCGGGGTCCCCGTGGCGTCGGCCGCCGGTTTGCTGGGCTCCTGACCCGGCCTTGGACACAGCTGGGGGCGGTGTTAGGATACTCCTAGCTTTGCCAGCCCCGGGTAGCGGGTAGCGGGGTTGAGCCCCCACCTCCGAGGCCTTTCTCTCCTGTCTTCCCAGGTAGGGTCTCTGGGGGCCCCGTGTGTCCTGCAGCTCCTCCGGACCGGCCGGCGTGCAGTCAGCGCTCATTCATTGGATCTCTTCGTGCCTTGATGATCCCCTTAGATAAGACTAGTTCTGAGAGTCAAGCAGTATGATACACTGGAAACCACTTTTGTTTTTTAAGATTTATTTATTTATTTGAAAGGCAGCATTACAGAGAGGCACAGAGAGAGAGGCACAGAGAGAGAGAGGTCTTCCATCCGCTGGGTCACTCCCCAGATGGCCGCAACGGCCTGAGCTGGGACGATCTGAAGCCACGAGCCAGTCGGATCCAGGGACTTGGCCATCTTCTGCTGCTTTCCCAGGCCGGAGCAGAGAGCTGGGTGGAACCGGCGCCCATTTGGGATGCGGGCACTGCAGGCTGCAGCTTTAGCTGCTACCCCACAGCCTCTGCCCCTCGAACCCACTTTTTCAACTTGGAATGGCCGTCAACCTGTAAGGTACTGTGGTTATTATTTTCACACAAGGTTTAAAACTTGTACATTGGAGGCAGATTTTTCCATCTTTGGGAGCCAGTGTATGAAAAGGCCACGTGTGGGAAGCAGCACAGAGCCCTCGTAGGTCAAACACAGCATCTGGATCCCAGAGTGGGCAGTGTCAGCTTTAAAGAAAGATATTCTTAAGGATTTTTTAAAGACTAGCTTGGAACAGTCAGCGTTGGAATTTCACCAGCATCTCCAGGGAGGAACAACTTGACACCTGAAATTCAGCAAAACAAAATAAGCATCAGGAAATCAAATTTCATTAAGTTTAGAATTTTCATTAATGGCATTTTAAAGGCTTCGTGGCTCTGTTAAAGGTTGTGCTTCAATAAGCAATAGGCAATTAATTGTCCTAGTGGATGTGTGTTTCTAGAGAGCTTAAATTGTTTGGTAAGCTTTGTTAATGATTATAAACATGTTTACATGTGTGGCTTCACTCATCTCTGAAATACAGCCATCTAGGGTGGCAGTTGACAGCACTAGTTCCCAGCAATGCAGCAACAAACTCCAACACAAGTCAGAGGGTGCTCAAGGCTCAGCAACTGGCATCGCTGACCTCGCTGCTCAAGTTTGTTTTGAGTTTTCCCAAAACCCAGCTAGAGCCAAAAGTCCTTAGCTTTGCTAACTGGCACCATCAGAAGTTAGCACTTAATATCTTGAAGCCAGGATAAGAAAATAGCAAGCTTTTGCTGCCCCCCCCCCCGGAAGGAGGAAGCAAATAAATAAACCAAATGAGTTAAATAGAATCTGGAATTATATTATGCAACAGAAGTAATTTCCTGTAGAGTGTTTCTTTCTTTGATTCTATTTAGAGAGTAAAGACATGTCCACTGTGTCAAGTATCTGCTTGATTTACAGTGAAAAATAACGGTAATTACTCAAGACCTGGGACCCAAGTGGTTCTGCCCAAATGTTTATTGTCCTAGCGTTTTGAAAATTCTTTTTACTCATTTTAAGAGCTACATGGACAGTAATGTGAAGAGGGGAGAATGGCGTGCAGCAGAGTGACATACCAGAAGCAAAGAACTCTGCTCTTATTATTATTATTATCCTATGACTAATGATATGTCCGGAAATGTTTGGTACAATTCCAAAATCGAAGGCTTGGGGAAAAAATATATTTCATAGGAGGAAAGTGCTGAAAATTCTAATTTTAAACTTGTTGCAAAGCCTGCTGTGTTGAATAAGACTTGACCAGAAAGTTAAAATGGTGACTGTTTACACCCCAGGAGCAGAGGATGGCACAAATAAAAATATTCCCAAGTGCTGCAACTCGTCCCGCAACGAGCCTTGTCCCAGGGTGGTGGAAGATTTGCTTTGGACATCAGCATCTCACTATCTGTTGTACAGCGGTTCTAATGCCCTCCACATTTAAACCCCCAGCTGGGCTGAGCGTGTTAATGCTGCCATTTACATTAGGGAGTGGGTAGTAATTATTTTCCAGATTGAGGTTCAGAAACCTGCGGGTAACAAGAGGCTTTCTCAAGGTGTCATTACAGTCTCCAGACTTCAGACACACACCCCTTAAATATGTAAACGGCTGAAACGTGTATAAAATTCACACAGGAACACATAGAGCAGAGCCTCTGAGTTACGTTAAAGCTACATGGATTAGTCTGGCGCCGCAGCTCAACAGGCTAATCCTCCGCCTAGCGGCGCCAGCACACCGGGTTCTAGTCCCGGTCAGGGCGCCGGATTCTGTCCCGGTTGCCCCTCTTCCAGGCCAGCTCTCTCCTATGGTCCGGGAGTGCAGTGGAGGATGCCCCAAGTACTTGGGCCCTGCACCCCATGGGAGACCAGGAGAAGCACCTGGCTCCTGCCTTCGGATCAACGCAGTATGCCGGCTGCAGCGCGCCGGCCGCGGCGGCCATTGGAGGGTGAACCAACAGCAAAAGGAAGACCTTTCTCTCTGTCTCTCTCACTGTCCACTCTGCCTTTAAAAAAAAAAAAAGAAGAAGAAGAAGAAGAAGAAGAAGAAAGCTACATGGATGATAGACCAATTTCCACATGACCAATCAGAAGTAAAACCGTATTTAGGGCCGGCACCGTGGCTCACTTGGCTAATCCTCCGCCTGCGGTGCCGGCACCCCGGGTCTGGTCCCGGTCGGGGCGCCAGATTCTGTCCCAGTTGTTCCTCTTCCAGTCCAGCTCTCTCCTGTGGCCCGGGAAAGCAGTGGAGGATGGCCCAAGTGCTTGGGCCCTGCACCCGCATGGGAGACCAGGAGAAGCACCTGGCTCCTGCCTTCGGATCAGCGCAGCAAGCTGGCAGTAGCAGCCATTTGGGGGGTGAACCAACGGAAGGAAGACCTTTCTCTCTGTCTCTCTCTCTCTCTCTCACTAACTACTCAGCCTGTCAAAAAAAAAAAAAAAGTATTTGGAAAATTGATCTGAAGTTGTAATAACAGGGGCTGGCACTGTGGCATAGAAAGTTAAGCCTCTGCCTACAGTGCTGGCATCCTATGTGGGTACAGGTTCAAGTCCCGGCTGCTCCACTTCCCATCTTGCTCCCTGCTAATGTGCCTGGGAGAGCAGTGGAATATGGCCCAAGTGTTTGGGCCCCTGCACCCACGTGGGAGACCTGGATGAAGCTCCTGGCTCCGGGCTTCAGCCTGGCCCAGCCCTGGGCTTTGCAGTCACTTGAGAAGTAAACCAGCAGATGGAAGATTCATATTCTCTCTCTCTCTCTCTCTCCTCTCTCCTTCCCCCATTCCCTCCTTCTCTATCCGTATCTCTGCCTTTCAAACAAATAAATCTTTAAAAACAGAAAGTTGTAATAGCAACTGACTAGTGAGGAGGGGGACTGGTGATTCGTGTTTATTTCCTCACTGGACTGACTGTTGGCACACAGTCTGCGATGCAGGAGAAGCATGTAATATGCAGTGAAAACAGCTCTTACCAGCAGACTGGGGCCTGATCCCAGGCTGCCCTGATCTACCCAGGCATCTGTAGGGAAGTGATTTCTTCTCTGGGCCTCTGTAAAATTAGAGTCTACAGTAGCAGCCACGGAGGCATCCTCCATGCTTTCGTAACTCCAGTACATCCGCAACACAAGCAGACTGCATTATAATTATCTAATTGAATCCGGTCCATAAACTAAGGCAGGTTCCCTTATTTATGTGACTTATTAATGAAAGATCTTCTAATCGAGTAGAAAAAAAAAATCTTGAAGATGTCCTGAGAGCCATCTCTCAAATGAAAGTCATTAGTGATCCCCGACAGGAAGTGAATATAACTTATTAATAGAGCCTGCGTGAGGAAAGGCACGTGCCATGTAAGTGGTTCTGAAAAGCCTTGCACTTGTCACTTGTAGCAATGAACGTAGCTTCCAGTCATACTGTATGCAGTGGTTTGAACCGTGGAGACATGCTCAGGAGGGTGAGGATTTATGGAGCAGAGTACATACCTGCGGGGAAGAAGGCTCACCGGGGCTGCTGTCCATTTCCTCTTCGTGGCATCATACTATTACGTTGTAGGGTTTCCGTTCCTTCAACAAAATCAGTGCATACTGACGCATAGAGCGCGACTGGATGTTCTCATTGGATGAAATGAAGGAGGCCCGTTTGACCCTCTTCCCTCCGTTGTTTCTGTGTTTAAGCTCCCATTAACAACACAGCACAGACATCTGTTTACGTCTCCTGAGCACATGTGCATGGGTTCCTTCCTTCCTTCCTTCCTTCCTTCCTTCCTTCCTTCCTTCCTTCCTTCCTTCCTTCCCTCCCTCCTTTCCTCCCTCCCTCCTTCCTTCCTTCCTTTTTTCTTTTCTTTCTTGCTTTCTTGCTTTTTTTCAATTTTTTTTTGACAGGCAGAGTTAGACAGTGAGAGAGAGAGACAGAGAGAAAGGTCTTCCTTCCGTTGGTTCACCCCCCAAATGGCCGCCACGGCCGGTGCTGCACCGATCCGAAGCCAGGAGCCAGGTGTTTCCTCCTGGTCTCCCATGCAGGTGCAGGGCCCAAGCACTTGGGCCATCCTCCACTGCCTTCCCGGGCCACAACAGAGAGCTGGCCTGGAAGAGGGGCAACCGGGACAGAATCCGGCGCCCTGACCAGGACTAGAACCCTGGGTGCTGGCGCCGCAGGCGGAGGATTAGCCAAGTGAGCCGCGGCGCCAGCTTTTTTCCTTTTTTATACCCATACCTCTTTTGCTCTTTGACAATGAAATGATGGGGAGTTGGTGATACTGTGGAAAACCTTCTGAGCATCAGAAGACCTGAGTTCTAATCCGATTCTCCAAAGTCAGGACCTGGAGACAGGCCAAGCCCTCTCTGTCTACGCCTCCGAAACCCCTTCCAGCTCCAGAATTCTCCGAGTCCTCCTGTTGTAGAACGGAAGGCAAAGACGCTTGCTTTCAGGGAAAGATCCTGTGAACACATCGCTGTGCGTCTTCTAATTTTAATTGCCTCATCATCACGATTCTTTCTGGATTTCAGTGAAGGTTAACAAGGACTGGAGGAGTCTGATCGTTAATAAACGATTACCAGAGTTACATAAGCTTATCCTGGTATTTTGTAAAGATCTGCTTATTTCACGTTCAGTTAAAATCCAAGACAGGAAATCTTAAAAAAAAATAAAGGATTAAGTTTATAATATTTCTGGAATGTATACTATTTCTAGAGTACTTTCTGGAACACGTCCTCTGTGGAGAGCTGGCAGAGCCATCTAAGGGCATGGCTCCCCTCCACGTGAGATCTGGAACGCCCCGTTCCAGGTATTTGAGCCATGTTACACAAAACAAAGGACTAACGAATTACTCGCGACTTTCGCCATACTTTAGTTGTGTTTTGTGTGTTTGATATAAAACCCAGGGTGGGGAAATGGCGTTTTCAAGGATGGGTCTAATGCTTTTTATTCCAGGACCAGATTTTTAACCTTTTCTCCTGAAGCAATTCTCGACTGGTATGAACAATGTTTTGGTCCACTTGAATAGCTGATAATACAAATATTTTTCACTTAGAACTGTGTGTTTATCTTAACCTCCTTCTGGGGAAGTCACCTTCGGAGCACCGATAGCTTATCACACAGCAAAAGGACTATTGCAGCTCCATGTAATGACCATCATTGGAATAATTATGGGTGCTTTGCATAGCCAAAATTAAGCACAGAACTTTGTTTGCCCATGTAGACCCAAAAGAAATGCCATCTTCCAGGAACTTCAGTAGTGTAATGGAAAGAGTATTGAACTAAGAGAAATAATCTGGCTCATTCAACAAATACTATGTATGACCTTGAACAACTTACATTCTTCTTCCATAAAACAGTGAATTTTAGGGGCTGGCACTGTGGCATAAAGCTGCTGCCTGCAGTGCCGGCATCCCATATAGGTGCCAGTTCGAGTTCTGGCTGTTCCACTTCCGATCCAGCTCCTTGCTAACACACCTTCAAAAGTAACAGAGGATGACCCAAGTGCTTGGGTCCCTGCACCCCTGTGGGAGACCTAGAAGAAGTTCCTGGCTTCAGATCAGTCCAGCTCCAGCTGTTGCAGCCATCTGGGGAGTGAACCAGTAGATGGAAGACCTCTCTCTCTCTTTCTCTGCCTCTGCCTCTGCCTCTGTAACTCTGCCTTTCAAATCAATAATTGAATTTTCTAAAAAATGAATTTTAAATTTATCTCCAAGCTTGGATCTTAGACTATCCAGGATGCTTCCCAGTATATTCAAGTCAATTATCAATGGTGTTTTACTATGGTTATTTATCAAATTTAGGCAGGAGGAAAGGGTATATAGGTTGTGTGATTCATACATGTAACCTGAGGTCTAAAGAAAAAAAAAATTTAAAGATTTTATTTGTCTATTTGAAAGTCAGAATTGCAGAGAGAGAAGAAGAGACAGACAGGTCTTCCATACCCTGGATTATTCCCCAAAAGGCCACAACTGCCAGTGCTGGGGTAGGCCCAAGCCGGGAGTTTCATGTGGGTCTCCCATGTGGGTGCAATGGGCCCAAGCACTTGGACCATCTGCTGCTTTCTCAGGCATGCTAGGAGGGAGCTGACTCAGAAGTGGAGCAGCCGGGACTTGAATTGGCACCCACATGGGATGCCGGTGCCACAGACAGCAGCTTAACCTGCTGCGCAACAGTGCCGGCCCCTCTAAAGAAAAATGAAGGGAATTTTTCCAAAAGTCCTAACCCAAGTATGAAATGCATTGCGTGAATTTCTAAGGTAAGGTTTGCCCTAAACCTTTGTCATTTTGAGGGCTTTTGTTTTCCTTTCCCGTCTAATCAGATACTGGAAAGGACTGGAACGAGTTAGCTTTGTAAAAGTAAAGTCTCACGTTTTACATAAGAGTGGGAATAAGAGAGGGAAGAGAGGTATAATTTGGGACATGCTCAAGCTGACTTGCCCCAAATGGTAGAGTTAGAAACATACCAGGGGATTCCAATTCAATCCCATCAAGGTGGCATGTACCAATGCCATCTCACTATTCCAAGTGATCCATTTCAGTTCACAATTGATCATAATGAAAGGACTAAGAGTCAAAGGGAGCACATAAACAAGTCTAGTACCTGCTAACACTAACCAATAGAATAAATAAAGGGGAGAGTGATCCAACATGGGAAGTGAGATACTCAGCAGACTCATAGAATGGCAGATGTCCTAAATAGCACTCTGGCCTCAGAATCAGCCCTAAAGGCATTCGGATCTGGCTGAAAAGCCCATGAGAGTATTTCAGGCATGGAAAGCCAAGACACTCTGGCAAAAGATCTCTGTGAGTGAGATCCCAGTGGAAAGAACAGGTCTTCAAAGAAGGAGGTACCTTCCTCTGAAGGGAGGAGAGAACTTCCCCTTTGACTATGACCTTGTCTAAACAAGATAAGAGTCGGAGAACTCAGAGGGCTTCCATAGCCTTGGAAACTCATGACTGGAGCATAGGGAGATTAATGATGCCATAGACAGGAGTGTCAATTGGTAAAGTCAACAACAGGAGTCACTGTGCACTTACTCCTCATGTAGGATCTCTGTCCTTAATGTGCTGTACATTGGGATTTAATGCTATAACGAGTACTCAAACAACATATTTCACTTTGTGTTTCTATGGGGGTGCAGACTGTTGAAATCTTTACTTAATGCATACTAAACTGATCTTCTGTAAAAAAAAAAATATCAATTCCCAACTTGACTCTCACTGGGATTAAACATGACAATAGGTCTGATCTGATTTCATCATCATTTAAAAAAATCATCTATTATTTTTCACTTTATGTTTCTGTGTGGGAGCAAACTGTTGAAATCCTTACTTAATGTGTGCTAGGCTGATCTTCTGTATGCTAAGATAATTGAAAATGGATCTTGATGTGAATGGAAGGGGAAAGGGAGTGGGAGGTGGGAGGGTTGTGGGTGGGAGGGACGGTATGGGGGGGAAGCCATTGTAATCCATAAGTTGTACTTTGGAAATTCATATTCATTAAATAAAAGTTAAAAAAAAAAAGAATAAAGTCTCACATTTTAGATACCTCTGGAATCACGGACATCTAACATTCCAAAACAAAATTTATCCCAAACTTCCGTGGATAGTGGTAACTTACTCTGTGGGCTCTGTGGACTGTTCATTCTCTGGTAGGTTCTGTCCCTGGACATAACTACAGAGTAGCACTGGCCAAGCCAAGAAACTCCTCTGCGTTTGACGCTTCTTCATCTGTATAATGGGTTATTGGGAAGATTAAATCAGAGAATCCAGTAAAGGCACAAGTGGGACCTGACAGATGAGAAGGGCTCAGAGGATGCTGTTGCTGCCCTCTTGGTGACGTGATGCTGCTTCTCTGCGCAGCTGCCTTCTTCCTCCCCGAGGGCAAAGGCGAGGCAGGCGTTGTTCTGCCCCGTTCCTCACCCAGTAATCAAGGATCCCAAGCCTTAGCAGGTGCACCTTCCACCCAGCAGGTGGGAGCCAGCACACAGACAGCCTGAGTTAGTTCTGTTTCTACCCAAGCCCAGCATTTGTGGACATCCTTTTTCCAAGCAAAAAAGTAAAACTCAATAATGTTTCAAACCTCTCTAAAAAAGTTGAATAATGACTTTCTAGATGTTATTTTAGCAACTTCATAAGAATTAATCAGATTAACCTTTATGAGAATTATTAATAATCAGATTCTTGAGTAAGAAAAATGAGAACTCTCTTCTGTCTCAGTATGAGGATACTTCAGAAATTCATGGAAAATGAAATTAAAAGATAAGTTTATTGGTGCAAAAAAAGAGGATTTTGAGATTCATGTAGACAAGTATGTAGCTGAATTTTAAAAAATTAAGTATTAGATTGTGTACCAGATAATATTTTAAGATACTAGAATTTCAGATAGGAGACCATTGATGGTTCCAAAAACGTGTGGCTTCCTTTAGCCAATGTCTTAGCAAACATTCTGCTAACTATTGTTTTCTAACCCCCATTTGCTACTCTAAGTCTGTTTACTCTATTTTAATAATCATACTAGCTAACATTTGCTGATCACCTACTAGGTGCTCAATTCACTAATGTCACTATCTCATGTAGTCTGAAGCTGCAGCCAACACAAACATCACCACTCTCTGCGATGAGAGTGTGCAGGGCACTCTGGGGCTCTGCTCACAGGGCTGGGGTGTGCAGGACACCTGCACAGCACATCCTTCAGCTCCTGTGAACAGCTCTTGCCCTTCGATAGGTTTGAAGCACTCATCAGAGCGTCCTTGACAAGATGCCAGGGCCTAGCACTGCTTGAGTGAGAGCAGAGAGACCAGCAAAAGATAATCGATCTGTTTGGCAGCTCAGGGCAGACGCAGGGAAGTAGCAGCCCGTAAGGTGTTTTGGCATTTGCACACTGCAGTAGGGTGGAAACAGGTTGACAAACCCCATTCGGGGAAAAAAAGTCAGCTGGGACGTCACGGAACTCAAAGCACAAAGCGCTAACAGTCTGTCCCTTGTGGAAGATGCTGGGTTTTCATTCAGGAAGCCAATATCCAACATTGACTCCACCTACGTCCAACATTTGCTGGGGAATAAAACACAGTAACGTATGCGAAAGCATTTTTTACAGATATGAAATTGTATCTGGTGTCAGGCTGGAGCCTGCTGAATGTACACACGTCAGCATCCGCACTTTCTCCTCAGCATCAATTTGCTTCAGATGCTAAGAGCTGGAACAGAGTTAAACACAGGAAAATTCTAGTTACCTTCATCCGCGCTACGTTCAATCAAATATAACTTTACAGAGTAAGGCACACGTGAAAGATCAATGAGAACTTGATAGTTAAGTGGATAAATACATGTAGGGCCAAAACTGTGCAGAGCAGAAATAATGTGCTGCATTAAGTGAGGCTAAATTCTAATTTATTGTGGAATGGCAGACTCAATGCCTTCTTGGAAAAACATGCCTTAACTAGCTCGTAAGGTTGCTAATACCTTGGTAATGGCCTAGGTGGTGCTCAGTCCTCGTAATTGCTGGTCCCCTTGTGACCTCCCCCTGGTTTGAGGCAGCAGCCAGGAGAGCCAGGCCCACTGCTCCAGAGAATGAGATGAAGGCATGAGAGAGAGTCGGCTCTCAGCTTTCCCACTGCAGAGCAAACAGTCGAGGAAGAGGGTACAAAAGCCCAAGCAGATGCAGAAGTGGGACTGATGAAAGAGTAGGACAAGACACAGATTGCGTTGGGTAGAGGGAAGAGCAGGGGAGATCTGGACAGAAGGTTGAAAAGGCTGGACAAGCGGAATGTCTCCAGGACTCCTCCGCTCTCCTAGGACAGAGAGCTGAACATGGATACCGAGCAAACTGATGAGCGCAGCTCTGGAGAAACGTGGGGGTGCGAGAGCACTTGTGCCTTGTTTCCCAGGGAGGACCTGGAAAGGGAGCAGAGTTCCCCAATCCCATTTGCCTGGTTGGCTTGGAGAAGCAGCAGTAGCAGTGGAGTAGCAGGGAGGAGGGAGTCTCAGTAGAGAAGAGTTGAGGCAAGCCCTGAGCCTCCAGGCCCCAGAGATCGTCTGCAAATGTCATCTCCTCCTGAAAGGTGTGAAAATGCCCCCCCTCCCCCTCCCAGAGAGGCCTGATGGGCCCACAGGGTCCTCCAGACCAGGCCTGGGAAGATTCAGTACAGGGATCAAAGAGCAGAGACTGACGGTGGTGGGCTCCACACCCAGTGATTCGCACGCCTAGATGCCAGGGGAATCCAGGCTGACAGCCATTGACCTGCCTGGGGTTTTGCCCTGAGGCCTCAAACTTCAGTCTCACCCTTTCAGAGAGAGAAAGATGGGGAGGCAGGAGTTCCCAGCTGTGTTTAAAACCTGAAATGATTGCATTTATCCAGATGACAGTTTCCAGATAAACTTTTATAGCAGTAAAAAAAAAAAAAAGGCAATCAAAATAGAGATTATGTAGAGTAACAGGAAAACAGACTTATACAGCTTCCCTGTCACTCGACTGTGTGGCCTGAAATATTGTACCTGGGGCCAGGGTTGTGGCATAGCAGGATAAGCCACTGCCTGTGACACCAGCATCCCATATGGGCGCCAGTTCTAGTCCTGGTTGCTCCTCTTCCCATCCAGATCCCTGCTAACGTGGGAAAGCAGTGGAACATGGCCCAAGGGCTTGGGCCCATGGACTCAAGTGGGAGATCTGGGTGGAATTCCTGGCTCTGGCCATTGTGGTCCTTTGGGGGAATGGACCAGTGAATGGAAGATCTCTCTCTTTCTCGCCTCTCTCTGTAACTTTGCCTTTCAAATAAATAAATAAGTCTTAAAAAAGAGAGAAACATTACACTGCTACAAGGGATGAATCATTGTAAGCCAAGTGGGTGATGGCCAGAGCCCAGGGACTTGAGGGGCCAACCGAGATGTAGGGAGAGGGTCTTGGGTTCCCCATCCTGTCAGCAGGGGTGGAACATCTGGCTAACTGTTATATACTTATTAACATAAACCAAAGTGATATCTCCAATGGACCTGGTCCTAACAATGAACTGCTGAGGATTAGGCGAGCCACCAAAGCAGGCTGGAGCTGGGGTGATTCTCACTGTAGGGGAAATCGATACGGCAGAGTGGCTGCTTGCAAAATTAATGCAAATTTTGGATGCATTAATAAAAAGTTCACAAGTTGCCCCAGCGCTCTCTGTCCTGTTGCAGGGAGTGGTTCACCTTCAGTGCTCCCATCTGAGGACAGCGCAGACTCCGTTGTCATGTGGTTTCCGAAACCATCCAATCACAGCCTCTTGCCAGGCAGACTCTGGTGCCAGCGGCCATCTTGGCATGGCCTTCTCATTCCACCGCACCCAGGTGAGAGACCTCACCTGATTTTGCCTTCTCAAGGACTTTGCATCTGGCTTTATCTCTTCCCCCTTGTGCATCTCCATCTGTCTTCTCTGCCCGATCAATCGCACCAATCTACAAATATTCTCTAATAGTCCTCGTATTAAAAAAAAAAAAAAAAGGAAAAAGCATGCTTGAGCAAACATCCCCTCTGCTGCTTTTTGGAGAAAAGCTTCTTGCAAGTTTTGTCCATACCTGCCCACTCTCTTTGCCATTTTCTCTTGGACACACTCCAATCACAGTTCTCTTTTCTCCTCTTCATCTCTATATTGCCAGGGTGCCCGTTTCAGCCTTTATCTGGTCAATCAGCAGCACTTGACATTGCTGATCACCTAATAGTTTTCATCCACCATGCAAAAGTGATGTTGAAATTCATGAGGCAAGAATGTGTTAGAAGGACTCAAAGGTTCAGCATGCTGGCCCACTCTACTGTAATATTTGGGGTATTGTAGTCTAGTGTCATTACGACAGATGGTGATAAGCAAGGAAGACATAAGCCAAGAGCCGGTTGACTGTGTTCATTTTGTATATTTTTTCAATTATGTTTAAAATATGTTTTATATTCATCCACTGCACCCACCATAAAATTTATTAGGTAACTTAAATTAGCTGTTTCTCTAAAGAGCATGACCACTAAAGAGAATTCTAATTTGGTAGCCCTTGCAAAAACTTGGAGCTTGGATTTCAAACATGAATGTTTGAGTCCTGGAAACTTTCTCTAGTTTTTATATAGCATATATAAAAGCCTACAATTTTATAAGCCTGATATATAAATATATGGCATATATACTACATATAATTCCTAAGTTTTAGTGTTATATAAGTATTACATAGTATGTTGTTGTATAATAAATATAATTTGGAAATACACAATATATAACTATATAATCCATAATACCATACACTAATTAGTAAGTTATATATGGGCTATATACACTTGATAGGTGTGGTTTCATACCCATGTATTCAGTTGATATCTTCAGTAGCTAATTTGGTTGGCGTGTTTTTATCATATCGAGGTCTGAGAGGCACAATCAGAGCATGGAGTGGCACAGGGAGCCACTCCCGGGCGAGGCCTCCTGGAGCCAGGGCTGAGGTCGGGGACCTGCCATCGGGAGGGACTCCTGCCAGCCTCAGCACCTTCGGCTGCCTCGTGCCGCCTGCCTGCGCCCCGTGACCTGGGGCCGCACGTCCTGGCTCTCGCCTCTGCCCCGTCAGCTTCCTCATCTTTATTTTCTTTTTAAGGACAGTCTTTAGATTTTATTTATTTATTTACTTGAGAGGCAGAGAGACAGACAGCGAGAACTCCTCACCACTGGTTCACTTCCCAGATGCCCACAACGGCTGGCAGTTGACAGGGGCCTGAGCCAAGGTCAGGGAACTCAATCTGGGTGTCCCACGTGGGGGACAGGAACCCAGTGACTTGAGCCCTCACTGCCTCCCAGGGTCCATGCTAGCGAGAAGCTGGAGTCTGGGGCCAGAGGCAGGTATGACGCAGGCACTCCGGTCAAGGAGATGCACATCTCAATAGCATCGTAAGCACTAGGCCTAACGTCTTCTGCTTCCTCATGATGCCCCTCTCCCACTCCTTCTTTCGAGTAGGCATCTACATGGAGCAGACATCTGCTCCTTCTCCTTGCCAGGACTCCTTGTGGCACTGGCTTTAGGCTTCACCTCCCGTAGCCAAGAGAGAGGCCGTCTGACTTCCCTCAGTCAATTTTTCTTGCGGCGGCTGTGCACGGTGGTTCTGTCTCCGCCACCTGCAGCTATGGCTGGGCGGAGGGGAGAGCTGGACTCCGAGTCGGCACAGGGTTCCCCCTACGGTGGGGGCGGGAGTGGGCCCGGGTCTCTCTGCCTGGGCTGTTGGTAGACAGATGTGATGACTGACACATAAAACATGAGAGCACAGACATGGAAGGCTTTTGGTGTGGTTCACATTTCAAGGTCAAGCTTCATTTAGGAACTCAAATGCATTCTACTTAGTCTAAATGAAATAAAATGTTCAAATATCGAAATGTAAGCCCTTGTGATATTGATATTTATGATATAAGCACATACTACTCCAAGTATTTCCTTCTATATTCTATTAATATTTGTAGATCTTTCCCTTGTAATTGTTAGACACATAAAGACTTTGCAAATTATAATTGCCAGTGTTTTCTAGAATAGGCTTTTCAGATCACCTTCCAGCATTAAAACCGATTTTACAAAAAATAAAAAAAGAAAGAAAACACAACTGAGTTGCACTTGGAATTTCTGCATTCTTCTGTTTGTCATGCAAATATTCAGCTCTGTTCTTTTTATGATAATATGAAATAAAGTAGTTTCTCATAGTAACATTGTAAATCATTTGCTTTCTATTACATGCAGCTGGTTTTGTTACTGTAATGATTTTCTACGAGTGCATATTGCAGAACACATAAGATGCAATGTGATATTCCTTTATTCAGAATTTATATGCAATTATTGTTTGTCCAGAAATAATGAGACAATTTGGAAATAAAGTAATTTATTCTAATACATTTCTTTTGAGTAGGTATCTACATTGAGGGGGGAATCTGAGTTTCTAGAAGTGACATGCCATCTCTTTGTGTTACACAGACTCGAGTTTTCATCTCACTGAAAATTCAAAATCAAAATCAAAACCAGCTGAGATAGTTACTCGGGTGCCTTCCTTCAGCTTATTCAAAAGAACACAGAATGAACGGTAAGAATTAAATAAACCACAAATTATTTCGGAGAGTCTGGTTTGTATTATAAATAAATTTTTCACTGCTGGTTGTTTTTTCAAAAATATTGCCTGTATTTTTGATATTCATTCCTGTGATCTAATGTAAACTGTGTCCTACTAGTTTAATGTATTGTTAGTTCATGATTACACTTTTTATTACACTCATATGCTATAAATATTTCTCACTCTGCTCTTTGGATCTCCCCCAAATCCTAATAGGCTTTAAGACATGTCATGGAAAATGTTAAGAGAAGACGGTCTCTTCTTCTGTGTTGGTGCCTGTTAATTTCACACCTTGAAGAGAGTCCTCATATCAACAATGAAGCGTCTATTTTTAAGACACTGAATTAAAGATTATTTATGAAGAGGTAACAACAACAAAAAAGTCAAAACGGAGTGTCACTCTGGCATCGACATGGTGTTCCTGATTGCTCTTGACTAGGATTTTTAAAGGCTTAATGGTAAATATATGCTTGTTTGTAGTTTAATGAAATCACCGTTGGTTCGTTTCTGATTTTGAAGTATAAATGTTTGTGAACCTTTTCTTATATTTTTAAAAATAGTGCATTTACATGCTATTCTCATATCTCCCTTGTTACAAAGATAGTATCACCGACACAGTGCACTGCACATGACGGAGAAGAAAGACAATGACTAGGTGCTGTCTCCGTGCCACGTAGTTTAGTGATGTTTACTTCTCCTTGCAATGTTCTGCCATTACTCTCCCCTTCTCAGTGGTTCCTGCACAACCTTTATAAGAATGCGGCAGCACTGCTCCAAGAAAGTACTCGGGGGGCAAGAACGGATGGAGACAGCAACCCCAGAGGAGTGGGACATGGACAATGGCGAGGTAGCAGAGTGCAGCTCTGTCCAGAGAAAGCCGTGTCCACCCGCCACCTGCACAGGGGATGCCATGTTGCTGGACACAGAGACCCATGGAACCTGCCGGAGCGGCAAAATGACAAAGAGCCCTCCTGTCCTGCTGAGCGGTGACCAGTTACCCAGGAAGAGCCTTCCTCCCAGAGCTGCTGGGCTTGGAAGGGGCGACTCTCAAATCATGCTCCTCCCCCTGCCCTGCCCCACCTGCGTCTCAGAGGGCCACGCTGTTGCCCCATCCCACCGCCCTTGGTAAGGCTGGGTGGGTACTTTGAGGAGGATATAAATTGAAATGTGCTATTTTTACTTTCACTTGAGAGACAGAGAGACAGAGAGACAGGTGACGGTGGGTTGGGGGAGATCCCGCCTACTGGTTCACTCCACAGATGCCCGTGATGGCCATAGTGCTGGAGTTGGGAGCCTAGAACTCAATCCAGTTCTCCCATGTGGGTGGTAGGAAGCCTATCACCTGAGTCATCACTGCTGTTCCCTGCAGTCCACATTAGCAGAAAGCTGGAGAAAGATACTGAGCCCAGGTACTCAGTTACAGGGTGCTGGCATCCTAAGCTATGTCGTAACTGGTAGGCCAAATGCTTGCCCCCATGTATGCTTTAATTCCAATGCGCTAATGATACTGTAAAACCTACTGAAGATGTCTAGGGATATGCCAACCATTCACCCTCTTAAAAAAAAGCCCCAGAGAGTGGCTGACATGAAGTAGTGGGTTAAGCTTCCACCTGTGATGCTGGTATCCCATATGGGTGCCAGTGGGAGTCCTGGCTTCTCCATCTCTGATCCAGCTCTTTGCTAATATGCCTGCGTGTGGGGGACTTCAGAGGACGGCCTGAGTACTTGGGCCCCTGCCTCCTGCATGGGAGACCCGGATGGAGTTCCAAGCTCCTGACTTCCACCGGGCCTGGCCGTGGTCGTGGCTGTCATTTGGGGAGTGAACTAGCAGTTGGAAGATATCTCTCTGCTCTGCTCTGTCTCTTTCTCTCCCTCCTTAGCTCTGCCTTTCAGACAGATGGGTAGATCTTTAAAAAAAAAAAAAAAAAAAAAAAAAACAGAAACATTGATGGAGTCAAGAGAATACGGTCAGTTCGCCTGCAGTAAGAGAGAACATCTCTCTTTACAGGGCTTTAATGGTGCCTCAGATGGGGAAGGGGAAGCGATGATTTTAACGTGGCAATTGCAAGGCAGGGCGGGCATCGCTGGTGGTGATGGGTCCGTGTGTGACATAATGGCTCAGGATAAATGCAGAGCAAGGCCAAGGTCTCCAATGGAAACCTTTGAGAGTAGATAGTCTTAACCAATGAGCCGCTTCCTTGACACTTCCGGCTCAGAACTGATGTATAGTGTTCTCTCTCAAAACGGCTTCTTTCTGGACCACGTAGTCAGGTTGTTTTGCTTGATCTCAGGATCATTGGCTCTTGGGAGAGAAACCGGTTTCTGATCTCAGTTCTGTTCACAGAGGAGCAAGAAATTATAAGGGTTTTAGCGCTCAGATGAGAAAAGTAGATTTGACCCCTCAAACAATGCTGAAAGCAGTGATTGGACACAAGCAAGAACTTTATGTTTCTGCTCCCACTCCACTAGCCTTTGAAATAAACACAGCACCGTTATATTGTTATTATCCTCATTTTGAACTGGAAGCTCAAAGAGACAGAAAACTCATCCAAGTCAGAATTCAAACCAGGCCTTGTGAGGGGATCTGGTGAGACGTCTGATGCCCCGCTGGCTACCTGGCTTGCCACTGCCTGACTCTCAGTCTCTGTTGAGTTCTGTTTCCCCCACCATCCTGTACCACCTCCGAGGAAGACAGCACTTGGCTGCTTCTCTTAGCATATCTGACGCAAAAATAAGACATTACCACTGCAAATAGAGCTGTGGTCTTCCCCCACCCCCCACTGGAAAGTTTTTCTCTTATGTTCAAGTCTTTAAAAATAGCCTGAGGTCTCAACTGCATCAGAAATAGAGATAAGAGTGTACAAACACATGTGAGCCAAAGACCGACGGCTTGTCGGCTCCAAGACACTGGGTTTGTCCATCAGGTGCTACTCAAAGATTATTTCAGCTCCTGGCCTCTGGGTTGCGGACAGCAACTTAGGGGATGGTGGCGGTGGTTCACAAACACGACCGCCTCTTCTATCCCAGGGCACACAGTGGGGCTGAGCACAGGCCGAACGCCTTTGTTTTCACAAGTACATTCTGTATGTGAGCCGTGGCCCAGGACCACCTTACCACTGCTCTGCCAGGATTCTGCAGGGCTCCCGCGAGCGCCGTGTGATTCCATTTTTTTTTCCCTGGGGGATCTTATTCAGTGATTGAATAAGAAAATCCAACGTGCGTCCAGGGACACTCAGAGCTACACTATTCTGATTAAAATTGTTTGCCATGAAGATTTGAAACTGTTAGAAAATAGTAGAAATGAACATGCGGTGGCCAGATTACTGAGTGTTCTCAATGGTTTATTTATTTGTTTATTGAGATTTATTTTATTTATTTGAAAGGCAGACTCACACAGAGAGAGGGAGACACAGAAAGAGGGAGAGACAGAGGTCTTTCCTCCACTGGTTCACTCCCCAAATGGCAACAGTGTCCAAACCTGGGCCAAACTGAAGCCAGGAGCCCGGAGCTTCTTCCAGGTCTCCTACGTGGGTACAGGGGTCCAAGTACTTGAGCCATCTTCTGCTGCTTTCCCAGGTGCATTAGCAAGGAGCTGGATTAGAAGAGGAGCAGACAGGACTTGAACCAGCAGCCATAGGGGATGCCGGCGCTGCAGGCCATGGCTTTACCTGCTAAGCCACAGCGCCAGCCCCTCAATGGTTCATTTTGAAGATGAGTTAGATGGGGCAAACTCGTTGGCATTTGTGCGATGCTCATAGGCTGTGCTTCCTCTGAGGAGACAGAGAGGCAGGTGGAGGTGTTGCTTAACCACTAGAAAAGAGGCATCCGCCCTGTTACAGACAGCACCACAGATGTGGAAGGTGCATTTCCCTGTAAGATGCCATTTGTCTCTGGCTTGCGATGAAGATCAGCTGGCAGAGGGCAATGGGAAACTGGGTCATTATTTTAGGTACAAGAGCTTTCATTTAAAATTACCCCCATAATGTATGCTTGCATTTTTATGGTTGTGGTTGTGGCTGAAGCAATCCTGTGAATTATCTAGCACCCAGCTTTAATTACACATCTTCCTAAGCTAATGGATTCCGTTGTCCATAATGGAATTTGTAAAACATCCAGCCCTCCTTGGTGGGGATAACTTTCCAAGCTTTGATTTTGCGACAGCGCTGGCTGCTCCTATGTGGCAGGTGCAGCCTGCACCCCAGCTGCCCAGGGGGGCTCCTACGGCCCCTCTCCCCTACTTCTTATTTCTTCTCTCTTCTCATGTCTCCCCTTTCTCCACCGACTCTCTACTTCCTATACAAACTTAACAGTTTTGCTGTTTCCAGAATGCCCCGAGCTGTGTAGACAAAACATTTTATTGTTTGATTCAAAAAGCTAATAATAATTCTATTTTTATCCAAGGTCACGTAGTGCCTGCTAACATTACCACCGTGTCTTCCTTAGTATTTACCTCCTTCAGAGCTTCTGTTTGTAAAGTATGCTCTTTAAAACAAAACAAAACTACACAAAATTCTTTGTTCTAGGTGGACTCTGAATGAGTGAGGGCTTTTTTTTTTTCCTGGCAAAACCCTGCTCAAGGTCACGTGAATGTCACAACTTCTCGGGTAAGATGGCTGAGATGGTCTGAACACAGAAGCCCTGAGAGGGTTTGGTGGCTAAGAAGGAACCCACAGGGTCCCTCCCTGCCGGCATTTATCTCTGTTTGGTTTTCAGGGTTTGGCTTCAGCTGGGTGGAGTTCTTGTCCTTGTATGTGGCTCGACCTTCAGGCACCCAGATCTTTGCGTGAGGCCTTCACGGTGCCCTCTCTCTCCTTTGTCTCCTTGTCTTGACCTTGGCTTATGAACCCCACGAACTCAGGCTCCTAAGCCTGGGGCAGGGGCAGGGGCCGGCGCAGCCCCTCAGGCTCCAGCTGCCCCAGACACCTTGCGGTGGTTAACATCTTCCCTCGGGGAGCTGAGTTGAGTTCAAGCAGGTTAAAGCGTTACATTTGTAAATTTGTAAAGGATCAAGTTGTGAAAAGAAGGGCCATCTTGTTCTTTGAGACTTTATTAGCCAGTAAATGCAATGTGATACATTTATAGGAGTGAAGACCCGGATTTTCTGAATTTCATTGAGCCGGAAAGATGTGTTTGATTTCATAGAGTTTATGGAATGGCTGCAGCACAGGTATGCTTTTCCCAGGCGCTGCGTTGACTTGAGGCAATCATAGGGTAGAAACGGGCGCGGGACACTTGCTGGTCTCAATGTAATTTATGTACACGTTTACCCAAGCAAATGCCAGGATCCAGGGCCATGTGTTTTTAATTTTGGCTTTAATTTTTAAGCTCTTTAGTTTGCTTTGCTGATGTGAAAGAAGTGTGACTAACTTTTTGAAAAATGTTGCTTGCTGCTCTCCACAAAGCAGATTTCGTAGTGAAAGGCACCAACGGCGGGGCCAAACGCTCCTATCAGCAGAAAGTGACGCGAGGTCACCTTAGAAAGCTCTCCGCTGTGACAAAATCAATCAGATTGTGGGGTGAATCCCTTCCAGCTTGTTGCCATTTTGCTGAGAAAACAGAGCCACTGGAAACTTTTACAAGGGGAAGCCAGACGTGAATAACCAAAGCTTTCCCGATGATGCCAAACTCCTAAGATCTATTTTGACACAAATCTGCTCTTTCTTGTTATCTCATGGATCTTGAAAACTAAACCGTCTGAGGAAGAAGAAGTAGACATTTTAGGATTGGAATTAAGAGTAGTATAAATTATCAAGGACAAATAGAAAGTAGAAAAGCAAGGACCGAGAGTTGTCAGATAGGCAAATAGACATACGGATGATAGAGAGCAGGTGACAAACATGGAAGTGCTCCTTGCTGTTCAATCTCTTGCTTACATTTCTCATAAGACAGAAACTTAGCTGACCCAGTAGGCAAGCAGATCGCAAAGAAGGACATAATTAAATGTAGGTGGTTTAAAAAAAATTCACGGGCCTGGCCTTGTGGCACAGCGAGCTAAGCTGCCACCTGTGATGCCAGCTTCCCATATGGGCGCTGGTTCGAGTCCCTGCTGCTCAGTTTCTGATCCAATTTCCTGTTAGTGTGCCTGGGAAAGCAGCAGAAGATGGCCCAAGTCTTTGGGCCCCTGCCACCTATGTGGGAGACCTGGATGGAGTGCCTGGCTCCTGGCTTCTTTCTGGCCCAGCCCCAGCTGTCGTGGGCATCTGGGGAGTGAATCAGCAGATGGAAGCTCTACCACTCTTGTCTTTCCCTTCCTCTCTGTAACTCGAGCTTTCAAATAAATAAATAGATAGATAAATCTCTTTTTTTTTAAAAAAGTCATTATTTTTATTACTAAAGTGTTTTGTTTTGGATCCTTCCTTCCTTCCTTCCTTCCTTCCTTCCTTCCTTCCTTCCTTCCTTCCTCCATTGAGAGCAGTAAGTGAAAGGTGGTATGGATTTGTTGCTCCTATTCTCAGGGTCCACAAGTAAACAGGTGGAGTTGCACAATGGGGAGCGGGATGCTCTCTCTGGTCCCCTGTGCCCACGTCTCACCGAAGCTGGGAGGGGCTCAGAGTCGGCCGTGTGCGCTCTCAGTCCTTCCCACAAACGTGTGCGGACCCATGCCTCTCCTGTTTCCATAAAGAGATCATAATTTGCTTGTCGCTCTTCACTCTTCTCTGGTAGTGGGGCCGTGATGTTGTTCTGAAGCAAATATGCTTCTTAAGTCAGTTTCTCCGTGCGTCAACTTCCTCTTCTTCCTACTTGCTGACCACATAGAATCTCATGGCGTGGTTATGTCCTATTTCAGTTCTCTATTGTAACACATTTATTTCCAGTGTTTCACTGTTACAAAAAGTGATACAGTGGATATCCTCACGTATTACTTTTTTAAAAAGTGGGAGTATTTTTTATAACCACTTACCAGAACTGAAATTGCTGGATCAAATAGTAAATCTTTTTACTATGTTGGGGTTTTGCCACATTAACTTTCAAAGGCTTGTCTATCCTTCTCAGTACATCTGTAAACCTCTGCTGTCTCGAGTCCTTGAAAGCATGTGGCATCACAGATCTTCTTCTACCTTTCTGATTATGAGTGAATGTATATTTCATTATTCATTATTGCTTTGATACTTGCTTACTTACAAGTGTGATTCTGTATTTTTTCTTTATCTACTATGTATGTTCTTTCTGAATGGCCTATTCTATATTTGTCCATTATTCTTTGCGATTGTTTTTTTATTTTGTAACTTGTGGTAGCTTTTTATGTATTTTTGACTATTAATCCTCTCTCTGTTAAATATGTTGCAATTATTTTCTACCATTTGTTGCTTTTTTTAAAAAAAATTTTATATGAGAGTTAGAGTTACAGGCAATGACAGGGAGAGACAGAGAGAGGTCTTCCATCCACTAGTTCACTCTCCAGATGGCCCCAATGGCTGCAGCTGAGCCAAACCGAAGCCAGGAACCAGGAGCTTTTTCCAGGTCTCCCATGTGGGTTCAGGGGCTCAAGCACTTGGGCCATCTTCTGCTTTCCCAGGCCATAGCAGAAAGCTGGATCAGAAGTGGAACAGCCGGGACTCAAACTGGCACCCATATGGGATGCCGGCACTGCAGACAGAGGATTAACCTACTGCACCACAGCGCCAGCCCCTGTTGCTTTTTTTTGTAACCTTTGTTTATTTCTGGATCCTGTTTCAGCATGGAAAAACATTGCAGCACTTAACAGTTCAAGAAATCAGCTGGCTGACATACTTTTTCAGTTCCATATTGATTATTTAGATAAATTGAAAATGGAAGTTTGAATTTTATTTATTATATTCTGGAAGTTTATTAAAATGTCTTTTTAAGTTTTTTCTTCTTTATTGTCAATATTCCAGTCTCTATTAAAACACTATCGGCTGGCGCCGTGGCTGAATAGGCTAATCCTCTGCCTTGTGGCGCCGGCACACTGGGTTCTAGTCCCAGTCGGGGTACCGGATTCTGTCCCGGTTGCCCCTCTTCCAGGCCAGCTCTCTGCTGTGGCCTGGGAGTGCAGTGGAGGATGGCCCAAGTGCTTGGGCCCTGCACCCCATGGGAGACCAGGAGAAGCACCTGGCTCCTGCCTTCGGATCAGCGCGGTGCGCCGGCCGCAGCACGCCGGCCGCAATGGCCATTGGAGGGTGAACCAACGGCAAAAGGAAGACTTTTCTCTCTTTCTCTCTTTCTCTCTCTCACTGTCCACTCTGCCTGTTTTAAAAAAAAAAAAAAAAAAAAAAACACTATCACACATTATCGCTTTGCTGTTTAAATTATGTCTATTTTTGACATATAAAAAGACATCTGAAACCTGAAGCATGAAAATTTACCTTGGGGAGATGATGCCGTGGTGTAGCCGCTGCCTACAGTGCCGGCATCCCATATGGGTGCCGGTTCTATTCCCGGCTGTTCCACTTCTGATCAAGCTCTTTGCCAGTGGACTGGGAGAGCCATATAGGATGGTCCAAATCCTTGGGCCCCTGCACCCATGAGAGAGACTTGGAAAAAGCTCGTGGCTCCTGGCTTCAGATCGGTGCAGCTCCGGCTGTTGTGGCCATCTGGGGAGTGAACCAGCGGATGAAAGACTTCCTCTCTCTCTCTCTCTGTCTCTCTCTGCCTCTGCCTCTCTGTAACTTTGCCTTTCAAGTAAATATATAAATCTTAAAAAAAAATCTACCTTGGTACCTGGCTCAGATATACCCTACGGTGACCTCTGGTGATCCCTGTTCCTGGCGCTCACACCGTTGTGCGTAAACCCCTGTCTTTTGTGTGTGGTCAGGACCTGTGGTCTGCACCTGACCATCAGAATGGGACAAAGGCCAAGAGACGTCCCTCTCAGGATTACACCATATTATATTAGTCTCCAACTTGCTGGCTCTCACCCTCGTGCGGCTCTTGAAGAAGTGAGCGGCCGTGTTGGGGTTGCGACTTCGCCACGGAGGAGTCGTGTGGCAGGGACCTGTGGGAGCCTCCACCTGAATGATCCTGCACACCGGTGGGCTCCTCCCTACGTGAGTCTCCATCACAGCCTAGCCAGTGCCTGGACTGCAACTCTGTTTAAGCTCTTAGAGACCCTAGGGAACCTGTGCCCAGAACCTGGAACGACAGAAACTGCAGGACAATAATTTCTACTGTTTTAAGATTCTAAATGCATAGTAATTTGTTACTCATCAATACCTAACTAATATACCACCCACATTTGAAATATACCCAGACACCTTTAGGGAGAAAGGTAGTAAGGATTACAGAACTGAGTGATGACTACATTAGCACTACAAACAATATTTCTAACATAGTATCAAAATGTGCTTTATGATAAAATACTTTATGATACAGGAAATAGCCATGTTTTATTAGCCATGACAATGCAATTTCAAAACTTTACGATTATATTATTAATGTGATAAGGCAAGCTATTAGAAACTGGGGAGAACTAATAGATTAACCTCTAAAATTCCTGGAAATGTGTTGGATAAAATGGCTCGCATAAGCAATGATGAGTTTGATTACTGGTATTTCAGCTGTGCAGACACTGAAGCAAATGGAGCCACCATCCTGAAGGCTTCCAACCACAGCCATTTAGATTTTGTGAGCAAAGGTGTGACAATAAGGAGAGAGAAAACCAAGCTTCCTGCTCAGTGGGGGGATATTTTATTCATCCATCACCATCCCTTCTCTGCTTTTTCTATCACCTGTTTGTTACTTTTTTAAAAGGATTTATTTGTTTAATTATTTGAAAGGTAGAGTGGCAGAGAAAGAGCGGTCTTCCATCCACTGGTTCACTCCCCAGATGGCCGCAACAGCCGGGTCTGGGCCAGGCAGACGCTAGGAGTTCATTACTCCATCTGGGCCCCTATATGAGTGGCAGGGGCCCAAGTACTTGGGTCCTCTCCTGCTGCCTTGCCAGGCCCAGCAGCAGGGAGCTGACTCAGAGCTGGGGCAGCCAGGACTGTAACCAGTGCTCAGAGAGAGGACGCTGGCAGCCTCACAGCAGGTGGCTTAATCTGTGGCACCACACAGTCCCTACGTCCTCCCCTCCCCGACTCCTGCCAGGGTAACTTCTGTGATTTGTCTTTTTTGTTTTCCTCTTGCGTATTTATTTCCTTTCATCCTTTTGTTAATCACCTATATAATCCTTGTATTGAGATACTACTTTTAAATTATTTATTTGTTTGCAAGTCACAGATAGAGTCACAGAGAGAGAGAGGGAGAGAGAGAGAGATCCCATCCACCGCTTCACTCCTCCAAATGCCCACAATAGCCAGAGCTGGGCCAGGCCAAAGCCAGGAGCCTGCAACTCGACCCAGGTCTCCCATGTGAGTGGCAGGGCCCCGGTGTTTGAGCCGTCTGCTGCCTCTGCAGGTGTGAAGTAGCAGGAACTTGGGATCACTGAGACACGGGATAAAGGCACCAGTGGCTTAACCGCTGGGCCCAAATGCCCTCCCCAAGATACCAGTTTGAAAAAAAATTTAAGGATTCAGCTATTAAAAAATTCGGTATCAGATAAGTCTGTGATGAGGCTCAATAATTTTTAGATTCATCCTGGAAAATGTTTCACTGCTAGCCTACTCAAAAGGAGGGCTAAGTGACTTCATTTTCACTGTGCTATGAGGTTCCCCCTGAGACGAGTGTTCTGGTTCCTGACTGCGTCTCGTTACACTTGCTGGAGAGTAGGGCACCTTTATGTCAGCCATAAGAATCTCTGCAGGGCCGGCGCTGTGGCATAGTAGATTAGGCTTCAACCATGCAGTGCTGGCATCCCATGTGGGTGCCGGTTCATGTCCCAGCTGTTCCTCTTCCGATCCAGCTCTCTACCAGTGGCCTGGGAAAGCCATATAGGATGGCCCAACTCCTTGGGCTCCTGCATACACGTGGGAGACACAGAAGAAGTTCCTGGCTCCTGGCTTCTGATGGGCACAGCTCCGGCCATTGTGGCCAGTTGGGGAGTAAACCAGCAAATGGGAGACCTCTCTGTCTCTCTGCCTCTCTTCCCTCTGTGTAACTCTGCCTCTCAAGTAAATAAATAAATAAATAAATAATCATTTTTAAAAAGAATCTTTGCTTTTCTCCAAACTTCACTCTTGTCAACTTTGACATCAGACTCCTTTTCTAGAAAGTTCTAGCTGGTGACTTTCCTCTTTCATCACTTGATATCTCCATGCTCACCTTCCTCAGCTTTGCCTGTGGTCAGAATAAATTTCCAGTTTATTTACCAAACTTCACCCAGCACTTTTCACCCTCTACCTTGCATTATTATTTCTGCACCTGTCTTAGAGTCATTTCTGGAGGGCAGAATCCCATAATGCTTATGACTGTGCTTTGCCCATAATAGACCCTGAATAAATGACCAAGTGAATGAATAATTATTAGACTTTATGCAAAGATATTTAATCTAGTAATTCTTGGATTTGGGATGTTACCTATTATACAGGGAAAAAGAAAATTAGGAGGGTCACCTAGAATTGACAGTGTCTATTTTGCTAAGTTCAAACAATTACCTGTTACCATCATCATTCTCAAAACCCAGTGTAGAAGAACACAGGGCTCATAAAGAAAGTTTGACATCCGTGCACAAAATCCGAGGACCACGATGTCAGAAGGAAAGATCGGTCATTGCCAAATGGATCAGTCACCTTCAAAATGACTCAGGTCCTTGGGCAGCCGTGCCTTTCTCCTTCAGCAATGGATTTCATCTCATCCCAGCACAGTCCGTGTCCTTTGGAAATCACGGAAGCAGTCCTGCCCTCAATGAGCACAGGCAGGGCCCGCTTGTTCCACACCCCGTCTGCAGGAAGCTGCCCGACCCCGCAGGTGATTCGTGGGCAGTGGGAAGAGCATGGCAGCAGGAGCCCCCCACCCCCACCCCCACCCCACACCCAGTGTCTGCCTCCTGCCTTTCTGGCGCTTAGCAAAAGGCGCATGTGGTAAAGACAGAAGGACTTTGTGTGCTGCACAGGGATACAAGACACTGCTTTACATTCTCTGTTGTCTCTGCTTCCGTTTTTGGAAAAAGGTAGCATCTCTGGTAAAACGATTTGGGGTCTTTTTTTTAAAAAAAAGTTATTTATGCATTTGAAAGTCAGAGTTACAAATGGGGAGAGTTAGAGGCAGAGAGAGACACAGAGAGAGAGAGAGAGAGAGAGAGAGTCTTTCAGTCACTGGTTCACTCCCCAAATGGCTACAACAGCCAGGACTGGGCCGGACAGAAGTCAGGAGCCAGGAGCTTCTTCCTGGTCTCCCACGTGGGTGAAGGGGACCAAGGACTTGGACCATCTTCCACTGCTTTCCCAGGTGAATTAGTAGGGAGCTGGTTTGGTAGTGGAGCAGCGGGGACTTGAACCAATGCCGATATGGGATGCTGGCACTGCAGGCAGCAGCTTTGCCCACTATGCCACAGCACTGGGGTCTTGAAGGTGATTTCTGCCTATATTGCCAACTAAGTCCCCAACCTGAGCAAGGTTATTCCGTTGAGTTTATGAATAACCCTTACATATTTTTAACCTTTCATTTTGAAATAAAAATCCCAAGAAGTTGCAAAATATAATACAGAGAGTTTCCATACATTCGTTTTTTTTTTTTAAAAAAAAACTTATTTAATAAATATACATTTCAGGCCGGCGCCGTGGCTCACTAGGCTAATCCTCTGCCTTGCGGAGTTCTAGTCCCGGTCGGGGCGCTGGATTCTGTCCCGGTTGCCCCTCTTCCAGGCCAGCTCTCTACTGTGGCCAGGGAGTGCAGTGGAGGATGGCCCAAGTGCTTGGGCCCTGCACCCCATGGGAGACCAGGAGAAGCACCTGGCTCCTGGCTTCGGATCAGCGTGGTACACCGGCCGCAGCGGCCATTGGAGGGTGAACCAACAGCAAAGAAAGACCTTTCTCTCTGTCTCTCTCTCACTGTCCACTCTGCCTGTCAAAAATAAATAAATAAATATACATTTTGAAAGTACAGCTTTTGGATTATAGCGGTTTTTCCCCCCATAACCACCCTCCCACCTGCAAACCATCCCATCTCCTACTCCCTATCCCATATATCCTTTACCTCGCTGTCTTCAGCGAGGACGTCTTACAGTTTTTTTGGGATGGTGACTCGTTCAGCAGCGGCTTTGGATTCTTTGCCGGGTTAGGAGAAGGAGAAAAGGCCCTTTCCAAGCCGCAGATGTGAAGTTCTTGTACTGGTCACCAGGACTCCTGGGGTCCAAACACGACAGTCTTTACAGCAGGGGCAGGGACGAGAAGGACCTAACTACGGAGGGGACAGGAACCCGTGCCTGTTTCACTGTGTTGGCACAGCCGGCCCCGAGTGGGGGAGGTACGTGGATAACACGCCCGGCGTTAACCATTTGCACACACCCCGGACATCTACGAGATGCTTCGGTGTCAGGCATCCACCCCAGAGCTGGTCTCTGGACTAAGACTGCCAGCCCAAGCTCCTCAGCGGCCGTTTAGAAAAGAGTGGGAACATCCGTGTGACGAGGACCAGGCTTACAAACGACACTTGTAGAAATCACGGCACTGTCTAACAGTGCAGAAAGCCCACGGCCTCTCGTGGCGTCAGTCTTCAGGATGTGGTGGGTGCTGGTAGCTTCGTTTTGTGGCTCTTGTCTCACATAGTCCACAGGACAACGCTGCGAAGCAGCCGCTACCGTCTTCATTCTCAGGAGTAGAAGTGAGGGAAGAGAGACACACTCTCCATGGGATCAGAGATGGGCACTTCCTCTTCCCCTTCCAGTGCCAGCTTTACGTCCGTCCCCTGTGCCCTGGCAGTCCCTCCAGTGGGAGATCTAAGCTCCTCCTTTTCCTTATTGGTCTAATTTCCATCTTAATTTTTGCCCATGCACAAATGCTTCCCAATTGCAGACAATACAGGCACTTTCCAGTGTCCTACTTACTGGCCTCTTAAGGAAACGGTGAAACATATCCGGAGGGAGATTCAGGTTCAAGTCTTCCCCTTAGCTCTGGACTGAAGAGGAGGAAAGATTTGCAACGCACCTCTCGGAGCCACACTCCCTCTCCCAGCACGTCGCCCTTTTCCTATCCTTGCCTTAAGTGTTACATTCAATAAAACTTCATTGAGCAGTTATAGCCCAGCGCTAGACATGATGACAGGTCAGGTCCCTGCCTCCCCCAGCTGACAGCAGGCAAGGAAAGGGACTCCAAGGTGCAGAAGCATCCATAGGCAACTGATTCTGGCAGGAAACCGTTTCTCTTGAAGGGACATCGGCACTGGTCCTTGCCAGAGAGGAAGAATAAGGAGAAAGGGAATTCAAGGACTAGGAACTCAGGGTGTCCACACTGGGAGCCAGGAGCAGCCCCCCCACCCCACCCCGAGGGTAGCCCGTGGCCTCCTGGGCCAGAGCAGGGGGCTCCCGGAGGGGCTGGGGCTGGGGTGGGGTCATCAGGGTCACGGAGTGCTTGGCTGGAGCTGGGGCCCAGCTGCTGGAATTGTCAAAGGATCTGAAGCAGGGAGGAGATACAATCCCTTTTTTCCCTAAAAATTAAGACTACTCTGGGGCTGGTGTGGAGAATGGATTAAGAAGGCGAGAGACTGGAAACTGGAAGATCATTCTAGAAACTGACTTTTTTAATCGCTTCTTCCCTCTAGGGAACACACTCATCTACCTCCCGGGGAGGTTCAAATTAGGAATGAAAGGGTGAGTTCCTTTTCCTTAGGAAAAACTCAACATGAAAGCAGGAGACGACTCACTTCCACGAGTGCTTTAATTGGGATGCCCTGCACAAACGTGCGAGCGGCTTGGGTCGGATTTTGCAGCCAGATCACTTCTTCTAGGATCTCCTGTGTTCAAACATCTTGGCGGGCAGTTGGGGGGAAAATGGTTACTAGATGGTATGTGAGGATCTACTGAAATCAGTCGTTTCTTGGCAGCGTGTGAATAACAGTCCGCGAAGCGCTGAAGGATGAGTTTGTCTAAGCAGGAGAACTCAGTCTCCGAGCTGCAATTGCTTTGTTTGAGCTTGAAAGCTGCACGTTGGGTTCCTACTACGTGGTGGCCTCGAGTTTGCTTGAATTTATTTGTATCTGCCTCCCTGGCCAGGCTGCACAAAAAGCACCTACCCCTGATACCCAGGGCGAATGGCTTAATTTGACAATTTGTAGATGATATTCTTATATTACCCTTTAGGACCTTAATAATTAGTTTTTCTTTAGTGCTGTATTAAAGCATTAAAGGTCATAAATTCCACAGTCACCTGTATCCATTTATTGCTAATTTATTATAGAACATATCATAAAACTTTCCTTGACATATAGGCCTCTTCATAACTATAAATCTTTTCTCAACTGTTTAGATAACTTACGCTTAAGTTCAAGAAGGAACCTCGAGGAGCAAATATTTAAAACATCTATTTAGTGCATGTTAATGGTGCAGGATGGATAACCCCATGAAGTCACCGCAAAGTGTTCATTTACATCTTGTATATTTATCACTTCAAACCCTTATAAAGATAAATTTGTTTTCAAGAAGGAAAAAATGTTAAATGTCAAGTAGCTGTTTTACTGAGTGCTTTAAAGTGTCCAGTTGAAGAAAGCCATCTTTCTAGTTAGCACACGGTGCAAAAAAAAAAAAAAAAAAGTTTCCGTTGAGATAAAGTTTGTCACCGGCAACCTCAGTCAAGCCTAAAACTTTCCAGACTTGAAAGTTGTCTTTTCCGATGTCAAGTGCATATCTTATTTAACGGAGAGGTTATTCCCTTCTGTTCTGTTGGGAAGGTGATGTGCTGTAAAGACTCCCAGTTGCTGAATGCATTTACCCTACTCTCCATGCAAGTGTATTCTCAACACACGTATTCGATAAGGGAGAGGAGAAAATCAACTTGCTGGAAAACCAATTTATCAAATGAGCACTTTACTGAAAATCAAATTGTTTCCATTAACTTGGTCTGATGTTCTCAGTAAGCAGGATGCGCGTAAGGTGATTGCAACACTCTCAGAGACTTTGTTTCAAAGCTTCTATTTAGCTTTTAGTTTTTCTGCCATGGCAGTGGTGAGCCAAACCTGAATACATATGGTGAATATTCCAAATTTTAAATGTAATTGTATTGCATGTCTTATGATTCACACACAATGAGATGAAGTCTTTTTTTAATAAAAAAAAGTTATTTATTTTTATTTATTTGAAAGACAGAGTTACCGAGAAAGGTAGAGACAGAGACAGACAGAAGTCTTCCATTTGCTTGTTCACTCCCCAAATGGCCGCAACAGCCAGAGCTGAGTCGATCCGAAACCAGGAGCCAGGAGCTTCTCTGGGTCTCCCACGTGGATGTAGGGGCCCAAGAACTTGGACCATCCTCTGCTGCCTTCTCAGGCCCACCAGCAGGGAGCTGGATCAGAAGTGGAGCAGCGGGACTCGAACCAGGACCCACACAGGATGCTGGCGCTGCAGGCTGGGGCTTTAACCTGCTGTGCCACTGCGCCAGCCCCTGAAGTCTTCTTTTCAGCATATTTTCTTATTCTTTCTTTATTTTTCTTTCTTTTTTGACAGGCAGAGTCAGACAGTGAGAGAGACAGAGAGAAAGGTCTTCCTTCTGTTGGTTCACCCCCAAAATGGCTGCCATGACCGGCGTGCTGCACTGATCCGAAGCCAGGAGCCAGGTGCTTCCTCCTGGTCTCCCATGCAGATACAGGGCCCAAGTACTTGGGCCATCCTCCACTGCCTTCTCAGGCCACAGCAGAGAGCTGGACTGGAAGAGGAGCAACTGGGACAGAATCTGGTGCCCCAACCGGGACTAGAACCTGGAGTGCTGGCGCTGCAGGTGAGGATTAGCCTAGTGAGCTGTGGCGCCGGCCTAGCATATTTTCAATCTAATCTCCTTCACTTTTCTTAATGTGCCCATTAGTAAGTCAACGCAATAAAATATGAATATTTTGCAAGCATTTTAAGCATCTGAGAAATGCTCAATGTCTCAACTATTGAATGCAGTTGAACTTGACATCGTATTTAAGTTTACCGACAAGTCCTCTGCAAATGACTGTGGAAAAGAGGGTACAGAAGAAGTAAAGCTAAAACAAAAACTTTGGTAGACTGTTGAATGGTTCCGCCACATGGCTCGCTGGAATCTCGCTTTTGTACAGGAGTTGTGGCCTCTCTGTAGCACGTTCTCTGTGCAGCAGTGAACTGCAGGTGCTGAGAAGGCATTGCTTCACTTACTGTGCGTAGAACCTGAAACTCGAAATACATGATCCGAAAGAGAATTACTCAGGAAGGAGTAAGATGGCTACAAATCCCTAAAGAACAGAAAAGGATGAATAAAGCAAGACACAAACCTAAAATAACGGGGACGATCCAGGAGCCACCATATTGCAAATTAAATTCCAGTCTCTGATAAAAATAATGAGTTGACGTTGCTATGCAACCTGGAAACTTGGTGAAATAATTTTTAAAATGTTAAAAGTTCTGTTAACATAGAAAATGGCATCAAAATGGCTTTTAGAAATTGGCCCTGTCCACGTGCCCTTGGGATGCCATAGCAGGAGACCACAGGTCAGGTGGCTTCAACAGCTGAAGTTTATTTTCTCATAGTTCCGGAGGCTGGAAGTGCAAGTACAAGGTGCCCCAGCGGGGGGCTGTCCAGCGAGGCCTCTCCTGCTGGCTTGCAGACGGCAGCTCTTGCCTGTCTTTTGTGTGAGCTCCCCTGGTGTCTCTCTATCAGGACACACGTTTTACCAGGTGACAGAGCCAGCCATAGGACCTCACTTAACCTTCGTGACCCATAAAGGTCGTATCTTCATATGTGTTACATTGGGAGTTAGGGCTTCCACATAGGAATTTGGAGGGGGCACAACTCAGTTCACACTGGCATGAACTACAAAATTTCTGTATGAATTAAAAGACGTAAGTCCCACAGCACCTGTATCCATTTACAGAGTTGTTAAAAATTTCAATTCTTTTCTTGAGTATGTTCATAAGACTTAATAGCTTTACAATCTCTAGCTTTTGACAAACTTAACAGTCCTGTTAATACTATAGAAATCATTCCTGATTTATCATCAACTCCCTTATTAACCTATATAAACTTTATGACAGGTGAAATCATCAAAGTTTAAATAATTTTGGTAAATTTTATAAATTGGGCAAATTGATGATTCTGAGAATTCCTATTAATTCCTCCAGCCACAGAGAAATACACTAGGAATAATCGTGGCCTTGCCAACATCCCAGCCAGAAGTGGAGTGGTCTCGTGTTGGGGGCTAGGAGAGGTCTCCAGAATTCTCTGGACATCATTTTAAAGACTCCAAGGGTTGGATGGTTCTCAGAAGATGAAACAGTGGAAAATCCCATCAGGTTAATACAAAGTGAATTTGCATATCTAAGACTCATCTCAGCCAAAGTTCTTTAGAATTTTAGAACACACATTCAGTCAGAGAAATGTGAAAATTAAAAAAGATTTTAGTTGGCTGGAAGTTACAGACCTCTGTAAGCAGACAAGGGGCTATGAGAGGTGACTTCCCAACCCAACTCACTGTCACATTTAAAAAACGCTTTGTAGTTTCATTGATGTATCGTTCTCTGACTATGCAATTCACCTGTTTGAAATGTGCAGCTCCATGGTTTTTGGTGTGTTCACAGATACGTATGTAGATTTTGCTGCAGTCAATTTTAGAATGCGCTCATCATCTCAAGAACTCCTACAGCCTTTAGCTGTCACCCATGTTTCCTCATCGTTCTCCACCCAGCCCTGAGTACCCATGACTCTTCCCGTCTATACGTGTTCCCCATATGGACTTTCAGATGAAAGTCATAAAATATGTGGTCTTCAATGGCTGATTTCTTTCACTGGTTGTTTGCAAGGTCATCCATGTTGTGGTATGTATCAGCACTTCATTTTTCTTCTGCCATATAGATAACAAATTTTTTTGGCATTTATTCTCCTTCGTGTTTTCTGGAGTGCCTGGATCTGTGATTCGGTGTCTGACATTGATTGGGGGAAATACACGGTCATTATTGCTTCAAATATTTCTCTGTACATTCCTCTCTTTCTTCTCCTTCTGGTATTCCCACTATGCATGCGTTACACTCTTGATAGTTGCCCCACATCCTTGGATAGTCTGTTCCATTACTTTGAATCTTCTTCCTCTTTGCTTTTTTTAGCAGTTTCTGTTGACACATTGCTAAGCTCTGAGATTCTTCCTCACTGTATCCATTGTACTAATGTGCCTATAAAGGACATTCTTGATTTCTATGGTGTTTTGATCTCCAACATTTCTTTTGTATACTTTCTCAGAATTTGCATGTCATTAACTTTCCATTAGAGCCTGCATTGGTCTATTTCCTTTACTGTAACAAATCACTTGTGGCTCGGTCGTTTGTAAAGAGGTTTATTGGCTCCCAATTGTGGAGGCTGCAAGTTCAAACAGCACAGCGCCCTCTGGTGAGCATCCCCTTGGCTGCATCACAGCATTGCAGAAGGCAGGTGTGTGCGAGAGTGAGACGTCACACCATGACAAAGGCAGCCAGGGAGATTCGGGGCTCAGTCTTGCCCCTTTATGACAACCCTTCTCAGGGGAACCAACTGGATTCCTGAGACGGCGTCACTCCTTAATATCTCCACCCTGGGGACCTCGCTTCCATCACATGAATCCTTACAGGACAAACCACACTCAAACTATCCAGAGGCCTTAGCACACGAATCACACACAGCCCCCTGAAACCACTAGTTCACCTTCAGTCTATGCATGTGACTGCCCAACCTGCCTCCTCCAAGTGGCATATATATTTGACTTTTTATGAATGGATTACTTTATTTAAGATGATGTCTTCAATGTTCACCTATGTTGTAGTTTCTATCAGCATTTCCTTTATAAGGTGGAATAATATCCCATTGTATTCATGTGTAGACAACATTTTTTAAAAAGATTTATTTATTTATTTGAAAGGCAGAGTTATACAGAGAGGAGAGAGAGAGAGAGAGAGAGAGAGAGAGAGAGAGAGAGAGAAAGAGAGGTCTTCCATCCGCTGGTTCACTCCCCAAATGGCCACAACAGCTGGAGCCGGCCCTATCCGAAGCCAGGAGCCAGGAGCTTCTTCCGGGTCTCCCACAAGGGTGCAGGGGCCCAAGGACTTGGACCATCTTTTACTGCTTTCCCAGGCCATGGCAGAGAGCTGGATCAGAAGTGGGGCAGCTGGGACTCAAACCATCGCCCATTTGGGGTGCCAGCACTGCAGGCAGCGGCTTTACCCACTACGCCACAGTGCCGGTCCCGTAAACCACATTTTGTCTATCCATTCATCCCTCGGTGGACACAGATTGATTCCACCTTTTAGCTATGGTGAATAACGTTGCTGTCAACATAAGGTGTGCAGGTATCTTGTCAAGCTCTTGGCTTCACTTCTTTGGAAATATGCCCACACGTGAAACTGCTGATCTTATAAATCTTGTTTCGGCTGTTGGAAGAACTGGTGTACCATTTTCCATTTAGACACCATTTTGCATTCCCAGCAACACTGCACAGAGGTTCTCATTTCCCCACAGCCTTGCCGACACTTACTGCTTTCTGCTTCTTGTTTTGCTTTGATCCGGTTTTCTGGGAATGGTGGTATGCTTGTCTCCTTGTGATTTGCATTTTCCCAGTGATTAGCGCGGTTGAGCTCACTTTCATGTTTTGAAGCCCCTGACATTTCAACCGTAAAACAGGATTCAGTGCAACTTTGCAGGGCCTTTTATAAGAATCTAGCCCCAGTACAGACCAACATCTCAGTGCACAAGTGACTCAAATTAACTGAGATGGTAACAGACTTTCTTTAGTGGGTAAGAAGCTTTTAGCCCTGGGAAGATTAGGCATTAAGTCTAGAAAGCATTGTGATTATTACAAGTGTAGTGCTGTATTTGAGCGTTGAAAGCAAGCTATCTGGGTCTGTAGTTTTGGGAGCTTGTCCTGCTGGGATGGCAGGCTCATAACTTCAGTTGAACATTTTCCATCATGTGATTTTGGCTCCATGTGACCGACTTTCCTCAATTTGCTCAGGGCTGTCTTTGTTTTAAAATTGAAAGTTCTACATTCCAGATAGACCTCAATTTGGGAAGGTTTGTCATTATATTCAGACTTGAGATTTTAAATTCAAATCTTACTAAACTCATGTACAACATTGGACCATTTAAGAGAATTTTGGTGTCATTTAAGTTTAAGGTACCAGATGTGTGTGTGTGTATATATATATGTATATATATGTATGTGTATATATATATGTGTGTATGTGTGTGTGTTATTTTAGTGTCTGTTGGGGTTTCTATAATTAAGATACTTAGGTACTTAAAAATAGAAATATAATTATATTGAATTTATGAACAAATTTTAAATGTTTGACAATGTTTCATGTGACCAAACATTACTTAAAGCCGCCTTAAAAATAATGATTAACATTTGTCATACTTACATATATAAATAGATCTGTGAGCTGAAATCGAGAGTATCACCCCAGAAGATGAAAATCTTCTTTAAAGTGTTCCTCAGGGAAGTGAAACACCAGTTGTTTAAACCAAAATGAGCTGAGGGACAGCCCTTGGGACACACAGACAGCTCAAGATGTTTGAAAACTTCCATTCAGGGAGTTCCTAAGGAGTCACGTCATCCTAGTAACATGGATGGAGGAGGAATAGGCAGGCAGCTAGGTGGGTCTGAATGTTATCCCTTTACCTGTACACCAACCCCCTGCTCCCTTCCCAGAATGCACCTGTCCCATCTCAGCCCTGGAAGAGGGGGACACCATGAAAATATTAAGCTGCACACAGAATTTATAGGAGTATCCGGAAATTCTCCAGTGGCTTCACACACACAGAGGCACCACCCCCTAGCTCATAAAAGAGGCCAACAAGCAGGGAGGGCCCCTCTGTCACTGTCGGAGGTGCTCCCTCCCCCACACCGGGCAATCCTCTGGCCCCTTCTCATGGGTATTTCCCCGTGTGGAGCCAGCCACGCTCACACGTGTCGGTCTGTGTGTTCACATTCTCGCCTCCTGAATAAATCTTGTTAGCACTCTGTGCGCCTTATGCATGTCGCAGCTTAGAATGCTTATCTTTATGTGAGATGAGGACCTGGAAAAGATCAGACTACGCCCAGGCCCACAGCAACATGGGGACCTCAGCAGTTGTCAGGGAAATCAACAGGACGTGCCCGTTGCCATGTTTGGAGTGAAAACGCACTCACGAGGAGATGTTGGGGAGTAATCCCAGTTGGTGTGTGTAGAGGAGACAGCTTACCTTAGCCATCAAGACACCAGTACCTCCCCACATTTTCACCTGCGAAATGGGCTCTGTCCTTACCTTCTCCGAATGGAGCTCTGCCTGTGTAGTTCAGCCCGAGTGAAGCAGGATGGGAGCCCATTTTAATAATTTGCAAAGGGGGGGCCGGCGCCGCGGCTCACTAGGCTAATCCTCCGCCTGCGGCGCCGGCACACCGGGTTCTAGTCCCGGTCGGGGCGCCGGATTCTGTCCAGGTTGCCCCTCTTCCAGGCCAGCTCTCTGCTGTGGCCCGGGAGTGCAGTGGAGGATGGCCCAAGTCCTTGGGCCCTGCACCCCATGGGAGACCAGGAGAAGCACCTGGCTCCTGGCTCCTGCCATCGGATCAGCGCGGTGCGCCAGCCGCAGCGCGCCATGGCCATTGGAGGGTGAACCAACGGCAAAAGGAAGACTTTTCTCTCTGTCTCTCTCTCTTACTGTTCACTCTGCCTGTCTAAAAAAATAATAATAATCATTTGCAAAGGGGGCCAGCGCCGTGGCTCACTTGGTTAATCCTCCACCTGCGATGCCTGCATCCCATATGGGCGCCAGGTTCTAGTCCCGGTCGGGGCGCCAGATTCTGTCCCGGTTGCCCCTCTTCCAGGCCAGCTCTCTGCTGTGGCCCGGGAAGGCAGTGGAGGATGGCCCAAGTGCTTGGGCCCTGCAACCACATGAGAGACCAGGAAGAAGCACCTGGCTCCTGGCTTTAGATCGGCGCAGCACCGGCCGTAACAGCCATTTGTGGGGTGAACCAACGGAAGGAAGACCTTTCTGTCTCTCTTGCTCACTATCTAACTCTGTCAAATAAATAAAAAATAATAATAATTTGCGAAAACCACTACTGTTGACTATTCACAATTGCATATAGTTTAACTAAGCTTCAAGGAAGCCATCCTCTTAGGACTCTGACAAAAATTATCCCTGGAAAGAAATGAGGTTCATTCATCCTGCAAGTTTTACCAAAGTCATGATTTTAGTCGAAAATCTAAGAAAACGTGATATCTAAAGAACCACAGGGCTGCAGTAGCGATATTTCCCGGCACCCAGATTCACGGCAAGCTCTTTTCAGGCTGTGAAAGGCTTCAGCCCAAATCTCCAAGCTGTTGTCCCGCTGGGGAAAAGCTGGTGTGAATCTTGCTTGAGGCATCATGATCAGAAGACAGGGCTGCTTGTTCCCTCGCTGCTCCTCCTTGCTGCAGGGTTACCCCCGGACTGCGTTCCATCCCAAGCCCGACTCAGAGCGACCGATCTACGCAGGCTGAAAAGCATGCGAAAGCTGGCACTGTGTCTTCCACTGCGATCTATGACACCGCAGCCAGTTTTCCTGGTGCAGTGGGACAGAGCGCATCCGCAAAACACAGGTTGCAACACCCGGCCCTCTGTTCGCTTCAGTGGAGATTCATCAGTCCAGGAGTCAAAATCCCATCTTATTTTGTGTTACCAAAACCCAAGCTTCAGTCTTAAATACTTCTAGAGAAACAAACTCACACTCTAAAAGACATCTTGTCTTATTATAATGGAAGTCCTAGCACATTAAAGACAACTGCGGCCTTCTAATTTGTTCTTAGTTCAAAAGTATTGTGGTTCAAGGGAAAAGACTAGGTTAGTATTATGAAGACTTTTTTTTATCAACATGAGTCTGAAATGTTTTTGAAAACCCTGCTACACAGCTGATTATAAAGGACAGATTTTCCAAGAGCTTACTATTTATTTTTAAAATGAATGATTTCTTAAATTCTAGTTTGAAAACATTAATAATTGCCGTGGTTTCAAACAATCTTCCTTTTAGTGAGGCGCTGGCATCTTTTGCTTCACCAGGCTCCCTTGATCTCGGTCTGTATGAATTGTTTAGCTTTATTTGGTGCCACAGGGACTCCTCCAAAGTTATCAGAAGCCTCCGTTTAATACAGAAGAGGAGAGGTTCAGACATGTCAATATAATACCGTTAATGTTTTCCACGTTTATGATTCCAGGGTCAAAGTCAAACCTCTTATTGTATTAATAATAGCAAAGCAAAAATAGGCTTTGTAGTTGTGAATTCATGGTTTTAAAGAATAATTTCCCTATGTTTTTATTAATTCAAGCCATCCATTGAGCCACTCAAGGATTCCATTATGCATTCGAATGATATATCTCAAACTGTACCTTTAAGTTTGGAAGACTATGAGACTGGATATGCGTGTGATTCGTTACAGTCGTCCACGGAGGGTATTTTCTTTGTTCCAAAGTTCTGCCAGCTCACAATGTCAGAAGTGATGGTGAATAAAATCAGCTTCAGCTTAATAGTGAAGTGAAGAGCCAGTTTCCCTGGTGCCGCGACTCAGAAGCGTGGTTTGCAGGCCAGATCTCACGCCGCCCATTCCCGGCCTGGTCATCTGCTCTGGCTTCTGTTCCCCCGGTGTGTACACCAGCAGTCATCAGCGTGTTCATAAAAATGGAAGCCCTGGACAGCTCAGCTCCCCAAGCCCCTTGCTTGCGAGAGTGTACCGAGTTCACATTCCACTCTGCCCCAGGAGTAGGAACACGAAACCGAAGCTGTCAGGGTGTCCCAAGGGGCCTTTGCTTTTGTTCAGGACAAAGAGGGCATGGATGGCCTCCCCTTGTGACAGGGGCTGACAGTGCAGTTGACTTGGCTGCTGCTTTATCTACCTGCGGGCTTGCTCTTGGGTCATTTCCGCCTGCCATCCTTCCCCACCTTAGACTTGACCTTGGTGGACAGGAACAAGAACCACAGGGCAGCTGAGGGAGCTGAGCGCTCCTTGTGCTGTGGGCAGCCCTGGACTGTGTGCCCCTCAGAGGTCAAGCAGGCCTCTCCCCTGCCCTGGCTGAGCCGGCCTTCGCTCCTTCAGGTCACGGCCGAGCTATGCAGAACGTGGTGCCGTCCGCTACACTCCGCAGCGGAGTCCCCTTAGGGCCAGCTCGTGGCTGCGAGAAGGATTCTCTCCCTGGAATGGCTCATGGGTGGGTGGCGAGGCCTAAGTTTCAGTTACTTTGGAGACCTGGAGAATTCTTGCATTTTGTTGTTGTTGTTGTTCTTTGTGAACTCCTGGGCATCATTACCAGCAATGCACGTTTTGAGTTTTATTTGGTTATTAACTCACACACGTCAATCTGGTTAAGTCTGAATTTAAGAAAAGGCAAGAAGTATCTTGCTTCCTTCCCTCATATGACAGGTGACTTATGTGACGTGCAGAAGCTGAGAATTGAGACTCTGGGGACCGGCGCTGTGGCGTATCAGATAAAGCCTCCACCTGTGGCGCCCGCATCCCATATGGCTGCCGGATCCTGTCCCGGCTGCTCCTCTTCCAGTCCAACTCTCTGCTAATGGTCTGGGAAAGCAGTGGTAGATGGCCTAAGTCTCTGTGGAGACCTAAAAGAAGCTCCTGGCTCCTGACTTCATATCGGCGCAGCTCCAGCCATTTTGGCCATTTGGGGAATGAGCCAGCGGATGGAAGTTCTCTGTCTCTGTCTCTCTCTGCAACTCTGCCTCTCAAATACATGAGTAAATCTTAAAAAAAAGAAGAAGAAGAAGAAGAAGAATTCAGACTCTGCTCACGTGAGCTGTCTCCTCAAGTTAGGAGCGTATTTCTGATTGTCACCCATTTTCCTGTTTCCAAGGTCATGCATTTTGACCGACAAGGGATCAAAGAAATATTGTGCTCTGGCTATGCCAAATTGCCTTCCAGAGACACGGAGTGTGGTCAGGTAAGTTTGGGGACGCTCCCACAGGGTAGAAGAGGCAGCAAACCAGAGAGGTCAGGCGGGCGACGAGGCCCGCGGGCTTGGGCGCGTCCCCGAGGAGCTCTGACCCTCGGTCCCTCCTCCGCGCTCCCGGGGCTGCTGTGAGAATGACTGGAGCTGACCAGCAGCAGGTCCTTTGCCCAGAGCCCAGCACAAAACGCACACTAGTGCTGCTCTGTTTTCCATCTCTGCCAAAGCGAGGGAACACAGCCTGCCCAGCCTGGCTTATTCAGCCATTCCCCCAGTCTCTTCTGCCCAGGACGCAAGACTTGGAACCAGAGGTTGACAGGTACTTGGTAAACCTGAGGAGGGGGGAGAGTGCCTTCCTTTGTGCGGGTGCTGCATCTGTTACTGCCTGGCTTCACTAATGCACTCTTCACTTGTTTTAAAGAAGTGACCAGAATACCGTTTGAGGGGTACCTTCCAGAAAGGCCACGAGATTGCGTTGCGTATCGGTTAATTCCTACAGGTTTCCCCAAAGCCTTCTCTTTCCCTCTCTTGAATGGACATGCTGGGAATACCAACTCACAAATACACTCAATCCTTTATTCCCTGGCTTATTTACCAAACACTGTGTGAGTGTCCACAATGGTGAGCAAAATAAAGCAGCCTCCCAGCGCTCCTGAGCTTGGATTCAGGGGCTCCTGTGGGGCCACTAAGGCCGGACTCACAAGCAAGCCAGTTACACCTCTCAAGGCTTCAGGATGCACTACGACGTGAACAAACAATAATTGGAAATTGACTCTTAGTATATTTCAAATAATTTTATTTTCCAAGCTAGTACTTATAAAATAAATAGAATAACAGGAATTGAATTTATTTAAAAAAAATCAATTCAAAAGTGAAAAATTGAGGCCCCTGTTGAGCCATAGAAGGCCCCGAGGGGTGTCCCCAGCACCCATGCCTACCTCCCCCCACCCCAGCCTTGTCAGGATTCTTCAGCTAATCTGCCTTTGCTTTTCAGTTTCGTAGTGAACTTCTTTCCCTCTCAGGTGTCACTCAGTGAGAACATCTTAACATACAGTTTTTCTATTTGGACTAGTTTTTTTACTTAAAGAGGATATTAAACAGTATATCAACATTAAAGCCTTAAATCAAATCAAAGACATTTTTAACTTTTTAAATGTTTTTTAAGGGTACACAGCCACGTGTGCCTCTGTCTCAGACTGCAATCAAGCCCTGAATCAGATATGGAATGGCCACAATTAACTCACTAGTTTTTTGTTCATGGTATGCGGTTTTGGACATCATAATGTTGAACGGTTGCAGTTCTTTAAAAATTCATTTAGTTTTATTTATTTGAAAAGGAGAGAGAAAGAGAGAATCTTCCATCAGCTGGTTCACTCTCTAAATGCCCTCAGCTAGAGCTGGGCCAGGCTGAAGCCAGGAGCCTGGAACTCAGTCAGGGTCTCCCACACGGGTCCAGGGGACCCAGGTCCTTGAGCTGACACCTGCTGCCTTCCAGAGTGCACGTTAGCAGGAAGCTGGGCTCAAACCCAGGCCCTCCGAAATGAACGTAGGAACCCCGCCCGGGGTGCCTTAACTGCTGTGCCGGATGCGTTCCCCAGTTGTCTTGTTTTTAATTACAAGCATAAAAATGACACTGAACTAGGATAGTCCTGGGTTTACCTTTTCATAAAGTATGTTGGATATCAATTTAATGAACAAATGGGCGAGATTACATGTTCATATAATGCATATGTTAAACATGTCTATTATAACATGCATTACAAAAATAGAGACACACACAGTCAACCCTCCAGATCCTCAGGTTCTGCCACCAACCGCAGACTGAAAATACTCAGAAAATCCCATGCTCTCTCGTTACTGAAAGCCTCCAGACTGTTTGCTCTTCTTCCCTAGGCAGTGCTGTGTAACTACGGACATAGCGTTTCCGTTGTATTAGGTGGTCTAAGCCCTCTGTTAGTGACTTCAAGCATGCGGGAGAAGGGGAGGACGCGTTATGCAAACACTACACTCTTTAAATAAGGGACGTGAGCCTCTGTGGAGCTTGGTATCCGTGAGAGGCAAGGATCCCCCTCAGATGCGAAAGGCCAACCACACGGGTAAACAGAACACCACACGAGGTACTAAGAAAATTAATTGTTTTGAAGAGTCAAAATCGTTAGCGAGGACGAAGCAGCTAGTAGGACAGTGATACCTGAACATGTCAAAAATCCTGACGGGGGGCGGCATTTGTCCTGGTGATTGAGCCAGCCGCGCCTCACAGCACAGTGCCTGGTCTGATGCTCAGTCGGGCTCCTGACTCTGGGCTCCTACTGGTTCAGACCCCGGGAGGCAGAGATGACGGCTCAAGTGACTGGGTTCCTGCCACCCACGTGGGAGGCCTGGATTGGGGCCCCAGCTCCTGGCTCCAGCTGCACCCAGTCATGATCGTTTGGTCACTGAGGAGTGAACCAATGGATGAGAGCTTGCTCACTCTCCTTTCTCTCTCTCTCTCTCCTTTCTCTCTGCCTCTCCAGTAATTAAGTAGGTAATGTCCTTTTTTAAATCTGAAGATCATATGTAAATGACAAGTTTGGGAAATATGTCTCTTTGAAGAGCTCCTGTTAATGCTTATCTTTCAGCCTTTTAATTAACTTGTCGACTGATTTTCATTTTATTTGAAAAGCAGAGTGATACAGAGAGAAAAAGACACACACACACACACACACACACACAGATCTTCCATCCATTGGGTCACTCTTCAAATGCCCACAAAAGCCAGAGCTGGGCCAAGCTAAAGGCAGGAGGCCCAGACTTCATTCAGGTCTCCCATTGTGTGGCGGACACCCAAGCACTTGAGCTTTCACTTGTTACCCGGGGTGCACATGCGCGGAAGCTGGACTGGAAGCAAAGGAGCCAGGACTGCTACAGGATGCAGGTGATCTGAGCAGCAACTTAACCACCGTGCCAAACACCAGCCCACCTTCAAACTTCACCCGTGTAGAGCATGACTCGCAAGTGCATGGAGGCGGAGGTGTGTTCTTAGGGTAGCTGACTTTTTCAAAGTGCGAGCTCTCCTTCCCCTCACATTCCAACAGGTTTCTCTTCCTGCCCTACTCCTTCTGTGGGTCGTGTGGAGGCATTGTAGGAGGTTGAGGACGACTAACCGCTAGAAGGCATTGCTCCTTCATTCAGGTCCAAGAGAGGTAGGGGAAAACCAACCACAACAAAGCAGCCCCCGTGACACACACACACACACACACAGACAAACACACACACATATGCATACAAACACGTACACACATGCACACATAGGCATACATATACACACACACAAATGCAAACACACACATACACATATTCACAAACACATACATATATACACATACACACATACTTATATACACATACACACATTCACAAACACAAATACACACATACATATATACACACATACACAAACACATACTTATACACACGTACACACATACATATACACACGCATACACATAGAGTTTCTTTGTGATACTGCAAGTCATTCAATGTAAAGTAGGAGAAAGGATAGTAAGACAAAAGTGTCTACTCAGAAACACGTTTTTGTTCTGTTAATAAATTCTGTATTTTTGCTCTTTTGTTAAAAATAAATTGCTATTATTTATTTGAGAAGCAGAGTGGGAGACAGAGAATGCTCCTACCTGCTGGCTCACTCCAAATGCCCGCAAGAGCCAGGAGGCTGACGACAAGACCAGGAACTCAATCTGGGTCTCCCACATGGGTGGCGGGAACCCACGTACTTGAGCCCTCACTGCCACCTCCCCGGGTCTGCATGAGCAGGGAGCTGGAGTCGGGAGTGGAAAGCCAGGCCCTGCAGTGTGGGACTCAGGCAGCCTAACCATCTACAGTGCCAAGGCCAAGTGCACAGGTTTCCATTGCTTTTAAACAGAACTCAAGGTATCTTCATAAATACCTTAGTCCAGTAACAGCTCAAGGAAGTAACAGTCTTTCAAGAGGTATCCTCAGAATAAAGCAGGTTCACTTTTTAGGGGAACAAAGCCCTCCTGGGCGTCTGTGAATATTCACGACAAAGATAAGTCCAAAGGGGCTTGACAAACGTGATTGTCATAGCGCACTGAGACCAAATTATTCTGGGTGCCAAGAGCTGAATGCTAAGATAAAATTTGAAAGTTCTTTCTTCGCATGCTGTCCCCTTCTCCAAATCTCCAAAGCATTTGTTTTGTAAAACGCTAAGTGGAAACACATTTGGGTACCGTAATTTCAAACAAACCATCTCTTTTTGAACTTTGCAGACTTGAAGCATTAACACAATAGCATATCAAGTTCACACAATTTCAGATAAACCACATTCAAGCTATAAAAATGACTGAGAAACAAGTCTTAATTTTCCCCACATCTCATTTCCTTTTCCTACTCCCGTCTAAGAAAGCCCAGCGTGGCTATCTCTTTGGTAGAGAGAGCTGCTACAGACACATGGGCTGTCACACGCTGGCTCAATCCACCCACAGCTTCATGTAAGTCATTTTTTCCTGGGTGCCCTGATGGCCAAAGGCAGAGTCTATTTGACCACAGCTACCATGTGGTCAGGCACACAGCAGGCATTGGGGACTGAACACGCAAAGAGAATAATGAGTGCATTAAAGTTGGGGTGCATTAGCTATCATTCATGTAAGAACTGTCCTACTTGTTGGGAGCAACCCGGACTGGACTGAGTTACTGGAATTAAGACTTATTCTATGCATCTGCTCTCCCACAATATGGCGCTGGGAGAGGAGGCAACAGCTTCTACCCAGCTGCCTCTCACCAACTTGACAAGCTGCAGGACCTGCTCCTGATTGGAGGAGAGCAGCATACTCGGCGTGTGGGCAGCCGAGTTAGGATTGGCAGAGGAGGACTATAAAGGAGGAGAGAGACGGCATGCACCAGGAACATCTAAGAGGAACATCTAAGGGGAACACCTGTGCAGCCCCCGAGAGAGCCGGCCGGCGGTGTGCCGCTCCCCCGCGGAAGTGGGGAAAGTGGTTAGGGGGAACTGCCCTTCCACGGAGGTGGAAGGACCAGCAGCCAACCCGGGAAGAACCAGCAGCAAACCCGGGGAGGGCCGAGCAGACAGAAGAACAGCGCAGGGTCCTGTGTCGTTCCTCCACGAAGACGGGGAGCGACATAATGGTGCCGTGACTCGGATATGAAGCCTAGGCAGGGTTTGGTGTCGTTCCTCCATGAAGAGGGGGAGCGACACTACTAACCTCTTTTTTTTTTTTTTGCAGCTTACTCTGAGAGAGAAAGAAAAAAACAAAGATGCAAAATGACTGCTGTACCCCTTGCACCGTGTCTAAACTAAGGCACTAATTGTCACTTTGCTTTTTACAGTCAAAATATTTGTTCAACAAGTTACATTCAGGCTATCTCTTCACCATTCGATCATTACTATTACTTAAATAATATTAATTTGTCTTTGTCTAGTGAACATGTTGAAAATAGTACCACACTAAAATAGCCTGGGTAACAGACCAGAATAAGCAAAAATTCCTGAAAGTAGAGGAGAAAAATTGCAAAGAGGAGTGAGAGGATTCAGAATAATTCCTTTTGAACCAGGTATCAGAATGTTCTGTTATCGTACAGATCACTTTTCAGTGTATTACAGTCGCCTCGAAGGTAAGAAAATAAGGATTTTCTTTGGGCAGAAAGGTGCAGATCTCTAAGAGGCAGAGAAGAAAACGTGACTTCTTCTGTTTTGCTAGCACTGCCAGCTTCCAGGTGTTCACCTTTTGATCCGGCTACAGGCAGTGATTTTCTGAAGTGGTTTCTGATGGTGTCTGACATCATTTATAGTACTCTTGAACGATCTTGTAATGTGCTAAACTACACCAAATTAAGTGAGTTAGTGGCCAAAAAAGAGCGCAGTGGGCCCAGGGGTATCGTGAGTGTACTGCTACTTGCGGCCTCTTGTGCTCACCGCTCCCAGGGAAGAGAGAAAGTTTTCTCATTCGCTGATTCCTCAAGAGGTGGATTTGGTGGAGAGCTGTCGCAGACAGAGGACAAGTAGGGATGGATTCAACACTCTTAAGCGTGTAGAAGCTTGCAGGTTGCCAGATAATATCCTTTTTACTTGTTCATTTGTGTATTCCTTCATTCAGCCAGTCACCTAATACTTTTGGAAGTAGCACTCTCTGTAATACTTGGCAAAATACGTTGTATGGGAAATGATAACGAGAGAAGTCCAGATCTTGAGCTTACAGAGTTTATGCTTGGTAATAAAGACGGCATATAGAAATGATTTGACTCGAAGGCAGAATAGTATGTCAACACGTAAGGTGATGTTATGTATAGGTTTGAAGGAAGGAGAAATTCCTTCCAGCAGGGGTGGTCAAGAAAACTTTCTCTTATTCATACATCCATTGTCTTAACACACATGCACAGTCAGGGGGTGTGGTCAAGACTGAGTACACAACAGTGAAGAAGACCAGGTAAGCAGGAAGTGAAGGTTCATCCCTCTGTGATCAGCTGAACCATGCACTTCGAGGGTCTCCTGCATGCCAAGCGTTGTTCTGGATCCTGGAGGCTGTTTGATGAGCAGCTCTTTCTCTCAAGGATCTTACTTTCTAGCAGGGAACATAATCATTCAATAAGTAGATATATGGTAATATAATTTTAGATAGTTAGCCATGTGATAAAAAAAAAAAGCACCAGTTTAGCAAGGAAGATAATGGGAAGACGTGGGAGGTCGTTCCAGGTAGGATGGCCAGGGAAAGTCACTGGAGCAGACGGTTCCTAACGGACGAGGAAGTTGGCAGTGCAGGACCCTTTGGGAAGAGCCTGGGGAAGAGACCAAGGGGAAGAGTGGTGGGGACGAAGCTGGGCAGTAGTAGGAGCCATGTCATTCATGTCAGAGTCCACGGTCAATGCAAGGGTTTGGGAAGCCACCTGAAGTTGAGATAGGCTCTTAGTAGAAGAGTTACCCATATGGTTCAAGAATGGACAGAGCAAGGAAGCTATTTAGGAAGTCAAAGCAATGGTCTAGAGGAAAGATGGTGGCAGTTTGAACTTTGTAGTAACTGTGAATTTGATCGGAAGTGATCAAGTTGTCAATAATTTTTTTTATGTGAAGTAGGAGAGAAGAGAGAAAGAAAAGATAATTATTATGGTTTTGGACTAGAGGAGCTGGATGGATTTTGGCACATTTATTGATATAAGGAAGACTGGAGAGAAGAAGTGGGAGAAAAGGATCAAGAATTCTATTTGGACATTATATTAGCTTCCTCAAACCACTATGATAAATGACCATGAACTTGGTAACTTAAAGCAAAGGAAGTTTCTTCTCTTGCAATTCTGGAGGCCAGAAGTCAGACATCGAGGTATCAGCAGGGTCTCCTTCTGGAAACTTTAGGGGAGAAGACATTCCTTGCCTCTCCCGGCTTCTAGTGGCTCCAGGTACCCCTTGGTTTGTGGCTGCATCACTTCAGTCTCTGCATCTGTCTTTACATGGCCCTCTGGTCTGCTTTCCCTCCCCTCCCCTCCCCTCTCCTCCCCTCCACTCCCCTCCTCTCCCTTCCCTTCCTCTCTTCTCCCCTTCCCTCCCTCCCTTTCCTTCCTCTCTCCTCCCCTGTCCTCCCCCCTCTCCCTTCCTCTCCCCTCCCCTCTCTCCCCTCCTTTCCCCTCCTCTCCTCTCCTCTCCTCTCCTCTCCTCTCCTCTCCTCTCCTCTCCTCTCCTCTCCTCTCCTCTCCTCTCCTCTTCTCCTCTCTTCCTTCCTCAAGAACATCAGTCGTTGGATTTAGCGCCCACCCAAACAAGCCAGAATGACTACATCTCGAGATCCTTGATTATACCTGCTAAGATCCTTTTTCCGAATGAGGTAGCCTTCACAGATTCTGAGGGTTAGCACATGGGGGCATCTTCTTGGGGACCACAACGTTCAGTCCATGGCAGGCATGGGATGTCTGAGGGGTCTCCTTGGTTGGCCAAGAAGGAGCCACCTGCGAGGGACGAAGAGAGCAGAGACTGTGGAGTGTGCGGAAAGCCAGGCGAGCGGAATTTGTGGCGGCAGCGCCAGACATCGCTGAGAATCTCAGGAAAACCGCGACAGCAGATGCACCGCCGGGAAACACGATGACCTTAATGAAGGTGACGTCACAGGAGTGGCAGGCATGAAAGGCTTCAGAACATGCATTCACCAAGAACACACAGCAAACAAGGTGAGAGTGTCATGACCACGGTCTCAGCCCAGGAGGTATCGTCTGCTAAGAGGAAGAGAGAGGGCAACCACGACTCAGGTGGGAAGGGTCAAAGAATGATTCCAGGGGCATTGACATCTAAAGGAGACCTACAGGCTGAGTACCAGTTAACCTACTGAGAGAGAGAGAGAGAGAGAGAGAGAGAGAGAGAGAGAGAGACGGAGAGAGAGAGAGAGACGGGGAGAGAGAGAGAGAGACGGGGAGAGAGAGAGAGAGAGACGGAGAGTTTCCTAAGCATATGGGACATAAGGAGCCGCCAACAGGTTTTAAGTAGGACAGAGATAGAAACACAGCTGCTTTCAGAAATGTGGTTCTGGCAGTGCGGACGGAATGCGTCAGACACTGAAGTCCGGCAACACAAGGGTGTTGTTCCAGTCCTGGCAGTAGCTGGTGGCAGCCTGCGCTGAGAAAGAGATCGTAGACCACAGTGATACTAACAATAATCAGCAGAGCTCCAGGGTGATTGGATGATCCAAGTGGACACAAGACTCTACGAACTGCTGTAACTGCACCAGAACACAGCAGTGAAATATGCTATCCTTGCGTACTCAGCAAAGACTGGATAGATTCTGGAGCCATTTAGAGGTTACAGTTGACAAGATATGCTCATTGACTGAATAACAGAAATGAAAGAGGGAGAGAAGGGACAAAGATGGTACCAGTGGATACTTGGTGACGATTAATAAGGTAAAGAACTCAGCATGAAGAGCTGGTTTTGTGAATGGGAGTGAACCAAGTTTTAAATTCAACTTGGGGCCAGTGCCGCGGCTCACTAGGCTAATCCTCCGCCTTGCAGCGCCGGCACACCGGGTTCTAGTCCCGGTCGGGGCACCGGATTTTGTCCCGGTTGCCCCTCTTCCAGGCCAGCTCTCTGCTGTGGCCCAGGAGTGCAGTGGAGGATGGCCCAAGTGCTTGGGCCCTGCACCCCATGGGAGACCAGGATAAGTACCTGGCTCCTGCCACCGGATCAGCGCTGTGCGCGGTCGTAGCTCGCAGGCCACGGCGGCCATTGGAGGGTGAACCAACGGCAAAGGAAGACCTTTCTCTCTGTCTCTCTCTCTCACTGTCCACTCTGCCTGTCAAAAAAATAAAAAAAAAATTCAACTTGGAATGAACTGAATTTAAGGTGCCTTTGAGTTACCCAAGCACAGGCATCACCAGGCCATCGTGAGGCCTGGGCTGGAGGGCTGGTTTTGTGAGTCATCATCACACAGAAATGGTGATGAATAAAAGCCCAGAGGGTGAACGAGAACCAGAGAGAGAAAACAGCCAGGCATGAAGTAGACCAGGGATAGAAACACCGGCCACATAGGCCCGGGGGGGGCGGGGGCGGAGACAGGGAGGAGGGGCAAAAGCCAGAAACGTTCAGTGTCGGAGACGCAAGTGGAAGAAAGTGTGTGAGGGAGGAGAAGAGGGCCAAAGGAGTCGGGACTCTGTGGAGAGGTCCGGAAAGAGAAGGCGAGAAGCACTCTCTGCTTCAAACAACAATGAGGTCATCAACGAACTTGACAAGAGCAAGTGCACTGAGTGGTAGAAGTCAGAGAGCAAGAAGTGAGGGGGAGGCGAGAACAAAGCGACAGTGAAGGGAAGGAAATGTGTACCTAGCAGGGAATGTGCACTGGGGAAGACGTGAGCCCGTTGAAATGCTTCCTGCGCTCCCGCCATTCCAGGCCCATTCAGGAGCTGGGGAAACACCTGTGCTAGCTTCAGGATGGCAAAATGCAACGGAGGAGAAAGTGACTATCTCACAGGGAATCAGGACGAGGCTGAGACCCTGAGCAGCTGGAAAACAACAGGATAATCTCTAGACAGGAAGATGACCGCTTCCTCCCTTACGACTACAGAGAAAAGCCAAGGATGACTGCCAAGGTCGATTTGCAGGTTGCACGGCACGAGTTGAGGGGGTCACCTTCTCATGGGTTGTGTTTTCATTGCCATGTGGAGGAGGAGTGAGTCTAGGTGGATGATTCAGCCTTTGGCCACCATCACCCCATTAGAACGGTTCCTGTCAAGGTCACCATGACCTTCAACGTGCTGGTCAATTCTCAGCCCTCATCTTTGCAGCACGTGGCACCGTGGGTCACTTCCTGTTCCCCGAAGCATGGTTGATCTAGCTGTGAGAAAGATATTTCATGTTTACTTCCAATGTTCTGGGCCCCGCTTCTTGCAGCCATTGCTCTGGTGCACGGTCACATCAAGGCTTCAGCCAGCACTGAGCATGCGCAAGCTTGCTCTTGCTTCCTGCTCTGGGCCTTCTCGGACATGATGAAGTGGGATACTCTCCAGAAACCAGGTGGAACTAACATGCAGGTCCAGAAATGCAGGGAGTTAACATTCCTTGGAGCATTCCTTCACTCACCAGGGAAGAGGAGCCGGTGGTTAAATGCGTTTTCCATTCTTTCCTGAGTGGCTGTTTGGAAACACATTTCGTAAGGTTTCTGTGAAAGCCCTACAGGATTGAGTCATCCCTCGTGGCTTTTTCCTACTCCTCTCATTTACTGTCCTTACCCCTGACTCCTGCTTCCTGGCACACGTCCCAAAATTAGCCACCAACACCTCGGCAGTCTCTGCTTTGCTTTGCTCTCTTCTGAAGGGGAGCTAGGCCAAGATTATGGACCCTGGGTGGAGCTGTAAGAACTGGGCCAGAGTCACAGCCTAAAGCGATTGCTTTGTGTTTCTGTCCCTTCACAGAGAGACCCTGAGTCCAGTCCTCAGCAGTTTCTTTCTTGCTACGAAGAGACAGGAATCCTTAACAAGCCAGAGAGTACTGTAGCATCTCGGTGCCTGCTTTAAGCTGATCATTCGTTGGCAGAGCTTGTGTTGTTCCGCCCAACCAAAGATTTCTAGAAGCAGTTAACAGAGGTCTGGTCACTGCAGCACCCATGGAGTTATTATGTATAACACAGTTATGATTTCCCCCATTATGCTCAAGTTCTGCAGACACCTTTCACCTGTGTCTACATGCCAGGGGTTGCCACCACCCCACTTCCCACCAGCAATAGACTCCTTATTGTCATATGGCTGGTGGATGGTCCTCCCATGAGATCTGCTTCCTAGGGTCACTCTTTTTTTTTTTTTTTTTTTTTTGACAGGCAGAGAGAACAGTGAGAGAGAGAGACAGAGAGAAAGGTCTTCCTTTGCTGTTGGTTCACCCCCCAGTGGCCACCACAGCAGGCATGCTGCAGTTGGCGCAAGGTGCTGATCCGAAGCCAGGAGCCAGGTGCCTCTCCTGGTCTCCCATGCGGGTGCAGGGCCCAAGGACCTAGGCCATCCTCCACTGCACTCCTGGGCCACAGCAGACAGCTGGACTGGAAGAGGAGCAACCAGGACAGAATCCGGTGTGCGGCACCGCAGGCGGAGGATTAGCCTAGAGAGCCACGGCGCCGGCCATCCTAGGGTCACTCTTGACACCAAGACTCTCAGCCTGGGCTCCTTGGAAGGAGAGCCCAAAACACAGGTCTGTAGTTAGGTGATTTATCTTGGCATAGGATTCCCCAAGAGGTAAGAGTAAGGGACATGGATAGTGAACAAGAGAGGAAGGAAAGAACCACAGAGGATATTTTACAATGTAGGGAGACATCTATTTACTTATTTATTTATTTTAGAGATAGAGTTACAGACAGTGAGAGGGAGAGACAGAGAGAAAGGTCTTCAGCCTCAAATGTCAGTAGTGTCACTGTGGGGAAACAGCTCTGGGGAGGGTCCCTTTCATGTCACGACACTATATGCAGTGATCAATAGCCCCCAAGTCCTTTCCCCCAGGGACCTGAAGTCAAGGGGCCAGGGCAAGGGGGAACCTCAGACTTGGCAGGACTAGTGAGGAAGGTTGGAGAGGCTGTGACTGCCTGCCTACCACAGTGAGTTTCTGACAAAGGCCCTCCCTACTCCCCAACCCCCTCTCATTTAACTCAGTGTGTCAGTGGATTCTGGGCTGGGAAGGTTTCCTGCATTTTCCCTTCCGCCCGCCTCTTCTCAAGACCTGAAAGACAGGTGGATATAGACTAGAGTTCCCTAGCCCTAGGGTTAATCTGGCACCTTCCAGTTAAACCATCACAGTAGAAGCTTCTGAGGCCTTTAGCTGACTCTGGGTTGCAGGAGAGTAGGAAAGACCAAGCATTATGTGTAAACTTCTGATGTTTCTCCAATAGTAAGAGGCAAATGTCATCATCTTCAGGGCACTGAATGTAAGTTATTACAGCAGTAGTTGTGTGTTGAGCAAGTTCTCATGTACCTGTAGTTCAAAAGGAAAATTCACTGCCATTTACAATATTTATTGGCTGGTATGATCCTCTTTACTTTTTCCAAGGCCTAAGGAATGAAGAAGCCTTCCTTTTGTAGTGATGAATAAAACTCGTGGGTCGGGGCTGGCATTGTGGTGTAGGTTAAGCTGCCAGCTACCATGCTGGCATTGCTGTTTGTGTCCCGGCTGCTCCACTGCCAGTCCGTCTCCCTGCCGATGCACCCGGGAAGGCAGCAGCAGATGGTCCGAGTGATTGGGCCCCTGCTTCCTCATGGGTGATCCCGAGGAAGCTCCTGGCTCCTGGCTTAGGTCTGGCACATCACCATCATTTGAGGAGTGAACCAGCGGATGGAGATCTCTCTCTCTCTCCCTCTCTATAGCTCTGCCTTTCAAATGAACAAATAGAAATCTCTATTTTTAAAAAATGATTTGTGGGTCATTCAGTGTAAGATGCCAATCAGAGTGAGTCAAACATCCACCGTGTCTGCTCACTGATTTGATTTCACTTCGTAGCCAAAGCACTTCTGCATATTTTCACTGGGTTATATAAGTTACCTTGGAAGCAGAAAAGTAGTAATTTTTCAAGGAAAACTGTCCATGATTGCTGCAAAGGCCCCTCGGGGGAAGGCACAGAACTCTCTCTCCCCTTCCTGCCAGGACTTCGGAACTGGGAGCCCCAAGATCCCCTCATTACGTCAGTCTCGTTTTGTGGATGGGTTTGGTTTGGCTGAGAGACAGAGACCCGGCGTTGCTCCGTTCTATGTCTATACCTCGTAGGCTGGAGGCCTTTCTCTGGGACAGTGTGTGCTCTGAGTTTTGTTGCTTCTTCAGTTGGGCAAATTGAAACTGTTATGGGCAAATTGAAACTCCTTTGTGTTGGTTGGTTTTATTGTTAGTCTTGGAGAAAAGACCTTTATCTGAACTTTTTGTAAAGAGATGGTAAGAGGAAGAAGTCTTAGTTTATGCATAAAAATGTGTGTGCGTGGCCGGCGCCGCGCCGCGGCTCACTAGGCTAATCCTCCGCCTTGCGGCACCGGCACACTGGGTTCTAGCCCCGGTTGGGGCGCCGGATTCTGTCCCGGTTGCCCCTCTTCCAGGCCAGCTCTCTGCTGTGGCCAGGGAGTGCAGTGGAGGATGGCCCAGGTGCTTGGGCCCTGCACCCCATGGGAGACCAGGAAAAGCACCTGGCTCCTGGCTCCTGCCATCTGATCTGCGCGGTGCGCCCGCCGCAGCGCGCCGGCCATGGCGGCCATTGGAGGGTGAACCAACGGCAAAGGAAGACCTTTCTCTCTGTCTCTCCCTCTCACTGTCCACTCTGCCTGTTAAAAAAATAAATAAATAAAAAAATAGAAAAAAAAATGTGTGTGTGTATGTAAAGATACACATATATAATACATACATATGAAAACTTCCGTTGCTTTCCCAGGCACCTTAGCAGGGAGCTGGATGGGAAGTAGAGCAGCCGGGACTCGAACCAGTGCCATATGGGATGCTGGCACTGCAGGCGGCAGGCTTACCTGCTATGCCACGGTGCTGGTACCAAGCCCTTTCTTAGAAGAGTCCTTTGTAAGCAAAGAAGCAGTGCCTTTTTAGTATAATGGCTGTTAACATGGTTCAGTTCTCAGACACCATGACGCACTGGTGTCACTACTCTGTCCTGTCACAGAGACAGGGCACATTTTCATCCACACCACTCTTGTAAAAACACATCCGTGGCTCTGACTGTAATCATGTCTGACGGTCCCTAGGCAGACGGAGAGCTGATGAACGTTTCAGGGCTGGGGGATGCAAGAGGGATGGGGGGGGAGGCCATCCTGAAAACTCGGGGACACGCTAGAGGGGAGACTGAGTGTGTGCCACAAAGGTAAAGGTCAGCGCCTGGGGGCACCCAAATCCCCATTCTTGACAGACATAGATTGGGCTTACTTACCAAGGGCACTTACAGTGCAAGGAGTCTTCAGTCCTTCGGCAACATCAAGCCACAGAACGAGCTGTGATCCGGCACCGTCCTGGTAGCTCTGTTCTTGGATGGCGTTAGTTTTGTTCATACTAGGCCATCTTGGTGATTCCTGGGAAATTTCCAGAAAGTATTTAGGAATCTCACTAGGTCTTATCTGCGCTCCTGTGTGAAAGAGCGGATTATGACTCTGTCTCTAAGCACGTGTGTTACATCCTTCTAGAAACAAGCCAGAGGCTTTCCTGTGACGTTAAATGCACACATTAAAAAGGAGGGAAAGCCCGTTTCCAGTTCATGGCTTACCTCTCATGCTTCTTATATTTTTTCTAGTCATTCGTTCTTTATTTATATTCTTATTAATGCCAAAAGAGCAACTTACCATAAAGCTATGCTCTTCTTTGGAAACAAATTGAATTTATATTATATGAAAAACAAGACTTGTATAATCAAATATATATATATTTTATATGTATATATAAAACAAACAAAAAGGACTTATGTGGATTTTGGTTGGGAACAAGGCATGGAGACAGTTAGATAGAAAATATCTAGACTGCATGTCAGCACGAGACTCCGAGTCTCACGATGGAAGAGGCAATCTGCATCATCATCACTTTCTCTGACAGACGCTTCTCACCCTGACAGGTTTATGATTTCTTCCTTTTTTTCCCATATGCCAAAGATGTCGACTTCAGGGCAGTGCTGTGGTGTAGTAGGCTAAGCCTCCGCCTGCGGCACTGGCATCCCGCTGGTTCATGTCCCGGTTGCTCCTCTTCACATCCAGCTCTCTGTTATGGCCTGGGATAGCAGTGGAAGATGACCCAGGTCCTTGGGCCCCTGCACCCATGTGGGAGACCCGGAAGACGCTCCTGGATCCCTGCTTCAGATTGGCACAGCTCCGGCCTTTGGGGCCATCTGAGGAATGAACCAATGGATGGAAAACTTTCTCTCTCTCTCTCTCTCTCTCTCTCTCTGTCTCCCCTTTTGGCTATCTGTAACTCTACCTGCTAAATAAATAAAATCTTTTTTTTAAAAAAAATGCAGATTCGGGTCCTGCACTGTGGCATAGTGGGTTAAAGCCCTGGCCTGCAGTGCTGGCATCCCATATGGGCCCCAGTTCAAGTCTTGGCTGCTCCACTTTGATCCCTGCTAATGTGCCTGGGAAAGCAGTAGAAGATGGCCCAAATCCTTGGGCCCCTTCACCCATGTGGGAGACCCAGAGGAAGCTCCTGGCTCCTGGCTCCTGGCTCCTGGCTTCAGATTGGCTCACCTTTGGCTGTTGGGGCCATCTGGGGAGTAAACCAGTGGATGGAAAACTTCTCTCTCTGTCTGTCTCAACCTCTCTCTGTAACTTTGTCTTTCAAATAAATAAAATGAATATTTTTAAAAAATGTAGATTTCTGAGACCCGTCCAATGAATGAGTCAAGATCTTTTTTTTTTTAAGATTTTTTTTTAGTGTGAGAGGTAGAGTTACAGACAGAGAGGGAGAGAGAGAGAGAGAGGTCTTCCATCCACTGGTTCACTCCCCAGATGGCCACAATGACCGGAGTTGGGCCGATCTGAAGCCAGAAGCCTTGAGCTTCTTCTGGGTCACGGAATCTACATTTTTAAAACCGCCCTGACCGTTCTGCTGCCAGCTGAAGTCAGAGAGGCCCTGTCTCAGGGAATTGTTTTCCTTAACTCTTTCTCAATAGAAAAGTAAAAGAAAAAGAAACATCACAGCACTACCAGGCTTCAGGTGATCTTCTCCTAAAAGAAGAAAAGGCCCATATTCAAGCACAAGAAAAGCATATTTTCTTTCTACAGAGAAAAAAAAAAGCTGAAAGAAAACAACACTTCAGACCTTTGTCTGCCAAGAGCCAAAATGCCAGTTTATTTCACTGATGCCTTCTACCTATTCCCGCAATGTTTCCTGCGTTGACTGAGCAGGTGCACACGCAGTCGTTTGTAGGTAAAGGCCTTGCTGGACTGAACACTGGTGGGCAGGTCTCCTGGTGGCCAGAAGCTAACCCTGGCCCAGGCAGGCTGCCTGTGGCTACTGCTACCTGGCGCAGTATTCATCCAAACGCCGCACTTGGGCTTAGTGCCGTCCCAGAGGACTGCTTGACAACGTTCTTCGATATTTGCTATTTTGTCATATTTTCTGGAATATGCTTATAATCCTCCAGAAGAAGGTAAACCCTGGGAAATCCACTGCCAGGGCCAGGGGTCCTCAGGGCCCCCCCCCCCCCCAGATACAGATGCAGCTGGCCCATGTGTGGCAGGAAGCCTCTCGGACAGGACATTCCCACCTGCTCCCCATGCTTCTTGCACCCAAGCCATGGCCGTTCTGAACTTGGTAACCCAGTCCCATCCATCTTTCCTCCAGCTTGGGAATCCAGAGAAAGTGAGCCCTGGGATTTGCTGTGTAGACATCCTTGTCACCTTGGCCAATGACATTCTTCCCCAGAGCGCAAGAGTGGGTTAACACCGCTGCCACCAACAACAGTGACAGCAGCAACCACACCAACAGCGGAACCAGAAATACCGTGCAGTCCACTTACTGTGGCTCAGACGCCAAGCACTTCCATCTGGAACCACGTTCTAGTCCTACAACAACCACATGAAGTAGATCCTACTATTATCTCCCATTTTATAGATGAGGAAACTGAGGCACGAGGTGGTTAAGAAACTTGCCCAAGGAGAAGCATAGTCTACGGCCATACCCCTCTGAACGTGCCCATTCTCATCTGATTTCGGAAGCCCAGCAGGGTGGGGCCTGGTTGGTATTTGGATAGGGGGAGCCCAGCTGAGACTGGAACCCAGGACTCCATACTGTTCCCCATCTCTTTACATTGCCCTAAGTTAATGTTCAACTCAGTGATAATAAATACCCCCTAAGTTTGTGTAGCTATAAACATTATTCTATACGATTTTCACAGGAACCTATGATTACCTCCGTGTTTCAGATCACACCAGACAACCACAAAGTGTTGTAATTATTTATTTTACACAACCCTGTGGTGAACAACCCTGTAGTATTTAATTACTTATATTGGTTTTCTTTCTACATCTGTGAAAAATTTTATTTCCAGCTTGTGATGTTAATAGAGAAAAACATGTTTCAATTTTTCCTGTTGGTTTTATTTGATTATAGCATTAAAGTTATTTTTTTTAAATCATCTAAGGTACCCCCATAGAGAGAGCGAACCTATTCACTCAGGAAAACCAAACGCCATTGAGTTCCTTCAGACAAATTTGGGACAGATGTGTTTTTTCTTCTTCTTCAATGAATCCAGAAGACGAAAACTGTATTTTATTTCTTGTGAAATGCATTTTCCTGTTCATCTCAGTATGTGGGACTGTCAAAGTTTCTGACTTTGGCAGGGTTCTAACACGGCCATTCTGTTCTCCTTTGGAAACTTATTAAATCTATACTTTTTATGAAAACCAGAATGCAGTCGAAGAGGTTTTTCATCTTTTGACGTTTACTTGTTGGTTTAGTGTTCTTATGTCATCCAAGATCTCAAACCAGAATGACAAAACCTCCGAGACTTAAGTGTCTCCAAAGCTTATTAGAAAAGTGGGTAGCACTACAGAGAATGGGGCCTGGCACTTCTGTCCAATATTTTATGGGAGAATCAGCAACAATTTTAGAGCTGTTTCAAGCTTTTGAGGTTGATGTTGGTTTTTCAGAAGGGAAAACAAATTGATCTTCTTTTCAAGGTTTCTTACACACCAATGCTACTAGATTTCTTAGACACCAGTGCTGCCAACTGCAATATGGGCATTCCACGAGGCTTTTAGAAATTTTGCTGTGTCCTGGCGTGGAGTCAGGTGGGCAGACTGGACAGTATTCCAGCTTCTCACATCCAGGAAACTCAGAGGTTTTCCCAAGCCATTTCCTGGAGCTCATGAAGTCCGGGAGCCTGCCAACAGCCACAGGCTTCCTCACAGTTCCAACCTCTCTGGACTCCTCAGGCCTGTTCGGGTTTTACTCTCCCAGCCTTGCCCGCTACACGAGATATCCTCAAGGGGGCCATAGCTATGTCCTAGTGCACTGGGGAAGTTATTCTATTATCTCCCAGTTATTGTACGGAGTCCTCCAGTGAATCCAGCAGCACCAGGGTTTGTGGAGGTTTTACCTCCATCCCCCCGAGATCAACAATGCCACTTCACTTTTTCATTTGTTCAGAAGCGCTTCGCCTTAGTGGACAGGGCTAACGGTGGATTTCTCTCTCTGGCTCGTGTTCACTTCCGCCTCGGTACAGGTCCACCTTGACACGTTGTGGTCTCAGAGCCACAGTTATTTCTATGAAATGCGCTGACCAAAGTGCAGCACAGGGGGCAGCTGTGGCTGCGTAGAAGTGGCCCACCGTCACGTGGCAGTCAGTGTGAGTCCTGCCATGCAGATCACCCCGACACCCGCCAGGCTGGAAGCACACGATGTGGGGAAGACGCGGAGGGAGAAGGGAGAAGTCTCCGTCGACACGCGTGAGCGTTCCTGAGAGAGAAAGCAGAGGCGCCCACAAGCACTTGCTAGATCTGCTCTACTTTAATACGCGGATTTTTTTGTGCGCCATTATTTTCCCTGTTGGGTACAGGAGGAAAATAACTGTTCCACAGAGCACTCACAAAAGAGTGGCCGACAACTACAGCCACATAGGCTGCTTTTACGCAGATTTTTCCAGAACCCATAACTTGAATGAAAAGATCTTTTTTTCTTTGCTCCACTTGTGATGAGAATAGTTTGTTTGACTCATACCAAACCAAATCAAGCATTTCTGTGGGCACAAAGAGGAATGTGGAGCAAAGAAAGATTTTTCTTCCTAAAAAAGAATGTGTGCGCGGACAACAAAATTGCTTCAAATTTCACAGCATCCTTCCCATTAAACACTGAAGGCAGATTCGGGTCAGTCCAATCGCCTTTGTAGACATTTGACTTTAAAAATCACATATTCAACTTTTAAAAATGGATTTGTGTGAAATGATATATAGAAAAATTCGCATGGTCTATAAGTCCTGATGAGTTTCAGCTTATGTTTAACCTCTGCCTCTTCATCTTTAAGAGATGCAAATTGCCTCCCAGGAACAGGGGAACTGTCTTGTATGTCTTGTCCTAGTTCCTCTAAATCAGCCCCTAAAGAGGTTTACATTAGGAACTGGGCGAGATGCCGAAATAAATGAGTTTCTTCAAAAAAGCTGGCTGCCCCCTATCTAGGAAATTAAAAGTCACTGGGAAGAATTTTTAAAAAAGAGAAATAACAGATAAGTACATAGTTCTTGGTTTCTGAGCCCAACCCTCCGAGTACATTCTAGGATCTCAAATGACTTATCCCAGTAACTCTGCGGCTAATGTTAAGAGGGAGTGCAAAACTTCCTCCAAATGACCCACGTATCCTACTCTTTGACATGTTCCAAGACCTCAAGATTTGTGCCTGGACTCACGCAAAGAATGCCATGCGTTTGCCTTACTCTTTGAGAACGGAGCATTACAAATGTGTCCTGTGTGTGAGTGGGTTTGAAGCTGCAATAATTCCTTGAACACAATCAAGAACTGGCGATCCTGGCAGAGAGGCAGAAAACCTTCTCTGTTCCCTTGACCTTCAAACAAGGAAAACATTACCTTGCCTGTCTTCCCTCAAGACTTCTGGGAGCACCAAAAATTGTGGAAAATCAGCTGGCAGACGCATAAAGCAACTGGTGATGCTTCCTGAACCGGTTGCCTTGCTCAGCCTTGCAGAAACGCTTGTGAAGTGTGGGGGGGGGGCACCATGATTATTCTTGTTTTAAGCTCAGGAAAGCAACACTTGGCAGCATGACCACTTGGCCAACATGATGGGACAGAGTTGGTCCGTAAGAGCACCGAGAAGCAACTGAGCTCGATTCTAACCCCCAGGCTCTGCGCTCCACGTGAACTGCGAAGGCAAGCGCCCTGCAGGTGCAAGGGGGTACATCATCAGATCCCTTTGACCTCACTCCTGACTGCTAAGGCCAAGGTCAGGAAAAGTTGGGAAAACCCCTGGACTTTGCCTAGAACCGTTCAGGGAAAAGCCCCAGAGGAGAACCTAGCACGATGGAGGTGATGAAAAAAGTCAGCCCTGGGACAAAGGCTGGTTAGGAGTGGGAAAAAGAGGTGAGGGGCCAGCAGCGGGAGCGATCAGGACCCGGCAGGGAAGCAGGTGGCCGAGGGCGGAGAGGCTAGGAAGCTGGGAATGGGGCCGCGGAAGAAGCTGGCGTGGGGAGACCACGAGACAGGCTTGCAGTCCGAGCTCCTCTCTCTACACGAGGCTCAGATCGTTGGAGGTCCAGGAGTCCCAGCGGCTGTGCTTGTGCCCAGCGCGCTGGAAGCCACCCGGCCCCTTCCCGTCTAACTTGTGGCTTGCAAGCCTCCTGACTGCCCACAGGGACGCCCCTGTGCCCGGGGTGTAGGGTAGGGGCGTGGAGGGGGGGTCTTCTCCGCTGGGCAGAGTGCCCGGGACTGGAACGCTCGTCCTCACTGGCTGACCACGGCAGTGGGGGCGGAGCAGCCCGGCTCCGCCCCCTTGAGCCACCCCCTTGCAGGAAGGTGACAAGGCTCAGGGCTCTGGCTGGCTTGATAATGCTCCCTTTTCCGCCTGGGTGCCCTCTCTGTTTCCTTTCCTCACTTGCCCATGCGTGTTTACTTGGTCTTCCAAACAAACTCCCTCGTTTGAATCCGTGTTTCAGGGTCCGTTTCTGGAGGCAGCCATCTGGACACATGTTGCTGCACAGCTTGGGAACAGCAATGCCTGTGGGCAGAACGAGGGCCGGGGAGCTACAGACAGGACCGGGAAGGTGAAGGCGTTCTGACGCATGCGGCGCCACCGTAACTAACAAGTCCGTTTCAAGTTGTGGGTCAGCGCCTGCTGCCCAACAGCGGAGGGGACCCAGGGGACATGGATGACAGAGGCAGTGAAGACTGAACAAGGTGGGGTGGGGGTGGGGAGGACAGGCCTGCAGCCCCCTAGCAAGAAGCATGGGCAGCACCCAGGAGAAGGGGTGGGCCGCTCAGGGCCGGGTCACCCAGAGACTGCAGGACGTGCCCCTGGCCACCGGGACTGATGCCAGCTGTGCACTGGTGCAGGGAGGAAGTCCTGCTCACTGGAGTCCAGTACGGTCTTGGACAGGGTTGAACGCGCCCTCTCCTGCAGCATCAGAGAGGACCGAGGTCTTATCTCAGGTTCCTCACGCAACAACGTGTTCTAGGAGCTGTCACTGGTACTTTTCCACGCCAGCAACGAGCTGCATCGGAAAATGACCTAGTGAGGACTTTGATTCTCAGACTTAACAGGTATTTTGAGAAGAATCCCAGGTCCTGTGGAAATGGGAAAAATTGGAATTAAGTCTCAATTTCCTCCCGAGTGCCGACACCCACGTGGAAGGGCAGGCGGCAGGTCTGAAGACGAGCTATTTTAGAAAGTGAGTCTACTCACCCTCCGTCACCTCCCGGGCATGCCGCTGTGCGTTTAATTACTGTTCATTAAGGCACAGATGTTCTCTGGCGAATGAATGCTCTAGATGAATTTCACGGTAGTTTCACCAGGTTCTAAAGAACTGACAAACGCTCAGGTGCCCAACCACCTGGGCGCATGCGCTGGGGCTGTGTTATGGTCTGTATTGTATACATCACAAATAGTACGTCATAGTCATTAATAGTCACTAATGCTAAACTGTGTATCTGGTCTCTGTTTAAAGCAAGGAAACAAATATTTACTGTTGGGGCAGGAGTTTAGCACAGGCGCTAAGGTGCTGCTCCGGAGGCCCACACCCCGTGTCAGGGTGCCTGGGTTCGAGTCCCGGCTCCACTTCCACTCCCAGCTTCCTGCTAATGCTCACACAGGGAGGCAGCCGGCGATGGCCCCTGCCACCCATCTGGGAGACCCCGGCTGAGCTCCTGGCTCCTGGTTCTGCCAAGCCCAGCCCAGGCTGCTACAGGTATTTGGGGAGTGAGCCAGCAGATGAAAAATCCCTCTGCCTTTCAAATAAATAAAAATTATCTGACATTTAAAAAAAGGATTCACTGTTGAAGATGAAAAATTGCCTTCCTGATGGATGCTAAGGCTTGTTTTCAAGGCAAAGGCTGCTCCTTGGAGACCAGAGACAATGGTGTCACCATCCTTCCAGGTCCCTCCTGCTGGAAAGTGACTGCAAGGTCAAGTGACACCCGGCGCCCTGAGCACTTGGCCCTGAAAGGCTTGGCGTCCGTCACAGGTGGCAGTCACTTAAGGACTTGGAGGACAAGCACCAGACAAACAATGATGCCTTCCCCAGGGCTACTTTAGTGTGTAGGACTGCAGGCGACCATGTGCACACACAAACATGTACCTCCCTAGGAGGGATCTCCCAAAAAATTTGTGGAAAGTGTGTAGAAGGGGAAAACTATGCATGAGTTCCAACAAATTTTTTGCACCAAAATTAACATATTTTTCTCCCATTTTGAAATGTCTTCCTACCAGCATGCACACACACACATGACTGATAAAATTCTTTGGAATATTTAGTATGCTCTTAAATGATATTGTATTTTGTATCTTGGGTATTGTATCTTTCATAATACTGTGCTTCTGTCTAGGCATAAATATGATAAGAAACCAAAAGCTATACCCCTGAAATCATACTGATTTCTTTCTTTTTTTTTTAAGGTTTATTTATTTATTTGAAAGTCAGAGTTATACAGATAAAGAAGGAAAAACAGAGGGAAAGAGAAATATTCTATCCGCTGGTTCACTCCCCAATTGGCCACAATGGCCAGCGCTGCGCCAATCCGAAGCCAAGAGCCAGCAGCTTCCTCCAGGTCTCCCACATAGGAGCAGGGGCCCAAGGACTTGGGGCATCTTCCACTTCTTTCCCAGGCCGTAGCAGAGAGATGGATCTGAAGTGGAGCAGCCGGGACTCGAACTGGCGCCCATATGGGATGCCAGCATTGCAGGTGGCGGCTTTATCTGCTATGCCACAGTGCCAGCTCCCAGACTGGTTTATTTCACAACAGTAAATGTTAAAGATGGGACAGACGTGAAGATCATTCAGTTCCCTTCAAGCTCTAAGACTAAGGAGACGTGGGGCAGGAGGAAGGGATGTGGCTGAGGCCAGACAGGCCAGTACTGGAGGCCTGGTCCTCTGAGTCATCGTCCAGGGCCTTTCTCCGGGCCGGCTGGCTCCCTTGACCCAGCGAGTCACTGGCCCCTTCACAGCCCCTGGCCCATAGCACCTGTACCAGACCACGCAGATGGAAGAGTTCCTTGCACGAACGCCTCCTGTGTCTTGCAGAGAGCAGCACATTTCCCCACACTTGCTGATTCCACTCTGTGGAGACCATCAGGGCCAAAACCAATCTTTGCCAGATGGAAAGCTGCAACATTTATCAAATCGCTGCCATGAAGAGCAAATAGGGTTTTTGCCAACTGTCCCTAACCCTGGTCATGAGCTCCTCTGAGTCGGATCTGAATGCCTAAAGACCCTGAAACTATCCTTGCAATTCTTCTTTTTATTTTTTATTTTTGACAGGCAGAGTGGACAGTGAGAGAGAGAGACAGAGAGAGAAAGGTCTTCCTTTTGCCATTGGTTCACCCTCCAATGGCCGCCGCTGCAGCCGGCGCACCGGGCTGATCCGATGGCAGGAGCCAGGATCCAGGTGCTTTTCCTGGTCTCCCATGGGGTGCAGGGCCCAAGCACCTGGGCCATGCTCCACTGCACTCCCTGGCCATAGCAGAGAGCTGGCCTGGAAGAGGGGCAACCGGGACAGAATCCGGTGCCCCAACCGGGACTAGAACCCGGTGTGCCAGCGCCGCAAGGTGGAGGATTAGCCTATTGAGCCACGGCGCCGGCCCTTGCAATTCTTCTTATGACAGTTATACTCATCCCCATCAGAGAGCTACAGTCGTTTGCCCAGGACTCCACAGCATAGGCAGCAGTTTCCAAACCCAGGCAGGCTGAGTCCAGAGTCCCAGTCCTGCACCACTCGAGTGCCCATTTGTCCGCGGTGCCATTTTATCATTGTCACGCCTGTTTGGTTTGTCTTGTGTTTCTCCCCTCTTAAATGGCTCTCAGAAGACTCTCTACTGCCCCCTATCGGTGCCATGGGATGAACTGGTCCCTGAAAGCCCAGTGCCCTGCGGTCTTGACTGCTCCCCCTGCATCTCACCAGGGCTCCTTCCGGAAGTGGCGGCCCCTTCGCGAGTGGATTTCCCAACAGAGAGCTGAGTGGATGAAAGAGAGGCAGGGTGCTGGGTGCTGGGTGCTGGGCAGGAATGGAGGGCCGCCTGCTTATCATAGATGCTGGCAAAGGCTGAGCCATTTCCGCAGATATGTACTCAGTCCCAGAGTCATCACGCGCTTTGTCTCTGTGGATGAATAAGCACCAGCCCGGTGTGGAGGGAATGAGGTATTGGCCTTTAGGTTGGAAGTACATGAATAATACAGGCGCTGCGATGGGCAATGCTACCACTCCGGCCTCTCTCTCCACAGACAAATAGAAGACTGGGGTTTCTGGGCCATCCAAGGTAGCTCTCTTCACAAATATCACAGGTAAATAATTGAAGAGGCAATGTTTAAAAATGGGAAATACAAAACCCCGGGTGAATTCGCTGCTCACCTCCCCATCTCCACACCCTGAGCCCCCCGGAGCTCCGTGGGGCCCTGGCAGGTGCATGACACACTCTGTTATTCTGAAACCTCCTTTAAGTTCTTTCAGATATGGTGTGTGTATGGGCTTTTTGGTCACCATTTTGAGGAGGATCAATAATAGAATCATGTTTTTCTTAAATGCCTTTTCTTAACAAAAAGATGTAACCCAAAATGTCTGTGAATTTAGAAAGAGAAGTCATCGCTCTATTTCATAAGAATTTTCTGGTGCCCTGACGGACCCCCACCAAAGTAGAATCTAGCACCATGGATAGCAGAATCAAACAGTACTGCACGCACAAAGCTCTCATCATGTGTAGATGTAGGATATAAAATCCGGAGCTCTTTCAATGTCAGGAACAACCTCAAGTTTAAAATCAGTGATAGCCGTCCGTAGCCCCAGTCGGCGCTAAGACACATGAGCTCTGCCTTCAGGTTTGCCAGCTGATCGCCGGCTCTGTGTGGCAGCCACAGTGGCTGGGCCATGTCAAGATTACCTGATGAACTGTCTAAACCCGACGCACGCTATGTGTGTTTAAACAGCTCATTGGTTATTCATTATTTAAAATAACAAACTCGGAGTAGCAGGTGAGACGCCTCGTGGGATGCCCAAATCCCGTAGCAGAGTCCCTGGGTTTGCGCCCCGGCCCGTTCCCACTGCCAGCTTCCTGCTAATGCACACTACTGCTCAAGTGGTGGACTCTGCCAGCCCCATGGGAGACCTGAATTGGGTTCCCAGCTCCGGGACTAGAAATTGCATGCATTTGGGGTGTGGACCAGTGATGGCAGATCTTTTTCTTTCTCTATTTCTCTGTCTCCACACCTTTCAAGTAAAATAATAATATGAGGTTGCTCAATAAGTTTGAATAACAATAAAGCCAAAGACATAAAAATTCCACCATACCTTGCGGATCGTAAACGTTCATGGATGCACTATACCAAAATCATGTTTTATCCTGAAAATGCAGCAAGAAGATTAACCATGTTGGTAAGGCTAAACAGGATTTCAGATTACACCAAACTGATCAGAGTGAAAGTTTTTTTTTTTTTAAAGATTTATTTATTTGAAAGTCAGAATTACACAGAGAGAGAAGGAGAAGCAGAGAGAGAGAGAGAGGTCTTCCATCCGCTGGCTCAACTCCCCAGATGGTTGCAATGGCCAGAGCTGTGCTGGTCCAAAGCCAGCAGCTTCCTCCAGGTCTCCCACGCGGGTGCAGCGGCCCAAGCACTTGGGCCATCTTCTTCTGTTTTCCCAGGCCATAGCAGAGAGCTGGATCAGAAGTGGAGCAGCCGGGGCTCAAACTGATGCCACTAACACCGGTGCCCACGGGGGATGCAGGCCTCACAGGCAGGGACTTAACCTACTGTGCCATAGCACTGGCCCCTCGATCACTTTAGGTCCAATGAGACTGAGAAACAGCTGGTACCCGGGACACGGCCAGGCCGTGAAATTCCCCAGATGCGTCCTTTGCCGAGGAAAGAAAACCCCAGCAAGGCAGCGACATCCCACAGCGTGGCAAGAAGGGCGACAAGAAAGCAGGGATCATTCTGTTCGATTGCTATTAGTAGTAGTAGTATTCTGCTGAAACCCTGCACTACCAAGGGAGGAAAGAAAAAAAGATGGTGGACTGTCCATCCACCATCTGACAAGGCCAAGCACTGGCCGGGGCAGCCGTGGTGGCTCCGTGGCGCTGTGCGTCTGGGCCCGCCGGCCGTTTTATTAGACCTTGGAAGGGCGGCCTCGGTGGGTCACGGAGCGGTCAGCTGTTCACGGTGCTGTTGTTGCAAGTGGCCTCCCCGGCCGCTCGGGGAAGAAGGCGATGGTTTCTTTAAGGAGTTGGGCTATTTATAAAATAAATATAAAAATCTAATATCTATTATGTACAAACGCTGGTGCTGGGGAGCTCGGGCGGCTGTATATTTGCAGAAATCAGCCTCCCGTGAGCACAAATTGCCCCGTACAGAGGAAAAACACCATCCGGTTCACCGGAGACCTGGCTGTAAGGTGCAGCGCTTGGCTGTGGGCAAGTGAGGACTCGCGTTTTCAGCTGCTTCTTGGTAAGAGCCTTAGTAATTGGAATCAGTTATTCAAAACATCGCTAAATGTGATTTAAATGGCAAGGATTTAATAACAGAGAAAGAAGCCATTAAAGGAGTTCAAGCAGGGGAGAAGGGAATTCCGTTTTTTAGAGCAGAGGGAGAAAAATAAAGCAATTACTTGATGTAAAGGCCAGAACCAGGACTCCTGCTGTCACGGAGAAATCAAATCTGTCAGCAATTAGTGGGGTCTTAGGAGGTAAAGGACTCGCCAGCTTCGAGCAGTGAATAAGGGGTGAGCAATTATAGGAGCTGATAAAGTGTTCTGGTTTCCAAACAGCAGGTTAACAAGCCTCCCTTTTTCATAACTTGATGCAGATGTGATGGTCACACTTTAGGATATTTTTCAGCGGTTGGCCAGGAAAGTTCCTTAATAAGCGCATTGTGCGGCCTCTTTCCGTCTCAAACGGGGTTGTGCTGCCTCCCCCAGAAAGATGAGCGGGAGAGCTCTGAGAGCCGGGTTCTTCTTTAATTAAAAAAAAAAAAAAAATAGAACAATAATTTTCCTGAATGTGCAATTGAAAAAAAAATCAAATAGAGAATCCGCATCTCTGTGTCCATTGTTCCCAAGGGGATCATAAGTTTCTGTTTTTTTCAGCATAAAAAGTGTCACATCCCATGGTATAAGGCGGAAAACTTGTCATCCATAAACAAGCTAACTTAATAATGACATGCTGGTTATTATTGTGTAGTCTCCATCATAACAATTTGGTATATATATTTATGTGTGTGTGTGCTCATAAATGATTCCTGTGGGGGCTCTAGAGAAATTATTTTGTATTCACGGGCGTGGGCAGAAAAGTCGGGATGATAGGCAAAGCCGTATCAGAGGGAGAGATCGGTTGTTCTGTCACAGCGACAGGGATGGCCTTTCACATCCAGGAGCCACTCTCTGGGCTAAAGACGATGCAGATTTCAGTGAGAGATGAGTCAACGTAAAGGCAAGGCCATTTGAAAAGCCCCGTCCCCAGCATCGGACCCTCTGACCAGCACTTGTCACCACGTGCTCTCTGTGAAAGACGCACACAGTTAGGGCCAGGTGACAGGGCTGCGAGGAAATCTACCCTCCAGCACCTGCCGTTTATTTGTCGGCTGACAAGAGACAATTAAGGATTTTTTTTTCCTCTAAGAAATTCAGTCTTACTATACTGGGGCTCCGGGGACCACCCCCCCCCCCCCCCGCCACCTCAGGCACTGGGTAAGCTAATTGCTGGATACTCTAAATTTCCAATCAAGGTCGCTCATGAGATTTATCCATTCTGAGCCAAACTCTCCCGGTCAGAACACTCTTACCCTTCCTTTCCAGCCAATGGTTGCCGAGGCTCTGTGGGGCTCCCAATCCCAGAATGACTAAGTGCCCTTAAAGGGCCCAAACTGGCCGGGATGCACAGGACGGCCGGGGCGGCGGTTCTAAGGATGGCTTTTAACCCAGGTCGAAAGTCCATGTAACTTCTGGTATTTTTCCTTTTCCAGCACAACTTTCAATTTTATATTATTATCACATATACCGTATTGCTATGAAAATAGTATGTTACCGCTCAGTTTTCTTAACTGTTGCATCTGCAATATGCAAATTCGCCAACAGCAGCTCACAGACCTGGTTGGGCAGAGCTGAAGCCAGGTGTGGCATGACACCGGGCTGGAACAAGGGGACATCTGTGTGGGCAGCCACCGTTCTGTTCCGAGAACTAGAGCTGTGCTCTTGGCCTGCTGGACTCACACGCCGCGCAATGCACGCATCGTGTAGACTTGCCAAAACCCGTACCCCAAAACGGGCTTACGGACAACTACTTCCTGAGTATTAATACACGCAAGTCACAGAACACAGTGTTCCAAATTCTTCTGTGCTGATGTTTCCATCACCAGAAAGTCACACTGATTTTTTTTTAAAAAATATTGATTTACTCTTTAATTAATATGCAAGTGTTCATATAGATGTGCATTTCAAAGACAGCAGTTTTCAAACTCCTTAGTTCACTCCTGGTGTTCTTACCCCCTCCCAATGTCCCACAACTAAAGCCGCTTAACTCCAAAAGACACCGAAAGCCAGTGGTACCGACAGGACACACCAGATAGCGGCATCCAGTTCTGTGCAAGGGTCGCTTGCTCCTTTAGACACTCGTGGCTGTGCCTTTTGCATGAAATGATCGTTCTGAGGTTCCAACTGCTCATCAAATCCCACGCTTCGCCTCAGATATAAAACTGGGTTTCAAAAAGTGAATGAATGAGTTTTCCTGTGCCCTGACCCCAGCTCTGCCACGGCCAGGCTGTGCTTCCTTCAACAAAGGGAGCCTTGGTTTCTCGCTCGGAAGCAGTAACAGCAGTATGTAGCAGAATGCCCGTGCAGCTGTGTATCTTCCCTGGAAGTTAGTGCCTGATAACACAAGGGTGCTTGAAAACATTCTTGGAAAAATGACATGAAAAAATAGATTGTTTTGATGCAAAAATTTTGAAATCCATGCAGCATTTCTTGATAATATTTTCCACGGGGCTGGTGTTGTGGCGTTGCGGGGAAAGCCGCCACCTGCAGTGCCAGCATCCCATATGGGTGCCGGTTCGAGTCCTGACTACTCTACTTCTGATCTCTGCTATGGTCTGGGAAAGCAGTAGAAGATGGCCCAAGTCCTTGGGCCCCTGCGGAGCTCTTGGGAGACCTGGAAGAAGCTCCTGGCTCCTGGCTTCCGGTCAGCACAGCTCCAGCTGTTGTGGCCATCTGGGGAGTAAACCAGTGGATGGAAGACCTCTCTCTCTCCCTCTGCCTCTCTGTAACTCTGCCTTTCAAATAAATATATAAATCTTTAAAAAAAATTTTCATGAATTTTTTGAGGACCTCTCATAGACCCCTGCTTAAGGGAAAAGGAAATTAAAAAATGCTTCTTACCTGTCTTTAACTACTTTATGGATCATTTCTAATTGGTGGGCAAGTCCAAAGCAGAGTTACTTCACATTAAAGGCATTGGTCATTAAACAGAAAATGAAGGATCCGTCCAGGAAAAAAGGAGCGGGATGCCAGGGGTACTGGTCTGACATGGATGGAGTCTGTAACATGAGCTGTGGGAGTGGGTCAGGGAGTCATGGGTCCTTGGCGTTCTGAAAATCTTAGAAGGAGAAAGTTCTAACCTGGACCAAAGACAGTTCTGTCTTCACTGACTTCTGTCCTTTGGGAAGGGAGGTCACAAAGGACTGGGGTAATTAAAAATGTAAACCTTTGGGTGGCAGCAGGTGGCGACTGCCCTTGTGGGGAGGTTTGCCTCTCATGTGGATAGAGAGGTTCCACATCAGTTATACCTTTGCTAGCATAGAATAACGTGAAGTCTTTGATCATGAAAAGCCATCGTTAGCTTGTAAATGATTCAAACTCTGTTGAGTCTTCTCCCCTGAGTTGTGATAAGGACCATCTCCCGCTCTGTCCTCCTGCCTTACATAAAACAGGTGGCGTCCCTGGTGCACAACTCCCTCTATGAGGTGCTCAGTGGAGTTGGGGTGCGATCGGGGGCCGTGAAATGGGGCCAGACTAGTTGTTCCTTTTCACAGTTCACCCCGCAGTTATCATCGTCTTGCCTTGCTAGCACCGTGTTCCAACCCGGTGACCCGATGACACCGCGACCACGTTGGAACATTTCAGAGTCCTGGGGAGACCTCCCGTTCCCTGTGAGATTCGCAGTGGGTACTGATCAGAAAAGAGAGACCAGGAGCCCCAGGTTCTGGCCTGGCTTCTCAGTGGGTACTGATCAGAAAAGAGACCAGGAGCCCCAGGTTCTGGCCTGGCTTCTCTTGCCAAGGCTTGCACATGCAGCAAGCAGTTCCCTACCTGGCGCTGTTTTCTGCTTGCAGAGTGAGATACTAATACCTGTCACAGCCACTTCACGGGATTGTCACGGCGAACAATAATGGAGATAATAGGCATTATTAGCAAATCAATTATGAGATGCTATTTCTCATAAAACCATCAATTAGTCAACAGAATGACATTTGGCTGTCTGATAGGAGAAATTTCACTCCATAAAGTCCTGTGGTGTCCTAGGTCGCTTTGTGATGTTCATACGAAAGACCCAGCGTCCTGGCAGCCCAAGGGAACCTGAGCTTACTCAATGGCCATCCACGCCTAAGTTCTTTTCTGTGTCTACTCTCTAGTAGCTTTTTAAAACTGTTACGCACAGACTGCCCGAGGGGTCTGTTGCCCCTGCTGGTTTGGCCCACGTCCACCCGTGGACGTGGCGCTGAAGTGGTGGGTCTTTGTGTCCTTCTCATTGTCATTCCCCGGTGCCATCGTCGCTTGAATGCCCTGAGCAGGGAAGCAGCCGTCTCGGGCGTCAAGTCAGTTTCAGCTCTTGAGATCTGAAAAGCAGCCACTTGGAGTTCATTACACATCGCTACTCAACACTCCTGCCTTAACATTGTATTGCACAAGAATCCTAAATTCATCTTGGCCGCGGGACAAGGCCTGCTTTCTGCCTGGATGCCCAGGTCTCCCTTTCTTTCCATTGTCTCTGGTTGGTGTCCAGGAATAAAGGATACTTAACATTTAAAAAGGCAGAATTGTTTGCAACGCAAATACTTCCCCTGACTGGCACTCCCAGACAACTTGAAAGACACAAATGAGGACCGTCACTTCCTTTGGAAGCAGATTTATTTTCATGCATCTTTTTGAGGCAAAAAGTTATCCTTTTTTTGCTCCTTCTGCTCTTCATAACTTTGGCTTGCAATTCATGAGAACTTGAAGAAAAAGGATTTCTTAATTCAAAAGGCCTTTTATTGAACGGGACCTTTTAATGCTGATTTACCTGGCAAGCTCTCTTTTGTGTATAAAAAAATCGAAGGTTTTTTTCTCTAGCTTCTTATAACCTACTGAGCCCTCACATTAGAACATGCATTCAACGGTACTGAAATGTGAATATTTTCAAATATGGCTTGTTGTTTTGTTGATAGAGGGAACTGACCAGGAATTAATTCATTTCAGCCTGCGTAAGGGTTTGTAGCCATCAGCAGCGTTGGAAGGCTTAAGGAACCTTGGCTGCCTTGGTTTTAAGGGTGGCATATCTAGAATCTTCTTTGTAGCAGTGTGCAAGTTACACACCCGTGTAGATTGGCCTCAGAAGATGAAATGCCATTGCACTGCCTAATTTATTTTAGGCTGAGCATCCGCAGTGAGTTTCAGGGAAGGAGGCTTGTGCTGCTGAGTGGGGGTGTGCGTGTGCGTGAGTGTGCCTGTGTGTGCCTGTGTGCGTGCATTGTTGTCCACGGGGAGAAACTAATCTCTTGGCTTAGATCCACTTTGGTATTCGCCTCGGTTCTCTCTCCTTTACTCCAAGTCATTATTAAGTTTACGACTTCTTTCTTTGGCTGGAGAAGTTGAATGGCTTTTCCTAGGCAGAGCGCAGCGGCCCTAGGAATAGCACCTGCGGCTAATTCCCTGTGCCCGATTATCTCCCAATACATCTTGGTCTTTAAACAATTTGTTCAGAAGGGGAAAGCTAAGGGTCACTGTGCACTTTGGTGTGGCTCAAACTGTGTTTTATGGACAGTGGGTTTTTCTCCAGGAAGTTTGGCCTGGCAGTCCCGGCACTTCCCCGGGGGGAGGCATGCCTCACTAAGCAGCCTCGGAAGACTGTCACAGAACCTGCCGGACCTGCGGGGGCGGTGCCACGTGAATAGCTTTGGCCATTAACTCCCCTCCTCCATCCCCCATAATTTCTAATTTCTTCTCTCCCTGTGGATCTCGGGCTAAGACAAGTTGTTCCAATAGCCCAGGGGAAGCTGTGACCTCACGGAGTCATAAAACCCAAAAAGGGCAAAGGCTGGGAGAGTAGCAATGCTATGGTTCCGAAAACAGTTGGCTCCTGGAGAGCACAGGGGGTGCAAAGGCCCCCTGCTCTGTGTGCTAATGCCATCTTGTCTCTTGACTGGGGGGAGCAGGAACAGGAGAGCACCCACCCACCTGGCACTGGGCAAACGCTCCACAGCTCTTTGCTGAATGAATGAATGAATGAATGAATGATTTTTCCTGTTTAACAGCTTTTCCTGAGTAGGACAGATCACTCATCAAAAAGGGCCAGTTAGGGGCCAGCTCTGTGGCACAGCAGGTAAAGCCTCCTGCCGCCTGTGAGGTCAGCATCCCATATGGGCGCCAGTTTGTGTCCCGACTGCTCCACTTCCGATCCAGCTCCCTGCTAACATACCTGGGAAAGCAGCGGATGGTGGTCCAAGTCCCTAGGCCCCTGCACCCGCATGGGAGACCTGGAAGAAGCTCCTGGCTGCTGGTTTTGGCATGGCTCATCCCTGACCATTATGGCCACTTGGGGAGTGAACCAGTGGATGGAAGATCTCTCCCTGTCTCTCTATAACTCTGCCTTTCAAATAAATAAATGAAATCTTTAAAAGGGGGTGGAGCTGGCAGTTAGGTCATGCCACTGGTATTTTGCTGGGCACCCTGACCACAGCACCCAGCGTGCCCTCTCTGTCTTATGAATGCACAGTCCTCCTTCATTACCTCCCCTCACTCTTCTGTGGTTCTGTGTAACCTTGAGAGTAATGACCTCTTCTCTCATTTGCATGTTCAGTGAAAGATCTGAGGATGCTCCTCCGGCCTTGACCCTGGCACCTGGGAAGACTTAAGCCCTTGTGTTCCAGCTAACGGCACGGATGGACATTCGAAGCTATCATTCTCAGAATAGGATTCCCATCCCGGTCCCAGCCAACCCTCTGATGGAGGATTTTTGTTTACTCTTGCCATAAGCAACACAGGCACTTTCTCCGTCTGTCCACTCGGTCCGTCCATTTCATTAGTGTTATCGTATCATTTCACAAAAGCCCCGCACAGCCGAGAGCGTCTGGGGAGACGACGTGGAATGGTCGTTGCTTTCTGCAGGTGAAGAAATGGAGTCCTGGGGGGATGAAGCTCCTTGCCCAGGGCCACTCTGCTGGGAACGAGCAAAACCGGATGAGGGTTCAGGCTCCCCGTCTGCTTGGGTAAAGTTCTCCTCACTCTGCCGCACCTGCTGGTCACACCCACAGAAGTGCTGCTTCCTGGTCTCCATGGTGCCACTGTGAATTCCTTACACCAGGGCTTTTTAAGCTTTTAAGAAAGGGCTTCTCGAATGGATACATTGACAGGCAAGACACTGAGTGCTGTCCCGGAATGGAAGAGGGCAGAGGTGAGCTTGGAGACTGGAAACCCAGCTTGGTAGCAACCCTGAGTCTCCCCAGGCAGGCCCTGAGGCCGCCCAGGGCACCCAGGAGATCAGGAAATGGTCTCCAATCGCACTACATTTTTTTTTTTCAAATTTGAATTTCAGGTAATAATGGATCTTTTTTATTATAAAAATATTCCAAACATTGCATGGGACATGCTTATACTGAAACAATATTCATTGTTTATTTGAAATTTTTTTACATGTTTCTTTTTTGCCTTTTTTATATTTTATTTATTTATTTTTATTTAATGAGCATAAATTTCCAAAGTACAGCTTATGGATTACAATAGCTTCCTCCCCCCCGTAACTTCCCTCCCACCCACAACGTTCCCCTCTCCCACACCCTCTCCCCTTCCCCTTCACATCAAGATTAATTTTCAATTATCTTTATATACAGAAGATCAATTTAACATATATTAAGTAAAGATTTCCACATTTTGCTCCCACACAGAAACATAAAGTGTAAAATACTATTTGAGTACTAGTTATAGCATTAATTAAACACCTAAGAGTAATTGTGTATTAATTACAGAGTTCAACCAATAGTTTTAAGTAGAATATAAAATGCTTTTGTATTGTTGTGGCTTCCCCCGACAACCTCCCTCCCTCCCATGGCCCTCCCCTCACCCACTCCCTCTCACATCCTGCCCTTTATCACATTTCATTTTCAATTACCTTCATATACTGAAGATCAACTTAGTATATACTAAGCAGGGATTTCAACAGGTTGCACTCACACAACCGAACCAGGTATAGGGTATTGTTCGACTAGTAGTGTTGTTTTTGAGTTTCATAATTAAACACATTAAGGACAGAGATCCTATGTGGGGAGCATGAAGCCAGTGACTCCCGTTGTTGATTTAACAATTGGCACTCTTATTTATGACATCAGCAATCACCCGAGACTCTTGCTATGAGCTGTCTAGGCTATAGAAGCCCCTTGAGTTCACCAGCTCTGAATTTGTTTAGTCAAGGCCGTGTCACAGTGGAGGTTCCTTCCTCCCTTCAGAGAAATGCGCCTCTCTCCTTGATGGCCTGATCCTTCTGCTGGGGTCTTGTTCACCAGGATCTTTCATTTAGATTGTTTTTTGCAACGGCACTACTTTTGCACAAGGAAAGCCACTTTCCCTGCACAGAGGAAGGTTTTCAACCGCGAGTGTTCAGAGGCCTGACTGTACCCCACTGAGATTGGAAGGCCGGGGCTCGGAGAACGTCATCTCCCCGCAGCACGGAGCTGGCCACAGCGAGGCCATTTGTTAGTTCTTGTTGAATAGACAGTGAACGCCAGTCATTCAGTCCTTGGGAACACGTAACTACCTCTCACGGCCAATTACTCTCTCCTCCTTCTGTGGTGCCAAAGTGCATCGTACATGTACGTGAGCATACTTCAAAAAGTTCATGGAAAACAGAGTTGCCAGATAAGTTCTTTTGGTGCAAAAAAAGGTGAGAAATCTGTTCGTGCGAGGGGGCTTGCAAACGTTCATGTTCATGGAACCTGCAGGCTATGACAAAGCCAGGCATGGATTTCAAATCATGTTTGCATGAAACCAAACTTAGGTTTTAATTCCATTTTCCATGACCACCAGGTTTTCTGGGGCAGGACTGTGAGCTCAGAGAACTTGGGGGACCCTGGGCACACAGGAAGCACCAGCGAGCTGACGGTGAAGAGGGTTCAGAAGTAGCACAGGCCTTTAAGGCGAAGGCAGGGCTTCTGAGCCTGGGCACGGCTGCGTTTGGGGCTGGACAGTTCCCTGTTGTGGGGGCCGGCTGTGCATCCCAGTGCGCTTGGCAGCTTCCATGTCAAGTGTGATAACCACAGATGCCTCCAGACACTACCCAGTGCACCTGGAGGGTGAGATCACCCTCGTCCAGGACCACAGGGCCAACGAAGTGGTTTTGTTCCTCTGATGGACTCGCTGCAAGTGCAAAGTGGCTTGGTAAATAAAAATAGTTGTGTTGCCTGCACCTAGGAACTTAATAATTAATACTGTCAGTGTCATTTCACTCTCCATGTGCTTTGCTTTGAGGGAATTTCAGTGGAGGACACCATGTTGACTAGTTTGAGAAGGCCAAGTTCATTGGCTCAAGGAACATACAGCCATTACGTTCTTGAATTGTTGGCCTGAGGTTGGCCTCAGTCTGAGGACAGAGAACAGATCTGCAGCGTCATACATTCTGCCATCAGCAGGAAGCTGGAGTGGTGAGTCAGCTGTTTCTCCCACGTACTCCCCCCTTCCGGCAGTTCCATGAAAGGCCCTTGTGAGGGGTCAGATGCCCAGCCCGGTTCTCATGCCTGTCTACCCCACCCTGGGTGCCCTGTGGTTCCTTTTTTAGGTCAAGTTTTTTTTTTTTTAAGATTTTAAAGATTTATTTATTTATTTGAAAGTCAGAGTTACACAGAAAGAGAAGGAAAGACAGAGAGAGAGAGAGAGAGGTCTTCCATCTGATGATGGTTCACTCCCCTATTGGCTGCAACAGCTAGAGCTGTGCCGATCTGAAGCCAGGAGCCAGCAGCTTCTTCCAGGTCTCCCATGTGAGTGCAGAGGCCCAAGGACTTGGGTCATCTTCCGCTGCTTTCCCAGGCCACAGCAGAGAGCTGGATTGGAAGTGGGGCAGCCAGGTCTCGAATTGGCAGCCATATGAAATGCAGGCACTTCAGGCCAGGGCATTAAACAGCTACACCACAGCAGTGGCCCCGGTCAAGTTGACTTCTATTTGAGACAGATGAGACATCACTGGGTATCTGTTCTCACCAGTGGAAGCGGACCTCTCTGTTGCAGATAGAACTGAGAGTTTAAAGAAACACCTAAGAACATTCTCCCGCAACACTTTCGCAGCAAGCCGGAAGCAAGACGCAAGAATACAAAGCACAGCTCTCAAGAAGCATCTTCGGGCTGGCGCAGTGGCACAGCAGGTAAAGCCGCCACCTGCAGGGCCAGCATCCCATATGGGCACCAGTTTGAGTTCTGGCTGCTTTCAATCCAGCTCTCTGCTATGGCCTGGGAAAGCAGTAGAAGATGACCCAAGTCCTTGGGCCCCTGCACCCACATGGGAGACCCGGAAGAAACTCCTGGCTCCTGGCTTCAGATCGGCCCAGCTCTGGCCATTGCAGCCATCTGAAGAGTGAACCAGCAGATGGGAAATCTCTCTCTCTGCCTCTGCCTCTGCTTCTCTGTAACTCTGCCTTTCAAATAAATAATTAAAAGAAAAGAAAGTGGCCAGATGCAAGCAGCAAAAACACATAAAGCAGGCAGAGTGTTCAGCCTAGCGGCTCTACTTAAGATGCCCACATCCCATAACAGAGGACAGTGCTCCTGACACCAGTTTCCTGCTAATGGACACCTTGGAAGACAGCGGTGATGGCTTAAGTAACAGAGCTCATACAACCCACGTGGGACTCCTGGTTTAAGTTTCCAGCTCCTGGCTCCTGCCCCTGGCCCTGGGGCTGTAGTGGACTTTTGGGGATTGAACCAGGAGCTAGAAATCTCCATCTCAAATAATTAGTTTTTAAAAAGATTAATGCATAAAGCACAAATCACCATGGCTAGAACATGGGGCCTCTGGACCAGTGTTAATGTTATTAGCATTCTCAGGGTGATGATCGTAAATAAGTCATGTGCGTTTGTCTGAAAAAGTCAGGCGACGAGGCCAGATTTGGGAAAACACTTGGAAACTCATTTCAACATGCTATTTTTTTTTACCAAATCATAAAAATTTGGCTGACCATTTTTGGAACTGAAATTACTTTCAAACTTCCCAGGTCTTAAGAACTCTTGAGCCATATTTATTCTTTCAAAAATATTGTGATGCATCTATTTGTTTCAACCAAACTTTGTTGAACATTTTCATGTGCAAACAATTATACTGGGACTTGCAACTGCCAACCTTCACATTCTATCGAGGGCAAAGAACTAGCTGAGCAAATAAGTGAGGTTCAGAGTGTACCCACACGTCTCATTTCAGGACAGAACAACGCTAATGCAATCACAGAGCACGTGACAGCCATGGAAGCCATCTTTTCTGCTTTTGCCTGTAACGGGATAGGGCGGGACCCGCTGCGCTTAATAGAAACAGCCACAGGATCAGATCAGAATCTTAGGTTCAGGAACACTAGATGTCTCACCCCAGGAAAGCAATAAAGATGATCTGGTTTTCAAAATAAAGTTAGAAAGTCAAGACAGTAAAACTGGAAGCGAATTCATGTCAAGGGAGCGGACGTAGCACAGCAAGAAGCCACCTTGGAAGTCGGGTGTGGCTGGGAGGTGAATCTGTCTGGCATCACAGGGGAGGCTGCGGGCCAGGTTCTTCTCCCGGAGCCTCAGTGTGCTCATCAATAAATGGGGATAAGAATGAGTGAGCGCCTCTGGGACCAGCACTGTGGTGTAGCCGGTAAAGCCGCTGCCTGCAGTGCCGGCATCCCTTATGGGCGCCAATTCTAGTCCCAGATGCTCCACTGCCAATCCAGCTCTCTGCTGTGGCCTCGGAAAGCAGTAGAGGATGGCCCAAGTCCTTGGGCCCCTGCACCTGCCTGGGAGACCCGGAAGAGTCTCCTGGCTCCTGGCTTCAGATTGGCTCACTCAGCTCCAGCTGTTGCGGCCAACTGGGGAGTGAACCAGTGGATGGAAGACTTCTCTCTCTCTCTCTGCCTCTCCTCTCTCTGTTTGTAACTCTGACTTTCAAATAAATAAATAAATCTTAAAAAAAAAAAAAAGAATGCTTCATAGGATTGTTGTGAAGACAAAAGCTGTGCTGTGGATTAGGCCTACTGAGTATTGGGTCTATAGCACATTTTCAATAAATACTATCTGTTTCTAAAAATTGGCACTAAGAGCAGAATTGGTTCATTAAAAGAAACTCAGCACCAATACATAATATGGTGTTTAAGTAAAGAACAATATTCACTTGTTTAAAGAAAGGTTTATTTATTTATTTATTTGAAAAATAGAGTAACAGAGAAAGGGTGAGACTCACACACACACAGAGAAATCTTGTAGCTGCTGATTCACTCCTCAAATGGGTGCAATAGCCAAGACTGGATTGGGTGGAGTCCAAGAGCCAGCAGCTCCAGCCTGGCCTCCCACACGGGTGGTAGGGACCAAGGCACTTGGGCCACCGTCTGCCGCCTTCCCAGGCACATTAGCAGGGAGCTGGATCGGAAGTGGAGCAGCCGGGAGTTGATCTGGAACTCTCATACGGGATGCAAGCAGCGGCTCGACCCACTGCAGCACCAGGGCGTCCACTTTGATCACGCACACGCACGTTGTGACTTATTTACATCCCTGCTTTGTGCACATGCCTCGGTGCCTGCTGGAGACAGCAAGGAGTTAATGCACTCCTCGCTGGACTCATTCATATATTTATTTTCTACCTACACAGAAGTAGATAGACAGACAGACAGATAGATAAATGGTTAGATAGATAGATAGATAGATATTCACACTCTCATCTTTGACCCATTCATTGTAACTCCCCCTTCCAGGAAAATCCATATTAAAAGGAAAAACTCAGTTGACCTGAGGTGCAGCTCCATGTATTTCCTTTGTATAATTGGTACAAATAATTTATTTGTGTTTGGGGACAAAAATAAAGGGAGAAATGATTACACTCAGTTAATAATGCAATGGGAATCTTTTTAAAGTTACCCCTGGGCCTTTGCACAGGACCAGGGAAGAATAAAATATTTGATGACTGCCTTTCTTCTATGTTTGGAGATTGATGGATTGGGCAAGAACTCTGCTTAACAATATGAACTGGACAGTAAAATTAGCAAATTTCGGTTAATATTTGCGCTTGTGAAGGATGTAGGATGGTTTGCGTAGGAAAAAACTTTTATCGGCTTTCTTTCGTAGCTCAGCGTTTGGGAGATGGTTGGTGCAGAAGGCCCAAGAAGCTGACAACGTTTACAAAAACAACGAGGAGACGTCCTCGGCAGCCAGAAAGCCAGGGCGCTCTGGAGTGACTTCTCTAATCGGGACGAGGGGAGAAGAGGGACCAGCGTCCGGCCAGGCAGACAGCGGGTTCTGGGGAGGAAGATGGACAGGGAGATGGTTCCAGGCACAGGGACTTTTTTTTTTTTAACTTTTATTTAATGAATATAAATTTCCAAAGTACGATTTATGGATTACAATGGCTTCCCCCACATACCGTCCCTCCCACCCACTACCCTCCCCTTTCCCACTCCCTCTCCCCTTCCATTCACATCAAGATTCATTTTCGATTATCTTAATATACAGAAGATCAGCTTAGTATACATTAAGTAAGGATTTCAACAGTTTGCTCTCACACAAAAACATAAAGTGAAAAATAATAGATGATTTTTTTTTAAATGATGATGAAATCAGATCAGACCTATTGTCATGTTTAATCCCAGTGAGAGTCAAGTTGGGAGTTGACAATTTTTTTTTTTTTTTTTTTTTTTTACAGAGGATCAGTTTAGTATACATTAGGTAAAGATTTCAACAGTTTGCACCCCCATAGAAACACAAAGTGAAACATATTGTTTGAGTACTCGTTATAGCATTAAATCTCAATACACAGCACATTAAGGACAGAGATCCTACATGAGGAGTAAGTGCACAGTGACTCCTGTTGTTGACTTTACCAATTGACACTCCTGTCTATGGCATCAGTAGTCTCCCTATGCTCCGGTCATGAGTTTCCAAGGCTATGGAAGCCCTCTGAGTTCTCCGATTCTTATCTTGTTTAGACAAGCTCATAGTCAAAGTGGAGGTTCTCTCCTCCCTTCAGAGAAAGGTACCTCCTTCTTTGAAGACCTGTTCTTTCCACTGGGATCTCACTCGCAGAGATCTTTTGCCAGAGTGTCTTGGCTTTCCATGCCTGAAATACTCTCATGGGCTTTTCAGCCAGATCCGAATGCCTTTAGGGCTGATTCTGAGGCCAGAGTGCTATTTAGGACATCTGCCATTCTATGAGTCTGCTGAGTATCTCACTTCCCATGTTGGATCACTCTCCCCTTTATTTATTCCATCGGTTAGTGTTAGCAGGTACTAGACTTGTTTATGTGCTCCCTTTGACTCTTAGTCCTTTCATTATGATCAATTGTGAACTGAAATTGATCACTTGGAATAGTGAGATGGCATTGGTACATGCCACCTTGATGGGATTGAATTGGAATCCCCTGGTATGTTTTTAACTCTACCATTTGGGGCAAGTCAGCTTGAGCATGTCCCAAATTATACATCTCTTCCCTCTCTTATTCCCACTCTTATGTTTAACAGGGATCACATTTCAGTTAATTTTTAACACTTAAGAATAACTGTGTATTAATTACAGAATTAAACCAGTCATATTAAGTAGAACAGACAAAAAAACTACTAAGAGGGATAATGTATTAAGTTGTTCATTAACAGTCAGGGCTATGCTGATCAAGTCACCGTTTCCCATAGTGTCCGTTTCACTTCAGGAGGTTTCCTTTTTGGTGTTCAGTCAGTTGTCACCGATCAGGGAGAACATATGGTATTTGTCCCTTTGGGACTGGCTTATTTCACTCAGCATGATGTGTTCCAGATTCCTCCATTTTGTTGCAAATGACTGGATTTCGTTGTTTCTTACTGCGGTATAGTATTCTAAAGAGTACATATCCCATAATTTCTTTATCCAGTCTACCGTTGATGGGCATTTAGGTCGGTTCCAGGTCTTAGCTATTGTGAATTGAGCTGCAATAAACATTAGGCTGCAGACCGCTTTTTTGTTTGCCAATTTAAATTCCTTTGGGTAAATTCCAAGGAGTGGGATGGCTGGGTCGAACGGTAGGGTTATCTTCAGGTTTCTGAGGAATCTCCAGACTGACTTCCATAGTGGCTTGACCAGTTTGCATTCCCACCAACAGTGGGTTAGTGTCCCTTTTTCCCCACATCCTCGCCAGCATCTGTTGTTGGTAGATTTCTGAATGTGAGCCATTCTAACCGGGGTGAGGTGAAACCTCATTGTGGTTTTGATTTGCATTTCCCTGATTACTAATGACCTTGAACATTTTTTCATGTGCCTGTTGGCCATTTGGATTTCCTCTTTTGAAAAATGTCTATTGAGGTCCTTGGCCCATCTCTTAATTGGGTTGTTGGTTTTGTTTTTGTGGAGTTTCTTGATCTCTTTGTAGATTCTGGTTATTAACCCTTTATCTGTTGCATAGTTTGCAAATATTTTTTCTCATTCTGTCGGTTGTCTCTTCACTCTCCTGACTGTTTCTTTTGCAGTACAGAAACTTCTCAATTTGATGCAATCCCAAGCACAGGGACTTTTAAGGAGCCGTGACTGCCTTTCATCAGAAGCTGTGTCTCATGCAGGGGACTGCGTCTACTCTGAAACCATCAGTCTCCTGTAAATGTCTACATATTGAGCGGCTGTGTGTTTATGGTGCATAGGAGAAAGGAGAAGGGACAGCGACCCTGCAAGAGGTCAGACAGACAGACAGAAGACAGCAGCCAGCAGAAGTAAGGTGGGGATTCAGTGGGAGCGGGAATCTGGAGTGAAAGCCTAGTACAGCGTCGTTATACAGCGTCAATACGAGGAGACTTCAAAAAGTTTGTGGAGGGGCCGGTGTCGTGGCTCACTTGGCTAATCCTCTACCTGCAGTGCCGGCATCCCATATGGGTGCCAGGTTCTAGTCCCGGTCACACCTCTTCCAGTCCAGCTCTCTGCTGTGGCCCTGGAGTGCAGTAGAGGATGGCCCGAGTGCTTGGGCCCTGCACCCGCATGGGAGACCAGGAGAAGCACCTGGCTCCTGGCTTTGGATCGGCATAGCTCTGTCCGTAGCAAACATTTGGGGGGTGAACCAATGGAAGGAAGACCTTTCCTTCTGTCTCTCTCTTTCACTGTCTATAACTCTACCTGTCAAATTAAAAAAAAAAAAGTTAGTGGAAAATGGTCTGAAATGATAGTTCATTTTGGTGCCAAAACTTTTTTTTAAGATTTATTTATTTATTTATTTATTTTAAAGTCAGAGTTATACAGAGAGAGAAGCAGAGAGAGAGAGAAAGAGAGAGAGAGAGAGGTCTTCCATCCGCTGATTCACTCCCCAGTTGGCTGCAGTGGCTGGAGCTGCGCCCATCCAAAACCAGGAGCTTCTTCCAGGTCTCCCATGTTGGTTCAGGGGCCCAAGGACTTGGGTCACCTTCTACTGCTTTCCCAGGCCACAGCAGAGAGCTAGATCAGAAGTGGAGCAGCCAGTTCTTGAACCAGCGCCTGTATGGGATGCCAGCACTGCTTCACCCACTATGCCAAAGCACTGGCCCCCAAAACTTTTCGAAATCCATGCATAGTTTTTTCTTTCAAAATATGCATTTTCTGTGAACTTTTTGAAGATGCCTTGCACATGTTTGTTGAACGCATGAAAATATTGAAATATAAACACTTGATTCCCAAGAGCCTGGCATTTGTGTGGGGGTGGGGGTGGAGTCACTGTATTTGAATACCAATAAAAAGAATGTTCTAGGAGCTGGTAGGATTTTTGAGGACATCCAGGCTACAAATTGTAATGACCTAAACATTGGAAAATCATCAGTGAAGCTGAAGACAGTTAAAGGTTGAGGATTGGAAGTTTGAAAAGTTGAGGATGCTTATTCTTTATTTTTTTAAAAAAGAGATTTATTTATTTATTTATTTATTTATTTGCAAGGCAGAGTAAAAGAGAGGCAGAGAGAGAGGTCTCCCATCTGCTGGTTCACTCCCCAGAGGTGGGATGCCTGCACTGCAGGTAGCGGCTTTGCCCACTGCGCCACAGCAAAGGAAGTATTGAGACAGAAGACAAGGAGGTAATGTGATCACAGAGGTAGAGGTGGGGGTGAAGTGGCCACAAGCCCAGGCAGCCCTGTAGCTGGCAGAAGCTGGACAAGGCAAGGGAGCCTGCAGAGCGACCGTGGCCGGCCAACAGCCAAGTGCAGACTTTCGGCCTCCGGGACGGCGGCGGAATGCAGTTCTGTTCCTACAAGGCACCTCGTCTGTGATCTTGTTCACAGCCGCCACAGGAAGCTAATAGAGCCGGTTACACCTGAAACCTGTCTTCTGCTGAGTGCTGCTGTGACGCTGGTAGGAGGACGTTCAGGGAGGACCCCTGTGACTTGACCTAGAGCCTTGACTCGCGTCAGCACGCACACAGCTCACAGACTGGGGCGCCAAACACACTGATGCTCTGTTTTTGGAAGAGGGCTGGGGCCCTGGCCTCACACCCTGCTTTCTCCACTGTGACTTGGCTTAGGGCTGGGTGTGAGGGGCAGCTGGTCCTTGATGGGAAAGCCCAGAGCGAGAAGGAGTGAAACAGCGCCCAGGGCCCCCCTTGCAAGACAACCACCAGCTGCTCCCATTGCCAAATCAAGATTGGAGCGGAAAACTGGTGAGGAAGTGGGCGCCCTGCCAGTGGGGCAGCAGAGGCTCAGGGTCTGCAGTGTGGAAAGAGATCCCGGAGGCCCAGGCCCAGGGTGGAGAGCACTGAGGGCTTCTGGGTAGGCGAGGGTTTGCTCATGGCTGAGCAGGGCCCCAGCTTCTACAGACAGGATCCTCGGTCTCATGCAACTGCTTAGCGATCGCTAGAATTTCCTCCACAGCCCAGTCCTGTCGCTGCTCGACCTCTAAATCTCACCATTCCTTCTCTCCTTTGGGCATTCAGGTGTTCCATATTTGAGCGCCTTCCATGGGCCTGGCCACAAGAACAGATCTGACCAGGCATGGGGCTTTTGTAGTCAGATGGACTAGGAGGAGGTGGCTGACCGTGGCCCAGTACTGGGGCAGCGAGGATGGAGTGGACTCTGGGCTGCCATTGTAAGGGTGACGTTGGAGCTGTGTCCTTGGCATTCAGCAGTGGTTGGCCCCAGGATAGCTCATTTCCTCCTTAAAAAGTCCTTCCTTACACTGAACCAGAACCTGTGCTCCGTTAATGTTTGCCCAGGCTCTGAATGGTCGTTATCATCCAAGCCCTTGACCCTTGGGGACTTTGATCTCAATGGTGGATGGACACCAGGAATGTATGGAGCTTATTTTTAGTCCCTACTGATGTAGGGTCTTTTGGAAGGAAAGAATCTTCTCATTTCTTGGATAATAAATTCCTGAGTGAAACTTTTTAGGGATTGCCTGAGGAACCTATTTAGGGAGTTAATGTTACAGCAAATATGAATTCTTTGGCCAATGACCCATCTCCCTGCTCCGTATTTCCGGGTAGCTCACAGAGAGAAGATGGAGAGATAACACGAGCCATGAGATCCACGCAGTGCTGGGGCCAGAGCCCTGGCACAAGGCAGGGACCCGCGCAGGGGTGATCGTCCTCCTCACTTCCTCTTGCCTCTCCTCTGCCTCTGCCCCACACCCTCCTGCCCCCAGTCTCTCTCCCAGGAATGGCTGCCACAGCTTCCCATCCAATGTCTGTGCTTCCATTCACGCCCACCTTCCTGCGGCCCAGGCTCTCTCCCACGGTCAGGGCTGCTCATCCTACCAGCCGAAAGCCCCCAGCACTTCCCACCCCCGAGAATCAAATCCACACTCTTCCGTGTGCTGTGTAAGGCCTGCGGCCACAGCTCCTCTTCCTGTTCTGTGGCTTCTAAGCTCTTCCCAGCTACAGGGCTGGGCTCATCTCAGTTCTTCGAGAGCACTGGGCTTTACCTCTTGCCTTGGCCTTTGTATAAATTTTCTCCTGGCCAGAACACCACCTCCCCTGTCCCTCCCTTCATTTGCCAGTGCTCTCGTCTCCACATAGCCTCTCTCATACCTCCACATTCTCTCTCTCTCTCTCTCTCTCTCTCTCTCTCTCACACACACACACACACACACACACTCACTCACCTCCTTAGCCTGCCTAATTCTTGGTTCTCCTCCATGTTTTGTCTTAAATGGGATCACCTGCAGGAAGTCAGTTCTCCCCTAACTTCTTTGGCCTCCCGCCTACCATAAGCTACCCCAGTGCCCTTGCATATCTTCTTCCAAGCATCCCCCACTCTTGATTTTAATTCCTTGGTGAACGCTTGTTCTCCCAGTAAGATCAAGAATACCACAAGAGCAGGGGCTATGTCTCTCTTGTTTAGTGAGAGAAGTACTAATACCTAGTAGATCTTCAGTAAATATTTGTTGAATAAATAAATGACTCCAATGATTGACATATACTTATGAATTATTTGGGCAAAACACAACTTAGACAAACCAGGTAAACTCAGAGGGTGATTATATTATTGCAAAAGAGAAACAGAGTGTCATCTTTCAAGAAATTGGCTCTGGGGAACAAACACAGTGTTAGAAACTGGAAATGGGGCTGCTCAAAGCAGGGCGGTGCCAGGCTTTGACACCTGGGGGGCCCATACAAAGCAGCTGTTAGGATTCTTGGTTGCACTCTCCTCCTTCCTACGGCGGCCGAGAGTGGTCAGTAGCTTGGACAACTCACGCCGAAGTCAGGTCCTTCCTGGCAGATGGTCTTTTGTGCAAACTTGGTTCCAGAATCTCTCAGGACGGCCCATTTCCTAACCCCTGCACTTTATTTCAGGGGCCCCCTAGAATCCACTCTTATCTGACTCCTCCTCTCCCCTGTATCGCTCTCTGTTAAACACCCTTAGTGTCAGCGATCAGTACCTCTACAGTTGGAAATGCACCAGGCAGCTCGTTTGTAAAGACCCCATATTAACAACTTGAGAAGTGCGAAGAAGACCCACTCAGCCAACGAGAGCAGTGAACAGCGTGGGCTGCCCAGCCTCTGGGTATCTTCTGTATGCTTCCTCCTGGAGTTGTACGAAGAGCAGATGAGATAATGCATGTAAGTGCTTGCCTGGCTTCCCAGGTCATAGGAAGAGGTCAGCAGGTGTTACCTGGGCGATGAACACTGCCATCACCACCGTCATCCTCATCAGCCGCAATTCTTCCTCCGCATTAGAGTCAAGTCGTGGCCACGTACAAGCTAACAATAGAAGTGAGCATTTGCCCCAGGGAGTAAGACACTAGCATCCCAAATTGGAACATGTAGGTCCAACACCCCGCTCTGGCTCCCTACCCAACCCGGAGGCCATAATGATTGGGTTCCTGACACCTATGTGGGAGACCTGGGTGGAGTTCCTGGCTCCTGGCTGCAGACCAGCTCCACTGTTGTGAGAATTTAGAGAATGAACCAGAGGACGGAGCTCTGTCTGTCTGTGTGTGTCTCTCTCTCAAAACACAAACAAGCAAACAAAAACCTAACACCCACAGAAGCAACAGGATGTGTACTAAGCATCAAATGTCACATGACTTCTTCTCTCCATTTTTTTTCACTTTCTTCTCCGCACATTCCTTTCTCATTTCTCCTTCCTTCAAAGCCAAGAGTATTCAGCCTGATCAATTTGCTTCTTTTCCAAGAAGTTTCCCGACTTTTGCATCAATAGTGACCTCATTCTCTCCTCTGCACTCATGGCTTAAGTCATTCATTTGATTTTTAATCAAATATATTACCTTTCACTTCTCCACTGAGTCTTGTCATATTGTCAATATTCCCAAGTATTAACTTCTCAAGGACAAGATCAGGTCTTGGTTTTGCTTGGATTCCCCAGAAACCAAAAGCAAGCATTTCTTGGGTGCCTGTTACCACGAGCACCGAGGGTGTGTGCTGTGGGCACAGCAGGTGTGAAGGCAAAGCCTCACTGGGAGATGCTGAGTGAGTATCCGGTAATAGACGGATCTAGCAGTGTTTGAGAAGAGCGTATGAAATTCACACACGTTTTTGCAAGGAATTAAATGATTTAAGCACCAAGACAGTATGTAGCTTACAGCAAGTAGTCAATTAGGTTACTTAAATTAATTTTTGGCCGCCGCTAATTGGAGCCTGGAGTCTTTTGTCTTTAAATAGCTAATCCAAAACAACAAAATAAAATGATTAAGTGTTTCTTGAACAATATTATTCACAGACTTAAAATATAACATTTAATTAAATTTGAGTTGTTAATCTTTTTATAGAAATTAATTTGAAATTCATTCATGAAAAAAAGGGGCCATGCCTAGCTCAGGATTCTGAAGACAAGCATTTATTACTTGGGCCATCAATCACTTGGGCCATCAATCCCTGTGAAATCTGGGGGCGGGGCCAGGGACTGTCTTTAGGTCCCTCTAATGGGAAAGATCTGGGATTCAGTCTTCTAACAATTTTGTAGGCATTTCAATTCTCCAGACAACAATATAACCCAGCCTCTTAACCCAGGGGTGCTGAATGCATCAAAAATTTGTAAATAATCAGTGCCTTAAAGGGATGGTATTGACTTAATCATTCATTTCTAAAATAATATGAAATTCACAAGTCTGCATTGTCCCTGAACATAAAGGCTGCATATTACCTGGAAGAGGAAAACCTCAGGTGTTTATAGCCACCCCTCCATGCACGCTAGCACGCATGCTCACCTGTACACGTACACCCGAGCTCTCCTGGAAAACTCTCGTCGTCCAGGATGGACGATTTCAGGCCTTGGAGTGAAACCTCCTCTGTAATTAACCAGCGGGGACTCAACTACTCCCCTCCCTAAGCCTGGGCTTCCTTGGCTGCTGAAAGGGTTAACAATGTCTCATGAGTGTGTTTGAGCATTAAAGGTGACAACAAATTTAAAGTCCATAAAATAGTGCCTGGCACATTACAAGGACTCAATAATGTCCAGTTCTTCTCAGATCCCCCTTAAAAAGTTCTTAACATTTCCTTGCTAGTCCAACAGCACGAACGTCTCCTTCCAGAGCAATCCGCGGCTCTTTCTACATCTCTCTTACAGAATGGAACAGGCGGCCTTTCAGTTACGTGCGCATTTGTGTCTCCCCTCAGCTAAGCTTTTGGCTTCATTCTTATCATCCCTCAGGGGTTTATTTATTTTATTTTATTTCTGAGAATGTGAATGCTGACTGGGTATTTCATGAAATCAAAACCTCCTTGTTTTCAGGTGCGGTCATGGTGTTTTTTAAAAGCAGGTATATATTTATTTTTTACAGGCAGCGTGGACAGTGAGAGAGAGAGAGACAGAGAGAAAGGTCTTCGTTTTGCCGTTGTTTCACCCTCCAATGGCCGCCTTGGCCGGCGCGCTGTGGCCGGCACACCACGCTGATCTGAAGGCAGGAGCCAGGTGCTTCTCCTGGTCTCCCATGGGGTGCAGGGCCCAAGGACCTGGGCCATCCTCCACTGCACTCCCTGGCCACAGCAGAGAGCTGGCCTGGAAGAGGAGCAACTGGGACAGAATCTGGCGCCCGACCAGGACTAGAACCCGGTGTGCCGGCGCCGCAAGGCAGAGGATTAGCCTAGTGAGCCACAGCGCCGGCTAAAAGCAGGTATATTAAAGTTGAACATGGAAGTCTTAAGTGCTAGAGGCTTGTAAAAAAAAAAAAAAAAAAAAAAAAGTTATCCCCAGTGTTTAAACACAGGCCCTGGGTCCCAGTTCAGTGGAAGGAAGAAAGGGAAGTTGGGTGGATGAGACGCAAGCTAATTCCAATTCATGATCTGCTTGGGTTTTGCTTTGGTATGGGACTAGAAATGCCCAAAAGATGGTGAATAAGTGGTCATGGAAGAAAACCTCAGGAACACCCGTGGACAGAGGAGCGAGCGTTGCTGGAGTGACTCTGCATGGTGGGCGTGTGGAGTAAACAGGGGTGAACATGGAAACACGAAGGGGAGGGCAGAGGGAGGGATCCGCCCGGAGGGCACAGGCGCCGGGACGTGTGGCCGGCTTCCCGGGCTGCTGCTGGGCACAGAGGGCCACACTGCTGCCCGGGAGTCCCCGCCACCTCTCTGATTTGAAGGAGGCCGGGCTGGACTTAGTCTGGGGGTGGGGGAGACAGAGAGCCCCTGCAACCCGGAGCTCTGTTCCCCGCTTTCTGAGGGTCAGTGAGAATTCTTGCAGGCCCCCAGGGGACGGGGGAGCTGGTTGATTTCTGAGATAAAGAAAGGGCATTGTCCCAGGGTCGAAGGTGGAGGGTCGAGGGTGGTCCAAGGACCTCCAAGCCGGCTCAGACGCGGCCAGGGCGCCATCCCTGCCAGGTGCAGATGGGGGTGCTTAGCCCTTTCTCACACGACAGGGGTCCGAAAGACTGGCTCTTGGGCCAGCGTCAACAGGAAACTTAGTGAAACTATACCTCCCCAGGACATACTGCCAAGCCACTCAAACACTCTGCTGGGAGATCGCAGCCTGCAGGGTCCTGGTGCAGGGCCAGAGTGAGAGCCGCCCCTGTATCAGGAGCCTGGAGGTGGGGCGGAGGCACACGTGGGCAGAATCGGTTGTTTCTGACCCTTTTCTTTTTTTCTTTTCTTTTCTTTCTTTCTTTCTTTCTTTTCTTTTTTTTTTTTTTTTGACAGGTAGAGTTAGATAGTGAGAGAGAGAGAGTTGGTTCACCCCCCAGATGGCTGCTACAGCCGGTGCGCTGTGCCAATCCGAAGCCAGGAGCCAGGTGCTTCCTCCTGGTCTCCCATGCAGGTGCAGGGCCCAAGGACTTGGGCCATCCCCCACTGCCTTCCCGGGCCACAGCAGAGAGCTGGACTGGAAGAGGGGCAACCGGGACAGAACCTGGCGCCCCAACCGGGACTAGAACCCAGGGTGCCGGCGCCGCAAGTGAAGGATTAGCCTAGTGAGCTGCGGCGCCGGCCGGTTGTTTCTGACCCTTTTCAAGTCCCACACAGGCGACTCAACAGCGTCACTCCGAATGTCCAGGCATCAAAACTCAGAGGGATCTGGAAGTCACATAACACAAAATTCAATATGGAACAGAACATTAAATGTGAAGATACTTTTTTAATGAAGAGGGTAATATAGGGAATATTCGGATAAATATGTTAGTAGAGGGAGTTTTTATACATATCTCCTCAGTGCTTTCTTTGGGTCTAAATAAGCAAAAGCAGTCATTTGGGGGCCTAAGCATTGTTGCCAATTGCTCAAAAGATATGAATATCCACACACCCCATTTGGTAGAAATGTAAATTGCTGTACAATTAGACAATTCATATCAGAAGCCTTAGAAACGTGGTTGTATCCTGGTAATTTTGGCTAACTATTTACATAAATAATAACGATATGAACAAAGATGTAGCTTCCATTATTGTAGTATTAGTGGAGGGTGGAAAATTGCACTAACAGGACACATTTGCAAGTGAGCCAAGTGTAGGGTTCTGGACAACAACAGTATTTAGGATACACTGTTCTCCCAACTAAAACACACTTGCCCGTTTCCTGTTTATTAAAATCCTCATTGGGGGTCATTTCAAATTTATTGATTTGCCTATTAATGCAGAGAAGCCGTGGTACTTCCATATCGCAGGCTTTAGGCCCTATCAACACATAGTTACCAGCAAGTTAAAAACACATTTATAAAAAGAATCAATATGTGCACCAAGTGTTTATCTCAATCCTTAGTGGTGTCACCAGCATCATAGAAAAGCAGGCTCAGGGAGGACACGCACAAAGAATGCTGACCCAAGATGGCTGACTTGCACGGAGAATCGCCTGCTGACCCTCAGGCCACTGTCACCACTGCCCTTGGGTTTCTCGCTTCTCCTGGACATCGTTTCTATCTCTGTCACCCAAACTCATCTACAACTTCTAGAGGTCTCCAAGTTCACAACACTTGACTGAGTCCGGACCTTGGCAACAGCAGATATTCCCCGGGGAGTCCGACATGGGCAGCTAACGCTCCGGTAAGACGTTGAAAGGCCTACGGTATTTCTTAAAGCTTACTTTCAAGTCTTCCAAGCTTCCCCTTAGAAGCCTGAGTTATTTCAGGAGTCACAGCTGGCGGTAAAAGCACCCTCTGGGCCCTGAAGTAGGAGCACTGGCCTTAGCCTTGGCAATGGCCTTGCCTTGGTCTCTCCCTCTCCAGCGTGGATGAGATCTTGATTCAACCGTCTTGCCCAGAAGCTGAACCCTCTCTCCTTTCTTGCCCTGTGTCCTCTGTAGTTGTCTTAAATCAGGCATTTTTAGTTTTACCAGATTCTTGCCGTGTCCTCATCATTGGTCCCAAATGTATTCTTCTCATTTATTCCCCATGCTGCTATGGTTTGCCCATTGGTCCATGTGTGAACCCTAGGGTGCTGCTGTTGGGAGGTGGAACTTTGGAAGATGGGGCCCGGTAGGAAGTTTTTAGGTCACTGGGGACATGCCCTCAGAAGAGATTATGGGGTCTTGCCTCCCCCCCTTCTCTGTTTGTGATATAAACTCTTACACACACACACACACACACACACACAAGCACTGTCTCCATGATGTCCCACCGCCCCCTGCCCTCACCAGAGGCCAACCCAGTGTGGCCACCTGCTCTTGACCTGCAAACTTCCCACACGGAGCTCAAGAAACCTCCTCTCTTTACACGCCAGCTCCCTCGAGTATTTCACCCTAGTTACTAAAAGCCGACTCATAAGCCCACCGATGGCCAGCGTTATGATCCTAAATTGCGTATGTCATCATGTAATTGTTGTGTTCCAAAATTTGCCCATGCTGCCCCATTTTCCAAAATGAACATCAGATCTCTTAGCCTGCTCTTCATAGGCCAACCTTTATCTTTCTCTGCAACTCTCCCAAGCCACTTCCAAACCACAACAGCCTTCCCGACATCCCAGGGCCGTGCCGCCAATCTCCCCGTCTGTCTCGGTCCAGTCCTTTCTGCTCGTGCTGGTCTTTCATGCTGGAAGGGACATCACCCTTCAAACGCTGGCTCCAACGACTCTCCCTCCTAAACTCCTCTTCCCTTCCTTAGAATTAATGTCTTCTTGAGCGGCACTCCCGTTTCCTTTGTAGCCTTATCAAGGCACTTAGGACGCACTGCCTTTATTGGGAGAGTTGTTTGCCTCTCCGTCTCCCTTGGTGAGTTATCAGCCGCTTGATGACTTCACTGCGTCTTGTTGGCACTCCCCCACAGCGTCCAGTGTGGTGCCTTCCAGGCTGCGAGGGCTCGCCCGGCTTGGTTCGATGGTGCTGCCTTTAACAGAATCCACAGACATAAAGCAAACACTCGGGGCAGAAAGGGAGGGCAGGTAACTTTGTGAACTCCAAGCTGGTCTCCTTCTCTCCTTCTGTTGTCAAGGAAGAGAACAGTTTTATGGACGTGAGGGACGACCTTGCCTGAAATGAGTCCCTGCAGCTCGGGAAATGATGTGTGATAGGACAGAATTGTCAATTTGTGTGGGTTTTTTAAATGATTTATATAGTCAATGTATTGGGACTTTTAAAATTTCTCAGACTCAAAGGATGATCAACCGAAAGCGATGCGGAGTGAAAAAAAAAAATCTAAACATTGTACAGAAGGCATTTTAACTAGTCAAATGAGAAGCAGATGTCTTAAATTAAAACACATAAATTATGCGAGCTTAAAAATTTCATATATCTTTGTGATGAAAATCTATCACTTAGGACTTAATAAGATAACTTTTGAAAGCTTACATATTTGTATGCTTAGTTAATTGATGATATTCAATAAAATGTCTCTTTAAAAGCCTGCTTAAAATTATATACAACAGTAATTATGTTGTTATTACATTATCTCCACTTCAATATTTTTCTTAATACTTGTTTAACTTTGGGGAATTTAGAAGACACATACACGAGCACTCCAAAGAAAATGACAGAGATCAGCATTTCCAGTACCCAGAACTAATCGCTATTAACAAATATTGGGCTATTAAGAGCAATTTCTATTTTTTTCTAAAAGTAATACATGTTTGTTATGAAGATTTGCATCACTTAGAAAAGTACAAGGACCCGACAAAATATTTTGCCTTCAAAATGTCTGTTACTTCAGAAATTCCTATATTGTCCTTTTGTGTAATTTTCATGTCAATTTGTCTGCTGCCCAACAAAATGTTAGTATCATTCTTGTGGGAAAAGCTTGTTTCGGCCTTACAAGTAGTAGTTAATGGGAAGTAGGTTTTCAAAACTTCGTGTGACTGGTTTCCCTTTGAAGGAATTAATCTGTTTTCATGGCTGGAAAAATGAGGAAAGCTATCACGTCCTATGAATTGGGAGAGGCCAGCAGCTGAACCTCCAACTACGAATATTTTAACTCAGGGAGATCAGTATCTGGGCAGTTGCATCTGATTCAGAAACTTTACCTTGCTTGTTGGCTGCACCTAAACCTATTTCCCTAAGAGCATGAATTTGCCCGAAGATTTGTAACAAGCAGATCCTTTCTTTCCTCAGCGTCCACACTCGATCTGCAGTAGAGCAGCCAGCAGGTGGGTCGCCTCGTGTTCGTGTCTCCACCAGGGGGACAGGTTCTTAAGTCGGTGTCTGATGACTTTCTACTTCGGATCAAAATCCCTGGTAAACAAGACGCTGTTTGGAGCCACCTAAGGAAGCAAAGCTCAGTGTTGGTATAAGGCGACTGCCCCCCACTCCACTGTGTGGGGACACGGATGAGGGCGCCCGGCTCGCCCACGCCCTGCTCTGACTGCAGACCGGCACTCTCATCCACTGTCGTCTTCCTAACGTGCACCTCCTACCCCGGCACTGGTCCCACTCCAGGACAGCAGTGCTGCAGTGACAGCGTGCACCCAGCTTGACGAACGAGGAGGGGGCAATCATGAGGGGACAACGCATCAGGCTGAAATGACGCATGCAGCATCTACGCACCTGTCCAGGTGGAATGAGGGCTGGGTGCCACGTGCTGATGGAACTCAGAGAAACTGGCATGAGATTGGTGTTCTCTACAAACCCGCAGTGAAAACAGAAAACCACGTCCAACTCGCCCACAGCACAAAAACACCGGGATATTCTACTTTCCTCTTCTATCTCATATTATAACCCTGATCTTTAGAAGTCTCAGAAACCAGTGAATTAAACTTCTAAGCCCATCCTGCCTTGATGGCCAGGAACCCCAGTACTGCCACTGGTGAAAACGAATGAAGAGTCACAGTTGCTTCTCGAATTTTCTAGCAACCAATTCCCTGTGTGAAAAGCCATCCGCTAGATGGAGTTAAGAGGCTCCTCCCAGGTCACGTGACTAGGAAGCGGCAGGAGGATGACTTCAACCCCTTCTCCTCTTTAACATTCTTCCTCTGACACCACGGGGCCTGGCCAATGTCAAGAGTACTTTGTTATTCATGTGACAGAAAGAGACATGGCACTGGGCGATGTTATATAAATCAATTCCTTGAGAAAGTTGCCTCAGGAACCTGTGGGAGGAATTAATGTTATCAACCTTATTGTGGGGTTCCATTTCTGACAACCTAGTGATCTGAACTAGCATAGAGCTGTCCTCATGTTAGCATCCTCGGAAATTGAGGATAAAATGCAAACAAGGGGCTCAGCAGGCTAAGCCTCTGCCTGCGGCGCTGGCATCCCACATGGGGGCCGGTTCATGCATTAGCTGCTCTACTTCCAGCTCTCTGCTATGGCCTGGGAAAGCAGTGGAAGACAGCTCAAGTGCTTGGGCCCCTGCACCCGTATGGGAGACTTGGAAGAAGCTCCTGGCTTCTGGCTTCTGGCTTCAGATTGGCTCAGCTCAAGCTCTTGTGACCATTTAGGGAGTGAACCAGCAAAATGGAAGACCTCGCTCTCTGTCTCTTCCACTCTCTGTAACTCTACCTCTCAAATAAATAAATAAAATCTTTTTTAAAAAATGCAAACAAATTGAAACAAGCTAACAAACCAAAAAACACAGGGCTCAACTTGAAAGAAAGAAGGGAGAATCCTTGCATGCAGGAAATCAAGTGTGAATGCCAAGCAAGGGCCAAAGGCCTGCCCTGGTTGTAGGGCTACTGCGGGGGTGTGGACTTCTTGGGTTTTAAGACATGAGCAGGATCAGGAGCTAGAAATTCAGACTTTGGGAGGGCAATTAGACAGAAAAGATCTGGGTCTTAGAAGGGACAAGACACGATGGCTCTCTGCCTAGGGCTCTGGATGGCATTGAGGGAGCCTTCCATGAGAAATCAAAGGGAAGTCACATGTGGATGGGAGCGGAATTGAAGTGGCTCTTTGGTGTGGACTTTCCACACCAGAAAATGACTGTAAACGCTGGTCCTTAGCTGCAAAGCCCAGACGGCTCTGTAGAAGAAAGGCAGCCTAGCCTCTTCTCTATGGTGTTAGGGCTGGTGCCTGCTGCAAGAGACTCATCAAATAGTTAAGCTCTGCTTAACTAATTAAATTATTTAAAAATAAAGAATAAAACTAGGGGCCAGGGCCTAGTGGCGTAGCGGGTAAGACCGCCGCCTATGGTGCCAGCATCCCATATGGGTACTAGTTCAAGTCCCGGCTGCTCCACTTCCGATCTAGCTCCCTGCTCTAGCCTGGAAGATGGCCCAAGTCCTTGGGCCCCTGCACCCATGTGGGAGACCTGGAAGAAGCTCCTGGCTTCTGGCTTCTGATAGGCACAGCTCTGGCTGCTGCAGCCATCTGGGGAGTGAACCAGAGAGTGGAAGACCTCTCTCTTTCTCTCTCTGCCTTTCAAACAAATAAATCAATCTTGAGGGAAAAAAAAAAAAGAATTAAAAGCAAAGAATCCTTACTCAACTCTCCCAAATCCTCTACCAGTATCGTTTTTTGAAAAGGAATCTAGGAACACAGTCAAAGTTACTGCCCAGAAAGTACGTGGCCTTGGCTGTTGATGGACTTTGGAGGCCTGATCACCCACAGGGCTCCATTTTCCCTTCGCCCCTTTGCAGTGACTTCAGGGCAATGTTATTCTGAGGTGGTGGCTTTTTAGGTTGCCGTTGTCATCCTATACAGCTCTCAGTATTGATTGATGATGACAGAGATGGGTCAGTTTTAGGTTTCCAAGAACGGAGGTGTCGTTCAATGGTCTTGAGACTAGATTGACGCACACCTCTTTTCTTCTCCCTGCTAGGGGATCCCAAAGCCACGAGGGCAGCCTGTTGACTTTCACTGCAGCCGCCACCCTTAGCAATGCCCCTGAACCTGCCATGACCTCCGCTGACCAAGCCCCTGCATCCAAAAGGCGGCCGGGGCGCATGTTGTGGCCAGATGTGCGCCCCCACACCCAGCCTTCCTAGGCTCCAATTCACCCGTCCCCTGCTACCTGCACTGACTGCTTCTTCATCGCTAACAAATGCCTCTTTGGATCACTGCTCCCTGACCCAGTCCCAAGGCAGGGAGGCGATTGGCCTTTTCTACAATGACACAAGATCGATGAGGTGTCGTCATCCCTACACCCGAGAGGATGACAGTTAGGCCCCATGCCCAAACCCTCCTCCTTTGCTAGCAAGCACCAGGCTGATCAAGTTATCCTATATCACCTCTGGGTCCAGGAGGTTTCTCCACCCCAGCAACACGAGCTGTGTTTCCATATCCTGTCCACAGGGGCCAGAGCACCATTTTGAACACCCAGTCTCTGTGCACGCACTTCAGCCAGGAGCTCCGGTTTTCTGTCTGGCTTCTCTTCTCTATTGATGCATCTAAAAATGCTTAGCAATGAAAAATCCTTGAACAGAAATGCATTAGCTCCGGGAGCCAGTGTTGGCCATTAATATTTCAGATCTGTCTTTGCTAGAGAGAAGCCATTTATAGCCTTCGGTTCCTGTTTTCCCCGTCTTCAGCCTTTCCCCTTTATTTCTGGGGCCACAAATGAGTTGACAGGGGCGTAACCCTTTGCTAAGGATTTCCATCTTGACTCTCAAGTCTAATCCACTCTGCAGCCTGGAGAGATGGGTTTGCCTGGTATAGGCTACAGATGAGAAAAGCAAGGCTCAGGGTGGTGCCATCCACTCGGCCTACAGGAAACCACACAACCCACACACGCTTGGGCGGTTCTTCCAGCCCAGACCTTTGCCTGCGAAGTCGTGGGAAATTTCGCGGCATCATCGCCAGCCCTTTGGCGAGCATCCGGTCAGTTTTGGTGAGTGGATGGAGCTCCTGGAATTTCCTGACCTTTACCTGCAAACAGGTAATGACGGAGCTGGCAGCGGCCCAGTCCTCTTTGCTTGGTCTCCATCTCCCTCTACTGCCCTGCGCTCCTCCCTGCTGCCTCCCCCTCACCCCCTCCTCCGCTCACCCATGCAGGGTGCATGAATGCCTTTGCCTCCGTCGCTCCTGGAGAAAGTTGCTATGTTGAAGCAGTCCCAAGCTCCCAAGTCTTCGTGACACCGCGTCACCAAATGAAACCCCTGCCACCGCTCACACCCTCTGGTGTCCCCAGCTTCCCTCTTTCTCACTCCAAGATGCTTCCTCAAGACACGTGAGCAAGTTCTAAGCAAGGAGTTACGGGGCATAATGGACGTGCCCCCGCGTCAGGTGAACGAGGCACTCCTCGGGACAACGATATTTCTCTTCCTGTATTTCCCGTCTTCTCATGAGCCGTGATTCCCACTCGTGTCCTGCACGGTCCTGGAAGGCTGGGGGCAGAGTGATGAGTTCTTTATTATCTCTGAGGCAGGATTGTCTTTGGTTTCAACACAATTCCTGGGACACCTTGAGAAAGAACAATCGTATCCGTCCCTCTTCCGTTCCCCCTTGTCCATAGTTCTTTATAGTATATAAAAGCATTGTAGGTCTGCTTGCACGTGGCTCACTAGGCTAATCCTCCGCCTGTAGCGCTGGCACACTGGGTTCTAGTCCCGGTCAGGGCGCCGGGTTCTGTCCCGGTTGCTCCTCTTCCAGTCCAGCTCTCTGCTGTGGCCAGGGAGTGCAGTGGAGGATGGCCCAGGTCCTTGGGCCCTGCATCTGCATGGGAGACAAGGAGAAGCACCTGGCTCCTGGCTTCGGATGGGCACAGCGCACCGGCTGTGGCAGCCATTTGGGGAGTGAACCAACGTAAGGAAGACCTTTCTCTCTGTCTTTCTCTCTCTCTCACTGTCTAACTCTGCCTGTCAAAACAAACAAACAAACAAACAAACAAAAAAAACATTGTAGGTCAATTTTTTTTCACTAATGCCCATTTATAAATAATAAAACCACATCACACAAACCTTAAGGAACTTGCCCAAGATCAAGCAACTGGCACACAGCAGTGCCCGCGGAGTCTCCCCGTCCCCACTGCTGTGTGAGACGCAAGCTACTGCTCACATGCTACAAACCACAACGCTACAAAGACAAACCCTACACATGCCCTGGACACATCTCCCGAGCTTGATAGAGATCACAAGTGTTTATTGGTCCCCTCGGTGCTGCAGGCGGCTCTGGAAGACGCTATCGGGCGTGGTCTTCAGAGGAAACGTAAATTTCATGCAGGGGTTTCCTGCTGTGAGCTACTTGGGATCCTGCTGGGGATCATTCCAAGGAGCACCTTCCAGATATTTCCGAGCAGATGAGAACTGTTTCCCCTAACGTGATATAACGATTTTTTTTTTACACAGATGGATGGAGTCGTAGAGGTTTCCGATGCAGGGGAGGGAGCCTGGGTCGGGGATTCTCTTAAATCTTCTGTGATGCTGCAGTTGGAATTAGCTTTAGGTGTCACCCACCCACACGCACCCATTTGGGCCCAATATCCCATGCTGGTGGCTCTCCACTTTCTGGAACAGAGCCCATGGGGGAGAAACCCACCCTCCCAAGGGGCAGCTCTTGCAATGTTGCCAAGAGCCTGTGCTGTTAGACAGTCCTCAGACCAACCCCGGTTTCTAGGCAGCTGTGGAAGTGAGGGCCAGCCTGGTGAAGTGTCCCGTGTGGACCAGGCCTGCTGAGGGGCTGCCAGCCGCAGCGAGGGCCTCTCCCATGCCAGCTCCCCGCAGCATGAGGGTACGGATGCTGATACACCGCCTGCTTTGTTCTCCCCGTCCGCCGGGGTTGGATCTGGGCAGGGCAAGGCCACGCGGGAGGTGCTGGGTGTTTCTGGGTGAGCCGCACTTCCTAAGCCTTGGTTCTGCTTCCTTGTCCGTGTTTGATTGCTCTTCAGGGCCAGGGGCCATGTCTGGCCGACTTGCTGGCGTATCCTGGGACCTGGCCCAGCTCCTGGGCACATGAACACCTATCATGTACACAAATAAAATTAAGCTGGAATTCCAGCCACCCTTTGGACCTCTGGCCCATTCCCCACTCCGTGAGATGTGCACTGTCCACCACTGACACTCAGAACTTGCCCCCGAGGGACTGGCTTCTCCTCTGAGAAACCGAAGCTTCCTGGACCCATCTGGCCAGCCCGGCGCAGGAGGGCCGTGCAGTGATACCATGCTTGAACTTTCCTTTTCTCGGGCCTCTGCGAGCACTGTCAAATTGTTCAACCAGAAAGAGCCAGGAGGGGAATATTAGACGCAAATGGGACTTGGCAGGCTGAGTGATTGTCAGGCAGCTACAAGAAGGAACTTCTGTGTCCACTCTGGAGGAGAGAGGGAGGCAGGGTTTCAGCTTGAAGTGGGAGATTTATTTTTTTAGGTCAGGTGTTTTTTTGAAGTTTGCAGATGGCAATTTCATTTGCATTTAATGTCCTTCACATTATTTCCTTTCTGTTGTGCTAAACACCTCTCTCAGTTGGGTCTAATTTGATGAGGTCATGCTGTGACCCTTGACCCTTTGGATCTTAAATGAAACCATCTGACCAGAAGGGAGGGAGAGAGCAGTTAGTCTCGCTCACAGACAGTCGGTATTTGCAGATGTGCAGCCAACATTGCTAACTACTCACTTGCCAGTTGAGCTGTTGATTAGAGGTGGAAACCAGTGAATTCCCTGAGAGTCCAGCATTTGAAGAATAAATGGGTCCAATTAATTCTTTGTCACATACTTGTCAAAATAAAAGCACTATGCCAAAGGGAAAGAAAAACAACCGCCTGTACCTACAGAGGGTAATTTGCGACATTAGCAAACAATTAATCTTGGAAAACACCTAAACACTGGGAAACACTAAATATTTGCAGAGTGGCCTGCCAGTGGGTTGATGTTTCCTCCAGAAGACTAGACAAAGACAGGCTCCTGTACTGTAGGAAAAGCTGCTGACTCCAGTAAGTCATCATTGTCACGTGTTGGAAAGGGAGCACTGCGAACTCCTTAATTAAAACTCAAAGCAAAAATTGAGGCAGCAGGTGCATAAGTAGAGGTTTTCCCAAAAGAACAACATTCTATGCTTGACTAGGCATTGCAAGGGCAGCTTCTGGACATTTTTGCAAGAATGTTTATTTTTCCCCTGAAATTCTATGATGCATCTGTCTTCATTGGTATAAAGAACGCCTGCTTACTGTGTCTTTGCTCAGAGGCGACATGATAAAACCTGTAAGGTGTCACATTGGGTACAGACACTGGGACCCAAGCTTCCCCCTCAGAGAGATGTTTGCTTCTGTAGTAGTGACCAAGGTGTTGCCTGGGTGGCGACTTCACTTCTTATTTCTGATGAACTTCAAACTTCTGCTTGCACTTTGCTCAGGGGAGACAGGCAATTGTTATCAGCAAAGTTGTTTTAAGTCAGGTGCATTTTCATGGGGTGCCAAAAATAAGGGAGTTGTTCAGAGTTCGTCCTGTCTTGCTGGAGATTTGAGCTAGGAGGTTGCTTGGCGTTGCTGAGGTCGAATGGCACGGGACTGGGATGGGTGCTTGGTTCCTCCAGGTGAGACACCTGGCTGTAGGCACGGAACAGGTCCTCAGCTTGCCCTGGCCTCTGGGGGGCTTTGGAAGGCTTTGAATTAGTTACCAACATTTAAACATAGATTTAGCATTCAAACCCTGGATTTCCGGCTTCACTAGAAATAGTCATAGATTTGGCAAAACCGAGTCTGACTTCTCCAAATGCAGAGATTGGCTGGAACAGGAGCGGCCGCCCCGACTGGGTGGGCAAGTGGGCTCCCAGCTCCCCGCCCCTTTTCTCCTGTGCTGACACCCTGTCCTCTTGGCTCCTTGACCTTACCTGAAGTCCCCGGAGCTTCTAATTTGTCACTCCTGCTGCAGCGGAATGAATGCAACATCCGTGTCTGATATCCTGGCTCTAACTCTAAATTATTACATGTTCATTTTAAAATGACTAACAGTAAAGAAACCTACAAAGCAGAGAAGGAGTCATCCAATTTAATTACTATAATATGTGATATATTACCCTTTTATTTTTCCCTATTTAAATATGTGATTTAGATAACATTGTATTTACAATTTTGTGTCTTGTTTTCTACTCAGTGTCATTATAACAGCATTTCCCCATGCCTTGATAAACATATTTGACAGTTGTATGGTAGTTCTTTGTGTGCGATGTATTAACCACTCGTCTGTTGCTGGTCACTTACACTGTTTCTGTTTTGTGTGATTATAAACAACACTGTGATGAACATCTTTTTTGCATTGATCTCTTTTTACATTTTGGATTATTTCCGTCAAATAGATTTCCACACATTCAAATACTATGCCAAGGAGCTGAACAAAAACCTCCAGCTCAGGAACTGCCTTGCCAAACTGCTCTTCCGAGGCTGCTACCAGGTTTCTGCCCACCAGCAGTTTGTGACATTTTCAAACCACTTCAGCTGCACAACCGAGGTGAACTTATTGTTAAAAAGTAGGGGACATTTTTGATGCATAAAAACATTATCTCATTGGCATTTTGTATATACCTGTTTGATTAATAATGGGTTTAATTATATATTTGTTTATTAACTATTTTTACTTCTCATATAACTTGTTTATTGTGTCTATGTTGCTTTATTTTTCTATTTGTTTTAAAGATTTATTTTTTATTTATATGAAAGGCCGAGGAGAGAAAGCAGAGGGAGAGAGAGAAAGAAAGAGAGAGAATCTTCCAATCACTTGTTCACTCCCCAGATGGCTGCAATGGTGCAATGGCTGAGGCTGCACCAGACAGAAGCCAAGGGCCCAAGGACTGGGGCCATCTTCTGCTGCTTTTCCAGGGGTATTAGCAGCGAGCTGGATCGGATGTGGAGCAGCCGGGTCTTGAACCAGCGTCTATATGGGATGCCAGCACTGCAGGCGGAGGCTTCCTCTGCCAGGCCACACTTCTGGCCCCTACTTACTTTTCCTCATCTGTGAGATGGAAGTCATGATACTTCACCTGCCCACGAAAGCAGTTTTAGGAGTTGACTGGTATTGCTTGTGTAAAGTTCTGAAAGCAAAAGAGGCATTTAAGTGTTAACTGTTCCTCATCTCCTTGGGACCAAGCCTAGGAATGAGCTACACTTTCCGGCTTTCTCTAGTTGACATAACACTGGGGGGTCTGAGCCCCTTAGAAAGGCCGTCTGGTCACACCAGACACACGCTGGTGTCCACTGCGCCGGGCACCGGGTATCGTCTCGTTAATGCTCAAGGCGTGATGTGGTGTTGTCAGCCTCAGCCTTCAAGGGAGGAGACGGGGAGGTGTCGAGGTTTAGCCTTCCACCTGTGTATCAGTCAACTTCTCGTGACTTCAGAATACCTGGGAGGAGCTTCCTGGGAAAGCAAAGGTGCATTTTAGCTCGCAGGTCAGGGGTTACAGCTCAGGATCCGGCAGCTGCATGGTCAGGTGTGTGCTGGAGGCCGCTGATGCTCCATCATGCGGTGAGCCCGGAAGCAGAGCGAGCCTCCGGCTAGAACTTGAACTCCAGCAATCAACCCTCTTGGCAGTGGCACCCTCTCAGGGCACACCCCCAATGGCCCAAAGACCCCCACCAGACTCACCTCTCAGGAGCCATCACTGGATCAAGTGTCCACCCGTATCCAGCAACCATAAGGACAGCAGAGTTTAAACATCAGCCCAAGTCTGGGGGAGAAGTCGCTCGACCGCACCACCTGGAGTGCAAGAGCCAAGAGCAAAGGCTGGGCCATCTCAACCCAGAGCCCTTCCTCTTGATCACTGGGCTCTGCTGGCCCGTGAGGGACCCTGCCTCACACCCAGGGCAACGAGTGGGGCTGCCAGATCCCCACCTGCTCAGTTCTTGTGCTTTGATCTGATACACGTCACAGTGTTGTTCCTGGCCCCAACATCCTCCTGGGAAAATGCAAGGATTAAGTAGATGGACCTGAAGTACCTCCCACGGTGCCAGGATAACCCATGTGTCCACGCGTGTATGTGCACGGGCCCATAGGACACACCAAGAACTCCAGTGCACATACATGCACATGTGTGCACCAATGAGAACGTGTACTGTGTATGCTTGTATCTATCATGGCACATGCACCTTGTGTGCGCACATGTGTTACATACGGTGTAACGTAGCACCACCTGTGAGGTGGCTCTCACTGTCCTCGTGTCCGAGCAGAGGAAGCTGAGGGGTGGAGCTGTCAGCTGCAGGCACACGCTCTCATCTGCTCCCCTCTGAATGGAAATGTTGCTTTAAGCATCTTCAGATAAATTGAAAACAATTCTAAGGCTCAAAAGAACACATGTTTGATCCACTTCTCTGCTACGGCCTGGGAAAGCAGTGGAAGATGGCCCGAGTCCTTGGGCTCCTGCACCTGCCTGGGAGACCTGGAAGAAGCTCCTGGCTCCTGGCTTTAGCCCTGCCCAGCACTGGCCATTTCATTTGGGGAGTGAACCAGCAGACAAATTCTCTCTCTCTCTCTCTCTCTCCCTCTCTCTCTCTCTCCCTCCCTCGTTTTCTCTCTCTGTATTTCTGCCTTTCAAATAAAGAAAATAAATCTTTTTTTAAAATAAAATAATATAATACAAAGGCTAAGGTCACCAGCACTTACGTCACTCCCTAGGTCATGGTTTAAAATATCTGTTTCCTTTCAGTGTCTGCCCATACAAAACTATAACTTGAACACACATTGTAATCACAGAATGGACTGATATTTTTATTTTGCTTTATTCAATTAGTAGTATGCATAAACACTTCTATGGTTGCTATGTAGCCATCACAACCTTATTTTAAAGCTGTGGAATAGGGGCCAGCACTGCAGCGTAGCAGGTAAAGCCACTGCCTACAGTGCTGGCATCCCATATGGGTGCCGGTTTGAGTCCCAGCTGCTCCACTTCTGATCCAGCTCTCTGCTATGGGAAAGCAGTAGAAGATGGCCCAAGTCCTTGGGTCCCTGCACACACCTAGGAAACCCAGAGGAATTTCCTGGCTCCTGGTTTCGGATCAGCACAGCTCTGGCTGTTACGGTCTCTGAGGAGTGAACCAGCAGGTGGAAAGCCTCTCTCTCTCTCTCTCCGTCTCCCTCTCCCTCTCCCTCTCCTTCTCCCTCTCTATATCTCTGCCTTTTAAATAAATAAATAAATCTTAAAAAAAGGCTAAAGAGCAGGGACAATTTAAAAAACTGTGTAATAACATTCTATCAAATGATTAACCCATAATTTACATACACTTTGATTCATGCCATTTCTATTTCTTTTCACAGTCATAAGTAACACTGCGATCAACACATAGAGTCATGGAGCAGTTTATGTTTTTAGGATTATTTTTAAAGATTCATTTAAGGCAAAAAAATTACCTTTACCTCTTCTGCAGTTGATTATTTTTCAATTTTGTTTGATTACTTATTTGAGAGGCAGAGAGACAGAGAGAGGAAGAGAGATCTTCTATCCATTCGTTAACTTCCCAAATGCCTGTAACAGAGGGGGCTGGGCCGGACTGAGGCCAGAAGTTGGAAACTCAGCCCAGGTCTCCCAGGGACCCAATTACGGAGCCATCACTGCTGCCTGCCGGAAGCCATGTCAGGAGCAGGGGCTGGATGTCACACCATCCCACAAGCTGCGATGTGGGATGCAGGCATTCTCAGAGGATGCTCAAAGCAGGCCACGTGCTTGCCCCTGGGGAGGTCTGGCATTTCCTGCAAAGCCTCCAAGGCCAGAAATGAGGCCAAGAAGGTAATTTCTAGAGGCGGTTTCTCCAATTTAGCATCAAGTCATGCTTTGTAACTATGACGGAGTGAGCCAATGAGCTGATCCCGAACCTACTGAGGAAAAGGGGTCTCAACTTTTGCGGCATGTGAGAATCACCTGGGGAGCATTTAGAACTCCGGGTACGTAGGGTGCATCCTAGGGCTCAGCAGTCTCGAAGGCGGGCGCAGACTTCCACGGCTGTTGGGGCTCCTCGAGAGATCACACAAATGTGCGGCTAAAGGTGAATTCTGGTGCTGCGGATGGATGCTGTTGTAACTCCCATGCACGGATGAATGAGCTGGGGATCTCACTGGACGCAGGTTCTCCACCAGGGAGTCTGGGGTGGGGACCTGGATGCCACATTTCTGGGGCCAACAATGTGGCACAGAGGTCAAGCCACCACTTGCGACACTGGCACGCCATATGGGAGCATTGGTTCTAGTCCCAGCTGCTCTGCTTCAGATCTGTCTCCCGGCTAGTGTGCCAGGGAAGGCAGCAGATGGTGGCACAAGTTCTTGGGCCCCTGTCACTGACATGGGAGTCCCAGATGGAGCTCTAGGCTCCTGGCTTCAGTCTGGCCCCTCCCGGCCATTGTGACCCCTCTTGGCCTTTTCCTCTGTCCCTCTGCCTTTCAAATAAATAAAGTACGTCTTTTTTTTAAAAAAAAAAAACTCACATTTCTAAAACATTCTCAAGTGGCCATGAAGTCATTGTGTTTTTGTTTGTTTGTTTGTTTGTTTTGTTTTGTTTTGTTTCCACCCTGAGTGGCGAGCAAACATGCAGGAGGCTCTCAATCATCACAAGAAGTTGGGAGACAAGTGGGTGAGGAGGGACAGTGAACTTGGTAAACACTAGGGCACTTCTCAACCCTAAAGATTCTCAGATTTTTGTTTTAACCACAATATAAAGCTTCTTCAAAGATGTTTTGAAATGTCATATTTCCTTTGAAGAAAAGCAAAATCTAAAACTGTTTCAGATTTTATATATGGCAGTACAAATGGTATGATCCATCAGAAAGTTTTATGTAGTATATAAATATACGTATTATATGTGTGTACACACACACATATATACACCTAAGATCACTGCTAAAAATTGTTACATGAGCTATTTAAATAACTCAGTTAATATAAATTATGTTGCCTTTTTTTTTTTTAGAACAAATCAGTGAGGAGGGGCAGGGCCTCGGCCCAGTGTGGGACACGCACGTCCCTATCAGAATGTCTGGATGTGAGTCCAGGCTCCAGTTCTGATCCAGCTTCTGGCCAAGGTGCATCCTGGGAGGGAGCAGTGATGATTCAAGTACTTGGGTCCCTGCCCACCCATCCATGTGGGAGACCCGGATGGGTTCTGGGCTCCTGGCCTCAACCTGGCCCAGTCCTGATGGTTGCTTGGGGCACTTGGGGAGTGAACCAGCAGATGGGAATCTCGCCCTCCTTGTCTACCTCTGTCTTACTCTTCTCTTCGTATTTTTCAAATAAAACATTTGGTGTGGCCCTGCCAAGGCAACCATAGACCCGACTGGAAGTTCAACCAATCTATAGCAGGCGAATTATTAAGCTGACGCTTTTGCATGGCCCACGAACATGTGGCTACCTCAATGGCCCTGGCAGAAAAAAAGTCCCCCACCGCTGCTCTAATCGGTAAGCGTCCTTGGACTCTCTCCACGTGGCGATCTTCCGGGGAAAGACGAAGGCGCTGGTTCTGGGTTCTTTAGTTGTAGTAAGTGCCTTTTCTCCAGCACCAGGGACCAGCAAGAAGAAGCCAATGGACAGGACTGGATCTCCCTGTAGGTGCCTTCCTGGGCATCCCCAAGCCAGTGTGGATCTGTGAGCTGGACTCCCAGTGCCATCACACATATGCAAAGTAACTATGAAAAAATTAGCCCAGGGGCCGGTGCTGTGGTGCAGTGGGTTAATGCGCCGGCATCCCATATGAGCACCAGTTCAAGTCTCGGCTGTTCCACTTCCAATCCAGCTCTCTGCTATGGCCTGGGAAAGCAGTAGAAGATGGCCCAAGTCTTTGGGCCCTGCACCCACGTGGGAGACCCGGAAGAAGCTCCTGGCTTTCAATTGGTGCAGCTCTGGCCATTGTGGCCATCTGGGAAGTGAACCATCAGATGGAAGACCTCTCTCTCTCTCTCTCTCTCTCTCTCTCTCTGCCTCTCCTCTCTCTGTGTAACTCTGACTTTCAAATAAATAAATAAATCTTTTTAAAAAATAACCCAATTCTAGAAGGCCGTGGAGGGCCTCCTTGCGGGCTCGAGGAAGCTATAGCCAGTGCTGTTTCCCATCGTGTCGGCTCAGTGAGCTGTTCTCCAGGCTGAGGTGCACCTGCTGCACCCGCTGACACAGGCGCAGTGCACCTGGCCTCTGCTGCCATGGATCTGGTACTCTTTCTCGTTTCTCAAAGGGATTGAGCGTGTCGTGATTTGGGCTGGCGAGAACATGGATCGCTCCTCTTCCTCTTCACAAGTCCCTGGCTGGTTCTGGAACCCACCGACCACTCGGCACAAGGAGAGAAAGTTGGGGGTGAGGTGGGAGGCACAGGGGGCACGGTGGAGGGGCAGTTGGGTGTGTGTTTTCGATCCGCCCGCCCCTCCCTTGCTGGCGCGCGGCAGGAGCCCCAGGGACGTCCCTGGGGGAATGGAGGTCCCTTCCTCCGCTGCTCCGGGAAGCGCAGAGATGCGTCCCAGGGTCCAATCGTCCAGCACTGAAACCCGAGGGAGAAGGAGGTCCTGCGGTGTCTACAGCTGCAGCTCACCGCACGGGCGAGCTCGTCTGTGTGCCCGTGCACTGTCGAGAGCAGCGAGAAGGGAAACGCTGTTTGAGGAGCTCAAGTTCTTTGCCAAACGCTGCCTCCACCTCCTCCTGTCCTCTCCTCGGAAGTGGGCGTTACACTCGCTGTATCCCCGGAGAAGGCCAAGTTCAGACACGGCAGCCAACTCCCCGAGCAGCACAGCAAGCGGCGGACGCTGAACCGGAACTTTGGCTTCCAGGGTGGATTTTTCTTCTGCTGATTCTACATGTTCATATTTGACGAATGTATGTGTGTACGGACATGCTCGCCTTTCTAAAAAAAAAATCAATAAATAAATTCAAAGACAGAAGGGAACATGCTGTTCTGGCCCATGGGAAATGCCTCCTGGGAGATTCTTACGTTTTCAAGGTGATCACAGCCAGCAGGTGGTCCTGGACGCCTGCACCAAGCAGGAATAGGTGCTGCCTGTGGCGGGGTTCTCCCAAGGCCTTTGATTCCTGGGAAAATGGTGTCAACAATGGCCCCAGACAACTGCACACACACGGACACACATCTGGGAAGTTGCCCAGGCTGGGGTGCCACACAGCCAGTGGTTTAGAAGTTTAGAAGACAAGCGTTGCTCTCCTGGCCCCACCTCCTGTGTAACTTGCCCAGCGGCCAGCTTCAAAGGAGGCAAACTGATTGGCCATCAGATATCTATGGCCCTCGCATCTGCTGTCCTCACGGGGCTTACAGGTCGAGGAGGGTGGAACCGGGGAGCAGAGCACCCACTGTGGGTGATGGACAGGCATCTGGAGGGAGGGCTTGCGCAGGCCCACCAGCCCTGCAGGCCAGCCCAGGCCCTGTCAAACCTGGAATGCAGTGGCCTTGGGCCGTTATTTCATCTGTGCAGAACTGAGCTGCTTCCTGTCCCTGCACTTCACTGCTGCACAGCCTTCTTCCTCCAAGGGACCCCGCGCCCAGTAGGCTTGCCCACTTCCCTTGCACTGAAGGCAGAGTCCTGGCTTAGTCTCCACTGATCAGATAAGGAAGAGCCCTCAGGCTCTAAGCTGGTGCAGCAGGGAGGCAGGCTCCATGCAGGCGCCAGGACGGGGCAGCAGAGCAACAGAGGGGGCCGGGGCAGTGACCCCCAGCAGCGTGGGACAGCCGGCACTGGCTCCACAGCACCACCAGGGCCTTGGTCTTGGCTGCCTGACCTCCGGCCACATTTCAGGGACCTCCTGGAGATACGGGGATTCGCCCAGTCCTCTCCGCAGCTTGTGTGATGCCGGTGCCAGTGTTAGGTAGGAAGCACAAAATCAGCCTTTGTGTGTGTGAGAAGGGCCTGAAGAAACCAGCATCTGCTTTGGAAGCCCCAGAAGCCCAGCACTGTGCACTTCAAAGTCCTGCTCAGACCCCGATGACCTCCCAAGTGGTCCCGGCTCCCAGGAGAATTCTCTCTCCTCAGGACCAAATGGGTGACCTGACCTGATAGCATGGGGCAATAAAACCTTCACAGGCCCCTAAGGGAAGCCCCTCTGCGCTGCCCGATGCCAGCGAATCTGGGGAGGAATTTGCTAATGTTCACCCAACAAACCCTTTCGCCAGGGCTCCTCATCCTTTGTCCTGGAGGAGAAGGGGGACGGGGTAAGAGACTCCTTTAAAAGCCGGGAGTCCAAAGACTGCGCACTCAGCCCTCAGCTCTCTGCTGAGCCGCCAGCCTGGCCTGCCCAGGTGTGTTCTCTCCATTCAACAACGTAACAGGGCACTCTCTATTTGTCTCTTCTCTTCTGATGGATGCCCTATCCCTAATAAAGCCTTATCACTCTGCTCTCTGTCTCACGCCTGAATTCTTTCTTACGTGAAGACAAGCACCCCCACAGCTGTTTTGTCTGGTGACGCCAGCCTCGGTGCCAGGCACCCAGGGATGTGACTGGAGCGATGAGGTCTGTGGCTGGCACAGAGCAGAGGTGTGATGCTGGCATGTGCCTCAGCACTCCCCCCCCCCCAGGGGCCACCCAGTTATTCCAGGTAAGTGACGGCTCTTCCAGCCACTGCCACCCATAGAGCCAACAGGAAGAGGCCCGGAGCCAGAGCTGGTTCAGAGCTATTGCACTCGGCACCCACATTCCTAAGCACCAATCGGTCTCTCAGTTTTTATAGTTGTTACCTGCTTCTGTGTGACCTTCCTACTCCCCCTGTAAACTTGGCTGGGGACTTCAGTTGTCACCCAAGCCACTGTATTTCACAAACCATCAGTCACACAGGATGAGTTTTGTCTCACCCTTTGCTCCTGGGTACTGCTCAGTAAACACTCCCACAGGTGTCAGTCCAGGCAGGCAGGCTGGAGGAAGAACCATCCTGGGTGCTTTAACACACACCTTTGTATGATGCTATCTGACCCAGGAAAACAGGAAGAGGAAGAGGGTGAGAACCCACAGGCTGCATTAGAAACAGCATCCTTAAAGAGAAGCCCGTGCAAGTTTGTCCCTGGATGATGACATTAGCACACACTTTTTTTTTTTTTTTTTGTCTTAGCACCAAATTTAAAATAAAAGTTTACGAAAAACACCAGTGGAAATAGATTCCATGAGCTTTGCATTTAGACGTGCCATCTGCTCATTTGTCACCCTCCCAAATCACTTGTGCAAAGATACCCATGCGTCAGCATTTCCTGCCGCGTGGAGTTCCCCAGCACTTCGTTTGTCATCCTTTGGCCTAAGTCAGCTGCGAAGTCCCCTCCTCCTCAGAGGACGGCCTTTCCCTGCAAAAGTCTGCTCCGAGCAGGGACAGGATTTGGAAGTAACCCTGCTGATGGTTACTCCAGGAATGTGGGAGGAAAGAGAGAAAGTGCAGAGAATTCGGTTCCCCTGTAGGATGGTTGGCATCTATCTTCGTGATTAACTTCAGCAAGACTTAAATGAGTCTTAAAGGCCTTCATAAAAGAGCGAGGAATGTCATTGGGGGGAGCAAGAATACAATATTTCCATTTCAACTGTCAGCGATCTTTACAAACCCTAATTAAGCCCTGATGGGGAATAAAATATCCCAACTTTTATAAATGACCCTGTCAACTAGACAGTACGCGATGCTTAAATTCCCACAAGATTCATCTTCGTTTTCAATAGCATTTTGGTGGAGGGAAGAATATAAAGACTCAGCCTGAAGAGCGTTTTACTGAAAGAAGAACATAATCTATGACCTGTATGTGTACCCAGACAAATAGCCCTGGTTTCTTGGAATCTGGTCTTCCTCTGGAACTTGCCAAGAAAAATCACATGGTGGTGCTGTTGATGTCACTGCTGCTGTCGCTATTTTTAAACCAGCTGCTCTCTCCTCTGCTTTCTCCCATCAGCAAGTAGGTGTCTAGGTATTAAAATTAATATACTTATTAATCCCCTGCCCCCCGTCAATGCACTAGCTATTTAAAAGCTTTTGAAATATGAGTTTACAAACACTATCGATTTGAGATTTTTTTTTGAAGATTTATTTGCTTATTTGAAAGGCAGAGTTTCAGACAGAGAGGGAGAGGCAGAGAGAGAGAGAGAGAGAGAGAGGGAGGTCTTCCATCTACTGGTTCACTCCCCTACTGGCTGCAACTGCCAGGGCTAGGTCAAGGTAAAGCCAGGAGCCAGAAGCTTCTTCCAGGTCTCCCACGTAGGTGCAGAGGCCCAAGTACTTGGGCCATCTTCCACTGCTTTTCCAGGTGCATTAGCAGGGAGCTGGATCGGAAGTGGAACAGCCGGGACTCCAACCAGAATCCATATGGAATGCCAGCCCCACAGGCTGTGGCTTTAACAGACTATGCAATAGCACCAGCCCAACTGGGATTTTAAAAACAGCAACACCCTATTTCTGAAGGCAAAAGGGAAGACAGCAAAGAAACCTACAGTAAAACACACACACACACACGCACACATACACCTCGCTGGACAGTGTGTTGGTCAGCTTTCCACTACTGTAACAAAATGCCTGAGGTGGCCTAACTTTATAAAGCAAGAGGTTTATTTCAGTTTATGGTTCCCAGGCCAATATTGAACAGACCCATCACTTTGTCCTCTTGGGAAGGCACTCTTGCCCAAGGGTCCTGGGTGACACACAACACCCCAGGGTGAGAGACAGGACGCATGCTGTCCATTTATATCTACGTGGCCTCATCCAAAGCCACTCAGGGCTCACTCATGAGGGCTCTCCCCTAATGACCCCGTAAACACGAACAACTCCCAGAGGCCACGCCTCCAAAGCCATCACTAGGTTAGGTTCCCACCCTTCATATCACTAATGTGAGACTTCGGGAACCAATCATCTGAGGCTGAGGAGCCGGATGTTCAGACCACAGCTGACAGCACGCAGGGAGAAAGCGGCACAGAAACTCGGGAGTGGAAGGTTTCTGTGTTACCACGAAACGGATGCAATCAAATAGTTCTTAAAATGACGCTGCGATTGAACAGAGCCAACAGCAAGCAGCCTTGTCTGTGAATGCGATCAGGGGAGAATTATGGAGCCAGCATGGCTGAGTTCTTTCCCAAGCAGGAGGAAGGCTGTGTAGCGAAAGAACGCTGGGTCCTGCAGGGGCGGGGGACCCGATCCGCTGGGGGCTGGGCGTCTACGCTGTGCTTACCCTGTCGACGAGGAAGGAAGAGGAGCAGGTGGAATCCAGAGGCTGCAGCCGCGGACCCAGGCCCTGGCCGGGGGAGCAGATTCAAGTGATTGTGCTATAAAAACATCAAGTGATCTGCTTAGTGACGATATCTCACCTCCCTGGTTTCTGAGTCCGTCTTCACTCATGGATTCCCTTTTGGGTCACAGCTTGGCACTGGATTTCCCATGGGGGTTTTTCTTAGCACGCTCACTTCAGCCCCACTTCCGTTTGTTTAGCATTCCCTCTGCACCGAGCTCTAGGCTGCATAGCTACATGCCTCACCCCCCGCCCCCCACAATCCTTAGAAGCAGGTGCACCAATTGTCTACATTTCACGAGTGAGGAAGCGGGTGCAAACATGAAATAACAAACCCGAAGTTGCACTGCTAAGTTGCAAGACTGGGCTTTGAACCCGGCCCGAGTCTGAATGTCGTGATCGCAATCGCTGTTCTGTAGGGGCTGCCTTGGCTGCTGCAGTAATCTCTTCCAAAGTGGGCAGCTGTTGTCACGCTTTTGATCAGTCAGTGTTAGTCTCCTGTGAATTTGCTTAACTTGAGACACTCTTTTAGAAAACGTCCAGTTGGCTAATTGCTAGGATGTTCCACAAAATTAATGTTCAATAAGTACTAGTTGTTATTATCATAAGTATTTGCATTAATTACATTGGTCTCTTCTGAGTTTGATAAGCTTGCAAGTCCCCAAGAGACTGATCATCGTTGGGTTTTTGTGCTGTAAAAACATCTATTTCCTGGAATAACTTCATTAAATTCTCTGCCTGCCTGAGCATATATGTGAACATTTCTTTATCTCGATGTTACTGCGTTACCACAATCTATAATCATGACAGCTAAAAGTCAAGCAGGGTCAGAAATTATATCAAAGATAAAAATTTATACCAGAAGCAATAAAGAAAGACGTCATTTAATTGCACACCAAATTTAGATCTGAGCTTCCTGATAGCCATGGTGAAAAGGAAAATCTGGCAAGATGCATGCTTCTCACTGCTTAGGAAGAAATAACTCACCAGTTCATCAAGAGAGGCAAACTTCTGATACTGAATCTTAAACGTAGTTTTAAAGCCATATCTGCATTAAATACCAATTGGGAGTGTAATGAATTTCATCAAAGAGCCGTTCTAAAGATGGAGGCATGCTGTTTTTCATTGATGCTTTTAACTCCAACCTGTGATTGGAAAAGTAGATACATTATTGATTGGGAGGACTTTAGTGAGGGCGTGTTCCCATGACAGCCTGGCCCTTGACTGGCCATCAAGTTGGTCGAGCATAAAGGGTGTACTGGATGTTTCCGTAGGCGTTGCTGGTGAGCACCTGTAGGGCCGGGCGTGCCTGTGACAGGCAGCGAAGAGAAGCCCATTCGCAGCCGAGCTGTCTGCCGAGTGCTCACTGCAGAGCGCTCTATCTGATTCAAAAGACGTCGATGTCTCATGGCTGCCAATTTGGAATTAGATAGCAAGATTGATTTCTGTTATGTTTATTAAGAAGCCCGACATCTTTATCTCAGCAGAGAACAATGCTAATTGCGTTTTAATGAATCTCTCTAAGGGAAAGACACAGTAAGGGACCCTTTCAATATCTCATGGGACTATCGACACATCGGGACACATTCATCTCACTTTGTCTCTGGAGCTTTAAAGAAGTGATCCTACTTAGCAAAGAACAGATGTACAGGTGGACAGGTGGAGGGTTGGATGGATCGATAGAGAAGCAGACAGGTGAGAGCTGACAGACAACTGCCGTCTCGTGTGTGGACATGCATGGGTCTGTGTGTGTACATTTCAATTCCAAGGAAGATTCTTTGAGTTGCTCTGTTCAAGAGGTTCGAAAACTATTGTTTAATAATTGATTTTCTTATCTGTGTGGATCTGCACTGTCCAGGTTTGAGAAATGTAACTGTTAACAACTTTAAAAGTATTTATTTATTATACTGATGTGAATATATTTATCCTTTTTCCTCTGTGTACATCTTAATGGTGGCCCCCAGATAAAGATCAGAAAGTAGAGTGGCTGATTCCAAGGACAGAAACAGCTTCAGCGTTGGGGCTGTGATCCCTCCTTCGGGCTGTGGGCTTGCACGATGCTGATTTCCCTGTCCTGGGCCCCTGCCTGTGCCCCTCTGTGTATGGACCTGTCCTCTCAGCAACCTTGACAGGTTGATCATCTCCCACACAAATGAGAGACCTGAAGTTCAAAGGCGCCCAGCTGTCCAGTGGAACGAGCTGTGCTGCAGTGTGAAGTCATCGCTCAGTCTCGAAGCCCACGCCCTGACCTTTCTGCCCAGCTGCTCCCCACGCTTGGGCTGCAGCCAGTGCCACTCGGGGGCAGAAGCCACCACCCTTTCTGCTGACTCGTGACACCTCGCTTGGGTTCCAGTGAGCCCAAGGCAAGCACTCCCTGCTGTTTAGGATGGCGATTTGAACCCGCCAGTTTCAAGAACCTCCTGGCTCTGGTTGACAGGTGACATCGTTTTAAAATGCCAAGTATTGTCTTTGGCTCTTTTAAGCTGTGACTACAGGATCAGGGCCGCTTCTCCGTCCTGGCTGGGCCACAGGCAGCTTTTATCCTATGAGCTAGCTCTGTGTCTTGGCCGGCCCAAGGACGCGTGGCGGGGAAGCAGTCACAGGACCCACAAGTCAGTGCTAACTTTCCTTTGGTCTCACATTCAGCAAGAACTCGCTCCGAGGCATTCATCCCTCAGGACTCAGAGCTGCACCCCGCTCGGAGATGTTTCTTGGAGCCACGTCTCAGTGGGCCTGAATCTAAGCCCTCCTAAGCCGTGTTTCATTCTGCAGGGTGCATATCCGAGCGCTCAGGGGCTTGGCATGCAACCCCTTCAGATGGCTGATTGTTCCCTTCCCCCTTCTACAGTTGGAGAACAGGGATCACTTTAAATACGGGGGCTAAATCCAGTCTCTGGATGCAGAGCACAGAACCTGACACAACGAACTCGGCAGGGTGCAGCGGGGCCCTGGCTCTCCCTTCCACCTGGCTGGCTTCCTAACCCCAGGTGGCCTTCCTTGTCTCTTGCCTGCCTCTTTTCCCCAGGAAGTTGGCCTTTGGGGGGACCTGGCCCCGCTGTTGTGGCTGCACCTCCCTTCCAGCCCTCACAGCTCGGCCTGGGGAGGCACCTCTCAAAGCTTTACCTGTCCACTGGCGATTCAATTGTCACAGACCCTTGTCTCGCTTGCCAGTATGGAGAAAACTGAACCAGGAGCTCTGGACCGGTCAGCCCCTTGTAACGCACTAGACTGTCCCTAAAGGCCCACGACATCCAGCACTGGGCCAGGCTGCAGCCAGGAGCCGAGCACTCCCTCCAGCTCTCCCACGTGGGTGGCAGAGACCCACGTACTTGAGACCTGACTTGTGCCTCCCAGGGTGTGTATCAGCAGGGAGCTGGAATCAGAAGGGGAAACCTGGGCTCCAGCTCGGGCACCTGATGTGGGACGCAGGGATCCCAAGGGCAGTCTTACCCGCTCTGCCAAATGCCCACCCCAGCACTTGCATTTATGTTGGATGTTCTAGAAAGTTCCTAAGACATCACACGCTCATCAACCTGAAAACCAATTCCAACTCTCCCTCTTCCTCCCACCGTACACACGAAACGAAGTCCAAATTAGTGAGGGATTTAAATCTAAAAGATGAAACCATGCTTGGACTAGAATAAAACAATCAATTTCATTACATAATGTAGTTATTGGCAAGCTCTTCCAGCTATGATTCAAAACCCAGATCCAACAAAGAAAATATTGAATTATAACAATTTTGCAAAAAAAATCATACGTAAAAGCATAATTGATAAAATGGAATAGCTATTATTGCAACATATATCATAGACAAAGGATTAATGCTCCCTGTATACACACACATATATGTAAACTCTTAAAAATTATGGGGGAAAAATTGGCAGAAAAATGGGCAAAAGAGATAATCAGAGCATTCATTCCAAAATAGGTGTACTCACATATATCCACAATACATATAAATGTTTACACAAGTGACCCGTATACATGAAAAGGTGTTTTAACTTCACTTATGATAAGAGTAAAGCAGGTTACAGTTGCACAGAGAGATACTTTGTCGTGAATCTAATAGGCAACAATGTTACAAATTTGACACCACACTCTTAATGAAGCATAGAGGAAGCAGAGACACGCCAGGTAAACATTGCTAGGAGGTCACGTCTGACTGCCCATGAGTGTGTCGACTGACAAATCCAACATGGAGCAATCTTCTCTGGAGATTCACTTGCAGCTATATGGAAGAAATACACAGAAATCTGTTCCTTGAAGTTGCAATTTATAATAGCAAATGACTGGAAGTAATAAAAAGGCCAGACAAAGGAGAATATTTAAATGATGACGTTCAATCACACAGAGCAGCAGTATGCAGATGTTTGAAAGAAATCTAGGGGCCAGCGCTATGGCATAGCAGGTGAAGCCTCTGCCTGCAGTGCTGGCATCCCACGTGGGCCGGTTCGAGTCCCAGCTTCTCCACTTCCGATCCAGCTCTCTGCTGTGGCCTGGGAAAGTAGTACAAGATGGCCTAAGTCCGTGGGCCCCTGCACCAGCACCTGCGTGGGAGACCTGGAGGAAGTTCCTGGCTCCTGGCTTCTGATCGGCGCGGCTCTAGCCATTGCAGCCATCTGGAGAGTGAACCAGAGGATGGAAGACCTCTCTCTCTTTCTTTCTGCCTCTTCTTCTCTCTGTGTGTAACTCTAACTTTCAAATAAATAAATAAACCTTATTTTAAAAAAATCTAAAAACAGGGGTGGGACAGCACTACAGCATAGTGGGTTAAGCTTCCACGTGAGGCGCTGGCAGCCCATGTGGGCACCAGTTCATGCCCCAGCTGCTCCTCTTCCAATCCAGCTCCATGCTAATGGCCTGGGAGGGCAATAGAGGATGACCCACGTTCTTGGGACCCCTACACCCACGTGGGAGACCCAGAGGAAGCTCCTGGCATTTCAGTCATTTGGGGAGTGAGCTGGCAAATGGAGGACCTTGCTGTCTCTCTGTCTCTCTATCTCTTTGACTTCCTTTCAAAGAAATAAAAATTCGGGGCTGGTGCTGTGGTGTAGTAGGTTAAGCCTCTGCCTGTGGTGCTGGCAGCCCTTTGGGCACCATTTCATGTCCTGGCTGCTCCTCTTCCCATCCAGGTCTTGGCTAATGGCCTAGGAAAGCAGCAGAGGATGGCCCAAGCGCTTGGGCCGCTGCACCCATGTGGGAGACCCAGAGGAAGCTCCTGGCTCCTGGCTTTAGATCAGCCCAGCTCCACCTTTCTGTCTCTCTCTCTCTCTCACTGTCCACTCTGCCTGTCAAAAAAAAAATAAGAATAAAAAATAAAAAAGAATAAAAAAAAAAAAAGGCCGGCGCCGCAGCTCACTAGGCTAATCCTCCGCCTAGCGGCGCCGGCACACCGGGTTCTAGTCCCGGTTGGGGCACCGGATTCTGTCCCGGTTGCCCCTCTTCCAGGCCAGCCCTCTGCTGTGGCCAGGGAGTGCAGTGGAGGATGGCCCAGGTGCTTGGGCCCTGCACCCCAAGGGAGACCAGGAAAAGCACCTGGCTCCTGGCTCCTGCCATCGGATCAGCGCGGTGCGCCGGCCGCAGCGCGCCAGCCGCGGCGGCCATTGGAGGGTGAATCGACGGCAAAAGGAAGACCTTTCTGTCTCTCTCTCTCTCTCACTGTCCACTCTGCCTGTCAAAAAAAAAATAATAAAAAAAAATAAAAATAAAAAAGAATAGATCAGCCCAGCTCCAGCCATTGCAGCCATTTGGGGAGTGAACCAGTGGATGGAAGACCTCTCTCTTGGTCTCTCCCTCTCTCTGTAACTCTGCCTCTCAAACAAAAAAAATTCTTTAAAAAAACTCTAAAAAGTAAGGTTTCAGTGAACTGATTGATAATAATTCTCAGGATACACGTTATGCAAAAGCAAAAAAAAAGACAAGATTAAAAAAGTATATATATACCAACAGTTCCCAAATTAGCAATGATTCAGCTCAGGAATTTTCCTAAAGATTTCATTTATGTATTTGAAAGGCAGAGTGACAGAGACAGAGGGAGCGAAAGGGGGGTGGGGAAGGAAGAGAGGGAGAGAGACAGACAGATTTTCCATCTGCTGGTTCACTCCCTAAATGGCCCCTTCAGCTAGGGCTGGGCAGGCCAAAGCCAGGAGCCCAGAACCCCTCCTGGTCCTTACCTGAGTGCAGTGGTCCAAGAGCTTGGGTCATCTTCTGCTGCCTCCCCAGGTACCTTAGCAGGGAACTTGATCAGAAGTGGAAGAGCCAGGACTGGATGTGGGTGTGACCGCTCGCTGCACCACCACATGGGGCCCCTTACTTGGGATCTTCCAACGTCATGATAGTGTGAAAGTGGTATGCATTTAGTAGTGTTCTGAGTTTTGAATTTTGGTCTTTTCCTGGCTGGCAACGTGCAGTGCAAGACTCTCCGCTGATGGGGCACCGCAGTGAGCAGCAGCTCCTGGTCGGCCTGGTGACCACACTGAAGCTCTGATCCTCCATAGCCTGCTGCATTGCTAAGCCAGGGTGTCCAGCAGGTCAGATGCAGTCAATATATTTTCTTTTTTGAAGATTTATTTATTTATTTAAAGTCAGAGTTACACAGAGAGAGAAGGAGAGGGAGAGAGAGAGAGAGAGAGAGAGAGAGAGAGGTCTTCCATCCACTGGTTCACTCCCCAATTGGCTGCAACGGCCGGAACTGCATTGATCTGAAGCCAGGAGCCAGGAGCTTCTTCTGGGTTTCCCATGTGGATGCAGGGGTCCAAGGACTTGGGCCACCTTCTACTGCTTTCCCAGGCCATAGCAGAGAGCTGGATCAGAAGTAGAATAGCTGGGATTCGAACCGACACCCACATGGAATGCCAGCACTGCAGGTGGCAGCTTCACCCGCTACGCCACAGCGCCGGCCCCTCAATATATTTTCAACTTGCGATACATTCAACTTATAATGGGCTTAAAGGGACATAACCCTGTCATAACTTGACATACTGTACAGCACATGTAATGTGCAACTTGAGTGTAAGACAGAAAGAGAAATGAGACTTATTTTCCCTTAGAAGAAAGCCGGGAAGCATAAACCAGAAAGGAGTCCAGTTGTCTGTCTGTCTGTAAGAGGCAGGTGAGATGTGGCGGTCGAGAGGAAATAAGGTTTCCATGAGTATGTAGCTTTGACATTTTATCATGCTTATGTTTTATACATTCAAACATAAAGTTAAATAAGAAAGAAGACACTGAATTTGAATAGAAATAGAAAATAATAAATGTGTGTATGAAACCGATAACATAACCATAGAGAAGGAAAGAAAGAATTAATCTCAGTAAACTTTGAGCATGCTCCTTTGACTATGGGATGTAGGCTCTGGACATAGAATGGCCAGGAGCTCACCGTGGCTCAGGTTGTTGTTTCTGATTGTGGTATTGGTACAGAGATTCTGCAACACTAGACTGTAGGATGGAGAAAATCAGTAAACACACCGGTGTTTTGGGGAACCAGGGTTTCTATCATAGATAAAGGGAGAGAAAGAGTATGTGATGGGGAGAAAGCCTCACGTGATTTTGAACTTGGCTTGGAGCTATCAGAGGTGTGTGTGTGTCTCTGTGTGTGTATGTGTGTGTGTTTGTATGTATGTGTATGTGTGTGTGTGCGCGCGCATCCCTAGCAGACCTGGCTCAGCCAGTTTCCTGAGAAATGGATCCAAACAAGGAATTGAAGAAGAAAACAGGATGGGCGAGCAGGTTATTCCCTCTGCAGACTGTAGTTTGTGCAAACGAAAGATGGAAAGACACAAGTCTCGGGACCTGAAACCCCACCGCCTGCATGTGGGGGGAGGAAGCCTGGCCAAGTGGAAAGTGCACGGGCTTCAGGGATTCCGCGAGCACTTGGAATTCCGGTTCCTCTTACTCCTCACTCTGTACTCTGCACAACTACGAGTCTTTGAGCTTCAGTCCCTGTTGGATGGGAAAATATTGCCAGCACTGGAAGCTTGCTGGGAGGATTAAGTGAGAGATGATGTCTGTGAACAGCCAGGCAGAGTGTAGGTGCTCAGAAAATGGAAATCAGCGTGACGGTCGCCATGAAGAGATCACAAGTCACATCAGCTCACTGCTGAAAGGCTGGAAGGAGGCATCGGAACATCATTTCTCCAGAAAATTCATCTGAAAACTGCTTCTGCCCCTGGAATCAGCCATCCCACTTCTCAGCCCTTATCTGCAGGAAATAGGAACAGAAACAGAGAGTTACGGACGAGAACATTCATTTCAACATAATAAGTACTTTTAAAATTGGCAACCAGGCATGGGGCCTTGTGGTGCAGGGGGCTGAGCCACTGCCTGGGGCATCCACATCCAACACCAGCATTCCTAGTTTCAGTCCAAGCTACTGCGTCCTTTTTTTTATTTTTTAAGATTTATTTTATTTATTTGAAAGACAGAGTTAGAGAGAGAGAACTAGAAAGAGAGATCCTCTATCTGCTGGTGCAACCTCCAAATGGCTGCAATGTCTAGGGCTGGGCCAGACTGGAGCCCGGAGACAGGAGCTTCATCCAGGTCTCCCATGTGGGTGCAGGGGCCCAAGGACCCGGGCCATCTTCCGCTGCTTTCCCAGGCCATTAGCAGGGAGCTGGATCAGAATCGGAACAGCTGGGACTCAAACCGGCACCCATGTGGGATGCCAGTGTTGCATGTGGCGACTTAACCCATCACTCCACAGCATCAGCCACTACTCCATTCTTCTGATGGACCCAGCTTCCTGCAAGTGTGCCTGGTAAGCAGTGCTTGATGGCCCAAGTGTGTGAGTTCCTGCCACCCTTATGGGAAACCCAGAGAAAGCCCTGGCTCCTGGCTTCAGTTGGCCTAGCCTAGCCCCAGCTATTGCAAGTATTTGGGGAATGAACCAACAGACGGAAGACATTATTGTATCCCCCACCCTGACATTCTACATTTCAAATAAATAAATTATAAAATAAATAAATGTGCTGGTGCTGTGGCATAGCGGGTAAAGCCACCGCCTGCAGTGCCAGCATCCCATATAGGTACCGGTTTGAGTCCTGGCTGCTCCTTTTCTGATCCAGCTCTCTGCTATGGCCTGGGAAAGCAGTAGAAGATGGCCCAAGTCCTTGGGCCCCTGCACCCACATGGGAGACCTGGAGGAAGCTCCTGGCTCCTGACTTCAGATCTGTGTGGCTCCAGCAGTTGCAGCCATCTGGGGAGTGAACCAGCAAATGGAAGACCTCTCTCTCTCTGCCTCTCCTTCTCTCTCTGGTAACTCTTTCAAGTAAATAAATAAATCTTAAGAAAAAAATAAATCCTCTGCCTGCGGCGCCGGCACACCAGGTTCTAGTCCCAGTTGGGGCACCAGGTTCTGTCCCGGTTGCTCCTCTTCCAGTCCAGCTCTCTCCTGTGGCCAGGGAGTGAAGTGGAGGATGGCCCAAGTGCTTGGGCCCTACACCCACATGGGAGACCAGGAGGAAGCACCTGGCTCCTGGCTTCGGATTGGGGCAGCATGCTGGCCATGGTGGCCATTTGGGGGGTGAACCAATGGAAGGAAGACCTTTCTCTCTCTCTCTCTCTCTCTCACTGTCTAACTCTGCCTGTCAAAAAAAAAATTAAAATAAATAAACAAATTTGCAACTGTTATAGTTAAATTGAATTTCCTAAACCTAGATAAAAAATAAATCTAAACAGACCAATAAGTAATATACATAAATAAAGTTGTATAATAAGTATTTTCTCACTTCTTTTGGCAGGGAACGCAAAGATTCTTACACGAAATCCGAATACATGTAGACAGATATAGTTCTGTAACTGTATAGATGTTATACACATACTTTCTCTGGTACTAGAGGAATTAACTAAATTAAAATCATACAAATGATAGATGCGTTTTTGTCCTTCTATCATCCCTTCTACCCTCTGTCGTTGACATTCTTTACTAAGAACACCCTCTTCTTCTCTCTCTTTCCTAGCACTCTAAGGCTGTCGCATTTCTCTTTGTTTTGAATGTCACAGTGGATTCGTGACTTTCTCGCGCCCTGAGCCAAAGCTGCCATTTTCTTTCTGCCACTCCATGTGTCCCAGATTCGGCTCCGGGTGCTCCCTCAGCTGATTCGTGCGTTCTGTTGACTTGTTCCCACTGTCTCTGAGCCCCGCTGGGCTCACTCTCTTCCTTCCCTAACCCCTGGCTAGAAGCCAGGATCTGGGAGCCAGGAGTGCTGGTTTTTCCTGGAGAGTCACAGCTTCTAGATTCTTCCCATAGGCAGACCCTCAGATGTGTTGTTACCGGACTTCTCATTTGAAAAGAATTTTTCTTTCTTCACATTATCTAAAATATATAAAAGCTAAAATATCTAAATCTAACGACTGAGAGTTTTGGCTTTTCTCTGCCCTGTGAAACTCTGCTGAGCTGACTGGAGTACCTGGGTAGAGGTGAATCGAAAAATCAAGGTAGAGAGATCCAACTGGTCTACACCAAGGCACAGGCCTTGCCTCTGGAATGTGAGACTGGGGTGTGTGTGAGAAGCAAACTGGGCTGCTTTCAGAAGGCGCATTTGGGAGGTTTTGCTGTTTCCTGTGGGACGAAGCTCACACCTCGCACTGACACTCCAGTGTAGACGTAACTTCTCTAGAACTTTGGAGTCAGACTCTTCCCTCTTAATGGTGACATCAGGCAGAAATGGGTCTTAAGACAAGTGGGAGAAGTCCAGGATCATTTGGGTTGTTTCCAAGAGACCATTTCATATCGGAAGCTAATTCCTCTTCTCAGAGGGATGAAATGAAAAGAAATGTGCTCTGGAGGCCGGCACCGCGGCTCTCTAGGCTAATCCTCTGCTTGTGGCGCTGGCACACCGGGTTCTAGTCCCGGTTGGGGCACCAGGTTCTGTCCCGGTTGCCCCTCTTCCAGGCCAGCTCTCTGTTGTGGCCTGGGAAGGCAGTGGAGGATGGCCTGAGTGCTTGGGCCCTGCACCCCATGGGAGACCAGGAGAAGCATCTGGCCCCTGGCTTCGGGTCAGTGCAGCATGCCGGCCGTAGCGGCCATTTGGAGGGTGAACCAAGGGAAGGAAGACCTTTCTCTCTATCTCTCTCTCTCTCTCACTGTCTAACTCTGCCTGTCAAAGAAAGAAAGAAAGAAAGAAAGAAAGAAAGAAAGAAAGAAAGAAAGAAAGAAAGAAAGAAAAGAAAGAAATGTGCTCTGGAGCCAGAAGTCATTTGAAACCCATGCTACTGCCTGGCAGCTGTGGCATCCTGGCCAGGGCACTTGACTCTTCTCAATGTCCTTCAGTCTGGACAAATCGTAGACACAACGGACAAGAAATGGGCACCACTGACAGGTGTCTTTCCAACGGAATGCAGGGCTTTGTCTAAACTGGGATCCCAGCCCTGAGACTTTGCCCCCAGCAAACATTTGGCACCGTCTGGAGACATTTGTTGTCACACCTTGGGGGTTGGTTGCTCTCAGAATCTAGTGGCTAGGGCAGGGAAGCTGTGACATGCCCACAATGCCTAAGACTACGCTCCATTATGGGAGGTTATCAGTCTAAACAGATCTTCCAAGAGGTTATTTGATTCTTTAGGGCTCTGCACCTCTCATCGTTGTTGAGATACTTTAACCTGACAGTGATGAACTCTAGCCTTGTTCATGATTTTAATTTATTTTATCCTAGTGGAGATGCAATTGGTTGGCCACATGGATCTCTCTCTCTCTCCCTCTCTCTCTCTTTTCTCTCTCTCTCTCAAGATTTTTGTTATTTTGAAAATCAGAGTTATAAAGAGAGAGGGAAAGACAGAGAGAGAAATTCTACGTGCTGGTTCACTCCCCAGATGGCCCTGACAGCCAGTGCTTGGCCAGGCTGAAGCCAGGAGCCAGGAGCTTCATCTGGGTCTAAGGGCTTGTGCTATCTTTGGCTGTGTTTCCCAAGGCATTAGCAGGGAGCTGGATCAGAAGTGGAGCAGCCAGTACACAAACTGGTGCCTGTATGGGATGCCAACATTGCAGGTGGCAGCTTTACCCTCTACACCACAACCCTGGCCCTTGGCCATGTGGGTCTTGACCAGTTTTGCACCTACTAGCAAATTCATTTCCATGTTTTTGATTGTTTCTATATGGTCTATTCAAAGATTGTCCTTGTATCTACTACATCTTTCTGGTTCTCTTAGCAACCAACGAGTAAATAAAAACTTTTGACAAGTGTATATTTGTATGAGTCATGATTTTAATCTACTTTTCAAATTATACTTTAGGGACCAGTGCTGTGGCATAGCGGGTTAAGCTGCTGTCTGTAGTGCAGGCATCCCATATGGGGGCCAGTTCGAGACCCAGCTGCTCCACTTCCAATCCAGCTTTCTGCTGTGGCCTGGGAAAGCAGCGGAAGATGGTCCAAGTCCTTGGGCCCCTGCACCCATGTGGGAGACCCGGAAGATGCTCCTGGCTCCTGGCTTCGTATTGGCGCAGCTCTGGCCATTGCAGTCAATTGGGGGGTGAACCAGTGAATAAAAGAGCTCTCTCTCTCTCTCTCTCTGCCTCTCCTTCTCTCTCTGTGTAACTCTGACTTTCAAATAAATAAGTAAATCTTTTTAAAAAGTTACTTTTAAAAATTATACTTTAGTTCCCATATCAAAAAAAGAGTTATATATGTGCTACCGTGCTTTCATTACTGCGGTTGGGTTGGACAGGGCCCCACGTGTGTGAGCCTTGCCCCGTGTGCGGTAGTGCGGACTGTGCCACTTTCTTTACCTTCCTTTATCTTCTTAAGTCTTCCCAGGAAAACTGTGCCAGGCTCTCTGTACCCTCAGCCTCTCCTTGCTGGATCCCACCCTTTCCCTACAAATTTCCTTTCCCTCTCTTCTTCTCAAGACTCTTGGAACTACAGGTCTCTGCCAACGCCCCCAGTAAAAGCTACTCTCCAAAAAAGATCTAATACATCATTGCAACCAGAGTGGATTTAAGTCAGTATGTCAGCTCTTCCAGGGACACTCCAGGAAAGAGGGGCGGCCTTCACACACCCCGTGGGGCAGCGATTTTATAGGAAGAAGAGGTTTTCTGGTAACCCAGATGATGCACCACAAAGAACTCGCCTACCCTATCTTGAGCCAACATGGGGTCTTGGTTTTCTCGGGAACTGTTGAGATGAGCAGGGGACGATGACAAGTAACGGAGCTGAACAGAAAGGATCCGTGAAACCTAAATTAAAAGGGCTTAATCGAGCACAATGTGCACACTCGATTTTTAAAGATCACACGCAATGACAGGAGAGTCGAAGATGAATGGCATGGGAAGAGATTTCGCTTTTAGGAATTCCGAGGCCTTTTGAAACATTTGAAAATGTAATATTTTCTAAAGGGTTTCTTAATCATTCCTGTCTTGTCCACCATGAAAAAAATGTGATGTTTGCATTTTTCTGGATTTCTGAAACTCTGCCATTTGGACTTATTTAACAAACTCTCTCCTGAGATGTAATACAATGTGAATAAAACACAGCCCGGCCCATAGCAAACACAAATTGTATTCATTTCTCCTTTGGAGCACAAACTTCAACCGTAACTAAATACAATATGCTGGCTCTTTTTGTGTTTTTATGAACTTTTGAAGCAGGTTTGTGATGAATAGATTTTATAGGATTATGCAGTTATAGTTTGCTTTTAAATATTTCAGAAAGAAATCATAAACATGACCTCATATGTTAATAAATCAATTATGGAATGCTGTTCTGTACATATGTTCAAAATATGACCCCATCCCAAACTCTCAAACGAGGATGAAAAATAACTCTGCACTCTTCTTTAGGAGGCTCTGATTTCCAACACTGGGTGGGATTCTGCTGGTCTCTTTATAAAGGGGAAAAAAAAAACAGTTTTTCAACCTAAATTTGTGTGGTTTCTAATGCAGTAAAAAGTAAAGCCCATGGTGAGCTTGTGACATTTGCTCCCCACGAGGCCCCTTCTTTCCTTATTTTCTCTTCCCAAGGACAGAGGGACAAGGAACCTGCCTTTCAGGTCGCTCAGATCCCTGACACGGGCCTCTGAGGATTCACGGTCTCTGCCACTGGCTATTTTTTTCACATTATTCTTGGATGAACAAGATCAGGAACCACCATCGGAAGTTCAACAACTACGATTTGCCTACATGATGAGATTTAGTTCTAGAACATCCTTTTCTGCCTTGGGAACTACTGAAGGTTTAGAACTAGTACCTGGTGGTGTCTCAGCGGGATGGTCAACATGGCTCCAGTCCGTCTCCCTGCGTGGGAAACCAAAATTACTTATTATCTAGAAATGTATTTGTACAACGTTGTCATTTTGTTCATTTTTGTAATTGCTATCTCTTGGTTTTAGAAATATATTTTTTAAATATATAAATTGATGTGTCTTCATTCCTCGTTGCTGTTTGGGCCTCATCGCTCTATCTCTAATGGCATCATCAACCAAGGAAATGCTTAGCAAACTCCTCTGTAGGGTAGATGTCACTCCCTTCATCCAGGGCTAGAAAATTTCCTCCGCTTCCAAATGCAGCTTCTGAAACATCGCTGTGAGCGTGAACTTGTGCTACCAAGCAGATGTAAAAAAAGTTAGAAGTCCGCGACGCGATGATAATCATTTTCAACTTAAAACCCTGGGTTTAGATTTTTGCAATTCTAAGGCCGGAGTTGAACTTTACCACCTCAAATTCAGAGCGCTGGATGCTTAAAGGCGAGGTTTCAAATGCATCTGTCTCCCGGGAGCCGGGAGCCGGCCAGGTGACAGAAGCCACCGAGGCCGAGCTGCAGCAGAGAGCAGACGCTCCGCTCCGTGGCGAGTCTGAGAACGCGTCGCCAGCTAAGCCTACGGGGGGGACTTTGTCTTGGATGCTGCCCAATGGTAGCCTGACCGTGGCCCGACTGAGACCAACGGCTCTGAGTTTGTGGCCCCTGAGCTGAGTTTCCAGGGCAGCTGCTCACTACTCTGCAAAGCCAGAGAGCACCCGGCCACCCCGCCAATGCCTCTCCAGGCTCCCCGGTGGGTTTGCTGTTGTCTATTTTCTTTCGCTTAATAGAGCTGGAATTTTCTCTGCACTGAGCTGAAACTTCTGCTTTGAGGTAAGTCTGCTTCTCCTTGCTTGTTCACCATAATCAAAGAGGATGGGAATCTGAGCCTATCAGAGTTCAAAGAACACCAGGGGTCCCTTCATCCAGCTCCGACTACTGCGCGCACTTCCTCTTCACGCTTCCTAGCAGGTACTCATCCTCGGGTGAACTCCTCAGCGTGTTTTTCAGAATGAGCTTGGTGTTCTTTACCAGACCACACACCAGCCTTGTCTTCCCCAGGGTGAAGCTTCCAGACTGTTGACTTGTGTGTGAGGCTCGATCTCCACCTCTTAGTTCCCACTTTTGACAATGAGCATCCCAGACATCGTCCAAGATGGCCTCTTTGGTGCGAGATGAACCAGGTGTGGCCAGCACCTGGTGCGTAGAGAAGTCAAGTGAAGATCATCCACCTGTGTTTCCTTTAAGGCTCTCTCTTTTTGACAACCATCTTGTGACTTTATCACAGTTTCAGCCCAGAATACCATTACTAGTGCGGCCCATAAGGTTTATGTGGCCCATTACACAGAAAATGATTAGCCATTGTTGAAGAAATCTGCTTGAAAAAATTAAACAGAATAATGGATTTTTTAATCAGAATGGGAAGGTTGAATCTCATAAGTTGGGAGATGTGAATTCTTCCCAGATTAGACTCAGCTCGAATACAATACCACTAAAAATCATAAATACAAATACTCTAATGTGTATGAGGCATGACATGTTTGAGTGGTGAAGAATAAGATGAGAAAGGACGTATGATTTACTAGCCCCAATGGCGTGCTGATAAACCGACTTTCAAGAAAATGAAACCAAACAAAAAAGTAACAAAAGCCCTGATGTGCAGCGCTGCCAATTTCTGTGGCATAAACGCTCCCATCAGTGGTCAGCTTCAAGCTACAGTGTGACGTCACTGAACCTGACCTTGTAGAGAGAGAGACAGAATTAGCTCTTGTGAACTAGTAAGAGCCAGCTCCAGGACACCTTGCCTGAAGCAGATAATAGTAGCACTATAAAACTGTGTTTAAAATATGCTGTTACCAGAAAACATTTAGAGAGACAAGAAAGAGAGAGAGAGACAGAGAGAGAGAGAGAGAGAGAGTCAGAAAGAAAGAGGAGAGAGGGGGGTGGGAGGGAGGGAGGAAGGAAGGAAGGAAGATCAGTATAAAAGAGTGAGTATTGGGGCTGGCGCTGTGGTTTAGTGGATAAAGCCCCTACCTGCAGTGCCAGCATCCCATATGGGCACCAGTTCAAGACCCGGCTGCTCCACTTCCAATCCAGCTCTCTGCTATGGCTTGGGAAAGCAGTAGAAGATGGCCCAAGTCCTTGGGCCCCTGCACCCAGAAGACGTTCAGTCCATGCACTGTATGATTTACATACAATTATTTAAAATGCAAATAGATCTAGTACAAAGCAGATAAGTCTGGGCAGGGGAGTTTGGGGCAGGGAGGGGAGTTCTAAGGGGCCTGAAGAAACTTCTATGGTTCTGTCTTCACCTTAACTGTGATCATTTCGCAGGTGTGTATCAATGTCAAACTAATATCTTGTACACTTTAAATAGGGACGGTGTATTGTGTGTCAATTCTATCCCCCAGTAAAGCTGACAATAAAAAAGAAAATTTTCAATTTGAAAACAAGAATGATTTGAGAGAGTGTGTCGGTCACGAGGATGCACCATTACCAGGAACAGCACCTAAGCCACAGAACTGCTTCTCTGCAGAGACTTGCTGCTGTCATTTGCAAATCCCGACACTGACTACTGCTGTTAGCATCACTGTCACCCCACCGTGAGCACCTGCTTCGTGCCGCCACTTCCTCCTCTCCTGGCAAGAAGCATCTGTGGGCCCTGCTTAGCCGAACCCTGGTTGGATCTGAGTGATGGAGCCTAGGTCAGGGTGCTACGTGCTAGTTTCCGGGGAGGCTGGGATAATGAGTAGCTGCCATTTTCCCATCTGCTCTGGGAACCACACTACTTCTGACCCAGACTCATGCTGTTATCTGCATCGTATGCTCTACTTGATGGCACAGCTGGATCTTAACTGTGCTCCAGCCTCTTCCCTGGCATGGACTGAGTGGTCGCCCCTTAGGGAACGGGATGGGATGAGCCAAGACGGAGTGGGATGGGATGAGTCAAGATGGAATGGGATCTTCCCCTTCTCCATCTCCTTTAGGTGAGTGGAGAGCCTGTTAAATCCCTCTCTGTTCTCGAGTTCATGCTTGTGTTGGACGAAGACCAAATCTTACTCGTCTGTGCTGGGATACAGAAAAAGAGATTCAAGCAATGTTGAAAAGTCTTCTTACTAACATAATTCTCAAGTTTGCAAAGTTTCCAAAGCACAAGAAACTCAATACACACTGCTTCTGGCTCATCGTGGACAAATGGAGCCAATTGAGATGAAAAACTGAATTCGTCAGGGCGGTATCCACAGAGAAAAGGGGAAATGTGGAGATTCAGACCTTGTATCACATCCGACCCTGTCCCTGTCATCCGCGTGACCTCAGACAAGCTGACTTCCGCCAAGTGGAGCTCAATCTTTCCTGCTTCTCAGTCTCCATTCCTCATTCTCCTGGTGCCCACGCCCTTCTGGGTAACCAGCCCGTCCTTCTTCTCGGCTCATGCGTGTCCAGGACAAGTGCAATAAAGCCACTGACTCCATTGCTGGTGGCCGGCTGCCGAGAGCGTCCCCTCCCTGCTTACGCCCGTCCTGTCCCATCACCAGCACAATCCAGCAAGCGAGACCAAGCCTGTGTGCCCATGCCTCTGTGTCCCCAGGATGGTGCGGAAACCGCCCTCCACCACCTCACTGTCCCCTCTCCTCCCCACCCGGCTTTGCTCTTGCGTTACTCCAGACTGAGCCTGAGCCCTCCTCCGCCGGGGAATTTCCCTGTCTGCGTGAGTAATAACTCGGTTTCATGTTCATCAGCGCCGCGGGTCACTCGCCCTGATCCTCATATAAGTGGTTGGGTATGCGGCTGTGTTCTGTCCCCAAGTCCTACCATGGAGCTGGGCACGGGCAGGCCTTCCCCGATGGGCTGAGTGGGCGACTCCATTGATGTCTTCACAGCCTGGCAGGGGTCCTCACTGCTCGCTGTCAGGGGGAGGCAGCCCCCGGCCCGAGCCCTGCAGCTGAGATGCCTGCGGGCACAACTACCTGGGCTCTCATGAGCCCACTCAAGGCCACTCTTCTCCCACTCCTAAAACACATTGAGAACGTGAGTATCTTCCAGTGTCACTCTGGCTCATTCTAGAAAGAATGAAACATCGCATTCCAACATAAAGAATCCAACCCCTTAGCTGAGAACAACCTGGATGAAATATGTTTTTATCTGATCATTTGTTGGCCAAAATCACAGCCCTGTATACCTGGTCTGACAGGGTCCACATAACAGGGATGGGACCAAGACCACTGTTTGCTTTCAACTGCACACGGCAACATTGGATTTGCCGTGATAGGAATGTCAGTCGAGAAGGCAACCGCAATTTCTCTGGTTATTTACCTTTAAACCTCAGCACCACACTTGCTACAGAGGATATAGGAAAGTACAATATTTGCACAGTTGTGTGATTCCGTGTGGAGCAGAGGGACTGCACCCGGAGGGAGGAGGGGGCACGGGCTGACCTCGCCAAACCAACATTGTTGTAGGAGATGAGCAAACGTCAGGTCGCTCGTACTTAGTGGACAGGATGTGGGGGAGGTCGCTGTGCCGGGAGCTGGATATTGACAAACACCGCTGGCTGGGACGAACTCTCAGCTCTGGTTCGCTGGGTGGCGGGGAGGCAGCTACCGGGCTTTTCGTTCCTCAAACACCCTCTGCGCGTTTGGTACCGCAGGTACCAGCGGAGCGAGTGGTTTGCCTAAACAGAGCATCCCTCGCCTTCGCTTGCTCCCCTCTCTCCCAGGTCAGGGCTCCTGGCTCCCAGGGAAGCATTTGCAAAACCCTGTGTATCGGAAGAGGACCCTGTCCATTAGACTGTGACATTTGAAAACAGCTAGGAAAAGAAAGCCAACTTCAATTTACCCCCCAAGAAAAGCTCATTTTGGTGCTAATTTAATTTTAGTGAAAGGCCTGATGTAGAATGTGCCCCAGGAATTTCTATAAGATCTATTTATCCAACCCAGGAAGATTATCTGACTCTTATAAGCTAATCCTCTTGAAAAGTATGCCTCAGTTCCTGGAGGAGGCAGGTGATAGTCTTTACGTTACAAGTGTTTGAGTTTGATGTGGAATAAATGAGGCGGGCTGTGCTCGGTCACCTGGGCCTCTGTCATGGGAGACACGTGAGCTGTTCCAGGGAGCTTTGTAGCTACTGAGATTTCTTTTTATTGCTCGAAAATCAAACAATGAATTTAATGCAACTGCCAAGTTGACATATAGAAATTGGTTGCAAGGAATTCAATCCATAAATATTTATGGCGTTCCCACCATGTACAGGCACTGTTGTAGATACTGAGGGGGGGATAAGGGATTCCAGTGACAGCAAAGTGTCCTCAGGAGCTCAGACACAAGTGGAGAAAGACAGACACAGAACAAGTGAACAGGAACTGGGTAATAAGTTCAGGCAGTGAGTGATGCTATGGGAAGCATCAAGCAGGGCGAGACACAGAGAGGGAGGAGCCAGGTCCATACTTGCAGTCTGGCAGTCCAGCACGGCCTCTCTGGGGTCTGACAATTGACCAGAGAACAGAGCGATGAGATAGGAAGTCACGCAGGAGGAGAATTTTTCAGGCAGCGAGAACAGTCAGTGCAAGAGTCCTGAGGCAGAGACAACAAGGAAGCAGAGTGGCAGGCGGCATCTTTTTCTCTAGTCTTATCATCTATTCTCAGTTTTGCATGCTTGCTGCTTGAGTCAGCTGCATGCCTGCTGTCTTCATGTCCCGCAGGCATCAGCCAATGCTTGTTCGTGTCCCTGGGTCATAACGACAAAACAAATGAATTCCGTTCTCTTCGTACCCAGAATAAGGATTGGAAACCTGGTGCCGCAGACGCCGTGTGCTCATTCTCGGGTGTGCTGAGACGCGGCTGGCTGGCTCCCTTTTTTGCTTATTCCTCAGATAGTACATCTTGGAGGAAGAATCTTTTGGGGGGTGATGTCAAGCCCATTAATTAAATTTATTTGAACCACAAGGCAGGAGAGCCTCTTCTTTTATAGCCTCTATTTTTAGGTGAATGAATGTTTAGTTTTAGAGCAGTTTCAGGGTCACAGGGAAATTGGGCGGCACTTGCAGAGTTCCCATACATCCGCTACCTCCACACAGGCGGAACCTCCCCGTCCTGATATCCTGCGTGCAAGTGGTGCATTTGTTGCAACTGACGACCTGCACTGACACGTTCGCATCACCTGAGGTCCAGAATTCTCACTGGAGATCCCTCTGGGTGCTGTGCCTGCTGCAGGTTCCCACAAATATACCCACCCTTGTGGGACCACACAGACCAGTTCCACTGGCCTAAAAAACCTGTACTTGACCTTCTCACGACCCTGGCAACCCGGGTCATCTTCCTGTCTCCAGATCGTGGCCTTTTCCAGGATGCCGCGGAGTTGGGGTCATGCAGTAGGTAGCCTTTTCCAATGGCCCTCTTCCACTTAGCAAGATGTACAGAAGTTTCCCGTGGCTTGGTAGCTCATTCGTACGCAGAGCTGAATCCTCTCCCAGGTCTGGGAGTGCCCCAGGGTATTCGTGCACCTGCTGGAGAGCACGTGATTGTTTTCCAAGTTCATGTGCAGGTTTTTGTGTGGAATGCATGCTGCAGTCACTGGACCAGTGTGCCTGCATTTGGGGATGCTCAGTTATGCAAAAAATTGCCAAGCTGCTCTCAAACGAGTTGCACCATCCACAGGTGTCATCATTTGGTGTTGTCAACGCTGTATTAAAATGATAGCTCCACTTCGATGGTTTACCAGCTGACAACTGCCAAAGTGTTCCATAACCAGCGTCTCGGAAGGATGGAGGTGTGTGGTGAAGGTATATGACTACACATGGTGTTTCATAAAATCATATGAACTTGTTAGTGAGAAAATCTCTCATTCATGTAACAAGTATGAGTGGCATCTGTGTGAAATATTTAGGCATTTTAATGTATGTTTCAAATGCTTACAATAGCCCTTCAAATTGTGCTTTATGATCCAAGCTGTGCACATGAGAAAATACCAGGCCTTATATGCTTTCTGCATTGTATGTTGCAGAAAAATTTAATTTAAATGTGTTTAATAAAAATAAGAATACATTGACTCGAAGCCGGCACCATGGCACAGTAGGTTAGTCCTCCACCTGCAGCACCAGCATCCCATATGGGGGCCTCTAGTTCTAGTCCCGGCTGCTCCTGTTCCAATCCAGCTCTCTGTTATGGCCTGGGAAAGCAGTGGAGGGTGGCCCAGGTCTTTGGGCCCCTGCACCCACGTGGAAGACCAGGAGGAGGTGCCTGGCTCCTGGCTTCAGATCGGCATAGCTCTGGCCATTGCAGCCATTTGGGGAGTGGACCAACAGACAGAAGACCTTTCTCTGTCTCTCCCTCTCACTATCTGTAACTCTACCTCTCAAATAAATAAATAAAAAATCTTTTTAAAAAAAAAAAAAGAATACATTGGCTCACGAAACCTTGCAGTCAAGAGCTAGATAGAATTGCTCAAGTTAGACTTTGTCTAGGATGAATGGCATAGCCATGGCCAAGGTTTCTCTCCTAATTCTCAGACCTACTTCCCAGTGCTGGCTGTGTTCTCAGGCTCTGCGTGTGCCAGGAGGGTTAGAGCAGCGCCAGCTTGCCCACGTGCCACCTCCTGTCTTCTACAGGAGCAAGTCAAGAACCCTTCCCACTGCTCAAGTTAGAGACCTCATATGCAGTCCCACTGAGTTGGCAGCTCGGCTTGGTTACCTACTGTTATAAATAATGTGAAGCAAGAAGGTAGGATGCTCTAAGGCACGACCTGACAGATGATGGTTTGCAGACTCAATCTCGCCCATCACCTGTTTCTGTAAATAACGAGGTTTTTTTTTTTTTAATAAAATATTTATTTGTTGATTTGAAAGTCAGAGTTACAGAGAGAGAGAGAGAGAGAGAGAGAGAGACAAAGAGAAAGAGATCTTCCATCCACTGGTTCACTCCCCAAATGGCCACAATGGCCGGGGCTGGACCAAATTGAAGTCAGGAGCCAGGAGCTTCATCAGGGTCTCCTGTGGGGATAGCTGGGGCCCAAACACTTTAGCCATCTTTTCTGCTTTTCCCAGGCCATTTGCAGGGAGCTGGATAGGAAGTGGAGCAGCCGGGATGCAAATAGGTGCTCATATGAGATGCTGGTGCTGCGGGCTGTGGCTTTACCCACCAGGCCAGAACACTGACCCCTGTAAGTGCAATTTTACTGGAACACTGGCAGGCTCCCTCGTTTATATATCGTCTGTGGCTACTTTGTGCTGCAACCACAGAGCCGGGTGGATTCTGCCGAGACCATGTGGTCAGCAAAGCCAAAGCTATCTAGTCTCTGACTCTTTCTAGAAAAAGTTGCTGCCCACAAACTAAGCACATCTGACAGAAGGAATTGAAGCTGGCATTTAAGGTAAGACCAAAGGTAGAGAAGAAGCTGGCCAGGCAAGGCTGGGGTGGACTGAAAGCCGAGGTCCAGCTGGGACCAAGCTGGGGATCTGGGTCCTCCGAGGCGGAAGGGACGGCATGAATGAAGACCTTGGATCCGCAGCGTCCTGGTCCGTGGGAACTACACGGGGAAGGTCGGCATGGCCAAGCAGGGTTAGGTGGGCTGCAGGAGGAGTGACAGAGTTACGGGGCAGTGGCAGGGTGGTGCTGGGCCTTGGGGAGTGACAGGGTGGTCCTGGGCCTTGGGGGCTATGCTGCACAATCACGGAGGAACCCACTGAAGATCGTGGAACAGGGTGAGCTGCACTGAGGCTGGTGTTCTGAAAACAGCACCTTAGCTGCTATGTGGAGAATGGATGGGCAAAGGAGGGAGAGAGACGGGAAGAATAGGGAGAACGGGAGGCAATGGCCACATCCGGGGCAGGGATGGTGGTGCTTGGACAACGATAATGAGGGTGAAGGAGAGAAATGGACACGAAGTGACCGTAAATGTGGTGTTTGGTGAAGTGAACGTTGAAGGAGGGATGACGACAATGGGACAAGACAAGTCACGGGAGGATGAGCAGAGTGACAGAGAAGACGGGAAGAAAGGCAGGCAGGAAGTCCCTCCTGATTTTACCTCCCGTCATCCCAATCTGGGTTTCTAATCGGGCCCATCAATGAGAAGAGCTCTCATTAAAAGTCAGGTTAGCACCACAAACAGGTGGCATGGGGCGGAAAACCCTGAAGACAATCTGTTCTCGAGGCTTTTGTCAGACTCTGGCGTTGTCTTCCCAGCAATCACCTAGGAAGTGAAGTAGAGCTCACTTAAAGGTCTTTGGGCTGGGTCAGTGTTTTCCAATATCTCATGGAAAGTGGGGCAAGTGGACATCCTGTCTATAGTCTACCGCATCCAGGGGGTTCTGGTCACACTGTGCATGTGAAGGAGCAAAGTGAACTCCAAGCTAAAATGTCCTCGAAAGACAATAAGGTTGCATTTTTTAAAAAGCCTACTTGCCCACTAAAATAGTCTGACATGTAGGAGAATTCTTAGGTTTCCTCCCAAATCCAACAGGCTGTGACACACGAGGAACTATGCAGGAAGCGAGGAGACCAGGAGATGTGTTCTAAAGCCAGGGTGGTTTTCTCGCCAGCCGTACCTGAATAACCCAAGCATTCCATTTCGCTTTAACAGAGCCAGATCCCCACACCAGCTAACCTCACGGGCTAGTGGGAATAAGATGATCTATACCTTTGCCATGACTCCCTTTATTGAGGCATCTCGTGCCTGGCATTTTCTACATCACCTAGAATGCTCCTATCAGAACTTAAGGAGTCTGAAGGAAGATCCACCCTGCTGGCCGCTCAGCTTGTATCAACATATCATCTCGCCCGGAAACACGCAGGGCTTTGTTCACCTGTCTTCTCCGCAATCTATCCATTCTTTGCCCAGATCCACAGAGCCAAGCGGCATCCCGGTGTTTATGTGGCTGCATCCTGCTCAGCGCTACAGAGGCCCAAGCAATGAGAGCCTTCAATGATATGGGGAGTTAATTACAAGACCACTACTGGATTGGCACTGAACACGAGAACTCCAGTGTCTGTCCCCTTAAGGTTACAAATGAGCCACGTGACATCTCTATGTCATCGGTCTACCTTTATCCCTGAACAACCTTATGTGTCTAGCTGGGTTTTTTTTAAAGGGATTTATTTATTTGAAAGTCAGAGTTACACAGAGAGAGAAGGAGAGGCAGAGAGAGAGAGAGGCCTTCCACCCACTGGTTCACTCTCCAACTGGCTGCAACGGCCAGAGCTACACCAATCCGAAACCAGGAGCCAGGAGCTTCTTCCAGGTCTCCCACATGGGTACAGGGGCCTAAGGACTTGGGCCATCTTCTACTGCTTTCCCAAGCCATAGCAGAGAGCTGGATCAGAAGTGGAGCTTCCGGGACTCGAACCAGAGCCCATGTGAGATGCTAGCACTGCAGGTGGTGGCTTTACCTGCTATACAACAGCACTGGCCCCAATGTCTAGCTGTTTAAAAGATCAAAGCATGCTGGATAATAATCTGGGTATAACCCACAGGTGCTGACAATAAGGGCAACATACAAAAGCAATCACACATGCAGGGTTAGCCAAGGAGGCCCAGTCCCAAGTGGCCCAGCTCCGTCAGTCGGTATTCACAGCCAAGAGTGCCGTGTGGAAGGCACTGGGCAGGGCCCTTTGGGACCTGCAGACCCACCAAGACCTCTCCATGCCCCAGACCACCGGAGACTTAGTGCACATTCAGAACCAACCAAGGTGCCGACTGCTCCACCAGGTCAGGGCTTCGGGGAGATCAGAGGCAGTGAGGGTGACAGCGGCAGTGGGAGGAAGGCTTGGCAGACTAAGGAGTATTTGCACAGTGTCTTGAAATGTGGGCCGATTTGACCGTGAGAAGAAGTGGAACAGGGACATCAGAGAGCATCATTGGCGGTTACCGTGGACGGTGTCGATTACGTGTAATTCAGCAGGGAACATTCTGGAAGGATTTCAGGAGCTCATGACAATGGGAAGCAGCCAAGGCAGGTTGGAGGCTGGAGAGCAGGTTCCACCCGAGCAGCGTGGTCACCCTCGGCCATCACGGCCGGGACAGAACTGGTGCCAGCTCTGCTTGCTTGTCCAGCTCCTCACAGCCTCGTGGCTGCTCATAGCCTCATGGGGCAGCGTGGGGCACCACGGCTGACCATGCAGGGAGGAAGACAGCAAGGAAACCAGGGTGACGCTGGAACAGGAAAGGATCTGGACCGCCCAGAACCAAAAACACTCACAGCCACAGGACAGAGCTGTGAGCCCTGTGTGGCCCCTCCACCGGCACCGGAGTAAATCCCTTTTGCTTCCTCTGTGGCAGAAGGGCAGGAGGAAAGTCCCATTCTCATAGACCCTGGGTGGGCTGGGGCACACCACGTGCAAGACCCTGGGTGGGAGGCAGCAGAGCGTGGTGCATGCCGGGAAGAGAAGTGGCGAGGCCAGATGTCGGGCTGCCCCCGGTGGGGCCACATCAGTCAGGTGCTGCCAGACAAGCCAGACCGCCGGAACTGATGGAGAACCAGGACCGTGGGAGCGGATGAAAGCCGCGAGACCACGGCTCCCTCTTCAGTGGTGCCTGAAGTCACAGGGCAGGTGACCTGGAAGGAACAGTGGGACAGAGCCGGGACCAGCGCACAGGGATGGAGCTAGATCCTGCCTCTGTTTCTCACCAAAACCTGGGGTGGCTTCCCCCATCCCTACCACTTAGAACAGGCTCTGCCAGCTGATGCTGACAGTCAACACACGCTCCAGGGTTTGCCGTATGATCGGTACCCACGTACGCAGCTGCTTAGCAGTTCACAACCTGCACAACCACGCAGTGACTGCCTGCACACACACACACACACACATGCACACGCTGTGCGGCTGAGGCCCTTTAAAAGTCACACTGCAGCCGACGTTGTGGTTCACCTGGGTAGGCCACGGCTTGCAACGCAACAGCAGCATACCGAATCAGAGCACTGGCTGAGTCCCAGCTGATCCAGCTCCGATCCGCCTCCCTGCCAATGAGCCTGAGACAGCAGCAGAGGATGGCCCAAGCAGAGGCTCTGCCACTCACTTAGGGAGACATGATGGAGTCCTGGCTCCTGGCTCCTGGCTCCTGGCTTTGGCCTGGCCCAGCCCTGGCTACTGCAGCCATTTGGGGAGTGAAACAGCAGACGCAGATCTGTCTCTCTCTCCACTCTTTTTCTCTCTTCTTCCATCCCTGTCACTCTGTTTCTCAAATAAATAACATAAATCTTTAAAAAAAAAAAAGTTGCTCATCTTTCTCGCGTGACAGAATTCAAGCTGAGTTTACCAAACTCAGCGGTCTCCTCATTTCCTGCACAGCCACCGCGGACCGCTGAGCGTGATGTAAGGGACACTCAGTGGCAGCTCTTGGGCTCCTGCCTGCTTCCAAAATTCTGTCCCATTTGGTCTGCCGGGAGCCCAAAGAGCCAGCCTAGCTCCCAGCAGTGGGCTCAGAGCTCTGTGAGCGCCTGCTGAGAGGCTGCAGTGTCCAAAGAGAAGGTCTTGGTCATTTATAAACTGCTGGCCTTGAACCTTGACTCCCAAGAGGGCCCGGGAAGACTGCAACTCAGGGTATGTAAGTTTTGCCCAGGGGAGGAGGAGCAAAGAAAAGGCTCAGGGCACTTCGCTTCAGCCCAGGAGACCGAAGGCTCAGGACACGTGTCAGAGGGGAGGTAGAGTCACAGAGAGACACGGGGCCCACTCCGCCCACTCGGCTCCCAGCGGCCCCTGATACAACGTTCCCTTTGGAGGGATTTGTTCCTTTGGGGAGACTCCCATGCTCCTGGCTGCAATGGAATTGCACTCAGCCTAGAAAAGGAACGTCCATGGGGAATGTCAACCCCTGCACGGGTCTGTTCACCACAAGACACAGCGCTCTCGGGGCCAGCGCTGGGGCCGGCAGCAGGCATGACCAGGGAAAGCAGGGAGTCTGGAAACCAGATGTGGAGCCCCTCGAGCGCGGAGGATGGAAGGGGGTGCTGAGGCAGCCGGGCCTCTCGAGGGGAGGCGGCGCGGTACCAAATGCAGTGGTTCTGGCCCAGATCCGGAGTTATGCTGCTGGCCGAGAATGAGCCTCGTCCATGGATGGTCATCCGCGGCTGGAGTGGAAAATCCCCATGCATGATAACTGTCCTGGGCAGAGGAGAGGCCAGCACAGCCCACCGTGCCCCCTGAGCTGGGCAGTGGAAGTCCCCGGCAGAAACATGGGACACGGGTACAGCGCATGTTTCGATTTTCTTCCTCACTTTTCTCGGCAGAGCCTCTGCCAGCAGCTTCGGACAAGAATCAAAAAGAAAACATTTCGGAAGCACTTACACAATAACCCTGTCCTGGCGGGCTTAGGAAACAGATCAGCTTTTCCCAGGGAAGTGACAAGCCCGAGTGTGACCCATTAACTGCTATCAACCCTTCCCCAGGAGCCTGGCGGACCCTCCCATGTGAGCCAGGCCCTCGTCAAGCCACCCCTGAAGACCTGGGGACAGGAGCAGCAGCCCAACTACAGCAGGTGGAGCAGTGTCTCGATCGCAAGGTGCTACCGGAGCCAGCACCAACCGGCGCCCCACCATGGATCTCACTTGTGACTCAATGAACACAATTTCAATCAGTTTTTGCAGATGAAATGTTAATAACTTGGCACTTTCTCCCTATATGGAAACACATGCTCGCCTCCCCCAAACCGGGTGCACATTAGATAATGAAAACAAACAGAAAATTCCTAGCAATATATTTTTGAGACAGTCGACATCTTCGCAGAAGCTGCCGTCACAAGCCGGTACTTGCCTACGTCCGCCTAATAATTTGCTTTTGGAATTGCACAAGGAGCCATCAGCAAATGATCACTTTCTACTCCCAGAAGAAAGTCAAAATAGAGTCTCGTGTCTTGGGCAGATGCGGAATGTTCCCCGGGATGAAGGCGCCTGCGGCATTTAAGCAGCCAGACTGAGGGCCCCCCCGCCCCCGCCACCTCGGGACCAGGAACTCTCGGTTAGAAACACGTCCCAAGTTCCGGCAACTAGAATGCCCCATCTCACTCCCACCCCCACGCAGACACCCCCCTTCTCCCCTACTTTGGCCTTTTCCTCCTCCAATGCGTCCGTTTCTTTCTCCAGGGGAGTGCCCTGTGCTTTTTGCATCTGGTTCATCATCTAGGCTCAAAGAAATACGAGGCTTTATTTTGCCTGATTTTTTGTCCCTTATGCACGCCTGGGGTACCTGCAGGTTTGTCCCACAGTTATGTGGGCTCCTCGCATCCTTTCCATCAACAAAGACTCTGGCGGGGAGGCCCTGAGCCATGCAGCAAGCCCCCCGCTGAGATGCCTGCAAGCCAGTTCAGAGTGCCTGGGCTCAAGTCCCACACTGGCTCCCAGTTCCAGTTTCCCACTACCGCAGGCCCTGGAAGGCTGTGGCAATGACTGAAGTCACTGGGCTCCTGCCACCCACACCAGAAACCTGGCTTTAGCTCCTGGCTCCTGGCTCCTGGCTTTGGCCAGGTCAAGCCCTGGACATTGCAGACATTTGGAGAGTGCACCAGAAGTGGTCACTCTCCCTCTCTCAAGCTAAAGAGAGAGAGAGAGAGAGAGAGAGAGGAGGCCATTGCATGCTAGTTCCTGTCCTGGCGCCAGACCCCCGGGGTGCTGGTAGAAGCCCGGTTCTCAGAGCCTGCGTTCCACCGGAGCTCCCCGTGGACCCAGAGCCTCCTGGTTCTGGCAGGTCTCACCCAGAGCAGTGCTCCAGAAACACAAGAGGAAGGCCTCTAAAACCAGTCTCGGAAGAGTTTATGAAAAAAAAAATGTGTATTATGAAAAAACTGCATAGCTTTCAATGTTTTGACACTAAAATAAATGTATCTTTTAACCTCATGTCTCCACAAATTTTTTTTTAAGTACCATCATACAGAACTACTATAATCCAGTTTTCTCATTGAGAAGACAAACTGAGATTTAAACAATCAAAAACTTTGCTACGGAGAAAGGTGGTGGCAAAGATGAGAATGGGGCACTATTTTTTTTATTTGTCTTTTTATTTAAAAATATTTCAAGTAATCCAGAAATGTATAAAGAAGAGTTCAATGAGTACTAGAGATTTGACAGTTTTTCTGGGTAGAAACAGCCTATTTTTAGTGGCCTTCAAATAACTAAGGAAAAAAAATGGAACTCAAACCTTTATTCTCAAATGAAAATCTGTGAATAACAGGCCAGATTTCTGCCTCTATATTTTCAAAAAGGTGTTTTTTCTCTTAATGCAAAAGTACAAAAAGTCACTGGAAACAGTGGAAATACCAAAGATCAGAAAGAAGGAAACAAAATTAACATCGACATCTTGATGTATTCAAATCCAATCTCTAATATGTTTTTTCCTTGTAAAAATACTTTTTAAAAACACAGCTATAATCCTACCATGATTTTATGTACTTTGTTTTTTATTTTTAATATTATAGCATTATCTTCCCCCCCTCTGGTCATTATAAAATCTTTGTAAATAGAATTTATATGGCTATATAATTTTTCAGGAAATTGATGTAGCAACTGAAAAATTCCTGATGGTTCAATTTTAGATTGTTTCCAAGACTTCCTTGTTGCAAATGTTACTGCCATAAATATCTTTATCGGGAAAGGGAGGGTTTTCCATTTTTGGATTTTTTTCCCATAGGATAGAGTCCCAGTAGATGATGGGATCAGTATGAGTAATTCTCAAATAATTTCCAAGACTCAGATTGTACAATGTCTTTAATCCTCCTGATCAAACCACTTTCCAATGAATAACATGGATTTACATGGTCACCAGACAGACATGATACTATTTTATCAAACTTTAATGAACTTTTATCAATTTTTTGAAATGCCGTAATTTGTAAAGTAAAAACTGATATGTTTCGGTGGCTTTAATTTCTGTTGATTCCGTTCTCAATGAAGGAGAATATTTTCTTGTTTGGAACATTCATTGGTCATATTTTTATTGCTTCTTAAAATGTGTGTGTGACCTTGCCCACTTACCTACTGGACGATGAGTATTTTCACGACTGTTGACATGATCTTTTACCTCTTACAGATACAATGATCATACTTGCTGAAAGATTCTTGCCTAGTTTTTGCTTGATTTTTTTTTTTTTTTTTTTTTGACAAGCAGAGTTAGACAGTGAGAAAGAGAGAGACAGAGAGAAAGGTCTTCCTTTTTCCGCTGGTTCACCCCCCAAGTGGCCGCTACGGCCAGTGCGTTGTGGCCAGCGCACTGCGCCGATCTGAAGCCAGGAACCAGGTGCTCTCTCCTGGTCTCCCATGGGGTGCAGGGCCCAAGCACCTGGGCCATCCTCCACTGCACTCCCGGGCCACAGCAGAGAGCTGGCCTGGAAGAGGGGCAACCGGGACAGAATCCGGCGCCCCGACCAGGACTAGAACCCGGTGTGCCGGCGCTGCAGGCGGAGGATTAGCCTAGTGAGCTGCGGCGCCGGCCCAGTTTTTGCTTGATTTTTTAAAAACATTATTTACCTACAATAAATTGCACTTATTCAAAATGTGCAATTAGATAAAATTTTACTTACACCATCAACACAATCAAGATCATTAACTTATCCACCACCCACCCCATAATGTTTTCTCCAGCTAGTTCATCCTCCATCCCCAGGTGGCTACTATCCGCTTCCTGACACTCAAAGCTTACATGTTCCAGACTTTATTTACTGGAATTATACAGCATATACTCTTGTTTTGTTGGCGTTATTATTTGGGGATTCTCCATGCTGTTGTATTTATCAACAGTCCATTCCCTCTTAACTACCGAACAGTATTCCACATACAATATGCCACAAGTTGTTTCTTCACTCACCTATTATGGGAAATTGTCATTGTTTCCAGGTCTTAGTGGTTACAGATAAGTCTGCTATGAGCATTCAGTAGGAATCTTCCTGTGGACATACGCATTCATGTCTCCTGGGTAAATGCCTAGCAGTAGAACGGCTGGATTACGTGGCAGGTGCAAGTTTAACATCTTCAGAGGTGGCAAACTTGTTTTCCGAAGTCTTTCTGCCATTTTATGCTCTCCCAGTGGATCAGAGTTCCCATTCCTCCACATCCTCGCTAGCATTTGGTACAATCGGCCTTCAAATCTTAGTCATTCTAATAGACGCGGCAACACAACACCAACAGCATAATCCATAAAGGAAACAGCTGATGAATTAGACTTCATCAAAATGTAAAACTCTGCTGTTCTAAACACACTGCCAAGAAAGTGAAAGCAGAATGCACAGACTGGAATTAAATAGTTGCAGATTGCGCATGTGGTGCGGTACCTACAGGGTGTACAGAATAACTGAGGAAATCTCAAAATTCTCAAATGAGGAAACAAAAACATTGGCAAAAGTTTAAAAAGACGTGTCACGGAAGAAAAATGATGGCAAATAGGCTCATGAACAGATACGGACATCATGAGACTTCAGGGCAGCGTGAGGAAAAGCTGTGGCATCTGTGCCCGATCCACCCCTAAGAATCACACGTTAACGATGCTGTTGTAAATAGCGTTGTCTGACAATTTCAAGTCCTGATTTTCACAAGCGTACACAGTATGATTTTTAAATGGATTTGTCCATACTGACTTGCTATCTTGCAAGCTTACTAAACTCACTCACTAGCTCTACTTACATTTTGATAGATCCCATGCCATGTTCTACCTTGATCACCAAGTCTTCCACAAATAAGGAAACTTTTACTTTTTCTTTTTCTTTTTTTTTTTTTTTTTTTTTACAGGCAGAGTGGACAGTGAGAGAGAGAGACAGAGAGAAAGGTCTTCCTTTTCCATTGGTTCACCCCCTAATGGCCACTATGGCCGACGTGCTGCGGCCAGCGCACCGCGCTAATCTGAAGCTGGGAGCCAGGTGCTTCTCCTGGTCTCCCATGAGGGTGCAGGGCCCAAGTGCTTGGGCCATCCTCCACTGCACTTCCAGGCCACAGCAGAGAGCTGGCCTGGAAGAGGGGCAGCCGGGACAGAATCCGGTGCCCCGACTGGGATTAGAACCTGGTGTGCTGGCGCTGCAAGGCAGAGGATCACCCTAATGAGCCACGGCACCAGCCTACTTTTTCTTTTCAATGCAGACACTTTTATTTCTGGTTTTGACTTATTGTATTTGTTGGAAGTATCAGAAATTGCTGAACAGATGTGGTGGCAATTCACATTCCCACTTTTGTTCCTGGAGAGAAAGCATCGAGTCTTTCATCACAAAGTACAATCTTTGCTGTGGGTTTTTCAGTAGGTACTGTTTATAAGATTGGGGAAGCTCTCATTTTGGGCTGAGAATTTAGTAGGAATGGTTGTTGGATTTTGCCAAGTGCTTTTTCTAGAGGTGATGGATCATCAAATGGTTTTTCTCTTGTGCTTATTCATGGACTGAATTGTGATTGCTTTTTTACTGTTAAATCAATCTTACATAACAGCTGTGTACACTACTCTTTTATGTATTACTGGATTCAATTGGCTAAATTTTTGTTTAGAATGTTCACATCTATGTTGACAAGAACATTAGTCTGTAGTTATTCTTTTCTTGTAGTGTCTTTGGTTTAGATATCAGGGTACTGCTGGCCTCCTAAAATGAGCTGGAAAGTATTCTTGCATTTTCAGGTTTTATGGAAGAGTTGTGGAACATTATTGTTCTTAATTTTCCTAATGTAGAATTTGCCAGTAAAACCACCTGAGTCCCAATTTTCTTTACAGGAAGGTTTTAAACTACAAATTCAATTTCTATAATAAACATAGGGCTATTCAGAGTATCTATTTCCTTTTGAGTGGGTTTTGATCATTGTCTTTTAAGGAATTTGTTTATATCATCTAGGTCATTGAAATTATTGACATGAAAGTGTTCATGAAATCCTCTCACTAGTCTCTGGATATCTGTGGATTGTTGGCAATATACGTTTTCTGCTTCTTTCCTGATACATACAGCTAGAGATATTTTCAGTCTTAATCATCTCTTAATGAATTAATTTTTATTTCATTAATTTTCTCTATGTTTTTTCTGCTTTTTTGTTGTATCAATTTCTGCTTTGATTTTCATCATGCCTTTCTTCTTCTTACATGGATTTGTATTTTTATATGCTGTCCTTTGCTACCTTTCTAAAATGAAAAATTAGGTAATTGATTGGAGACCATTCTCATCTCCTAATAAAAGCATAAATTCACACCTAAGTACTTCACAGTGCCACAGTATCTCACAAAGTGTGATATGTTGTGTTTGTGTTTTCATTCAGTTGAAACTATTTTCTGTTTTCCTTTGTGGCTTTTTTTTTTTTTTGGACTGGTGATTTGTTTAGACATTTGCTGTTTCAAAATATTTAGTGATTTGCCCGATATTTCTCTATCTTTGTTTTTCTAATTTAATTCCGTTGTGGTCAGAGAACATACTCTGTGTTGATCAGATTCTTGTAACTTTTCTGAGCACTTTTTAAGGTCCGGGATATAGTCCTTGTTCAATATAATATGTGGCCTCAGAACAGTATGCATTTTGTTATCATTGAGTAGAATGCTCCAGGCATGTCATTCAGATCCAGTTGGTCAACAGTGTTATTTGGGCATTCTGTATTCTTAGTCATTGTCTACTTCTTTAATCAACCTTCAACAGAGAGATATTCAAGTCTGTCACTATTACTATGGAGTTTTTGATTTCTCTTTACAGTTTCTTTGGTTTTGCTCATAAAATTTGAAGCTCTGTTGTTAGATACATGAACAATTAGAGTCATTGTGTATTAATGAAGTGATTCCTGTTTCATTACATAATGCTTTTCTTTATTTCTGATATATTCTTTGCTCTTAAATCTATTTTGATATTAATGTAGCCACTTCTACTTTCTTTTACTTCCTATATACTATATATACTTGGCATATACTATATATAAACTATTTACAATAATATATATGTATTATATAATATACTAATGCTAAGTTTAAAAATTATTTTTTTTTTTGACAGGCAGAGTGGACAGTGAGAGAGAGAGACAGAGAGAAAGGTCTTCCTTTGCCGTTGGTTCACCCTCCAATGGCCGCCGCTGCAGCCGGCGCACCGCGCTGATCCGATGGCAGGAGCCAGGAGCCAGGTGCTTTTCCTGGTCTCCCATGGGGTGCAGGGCCCAAGCACCTGGGCCATCCTCCACTGCACTCCCTGGCCACAGCAGAGAGCTGGCCTGGAAGAGGGGCAACCGGGACAGAATCCGGCGCCCCAACCGGGACTAGAACCCGGTGTGCCGGCGCCGCAAGGTGGAGGATTAGCCTATTGAGCCACGGCGCCGGCTCAAGTTTAAAAATTATTGAAAATTAGAAAGTGTATCTCTTTTTTTTTTTTTATTTGACAGGTAGAGTTATAGACAGTGAGAGAGAGAGACAGAGAGAAAGGTCTTCCTTACGTTGGTTCACCCCCCAAATGGCCGCTACGGCTGGCGCTGCGCCAATCCGAAGCCAGGAGCCAGGTGCTTCCTCCCGGTCTCCCATGTGGGTGCAGGGCCCAAGGACTTGGGCCATCCTCCACTGCCTTCCCGGGCCACAGCAGGGAGCTGGATTGGAAGAGGAGCAACCAGGACTAGAACCAGTGCCCATATGGGATGCTGGCACCACAGGCAGAGGTTTAACCAACTGAGCCACGGCACTGGCCCCAAAGTGTATCTCTTTAAGATAGCATACCCAGTCTTTCAATTTCTGCTTTTAATTGTGGCATTTCAGTAGTTAAAGAGTTTAACGCTCTAGTTAGGTTGAAGTCAGTGATCTGCAGCTGTTCTCTATTTATTCCTCTGTTCCTTGTTTCCTCTTCCTCTCTTTTCTCTGTCTTCTTTTAGACTAATTGAACCTTCCGTTGTTGCTCCACTTTATCTCCTCTGTTGGCTTATTAGCTATACCTCTTCGCTGAACTTTAATAGTTCATTTAGGGTTTATATACGGGTCTTTATTGAAATTTATTTCATATTACATCATACTACTTCACATGTATCATAAGCTTTTTCCAACGGCATGCTTCCGTTTCTCCCTTGCCAGGCTTTCCCTATTGTCCTATACATTTACAAACTCCGCACTGCCTGGCCAGTACTTTTGCTTAGTCACCTGTTTTAATTTTAAAATCAGGGGAGAAAACTCGCTGCGCCGCATAGTTTACCATTCCCGTCCTCTGCACTTGTTTCCATCTGGCATCACCGTCCTTCTGTCTGAAGAACTTCTAAGATCTTTCCTGGTGCCTGTTGCTGCTGAATCCTTCCCACCTTTGTATAAGCTCAGAAGTCTTCCTTGCACTTTCCTTGTGAAAGACGGAACTCAAGGTTGGCGAGTCCTTTTTCCTTTCAGCTCTGCGGAGATGTCGCTGTACATCTGGGATGAGTTCTGACAAGAAATCCAGATCACTGGTGCTCCTCCGTACGTGGTGTGATTTCCCCCTCTAGTGGGATTTTTTTTTTTTTTTTGAAAAGTTGATGTCTTTATTTGTTTGAGAGGCAGAGACGGGCAGAGAACACTCATCTGCTGGGTTTATCCCCCTTGATGCCCTCCGTAGCTGGTGGTGGGCTGGGGCAGAAGCCAGGAACCAGAAATGTTTCTCCCACATCGGGGCAGGAACTCAGTTGCCTCCCAAGGTCTGCATTACCAGGGAGCTGGCGTCAGGAGCCAGAGCCCAGAACCAAACCCAGGCGCTTTAACACAAGACACAGGTGGATTAACCAGCAGGATACATATCCATTCTGATTTTGCTTTTGAGCAATTTAAAGATGATGTACCTTGGTGTGGTTTTATTCGTGTTTCATGCATTTGAGCTTTGTGGAGCCGTTTGGATGTCTGGATTTATGGTTTCCATAAAATTGGAAATTTTTTCAAATATTTTTCTTCATCCCCTGTTTTCCTCTCCTTCAAAGATTCCAGTTCCAGTTATATTTATGTCTCTAAGTCCCACAGCTCTCTAATGTTTTCTTCATTTTCCAAAACATCACTTTTGCCTTAGTGCTTCATTCTCAAAGGTTAGATTGATGCCTCCGAGTGCGTGGACCCTTTCGCGAGGCTCAATATTCTGTTCATCCCATCCAACGCACTTTCCACTTCACACACTGAAGTTTCCCTCTTCAGGACTTTGACTTTCATCTTTTTTCCATCTTCCATGTACCTCTCTGCTCCATTTCTTAAATACAGAATCCATACAACAACTCCAGTACTATTCTTACCTGCTAGTTATAACACCTATGTTAGTGTGAATGAACTTTACCGATGATGGATCGATTTTTCACTGCTGTTCGAATATTTTCCAATTCTCTACATACCCAATGTTTTTTAAAGATTTATTTTAATTTTTGAAAGGCAGCCTGGTAGGAAGCAGAGAGACGAAGAGAGAGAGAGAGATCTTGGGCTTTGCCAGGCTGAAGCCAGGAGTCTGGAACTCCCTCCATCAGGATCTCCCAGGTGGGTAGGAAGGGCCCGAGCACGTGGGCCATCTTCTGCTGCTTTTGCAGGAACAGCAACAGGGAGCTGGATTGAAGCAGAGGAGCCAGAACTTGAACCGGCACTCGGATACGGGATGCCGGCACCACAGGTGCAGGGCTCACCCACGGGGCCACAATAGCAGCCTCGTGTCTGGTTACTGCTGTGAGTGTTAGCTTCGTAGACACCTGATATGTTTTTGTAAATAGTCTCGAACTTTGCTCTGTGACACGGATATGTGAAAGTGGCTTGGCCCATCTGGGTCTTGTTTTTCGTATTTGGTGGATGTGGAGAGCTGTGCTGTCCAGAGACCTTTGTTTCTAAAGATGAGACTGTTTAGCATACTCTACCCCAGGCCTGGCGAGTGAAGACGTTTTCAGTCGGGCTCGTGGGAGTCCATGCTCTCCTGGCCGTCGGGTCTTCACACACACGCAGCGATCGGTTCTTCCTACCTGCAGGGAACTCACTGCGGATTCCTGGAACTCGCTCCTCCCTGCTCTGCCCCATGAACTCCACCTCCTTGGGTCTCCCCGGATTCTCAGCTCCACCTCTTTGGCTCAGGGCGTCCACCTGACCTCACAAGATGCCCACACCTGCACCACAGCCTGGAAACTCTCCCCAGGCGGCAAGCTCAGATGATTGGAGCTCACCTCCCTTAGAAACCCGCCTCTCGGGGCTGACACTGTGGCGCAGTGGGTTAATGCATGGCCTGAAGCCTGGCATCCCATATGGGCACCGGTTCAAGACCTGGTTGCTCCACTTCTGATCCTGGCTCCTGGCTTCAGATAGGCACAGCTCCAGCCGTTGCAACCAATTGGGGAGTGAACCAATGGATGGACGACCTCTCTCTCTCTCTCTCTCTCTCTCTGTAATTCCAACTTTCAAATAAATAAGTAAATCTAAAAAAAAAAAAAAAGAAAGACACCTGCCTCTCAGGGACCACTGCTCTTCCCACCTGCTGTCGTCTCAAACACTGTTGTTCCACCTATGTTACCGCATGGGGGACCTGGAAGAAGCTCCTGGCTCCTGGCTTCGTATCAGTGCAGCTCCGGCCATTGCAGCCAACTGGGGAGTGAACCAACGGATGCAAGACCTCTCTCTCCCTGCTTCTGCCTCTCTGACTTCCAACTAAAACAAATAAAATCTTTTAAAAAATAAAACTATAAAGATCCTATTGCTTGTGGCAAGTGCTTCTGCAGCTCAGGTGAGTTACGGAGCTTGGGTCACTGACTTCTGTCCTCTGCCCCCCCCCCCACTAAATACTAGGTCCATATGTGTTGAATGAAAGGATGAATCGAAGGATGAGTCAATCAATGCACTTCACCGATAAGATGGTAACATGGGCTCTTCTAAGCTGACCCATTGCTCGATGGCTCTTGGTAAATCCCTTTTTACTTTTCTTGTTTTTAAATGTAAAAATAGGACCAACTAAATTGAGCAGTGATACTGCTTTCCACGGCGAGGACGGGGGACAGGCCTCTCACTGAACGTGATTTCCTGAGACCCCTGTCCGTGCAGAACAAAGCTTGCTTCTCCAGAGGGAGAGAGGACGCAACGTCCGCACAAGTCTGAACTCAAAGGGCACTCTAGAAGCCGAGGAGCTCACCCCTTCCTCCTGCAGACCGAGGCGGAGTACAGAGGGGACCTGCAGAGGTCACCGGGCGACTGGAAACCGAGCCCCCTGTTTCTCCACCCTGTGCTCCTTCCGCCCTGGCACTTCCGCACAGCCCCCGGCTCTGCACCGATCTGCAATGTGGCCTGGACAAGTCGCGGCCACAGATGGCTCCTGGCTGTCATTGTGGCACTAATTTGTGGGACTTGCTTGTCTGCCAAAGCAGAAAACTGTAGCAAGTCCCATATTCTATACAGGAGAGCATTTTCCTAATGAAGCCAGGAGACTGGAACTCCTGAAACCACCTGGGGGGCGGGGGGGAGGTATACATTAGGACTGATTGCCGAGGACTGAAGTCACCGCCCATATCTTATTGACTTCAGTGTCTTAATCCATCGTGGTACTTCCAACAAAACAAGTGCCAGCTTTGAATTTATCCAGAGACTGTTTTTGCTAGCCAACTAACTCTTCAGCTAAAGTGCTATTGTTTCCTCCTCATAATAAGCTAAGCAATTATTCTTTTCAAATGTACATTCTTGGAGCTTAACAAGGGAAGTAATTGACAGAGACTCACCTTTTATTTCTTTCAGTTCCTCTGTCTCCTTCTAGGTCTTTCTGCTCCTCCAATTCCTAGTAGGTGTGTCATCTGGAGCACCAGTGATCGTCACAAAACCGGGAAAAGACCAGCTTCTTCCTTCTCCACATTGTTAGTCTCCAAGGAGAGCCTGCCCGGGGTCGTGTGGCACAGACCACACACAGGCCAGCAGTTTCTTGCTCCTGATAAATGAATTCCCGGTGTCGGGAGTACCCATATCTGAGCAGATGTCTGCCCGTCTACTATCTCAATGGCCAGGAAAACGCGAGCCTAAGGAGGACGCGTGGCCAGGAGCTGCTGCCCCGTGGGCCGTGGCCACCAACCCCAGCGAAGGTTGAAATGAGCGTGATCTCTCTTCTTCCCCTGACAGCCTCCGGTGCGTTCAACCTTTCTCACAGTGGCTCTCCACATTGTCACACTACCACGCTGGAGACGGTTTGTTTTGACAGCATGTGCAGTTTTGGAGGGAAAGGCAAAGGAGACTGGAGGAGGAAAGGTACACCCTCCTTCTCAGGCTGCCGTGGGTCGACCCCAGGGAATCAGCGAGATGACAGATGTTGGAGACAGGTGTCCGAATATCCACTCGACAGTCAGGCTTAATGAACTAACATAGGAAGAGCAATTAGAGAATTCATTAATTATACTCTAGGTTCACTTCTATTGTTAACTCTAATCCTTTATTTGGGCTAATGACTTCTGCTTTTCTTATAATAATTTGTGCCTATCAGTGAATGACAACACCTTCAAATTTCCATAATTGTCAAATTCAGGCGATCTGTGCAACTCTTTCTAGTTCTAAAAATGATATAAAGTAGCTTCTAAGAATGCATTCAGGATGATATAAATTAGAAGCGAAACAAAAGTAAGAATATAATAGAGAGGAAGAAATGAGTCCAATACACACTACAAAGCCAAACACCCACTTCAAGCTCCTTATACTACACTTATTACAGGATCAGCAAGGACAGTTCAGGCATTTCAGCCGAGAGCTTCACCCATTAACAATTATTAACCTTGCAATTAAACAGTCATCACAGTAGATCCATTCTAATTCAACAGCTTGCTAATCGCCCATCTTTGTTATTCTTGCATAAAAATATATTACGTGATGCTCTGTGTTCCTTATTGTCTATTCAAAACAGAAATTCCTTCAGTGGCTGAAACATCATGAAAAATGCATTTTTTGGTCACATTATGCACCGTGGCCAGCTTCTGAGAGGAGGGTAATGAGATTCTGTGCTGTTAACCTTTAAGGTGATCAGTCTTGTTCTTGAACTAATACATATGCGCTCATTTGGGTCCTCGCTTTCCCTCGCTCATGAGCAAGCCACACTCTGACACAGAGCCTCCTTGCTAGGCACGGAAACTGTTTCAAGATGTTGCAAGCTGAGAAATGGCCACCTGCGTGCATTCCAGTTTAGACTCCACGTTATCCTACTGCTCAAGTCATCTTGAGGAGAGTTCAAAAGGTGTTCATCTGAATCATTCATGCTTTTGTTATCCTTGACCTAAAGCAATCTGGTGGATTCTGCGGGGACTGGTGGGAAGGGGGAGGAGAAGCTTCTATTTGAAATGTTTTAAAATTATATGTTCCAATACTTCAATAATGTATGGATTTTGTAGTATATTTTATATTATTGTATATGATGTACCAGTTAAGTTCTAACATGAACTGTTGTAAAATGAATATGAAAAGTCTTCTGTTACTTTGATCAAAAAGGAAAGCCATAAATGAAAATATGGCTTCACATAAATGCATAACTTTATCCTGTGACTGTAAATCATTTCATTTGCTTACATATACTAAGTGGCAAACAATGCAGCTTCACTTACTTCCAACCTGGTTTAAAATGCCTGCTCTACAAAACAATTCCAGTAGCAGAGTTTGATTTGCCTTTCTTAGCAAGAAAACCTTTCTTTGTGGTTTCAGGGTTAGAAAACGCAGGCCACATGAGCAAATGTACTCTCATCTGTTTGGCTAAAAAAAAAGTGCAAATCAATATCAACACAGAACTGCTGGAAAAATACATATATACGGTGTGGGTTATTTCACCTTTGCAAGCTGGGAGCCATTAAGTAATGGCTCCCTCCGTTCCCCAGCCCCCTTCAGTAAAACACATCCTGAACATCGGGCCCAGGTTTTTGAGAAGAATGTGCCCCAGTGCCCTGTGGAAGCTCCATTTCATTTACTTGGTTCAGTTAGTTAATGACGGTCCACTTTGACTCAAACATCCAATTCCCTTTCATCAATCATGTCTTTCTGGACTGTCACCCTGAGAGCAATGGTTACCAAGCCTTCTCATGCAAATCCCCAGCGCGAAACAGCCAGACCGCTGCTCCACGTTGGATTCCCTAGGAAACTCCTCTCTTCCACTTCCTTCCAATGAAAACCATGGTTTGTATGAAAACAGGAAATCCACCAGAAAAGGGGTGTTGGTGACTCAAGTGTTAATTGAGAAAGTCTATTATTTGGCACTAGAAATTTGTTTTGCAATAAGATGGTTCTTTATGTGATGCGAACCTGAGAAATACGAAACACTGTCAACCATGAAAATAAGATTTAATTTGGAATCACAACACACAGGGTTTTCTCCACTTTAAATTCTTCTTATTCAATCATATTTGCTATAAATATTCAATAGAAAAGCAGTTTTCCAGGACTGAAATGGTCTTTAATGAAGCAAGCCATGTGTGGCTTTTCAGTTGAGCATTTTCACGCTTGGTTAACTGTCAGAATGTTCATGTTCCTTTCCCCAAAAATATTCTGTCTGATTCTTCTTAGGTCTCTGAAAGAAGAGGACTCAGGCTCTGGAGACTTGAGACGTCATCTCCACATCAGAACCCCACAGACATCGAATGCGTGAAGCATTTCGGGTGTGCTTTAAGGCAGGACTTCCATTTGGACATGACCCTCCGCCCACGTGCCATTCCAGTCCATGCAGCCCAGGGTGAGCCCTGCCTGGAAGTTCACAGGGCTGGACTCGGCTCCAGTGCAGCCACCTCTTGTTCCACTTGCTGTTTAACATTGCACAGTCATTCACTCACATAAGGTCCCAAGTGCCTAACCTTTTAAAAGACGGAATTCAGATTCCATGAGATCAGAATACTACCAATGGGATGAATCCAGACTGTTGCCTGCTTTTGTAAATAAAGTTTTATTGAGACAGGACCACACCTGTTAGTTTACTCTCATCTGTGCAAGGCAGAGTTGAGGAGTTGGGACAAGGACCATCTCTACTTCAAAGCCTACGCCACTCACTATCTGCCCATTTACAGTCCAAGAAGAACCACATAGTAAACACCTGTTTACTGCATGGTTTCCGGGGTCTCTTCCCATTCTAGAATTTGTAATCTATTCTATGGAATGCCTGATTTTTTATAGTAATCCTTTCAATCTCTGTATCCTTACTTAACTCATCCTCTGATGCATTCTTTGAGAAATATGTGTGATCATTTTGCCAAACTTTGTAATATTGGGATCATTTCTTCTGCTCTTCAGATAGGAATTAGATGATGATATTAATGGCTCTCGGAATTATCCAAGGTAACATTTTGGGTCAAATGTCTTATGATTTGATTATCATTGGTAAATAGAGCATGTCAATTTTTTTTCTACTAAGAATGTTTAAGTAAAAAAAAAAGCCTGGCACTGGAGACTTATTGCATTAAGACATCATCTTAACAGATTGTTCCATTTGGGTAATATAATTTGACATCTAAACATAAGCTGAGCGGAATCTCCCTCAAAACCTTTGATAATATGATTCATTGTCAAATGTTTGTTTTGCCTATCTGGCACTCATTAATTAATTCTTTTTAATATAGCATGGATTTACCGATTTTGAAAAAGAGAATTATTCTTATTGATGTTGCTAAAATATCCAGGTGGCTTGAATTCACCAACTAGATAGTTTAATCTAGCACATTTGTGTAGCCCTAATCAAATCTTTACTAACAGATGTGAGAAGCCCGGTTCTGGAGCTAATGTTTGTGTCTCTATGATAATTAAATTAGCTGCAGAAGGAAAATAAATGAGCAATAATGACCAAAATCTTTCCCTAAACTTGTGCTGTAGTCTTGAACCATTTTTCCCCTTATGGAATCCATTGAGAACGAAACACCCAATTGAGAGCTTTAACTGGGAGATATACATTTCTTTTATCAAGCATTACGCATGTACTAAATTGCTTATAATCACATAATCAAGTAGCACCTCTTTAAACCAAAAGAGCAAAATCTATAATGAAGCCAAAATTCAAATTTAATGTTTCTCCCCAAGTTCATTATAAAGATCAGAATAATCTTTTCTTTTAGCCAATAGTATAAGAAGACTTTTCCTGACACTGTTTTCTAATTGATAGGAAATGCCTTTCTCAGGCTGAATGATTATTTCCACGTATAATTAGTTCCTGCTCACGACAGCGCTGTATTAATGTCATGGCTCAATGCATTGGCTTTATAACTCGTTAATCATAGCGCTCATTGAGCTTTTGGCTACAGGTGATAGTACCCATCACAGGCCAAATAACTTCTCATTTAAAGGCAATTTGTACAAATAGGAAAGTTTCGAATTCTCACATTCACCGAAGAATTGAAGAGCTTTAAAAAAAAAAAAGAAGTGTAAGATAAGGCATTTTAAGGAAAGTGGGTTCCTAGCAGCAAGGTGGCTCCGTGCTGCTTTTCTAGAGGGGCCCGGGTGCTGTGGCCACAGGGAAGCCGCGTCCAGCTGCAGGTCGGAGCGCGGGGGTCGGGCCACCGTGTGAACATGCAGACAATGCAGCCTCTGTTCTCCCGATGCTGCCTCTGACCTTGCTGGAGGCGAAGTGGTGTCAGCTGTGCTTGCAAAAGGTCAGTGGTGTTGGGAAGGGGGCCGCCAGCGTGGCCTGCTGGAGACCAAGGCCTTCTCAGCCAAGCTGGGCGTCCGCAGGTGCGGCCACCTGTATTTGTGTTTTCTACCGAATTTATTTACTTGCCCGGCAAATCAGCTCAGGTCACGTTCCCAAGCTAGCTGTGTCCTGTCTCGGAGTAGAGGGAGAGATAGAAAGAGAGGGGGAGAGAGAGAAAGAGAGAGAGAGAGAGAGAGAGAGAGAGAGAGAGAGAGAGAGAAAGCAGGAAGGGGGAGCAGACAGGGAGGGAAGGAAGGAGGGACTTTATCACTCTTTAGTTTCTCCAATCTGTTTTCTTATGTTAAGACCTCTTGAACAGGATTAGAAATATGATTTGACGTAGTGTGTCTATTTTTCTATTGCATTATAAATAAAGTATCCATTGTCACAAATAACATCTCCCCCAGCCTGATCTAGGCTCTTGATTGAAAGGACTCTCGTAACTGAAAAGCTCCATGACAATATTGGGATGACTTGTTTTTTCCGTGAAGCCCAGTGTTTCGTTTGATTAGAAAAGCTGCAAGAAATGAGTGCCCTGATTACTTTAAATCAGATTTAAATTCACTGGTATCTTTTTTTCATGCAAAACAAAGTGCATGTGCCTGTTAGTTCCTTCCAAGAATACAATCACTGATGTCTACAAGTGACCGGGCGCCTAGTGGGGCGGCCACCAGCCCAATGCTTTCCTTACCCTGTGCGACTCACATGATGCAGGTGCAGATGACCCCCCCGGAGGAGGGACCCAGGGTGCTGCTGGGCGATGTCTCCAGGGCTGGGGCTGTGGCTCACTTTCCATGATTAGGGAACCCACAGCACTGAGGCAAGTTCACAACTGAGTGTGCCAGCACACGCTTGAGACAAGATCGCGTGACTCATGTGGACTCACTAGAAGGTGTAGGTTCAAACAGTATTCTTTCGTTGGAAGCAACTTATTAACAAGAGTTCAATGAATTCCTCATTGATAATTATTTGCCTCTGGTCTGCAGGATTGCCATACATAGAGCAGAGTAGCGTGGATAGAGGCTGACATGAGTATCGAAGGTTTGCAAACCAGATTAGAGGGACAAGTGGAGAAAATGGAATGAGATCTGCACATTAGATAATAATACTGTATCAAGTCTGAAGTCCTGCCTCGACATCCTCCTATGGAGAAATAATCACTGACGTATTTGGGTGTAAAGGGACCGTGTGTGCCTACAACCTGCTCTCAGACGGTTCAGGAAATAGATTGTCCATCTGTCCATCCATCTCTCCACCCATCCATCTGGATATAGAGAGAGCATGACAAAGCCACTCTGGGAAAAATGTGACCATTTTGGCGATTTGGATAAAGGTATAATAAGGAAACATTTTGTCCTTGTTGTTCAGATTTGGTGTGTGTCTGAAATCACTTCAAAATGTAAGATGTAAAAGTCAAAAAGAAACTTTAAAAGGAGGGAGCACCCGGCTGGACTTGCAATTCTGGAAGGCCTAGCACCAGCGGTGCCAACAAAATGCCCAAGTGTTTTGAGATTGTTTCTCACATGTTTGGATCTTGGCTTCTGAAATCCAAAATGATCGTGGGCTCCTGACAGCTTAGCTATGATTTGTTTTCCCACAATATATTTGACAGCTCATTGGAAACTATCTGTTTCACTAAGCCATGCGTCCACATAAAAAGGCACACTGCTCTCAGGTTAGATGATACAAGTAACAGAATACGTGTCAATATTCGTGTTGTTTTCTTTATAGACAACGATCTTTGTGTGCTGAATTTTCAATTATCAAAGCCAAATATTCACAGATTCCAAGCAGTGTAGAAGGCGCCCAAACACCACGATTGAGATTGAGACTGAGACGCGCCCCTGGAAGGTGTATTTTATCCCACAGGGAGAAGACTTAAACACGGAGAGTAACTGCAGAAGTGAACCAGGAAGAGAAAAGAACCTTACATGGTAAGAGCAAGTGGGAGATGAGTCTGGGAGAAGAATCCTCAGCCTGTATTTCAATTCTTCATGTCTTCAGCGCCTAATGCTTTTTATGGTTGCCCTTTGTGTTTGAGAGAGGATTTTCACCAGCACCAGTAAATAAAAAGACAAATGAACGGAGGGAATTTTAAAGTCCGATGGCCCTCCTGACTCAGCTGGGACATTAAGCCTGGTTCAGGGAACTAGGACAACCCTAGAGCTGGCCGGTGGCCCCCGGGTGAGCTCCAGCCTGGATGTCAGACACGGGGAGAGTCGCTTCCCGGTCCTAACTTTCTGGGCTGTGAACTGCAGAGGGCAGAGTTCAGAGCATTCATGACGCCATGTGGCTGTCCCGGCTGTGGACTAAAGCCCTGCCCGAGCCTACCTCAGCGGACAGAGGACGGAGAGTTCCTGGGGAGCACTCAGATTGCGCTGGGAAGGGGTCGGCTGCATTTCATGCTGTTGGGGAACATCGAAATGCCAGCTAGCAGTCAGAAACCTCTGGGCCACGTGGACAGTGTTCTGAGAATTCCCTGTGTAATAAGAGAAATGGAAGCTGATACGCATGCAAATACGATGTATATTTTCTTCTTAGGTTGGGTGTTTGAATTAATTAAAAAGCAACCTGTTTACCTACTTTTAATTTTGCATTCCCTTTAAAAGTGAGCTTCTAGTACTAGACACAGTACTGGAGAGTTAGACGATTCCAGCGCTTTTCCCTTCCTTCCAAGAAGAATTTAACTAACTCTGGAGAAGCTGCCCAAGCATCAGTCTTTTGCATACCACTATTAAAGTTTTTCCACCCTTGCTCTTCTTCACTTAATATTCTGCTTCAAGTTGAGTCATTTATAAATAAAAAAGATTTATTTACTTATTTTAAAGGCAAAATTACAGGGAGAAAGGGAGAGAGATCTTCCATCCACTGGTTCACTCCCCAGTGGCTGCAATGGCCAAGGTTAAGTTAGGCTGAAGCCAAGAGTTTTGCCCGGGTCTCCAACAGGGGTGGCAGGGGCTCAGGTACTTGCACCATCTTCCACTGCTTTTTGCAGGCACATTAGCAGCGAGCCGCATCAGAAGTGGAGCAGCCGGGACTCAAACCGACAACCATACGAGATGCCGGCATCACAGGCAAACGGCTTTACCCTTTATGCCACAGTGCCAGCCCCCAACTGGACTCCTCCACCCCAACCTCGTGCACCCCAGTGGAACACACACAATCCTTCAGCGTAGACACCCTGAGGGTTATTAACGGTGATGAATATTTATAGTTTGCCAAATGCTCCACATAACAGCCCACTGAATCCTCACAACCACCCCCAATCTTACAAATGGGAAGAAGTCTTCAAGAAGCTATAAATACGAGTCTCTATAACTACACGGTTTATTAGTGATTAACTAGAATTCAAGTTCAAATCTTCTGACTCCATATCCCATACTCTCCTTATACACCAATGTCATAAATTCCAAGGATCACATTCCTTTCCTAAAAGTACTTCCCAGTTTGGGTTCATTCTCTGTCCTTAGTTTTGGGGAGATGGGGAATGTGTGAAATGTTGTTCCTAATATGTTGGCTTGAAAGCAATATGTCTGCAAGGTTTTATATGTTTATCCTATGTAATCCTAAAAGCCATATATTTATATGGTTTTGTATTTTTATCATGTTATTCTAAAAACCATGTTTATGTGGTTTGATGTGTTTAGCGTATGCTATCCTAAAAACTCTATTTTATACTCTGTACTAAGTATCAGATAATGTGTATTATGATTTGATTTTTAACACCACAAAGGTCTGACATCTTGCTTTGATTTTTTTCTCCCAAACCCCCAAAAGCAGGAGAGCTGCTCTTTCAATCTTATAAATTGAGCTTATTTCCTTGAGAATTCAAGCAAACACTCAATCCTCCCCTTTGAGTTAAAGAAATCAGATAAGCGGCTGATTGGAGGGCGATACCCTGATTTCCATTTATTTACGTTCGGCATGAATCGTCTCGGTGGACGAGTCTCTTGGTGGAAGAGGAGTTAAAAACACAGCGCCAGGGTCTGCCTTCCTCCCTTCTTCCTGTGGACCGCGACCTTTGCTTTGTTCAACTTCCTCAATTTAGACTCAGTGAATTGTCATGGAGCGCCACAACACCTGCTTCGGCACTTGAGAAATTGACTTTTCCTGCAAATTGCCCTGATCAGTGACCTTGTCTTGGCTACCAAAGAGTGGAGAGGAGGAGGAGGCTGTATGTGTGGCCGGACCCCAGCCCAGGTTAGGACTCGGCTCTTTCAAGTCCACCGTTCTCTCTCGAATGTACAGACACTCTCAGACAAATGCCACATTATAATCAGCAGCCGGAAAACCCGAGCGTCACCTCTTGGGGAAATAACATTTGATCTTACAAGGGATGGGCCGTGGAATAATTTACGAGCTTCCAATTATAATTTTCTTAAAGAGGGGGCTCTTTGCCTCTTTGTTGTGAGTGACTCGCTCAGTTAGGTCTCGGTGTGAGTGACGTGACAGCGGACAGAAGCCTTCAGCCGGTTCTCGGGGTCTTCGTCTTTCAAAGATGCTTCCTTTGCAGAGAGGTTCAGATCAGTGCCTGCCACGCAGGCATCGGGAGAGATCAAAGGCCACCCCTGGAAGCTCAAGAGGTAAAATTATATTTTTATCCGTTAGCTTTGATTCTTGGCGGCTTACCGCATTTTTTAAAAAATTAATTGCTCTGTCCAGCCGACAGGTGTTAGCCCTCAAGTGTGGGCCTAGGGCCGGCTGCTGGGCAGGCAGCTTAAAGGCCCCATAACTCACTGCAACCTTGAGCTCCCTCAGATTGGTCCAGGAGAAAGTTCTAAAAGTACTTCAAGGCCAGATGACGTGGGAACCCGTGTCCCTGTCAAATATCAAAGACAAACAGTTAGACTGTAAAAATGTAAACTTAGAAAGCGTGCACTTAATGTGGACAAGCTTTTAGTATCAAGTTGCATGTTCCGGGCAATGAGGCAGCGTGGACGCAAACCGGCCACAGGAAGCAGAACCTGAAAGCTCATTAAGAATCAAACCGGGGCGCCCTGACTCACTTTCCCCACATCTGTGCACTCGAATTTAGACAAGGGATTGATTCACACGTTAGGGAACCAAACTCACTTTTTACCCTCTATACTGATAAAGCCCAAGGAAACAGAAAAGACTTTCAGTTTCCATGGAGTTTCACGAAGGTTAAGATGGATTCTGTAAGTCGTTAAAATATTTTGAATAAGATTGTTTCAAACATCATCACGCTGTCAATGAAACCACAAGGTTTCTTGTTGTTGTTGTGTTTTGCCTTAAACAACTGGAGGAGCAGGACTTAGTAAAGGCCCCCCTCTATCTGTCCCACCTGTAATGGCTTGTCCCACTGGAACAGACCAGGGGGGTCCATGGGACGTCCGCCCTGTAAATGTCTCTCTCACACTCATGTCTCTCGGGCTATGGGCAAGGAGTTACCCTTGTGTAGACAACAACAGCCTAAGGAAGAGACGGATGGGAGGTGAGCACCACGTGTGTGCATTGGTGGCCCTGGAGTGGCTCCTCCCAGAAGGTCTGAGAGCTGGTCATAGTCACCGCGGCAGGTGCCCAGTCCCCACTGCTGCTGAGTAAGCTCTTTTTAAGATTCTGGCCTTTGCCAAACACCCCGACCTGAGGACTGGTTGTACTTCCTCCTTCCTCTTCCTCTTCCTGCCCACCCTCCCCCACATCACTCGGAAACCTGCCGGCTCGGTGGCCCCGCGGCTGCTGCCACAATGTGCTCTCTCACATGGGAAGGAGCCGAAACTTCAGCATGCGAATTGTATTCTCCACAACATATGGTGGAGAAAACAGACAGTGGGAAGGGAGTGATTTGTGACTGTTCATCCCAATGCGCGTTCTATTGTGTTGCCAAAAATGATAGACTGAAATAAATTGCTCTTTTTGGAATTTATACTCGTGCCTTATTCTCATTTTTAAAAAATGAAAAAGAAAATCCTCGTGTCCATGTAGAAATTCCCATTTATTTATGTGGTTCCCTGGCCTGCCCCCTCCCCACCCCCGCCCCCCAACTTCCTTCCCCCAGCAGAGCCGAAGGCATTTTGGAGATGAAAACTGTGTGTCCCGTCGCAGTCAAGATGAACAAGAGAAGGAGAGGAGGTAAAAGGGGGAGGGAAAGCAATTAGTGTGGAATCCTGAACTCGAGATTCTTCTCAGAAATTTTTATGGCTTTCTTAGGCAGCCGAGGAGAGACTGGATTTACTTAGAGAAACTATTAAGCCTGGTGCAAATTAATTTTTGTTGGTCTGCATTTTCTGTTTTAATTTTGTCAACCAGCGCCTATTGTTGAGAAAAAATGAGTACCTTAATGCTGTCTAAACATAAATTTCATCTTCAATCTGTTAACAGTCAGCTGTGGTAAGGATAATTAGATGAAGTGTTTCTTAAGTGTTATTTACAAATACGCTTGCAAGAGAATGATTTAAACAGGCATTTCCTTTAATGGATTTAAAGACAGGCAAATGAAATTAATCAAGAGAGCTGTGCCGTTCTTAATTTGATGGCTTGTGGCTGGGGGCGAGCGGCCTGCCCACTGCTGATACAGAGCACAGCACAGTGCCCTGGCCAGCAGGAAGAAGCAAATGAGGCCAGGCTAAGATTTAGAAGGCCTGTGGCTCCCACAGCCAGGCTGGCAAAGATCCAGGGGTCAGAGTGGCCCAGACGGTGTCACATATATAACCCTGCTCAGAGATAAAGAAGTGAGGGGGTGGAGAGACGGACCACACGAGGCTGTAAAACGCGGAATGAAACGGCGGAGCGAAGTGCAAAATCTTAACAGTGGGCAGCTCTGGGTCTGCCCACGAGGAGCGAGCGATGAGGAAATGTTTGAGATACATCAAAGCAAAGCCCCGAGATTTACAACGCAGTTGAAAACCCACAGACAGCAGGAGGAAGGGAGACGCAGGATATGGGCTGCTTGCGCTGGGCCGGAGCCTGAGGAATGTTTTCCAGCACAGGTGTCGGCCACGACCACTCCCGAATGAGGTCGGCGCGGCACGCGGTGTCCACAGAAGGGAAGGGCCCAGCTCACTCTTGGGGTTGGCCCCAGAGTCCTCCCTTCTTGCTCTCGGCGCTCCTGCTACGCCCAGCTGGTCCCTGCGCGCCCGGAGCCCGGCTGGATGCACGGAGCCTCGCCCAGCCACCCAGTGCGTGTGCCCCAGCGCTGGCGGTCACCCCTTCCACGAAGCCGTTCCAGTCAAGTCCGCAACTGCACCTTTCTTCACATCAGGCCCGAGGCCTGCCCCGCCCCCATTTCCAAGGCCACATTTCACTGGAAACTTACCTTACGCCAAGTCCTCTGCACGCCTAATTTAATTTTATTCCCGCGAGAGCCATTATTCCCTTCTTAGAGATGAACAAACGGAGGCCCAGTGAAGTTCGGTAATTTGTCCCAAGTCACGTTGGTGAAATCAGCCAGGATTAACGTCAGGATGGTTGGTCCCTAGACTTCAGGCTCTCAACACCACACCTTTTACCATGTCAGGAACTAAATGACAAGTTTTCAGGCTGCCTTGGAACACAATGTGGAAGACGCTATAGCGGTCTTTTATCCAAGACCCTTTGGATAGCAACCTTACCTTTAGTCTTATCCCGCTTGGGCTACTCTAACAAAGTACCTTAGACCGGGTCATTTATAAACAAGAGAAATCTAATTCGTACAGACTAGAGGCTGGGAAATTGGTGCTCAAGGAGCCAGCAGGACCGGCCGTGGGGAGGGCCCAGCCTCACAGATGGCTCCATCCATGAGTCTGTGTTTTCAGGATCAAGGCAGCCACTGAGGCCTCTGTACAGGACAGCCATCCCATTCCCGGGGCAGAGACTTCACAGTCCAATCACCACTCCAAGGCCTCGCCTTCCAGTACCACCACCTTTGTGATTAGATTTTGACATGATGCGGTTTAGGGAGACACATTCAAACCACAGCACCCTTTAGTTAGCAGCTCTTCCCCCCACCCCACCCCACCCCATCCCATTCCTGATCTTCTCACTACACTGTGTTGGATAATGTCCCCATAACATTCATACGCACCTGGAACCTCAGAATGTGATCTTAGCAGAAATAGGGCCTTTGAAGATGTAATTACCAGCCGGCGCTGCGGCTCACTAAGCTAATCCTCCGCCTTGCGGCGCCGGCACACTGGGAGTGCAGTGGAGGATGGCCCAAGTACTTGGGTCCTGCACCCTATGGGAGACCAGGATAAGTACCTGGCTCCTGCCATCAGATCAGCGTGGTGCGCCAGCCACAGCGTGCCGGCCGCGGTGGCCATTGGAGAGTGAACCAATGGCAAAGGAAGGCCTTTCTCCCATCCAAGTACTAACCAGGCCCGACCCTGCTTAGCTTCCGAGATCAGACGAGATCGGGCGCGTTCAGGGTGGTATGGCCGTAGACAGGAAGGCCTTTCTCTCTGTCTCTCTCTCTCACTGTCCACTCTGCCTGTCAAATAAATAAATAAATAAATAAATATTAAAAAAAAGATGTAATTACCAAGATGAGGCCATAACAGAATGGGGGAGGGTCTAGGGGGAGAGGGCTTACATCCGATGATTGATGGCCATGTAAGAAGAGGAAAGGGTGTGCAGACAGACACAGGGAGAAGGACATGTGACAACGGAGGGAGAGATGGGGTGATGCAGCTGCAAGCTGAAGAAGCCAGCAAGGGGCCAGGAAGGATTCCTCCCTAGACCTTAGAGGAAGCCCAGTGTGGCCAGCACCCCAGCCTCTGACGTCAAAGCCCCAGAAGTAGAGAAGCACACACTTCCATTGTTCCCAGCCACGGCGTGTGTGTACTGTGCTCAGACAGCCCTAAGAAACTAATCCACTTCTTTGAACTTTCTTCCCCATCAGCTCATTGTTAGGTGCCTTACTCACTGCTCCTGCTCCCCACCCTCCGCCAAAAATAAAACAGCTAGTACAAACTTTATTTAAATAAAATTAAATGTTTTGCAAAAGGATCAAAAGAAAATGTGCAGAGAGATTTTTCACTCTGTTTAGGAGGGCGTGTGAGCCCCGTGAAGGTCACTGTGGCGCAGCCTGGATTGGGAGTAGCAGGTGGATGGAGGAGTGTGCTTTAGAGTAGCCTAAACAGTGCGAGGAGGGACCCGTGTGACAGCCCGTGGGGAAGGCGGAGGTTTCCAATAGCTGCAACCCAAATGTTGTAGAGGGCCCACATTCAGGCTGGATGCTAAACAGTTGCTTCTCGAAAAGGCAGCTTTACCTGGTGATCGTGGGTGTGTGTCAGGCTGGCTAGTTGGCCTCGACGTTACTCTCCTCCTGGGATGTTGATAACCTCGTACCCGTCTCCTCGCCTTCCTGGCCTGCGAGCTGGAGCTTTCTTCACGGACTTGGCGTGATTCTTCCTAGAGACTGGTCTCTCAGGAAACTCTGTTGAATGAGATTTCAGGGAGGCAGGATGGAAGACCTTCCTCTTCTGAACTGAAAAATATCTAATGCATTGGAGATGGAAAATATTCACAATAACTAATTGGCATGTTCTCCTAATACTCTGTTGGCCAATAAGAAGTCTGGTCAAAGTCTTTGGTATGAGTACTAACCCTAAGCAAGTATACCTCAAAGACTGGTTAGTATCCAACTACTTATATCGAGCAAATCCAGGTAATTAGCTAATACAGACATACTCATATCATGAATTATTGTTTTTAAAGAAACTACACATGTACAATCTGCCCTAAGTAGAATCAAAACACTGTTGAGGCCGGCGCCGCGGCTCACTAGGCTAATCCTCCGCCTTGCGGCGCCGGCACACCGGGTTCTAGTCCCGGTCGGGGCGCCGGATTCTGTCCCGGTTGCCCCTCTTCCAGGCCAGCCCTCTGCTATGGCCAGGGAGTGCAGTGGAGGATGGCCCAGGTGCTTGGGCCCTGCACCCCATGGGAGACCAGGAAAAGCACCTGGCTCCTGGCTCCTGCCATCGGATCAGCGCGGTGCGCCGGCCGCAGCGCGCCGGCCGCGGCGGCCATTGGAGGGTGAACCAACAGCAAAAGGAAGACCTTTCTCTCTGTCTCTCTCTCTCACTGTCCACTCTGCCTGTCAAAAAAAAATAAAATAAAATAAAATAAAATAAAAAAAAACACTGTTGAGTAGGTTGAGTAGGTATTTGTCCATTTTATATAAGAAACAGCTGATAGCCAGGAAGCTTCAATAATCTTGTGATAGAATTTGGAAACAGGGGGCCAGTGCTATGGCATAGTGGGTAAAGTCACTGCCTGCAATGCCAGCATCCCATGAGGATGCTGATTTGAGTCCTGGCTGCTCCACTTCCAATCCAGCTTCCTGCTAATGTCCTGGGAAGGCACCAGGAGATGGCCGAAGTGCTTGGGCCCCTGCACTCACATGGAAGACCCAGATGGAGCTGCTGGCTCCTGGCTTTGGTCTGGCCCAGCTCCAGCCATTGCAGCCATTTGGAAAGTAAACCAACAGATCTCTCTCTTTGTGTGTCTCTTTCTCTCTCTTTGTAACTCTCCCTTTCAAATAAATAAAAAAACAAATGTTTTTTTAAAAAGAATTTGGGAGTAAACGTGTCACAGCATTTCATTCTGGAAGGGACTGTAGAGACCAACCATTTCAACCCCAAATAGGGGAACTGGCACTTTAACCTGTTGGCTAAAGGGCTCTGTGGGGTTGGGGACCAGGGACATGAGTGAGCATCCCAGGAAACACCAGAAGGCAGAGTCAGGGGTGGGGCCCCCACGGCCCTGCCTGGCCGCCAACTCGACAGGAAGCACATCCCAAACCCTTCTGGCCTGCAACATTCTCACATGTGAAGTCAAAGATTTGTAAAATGTGATCTCAAAGGGCATTCCTAGTTCTGAATGCTGAGACAAATCCAACCAAGCTTCTTCCGGTCGTATGGAAACTCTCAGTAAGTGTGTTTTTACTCTATTTTTTGACCATTGGAATTCTTTAATATTCCCAATATTAAAGGATAGGCAGCCAGTGTACTGAAGAGTTTGGATTGTATTTACACAAGTAGGAAGCAAAATCTAACATTTTGAGTGAATGTCACATTTCAAAATTTATTTTTGTGAGTCCAGAAGATGCTTGTTTTACTGTGTATCAAGCATCAGGTGGTGGACTGCGGGACCCAGGGCTCAGAGGGTACATGAAGGATGCTAACAAAATGGCTTTGCAATATGCTAGGGAAATCCCCAGGGTTGACCTTGAACTTGGCTGAATTTGGATTTTGGACATATACTTGGCCATATTAGTAGTAAATAGTTCAAGAGGTTGCAGATTAATGATTCCCTCATGGAGGTTTGCTGTTGAGACCAAAAGGATGTGTTTCTTTCTTAATGAACGACTGATCACCACTGTGGGCAGGTCTGTTTGCAGCTCTCCTTACACTCACTGCTGAGCTCACCTTCCTGCTGCTGCCTGTGGAGGCACTCCTTTCCCTGCCACCTGTAGGAGCCCCTGCCTGCCAAATAAAGTCACACTCTCACCACTCTGTCCTCCCTTGCCGCCTTTTGCCACTGTATCTCCCCATAAACCTTCTCTTTGGCAATGGTTCTAGAGGCATCTCCATTCATTGTCCCTGAAAATAAGGCGAGGGGACCCACCTTGTGCCTTTTCTCCCTCCTCCTCTTCAACTGAAATCTCTTCCACATCCCAGCTCCCAGACCTGCTTTCTAGCTCCTGCCAAGTCTAATGGCCCAGGAGCAGTGTCATGTCTGCATGTGCCACCCACTTGACGCCTAGTCATCTCCTCGTCTCTAGGTTTGGCCTCCTTAACTGGCTTGGAAGGAAGAGACTGAGTCTTCTAGCCCTTAGCAATTGCCTTAGACAAAGATGATGGGCAATATACCATTCCCAAGAATTAATGGGAGAGCTGGACCCCAGGCTTAACTGGGGAAATGGTTTCTCCATGCCTTAACACCTTAGAGATCTACTGATGAGCCATTGTTGAGGACCTCCATTAACTCATTATTACCCTCCACCAGTCTTCAATTCTTTACTCTCAAACACTTCCTTTCTTATTGTAATTTTGCACATTTGAACATATTGTTTTACTCCATTCTTCTCTTTGGAAGATTCTATAATTGAATTCCCTAAATCTGCACACACAGCAATCAAACGAGGCAATGATTCTCCATGCTGTCTCCCTAAGAGAAAGCCCCAGGATGCGCTACACTCCTGCTTCTTGCAGAACTTTGTAGGCAGAGAGAGACTCGGCCCAAGGAATTTTTTTCCATTGTGTGATATTCTTTTGTTCCCAAGAAAAATTCAGTCCCAGTGTACTTTGCCTATAATTCGAGGTCGGCATAGGCACCACCTCATTTCCTCATGACATGTGCCCCTAAACAGTTCCGACGTTTCTGTGCAGCACATACAAAGGCAGGTAGAGGAAGCACGGCAGGGCTGGCCCCCACTACACAGAAGGAATCTGAAATTCAAAGAAGATGCCATTTCTCCAGCTTGGGTCCAGATGAGGACTCAGAATACAACTCCAGACTTTCAAAAGATGATTCATGCATTGGAGAGTTATGGCGCGGTATTTTTGAAGGGGGTAGAGAAGTAGTAAATTCCCATCCTCTCATTGATTCCAAACAAGCATTCTCATGACTGGAACCTGGGAGCATTACAGCAGCTAAAGTGTTCTCTTTGCACATAACAGAGCGAAAGGCTTTTGTTCCCATTATCTCCCAGAAAAGAGAATTGTTTCTTGCGCAACAGGAAAACAAAAACACAAGTTGTTTAGGATGAGTTTCCAGTAGTTCTTATGCTTTGTTTTGGTTTTTATAGTGCTATTTCCCATCCTATAAAACTGAGATCATGTTATTGGACTTGCCTCCTTTACATAGTTTCTAGCAGGAACAAATAGGATAAAGAATGAGAAAGCACTTAAGGAAATATAAAGAACTCAAAGACAGGAGAGCACTGTTTTTATTTAGTGAGGATTTTAAAGACTTAATGATTGTAGAGTTCTTTAAAATAACTGAGTACTTATCTCCATATTTCACATTTAAATGTGCTTTTCTTTGCTGTATTTATTTTCCTTCTGTGAAACCTATACTTTCAAAAATATCTTTAAAGAAAATATTTTCTTTAAAAATATAGCAAGAATTTTGGCATCTGGGAAGATGAAGAAGACATGCTTTTCTCTGTTCCTCCTAAAGGTGACCAGAAACCCTGGACCTACATATAAAGCATGTACAAGATGGAGAGAAGGCAGCAGATGGGCCAGGAACCATGGAACCTGAAGAAATACACAGTGAAGAGTGCCAGGAGCTTCCTTTTACCTCATATATTCCAAGCTAGATGATGGAGAGGCCAGCAGCCTGGGAATGCCAATGGGTACTCACAAAAAAAAAAAAAAAAAGAAAGAAAGAAAAGAAAACCCCAACAAAAGCCTACTCTCCACAGCCAGAGGACAAGTAAAGAGATATCCTAGCAAGAAAGAAAGATTTTGGAAAACAACCACTCTGTTGTAGCTGAAAACACTGTGGCCTTACCCCACCCACCACAGCAAGGGCCAGGAGGTGAACCTAGACTCCCACTCTCACCTGCGCTGCAGTGGTGGGAGAGATGTCCAGGTAGCCGGGTCCTGTGTCCCTATCAGGTGAGAATGAGCTTCCCGGCCCTCAGGCTCTGGTTCCAGTGAAGATCTTATGGGGAACTGGAACTTCAACCCCCATCTGATGGTGGCAAGGTGCCTGCACTCCGACTCTCCACTGAGGAGGCATCAGGAAGCTTCCAGACGAGGCCTGCTGTGGGGCAAGAACTCCCACACCACCCAACACGCACAAGGAACCCCCTGTCTCCAAACTGGGGGCCCACTGTACCCCAGATGGATCTGAATTCCTACCCTGACTGGCCGTATTGAAGTGATGCCTCTCTTCTCCTGCCTGACAGCATAAAAAACAGCAAACTAAAACATGGCTCAGCATCTCAACACAATACGCAACATGTACAGATCTCAATCAAACTCACTCACTATACCAAGAATCAGGATGACCTCAAATTAAATGAGGAAAAAAGACAAATAACAGGTAACTTCACCAAGACAACAAAGATACTTGAATGATCACATCAAGATTTTAAAGCAGCCATTATTAAAAATTCCTTCGTTGAAATATTATGAAATACACGGAGTCTTATCCAAGCAAAAGGAAATCTAAAGAAGAACCAAACAGAAATTTTATAGCTGAAAATTACAACAACATAAAATTTTTTTAAAAACGCATTAGGTGATCTCAATATAAAAATGAAGGGAAGGGAGGAAAGAAACATTGAATCTGAAAACAGAACAATAGAAAGTTCCTGATCTGAATAACAGAGAAAATTTAGACTGAAAATCAACAAGCAGTGCTTCAAGGACTTATGGGGCTTTTTTTTTATCTTTGACAGGCAGAGTGGACAGTGAGAGAGAGAGACAGAGAGAAAGGTCTTCCTTTTGCCATTGGTTCACCCTCCAATGGCCGCCACGGCCGGCGCATCACGCTGATCCGAAGGCAGGAGCCAGGTGCTTCTCCTGGTCTCCCATGCGGGTGCACTGGGGCCATCCTCCACTGCACTCCCAGGCCATAGCAGAGAGCTGGCCTGGAAGAGGGGCAACCGGGACAGAATCCGGCGAATGGGGCTTTTTTTAAAATATGGGGATAGAATGTTTTATTGTTATGTACATGGTATAATTCAGTGAAGTAATTTATACAACCATATACCACGTGATTTGACGTCCACCCAATTTTTATATTTTTTATATTAACTTCCACAAATAAGAAAAAACATGTGACATTTGTCTTTTTGGGTATAGCTTATTTCACTTAGCATAATGACCTCAAATTTCACCCATTTTGTTGCACATGTCAAAATTTCTTTCTTTTTTATGGCTGAGTAATAGTCCATCATGTATATATACTACATTTCTTTATCAGATAATCAGGCAAAGACTTTTTGGGTAAGACCCCAAAAGCACAGGCAATAAAAGCAAAAATAAACAAGTGTGATTACAACAAGCTAAGAAGCTTCTGCATCGAAAAGGAAACAACAAAAAGATACAACTGACAGAACGGGAGAAAATATTTGCAAACTATGCATCTGAACAAAGGATTAATATGCATAATACACAAGGAGCTCAAGAAGCTCAACAAAACAAACAATCCAATTAAGAAATGGGCAAAGAACATGAATTGGCATTTTTCAAAGGAAGAAATACAAATAGCCAAAAAACACATGAAAAAAATGCTCAGGAAGACAGGCCTTCAGGGAAATACAAATAAAAACCACAATGAGGTATCACCATTCTCCAGTTTAAATGCCTATTTCCAAAAATAAAAAAATAACAAATGCTGGTGAGTTTGTGGAGAAGGGTATCCCAGAGAACTGTTGGTAGAATGCCAAGTGGTACAACCATTATTGAAAACAGTATGGAGATTCCTCAGAAAATTAAAAATACATCTATAATGTGACCCCAGATATCTCACTCCTGGGAAAATATCCAAAGGAAGTGCAGTCAGCATATGACAGAGATACTTGACTTTCATGGTTATAGCAGCACAATTCACAACAGCAGAGATATGGAATAGACCTGTGAGACTTTAATAAAAGGTCTAATATCTAGGCAATTGAATTTCTAGAAGGATAAGAAATAGAGGGTGGGGCTAAAAACTACTGGAAAAGATAATGACTGCAAATACCTCAAATTTGGCAAAACACATAACTATTCAGATTCGAGATGAGCGAAGCCCAAACAGGATAAACTCAAAGAAATTCACAGATACAACATAGTCAAACTCCTTAAAGCAAAGAAAAATTGTGAATCAGAGAGAAATGGTACCTTACCTATAAGAGAAACACAACTTGAACGACAGTGGATTATCCATTACAGTGGATTGCACACGGTCATCCAAACACTGAAAGGCAGGAACTGTGTCAGTCCAGAATCCTCAATCCAGGGAAAACATCCTTCAGGAATGAAGGAGGAATTAAGACATTCTTCAGATGAAAACAACTAAGAGAGTTTGTTGTCAGCAGATCCATGCTAAAAGAATAATGGAAGTTGTCTTAAATTAAAGGAAAAGATAAATGAAGAGAGCTTTGAACATAAGGAAGAGGGAAAGAATATGGCAAGCAAAGTATGAGTAAATATGAAAGATTTTCTTTTTTCTTCATTATAATTATAACACTTCCTCAAATAGTTATAAAGGTATTAAAGGAAGGCCGGCGCCGCGGCTCACTAGGCTAATCCTCCGCCTAGCGGCGCCGGCACACCGGGTTCTAGTCCCGGTCGGGGCGCCGGATTCTGTCCCGGTTGCCCCTCTTCCAGGCCAGCCCTCTGCTGTGGCCAGGGAGTGCAGTGGAGGATGGCCCAGGTGCTTGGGCCCTGCACCCCATGGGAGACCAGGAAAAGCACCTGGATCCTGGCTCCTGCCATCGGATCAGCGCAGTGCGCCGGCCGCAGCGCGCCGGCCGCGGCGGCCATTGGAGGGTGAACCAACGGCAAAAGGAAGACCTTTCTCTCTGTCTCTCTCTCTCACTGTCCACTCTGCCTGTCAAAAAAAAAAAAAAAAAAAAAAAGGTATTAAAGGAAGCATTTAACACACTCATATGGAGAAGCATAAATGGACATAAAGGTCAATAACATTTCTACACTCCACTTGAACTGTTCCAAGGATAACAGCAGTAGACTGATAAGTTACATATATATATTGTGATACCTAGGCAAACACTTAAAAAGCTATAGAAATATATATGCACTCAAAATATTATAGATAAATCAAAATGATATTCTAAAAAATGTTCATTTGAAACATAAGAAGTCAGGAAAAAGAAAATGTGGAAATGAAAAACAGACAGAACAATCAGAGAAATATAAAATACATGGCAGACTTAGGACCTAACATAAATAGTTTTAAAGGTAATTGGTCAAGGTGCCAGCATTGTGGCGTAGCTGATAAAGCGGCCCCCTTCGATGCCTGAATCCCATACAGATGATGGTTTGTATCCGGCAAAGCTCCACCCCTGACCCAGCTTCCTGCTGATACACCTGGGAAGACAGCAGAGGATGGCCCAAGGTCCTGGGTACCTGCACTCACATAGGAGACCTGGAAGAAGCTCCTGGCTCCTGGCTTCAGTCTGGCCCAGCCTGGCCATTGTTCCCTTTTGGAGAGTGAACCAGTGGATAGAAGATTCTCTCTCTCTCTCTCTCTCTCTCTCTCTCTCTTTCTGTGTGTGTGTGTGTGTGTGTGTCTCCCTCTCTCTGTAACTCTGCCTTTCAAATAAACAAAATAAATCTTTTTTAAAAAAAAGTAATTCCTCTAATACATTGATTAAAAGAGATTAATAGAATGGATTTAAAAACACTAAGTATATTGTGTCTAAAAACTCAACTTGCCTATATTGTTATATTTATCAAAATATATAGGCAAATATATAGGCAAAAGAATGAGAAAAGATGTATCATGCAAATATTATCCAAAAAAAGGCAGAACTTCGGAGTGAAAAAATTTACTAACGACAGACATGGGCATTACAGTAATGAAAAAGTTAATCCAATAAAAAGATTTAGCAATCCTAAATGTAACACATCAAACAACAGAGCTGAAAATATGTGGAGCAAAAACTGAGGGACTAAAAGCTTAAACAGAAAAATCCACAATTTCAGTTGGACACAAATGGCCCCCTTGATAATTGATAAAGCAACTGCATAGAAAATCAGCAAGAATACAGACGAACTCAACAACAGCACCAGCCATTAGGATCTAAAAAATGCTCAGCCCACCCAGCGGTAGCTGAATACTTGTTATTTTCAAGGGCCCATGGAAGGAGCGTTCACTAAGACAGAACACACCCTAGGCCTCCAACAAATGTTAACAAACATAAAAGAATTGGCTGGTGCCGCAGCTCACTAGGCTAATCCTCCGTCTGCGGCGTCGGCATCCAAGGTTCTAGTCCCGGTTGGGGCGTTGGTTCTGTCCCGGTTGCCCCCCTTCCAGGCCAGCTCTCTGCTGTCACTCGGGAAGGCAGTGGAGGATGGCCCAAGTGCTTGGACCCTGCACCCGCATGGGAGACCAGGAGGAAGCACCTGGCTCCTGGCTTCGGATCGGCGTAGGACGCCAGCCATGGCAGCCATTTGGGGGGTGAACCAACGGAAGGAAGACCTTCTCTCTGTCTCTCTCTCTCACTGTCTAACTCTGCCTGTCAAACAAACAAACAAACAAACGTAAAAGAACTGAATTCAAACAGAAGCTATTCTCTGGTCACAATAGATTCCAACTAGAAATCAGTAACAGAAAGATAAAAGCAGAAAATCTCCAAACACTGGAAAACCAACCAATCCACTTCTAAATAATCCATGAGACAAAGAGGATTCTTACAGGAAATCAACAAATACATTGAATTCAGTAGAAATGAGCATAAATTACATCAAAATTTGTAAATCATCGGGAAGCAGTGCTCAGAGGGAAGCTTACAGTACTGAATGTCTTCATTAAAAGAGATGGAAGTCTCAGATCAATAATCTCAGCTCCATCTCAAGGACCTAGAAAAATGAACCCAAAGGAAAGCAGAGGGAGCAAATTACAAAAGCAAGGGTAGAAATCAGTGAAATTTAAAATATAAAAATGATAGAAGCAATTAATTAACTAAAGAGATGGTTCTTTGAAAGGGTAATGTTGACAAACCTATAGTATGACTGACATGGAAAATAGAAGACACAAAAGGTCAATGTCACAAACAACACATGGGGTAACCCTAGTAGCCCTAAAAACATTGAGTGAATAACAAGGGACCAGTGTGAACAACTCTACATACATAAATTTGACAGTTCAGATAAAACAGACCAATTATTTGAATAAAGAAATTACTCAATTTACCCTCTATAAAAAAAGATAATTTGAATAGTTCTGGAACTATTAAGAAAATTGAATTTGCAATTTTAAATTTCCCAAAAAGGAACTCTCCAGACCCAAAAGACTTTACTGGAGAATTCTGCCGAATGTTTTAAGAACAATGAACATAATTTCTCACTCCCATAATAAAAGAGGAGGGAACACATCTCAGTTTATTTCATAAATCTGGGATTACTAATAGCAAAAGTAGACAAATACACAGAAAGAAAATCGTCAAAGCTATTCTTCATGAGTAGAGATACAAAAATCCTTAACAAAATATTGGCAAATAGAATTCAGCAATATATAAAAATAATTATAGACCATGGTGAAATGGAGTTAATTTTGGGATGCAAGGCTGTTTCAGTGTTTACAAATCAATCGGAGCCGGCACAGTGGCTTAGTGGATAAAGCCGCCTCCTGCAGTGCTGACATCCCATGTGGATGCCAGTTCGAGTCCTGGCTGCTCCACTTCCGATCCAGCTCTCTGCTATGGCCTGGGAAAGCAGAAGAAGATGGCCCAAGTCCTTGGGCCCCTGCACGCAAGTGGGAAGACCCAGAGGAAGCTCCTGGCTCCTGGCTTTGGATCTGCACAGTTCTGGCCATTGCGGCTGCTTGGGAAGTGAACCAGCAGGTGAAAGACATCTCTCTCTCTCTCTCTCTTTCTCTCTCTCTCTGCCTCTCCTTCTCTCTCTGTGTAACTCTTTCAAATAAATAAAAAATCTTTAAAAGAAATCAATGTGCTGTCTATGACAGAATTCACATGATCATATCAATTGCTTCAGAAAGTATTTGACAAAATGCAACACTCATTCATAAGTAAAATTTTTAAACTCCTATGAAAACAGGAACCAAGGGAATTTTCTCAATTTGATAAACAGCAACTATCAGAGACGTGCAGCTACTGTTGTGTTTAACGGTGAAAGACTGAATACCTTCCCCTGAAGGGCAGAATGATTCAAGGATGTCCTCTCACACCTTCTACATACTGCTGGAATTTCCAGCAAGTGTAATAAAGCAAGAAAAGGAAATAAAAGGCATACAGATTAGAAAGGAAGAAAGAAAACCATTCCAATTTGTTGATGACATAATTGTCCAGGTAAAAATTTTCAAGGAATTTACAAAGCTAAACAAAAAGCTTCTGAAACTAATAAGTGAATTCAGCAAGGTTACAGGATACAAGTAAACAAAAATCCATATTATTAATATATACTAGAAATAAACACATCAACATAAAAATACGGTAATATTTATGTTCATTTCAAAAAACAAAAGTACATAATTGTTAGTCTAACAAAACATAGGGCTTACATACTGAAAAGTACACTATGTTGTTGAAAGGAATCAAAAGATCTCTAAACACAAAGGACTCCAAAAAGTTCATGGAAAATGGGTATTAGGAAAAAATCCACGCAGTATTTCAAAAATTTTTTTATTTATTTTATTTATTTTTTATTTTTTGACAGGCAGAGTGGACAGTGAGAGAGAGAGACAGAGAGAAAGGTCTTCCTTTGCCGTTGGTTCACCCTCCAATGGCCGCCGCGGCCGGCGCACCGCGCTGATCCGCTGGCAGGAGCCAGGTGCTTTTCCTGGTCTCCCATGGGGTGCAGGGCCCAAGCACCTGGGCCATCCTCCACTGCACTCCCTGGCCACAGCAGAGAGCTGGCCTGGAAGAGGGGCAACCGGGACAGAATCCGGCGCCCCAACCGGGACTAGAACCCGGTGTGCCGGCGCCGCAAGGCAGAGGATTAGCCTAGTGAGCTACGGCGCCGGCCCAAAAATTTTTACACCAAAATAAATTTGCCTTTTAATTTTATTTTTCCAAGAGTATGTCACACCCTCATAAATGAAGAGACACACTCTGTGACGGAGAGCAGACTTTTCGCATTCTTATCAAAGATACCAATCTACACAAAGTGATGTACAAGATTTATGTAATTCATATCAAAAGCACAGCAAGTTATTGCGTAATCATAAGCAAGGTGATTATGAAATTTTGAGTAGAGAGGCACAGGGCTACAATAGCCAAAGCAGGACTGACAAAGAAGATTCACAGGACCAGCGTTGTGGCGCAGTGCGTTCAGCTGACATTTGTGATGCCATCACACCACATCCAGGGGCCTGTTGGAGTTCTGGGCTCCTGACTTTGGCCTGGCTCTCAGCCTTGGCTGTTTTTAACATTTGGCGAATGAACCAGCAGCTGGAAGATCTCTCTGTCCCTCCCCCTCTCTCTTTCTGTGTCACTTTGTCTTTTGGAATAAATACATCTTTAAAAATAAAAAAAGAAGAAAAAACAAGTTGGAGAAACCAGTCCATGTAATTTCAAGACACATTATTTAGCTATAGACATCAAGATTGTGGGTATTGACAGAGGATTAACTCATAAGTCAATGGAACAGAGCAGAAAACCTAGAAATAGACCCACATAAATATAGTCAACTCAACTGATTTTTTCGATAAAGGTGCAAAAGCAATTCAGTGGATGAAAGATTTTCAACAAATGGTGTTGGAGCAATTGGACATCTATGAGGTGGGGGGATTAATTCTGACTTAAATCTCACATCTTATCCAAAAGTTAACTCAAAATGGATCACTAACTCAAATGAAGAAGATAAAACTTTTAAGGAAAAAAAAATAGAGAAAAATCTTCAGATCCCAGAAGTAGACAGAGTTACTACACTTGACCTCAAAAATCACACGGTACAGAAGAAAAATGTGATAAATTATTCTTTATCAAAATTAAAACTGTTTGCTCTGTAACCGAACTCATCAAGAGGATGAAAAGACAAGCTACTGAATGGGAGGAAATATTTGAAAATCACATATTCAGCAAAGAACCAGTATCTGTGATACATGAAGCACCCTCAACAAAGTGGTGGGAAAGCCAGCGATCTAATTAGAAAATGGGCAGCAGACCTAACAGGTACTCCACTGGAAAGGATTAGGGCTGGCAAACACATGCTTGAGAAGATGTTCAATCTCATTGACCACTGGGAAAGTACAAACCACGACCACAATAAGAAATCACTACACACCTATCTGCATGGCTGAAATCAACATGGGGCAAGCACCAAGGGCTAGAGACCATGTGGGGAAACTAGATCCCTCACACATTGCTGGTGGGAAAGCCAAATGCTGGAGTCAGTCTGGAAAACACTCTTGCAGTTTCTTAAAAATCCAAAACATGGAAATGCCATATAACCCAGTAATTGCATTCCTGGGGATTTATGACAGAGAAATGAAAACTTACATTCACACAAAAACATGTAAGTTGATAGGAATGTTTATAGCAACTTTATTTGTAACAGTCTCAACCTGGAAACGGCCCAGATGCTCTTCACCAGGATAGTAATTCACTGTGGCACATCCATACTACGGAATATCACTTGGTAACAGAAGGAAATGGACCCTTGATATCCATAACGATCTGGATGAATCTCCAGAGAATTATGCTGAGTGGGAAAAAAAGCCAGTCTCCCCAAGCTTACACACTGTATGATTCCATTTGTGCAATGCTCTTGAATGGCAAAATTACAGAACTGGAGAGCAGATCAATGGTTGCCATGGGTCACGGAAGGGTGCAGACCAGAGGGAAATGGGCGTGGCTTAAGAGAGCGTAGGCGGCATCCTGGTAGTGACAGACATGTTCTGTATCTCGATCCGTGTCAACATTCTGTCTGCGACACTGGACCCTGGTTTGGCAAGGTGTTGTCACCGGGATAACTGAGTAAACGCTCTGTGACTTTCTTTCATTCTATCTATATTCACAGTGATCTCAGAATAAAAAGATTGATTTTTTAAAAATCTACAAAAGACCTTAAGAAGCCATGAGACAGAACACTATTTCAGGAATAAGTACTAAAAGATAAATGAAACCATTAAAACCCAGCAACACCTAACAACTTAAAACAACAGGTAAGCGTGAGATAAGAAATGACGGCCAAGGCTTAACAGTAGTGGTATGCCCACTGCAACTTTAGTTGGTCACTTCTTGCTTTAAATCCCTGTGATTAGCTGTCAGGGTTTAGCAGTGACAAAACACTGCTACTCTTTCTGTTCTTTTTACTTGCCTTTTTATCCTATTGGCCTGCTGTGTTTGCTGTAGGGTCATTATGATAAGGTCCTAAATACTTACGGAATACAGTGATAACATTAAACTTATAAGCAACACTTACCCTAAATGTTAGAGGAAAAATGATTCCGAAGTGTTCAAGGCATGTATGTCTGATGCGCCTGATTAGGAGAGATGGAAGTGGCCACCGTTCTTCGGACACTCTTCTCATCCCCTTCTTGTGAACCTGGGTGAGCTCCATGAAGGTGCTATCAGGAACGCAGAAGTGGTACTCCGCCAGTTTCCATCCCTGGCCTGAAGAAATGGTCAGCTACTTCCTGTCCCGTGCTGTGCTCATGCTGAAGGGAGCCAGCTGCCACAGGGGAAAACCCAGTCCCCTGGGCCTGCCATTCTGGGACGAAGCCCAAGCTAACCACGTGGAAGGGCTGTGTGGAGAAAGAGATGCCTCACTAGCCACAGCCCTTCCTGCCCTACCAGACATGTGAGCAAGAAAGCCATTTCAGACACTTCATGCCAAAACCAATGGTGTGGCAAAGGACAAAGCAACATAGCCAGGAAGCAGAGCCAAAGTCCCTGGCACCTGCTCCCTGATGAGAGCCATGGCGGTCCTCTCCAGTCACCTTTGTCATCCCGAGCAGAGCGGGGTCGTCTCGGCCATGCCCGCCTGAGCTCCTGACTCAGAATCGTGAAGAGAATGCAGTGGTTGGTGGTTCACACCCCTGATTTTGTAGCAGTGTGTTAGCCAGCAGTAGACCACTAGAATGCTGCCATACTCCCAGTGGTACACGCTGAGCTGAGTTTCCTTACGGTGATTAAGACGCTAAGCTCTGAAGTCAGACTGACTGATGTGTGAGACTACTCTCTGCCTTACACGCGTATAATCTTGAGCAAGTGAAACTCCCCAAGACTTGCTTTCCTCATAAGACTGAGAGTCATATCTGACTCACAGAGTTTTGTGAAAATTAATGAGGCAGTGGATATTGTTGACTGACATGGCTATTATTAGCAAAATGGTTTGCTAAGAGAATGGTCCTAGCCGGCGCCGTGGCTCACTAGGCTAATCCTCCGCCTTGCGGCGCCGGCACACCGGGTTCTAGTCCCGGTCGGGGCGCCAGATTCTGTCCCGGTTGCCCCCCTTCCAGGCCAGCTCTCTGCTGTGACCAGGGAGTGCAGTGGAGGATGGCCCAAGTGCTTGGGCCCTGCACCCCATGGGAGACCAGGAGAAGCACCTGGCTCCTGCCATCGGATCAGCGCGGTGCACCGGCCGCAGCGCGCCAGCCGCGGCGGCCATTGGAGGGTGAACCAACGGCAAAGGAAGACCTTTCTCTCTGTCTCTCTCTCTCACTGTCCACTCTGCCTGTCAAAAGAGAGAGAGAGAGAGAGAGAGAGAGAGAGAGAGAGAGAGAGAGAGAGAATGGTCCTGGACTTATCGGCTGCTCATCAGTAAATGCAGGCTCCACTTCTACTCATCCCATCCGTTGTTGGTGGGTGGGTGGGGTTTCTTTTCTTCCCTGAAAAGGGTACCTCCTAAATTGCTCTAGTCTCCTGGGCTGGATCGCACAACAGAAACAGGACAGTCGTGGAAAAAGTCATGAAATCCAAATAAAGCCTGGAGTTCAGTTAATAGTAATCGACCAACGTCAGTTTCTTAATTTTGGCAAGTGTGCCATGGTGATGTAAGATTTGAACAATGGGAGAAGCAGGGTAAAGGGCATATAGGAACGCCCATACTTTTGGAATATATGGAATCTCCCAACTTTTCTGCAAATCTAAAATCATTGCAACGTCCTGAGAGCAGCAATCCCCAGTCATAGCTCACTAACTCATTCAGCCAACACACACTTACCTGTGGTGAGAAGAGGCAGGCTCTGGGGCCAAGTGTGTAGCGAGGCAGCTACACTTCCTGATCACTTGAACCATGCAACATGTGGGGAGACCAAGATCAGCCAATCAAGCCCTTGAGTGGATGCAAATTACACCATGGTAGGTGCCCGCAAGGAAAGCACACTCGTGCTGGACAGAGGGGCCTTTCCCCTGTCTGTGGCCGCAGGAGGCAGAAGCAGAGAGGGTTCCCCCTGCCCAGAAATGACCATTGCATGATTCTCATGGGTGACTCCAACAAAGTGACCCGTTGGGTCAGACACTGGGTTGGAGTAGATCAAGGAGTCAGTAGAACGGGGAGCAAATGGAGACAGTGAATTGAGACAGCTCTTCAGGGAGCTTAACGACTGAGTGAGAGAAGGCTGGAAATCAAGAAAGGATCCTTTTTATTCCTTGAGAGTGGAAGTGCCCATCTGATACAATGTGGACCACAGGAGAGGAGCTGGACAATCAGATGATGGTAGAAGTTTGCTGAGAAGACAGGAGAAGGACAGCATCAAAATACTCGTGTAGGAGTTGGTCTTAGCAGGAGAGATGGCTTTAAATCTTGTCACACAGAAGAGGAGGGAGTAGGGGACAGACACAGGAACATCTGTGTGTCTGCAGAGTGAGAAATGGGCACTTCTCTGCTCAAAGGGTCTATTTTTCTGACAAGTTGGAGGAAGGATCTTGCTAAGGATTTAGGGGTATTTGCAGATAGAGATTTGCAAGCCTACTTGAGTTGACACAAATCCCTTGAGCTCTTCGAATATTTTTTTAAGTTTATTTATTTGAAGGAGGGGGACAGAGGGAGACGGAGAGAGAAGAGAGAGATCTTCCATCACTGGTTCATTCCTCAAATACATACAACAACCAGAGCTGGGCCAGGCAAACTCAGGAGCCTGAAACTCAATCCAGGTCTCCTATGTGGGTAGCAGGGACCCAACTACTTGAGCTAACATTGCTCCCTCCCTGGGTGCACATTAGCAGGAAGCTGGATCAGAAGCAGAGCCAAGACTTGAACCAAGCACTCCAACATGGGATGCAGCCATCTGAAGTGGCAACTAAACTGCTACACCAAAGGCCCATCCTATAAACCTACATTTTGAATGTCTGTGCACTAATCCTTTGAGGGGACATCCCACAATTCATCCAACCACTATTTTAATAGTTGGACATTCTGATGATTCCCAATTTCTCAGTATTCTAAATTATGCTTCAATAAATATTTTTGCTAATTATAGTGATAATTCAGAATTCTTAACCTGGAAAAAAAAAGACTGTCCATGGATAGGATATAAGAAAAAGTGTGATGATCTTTGGAACTGGAAAATGCCAGTGAGAACCACACCTGCTTTCATACCCGACCTGGTATACTTGGTCACTTGGAGGATGGGTCACTGGCAGCCCAGTGCAAGAAGGAATTTTTTTTCTTGGTAGGGGAAGACCAGGGCAGGGTTTTGTCCAGCCCACATGTTAATACCCTGTCTGAGCTCTGAGACCTGCATCTCAATCTTACAGAGACGGGGGTGCTGAGGATTGGGGTCTTCCCCACACTTCAGCAGGATTTGAACCAGGGTTTTTGGCTGGTAGAGGAGTCTGGCATACTGCTCTGACGCATGCCCTTGAGTCTGCCACTTTGGAACACTCTGGAACCAACCCTGTGGTCGGGGGATGCCGCTGGCCACTGTGGTCCTGTGACTGTCGGTGAGAGGACCTCCAGGAGCTCTCCCAGGGTGACCAGAGGGAGACCCGCTCCGGGTGCCCTCTGTGTTATGTGGGTGGGGGCAGGAGCCTGGATGCATGGTTGCTCATGAACAGGGGGCCCCAAGCTGGTAAAACCCAAAAAAAACCAGAGCTCATGTTATTATGTTATGAGATTATTACTGCAAAATATTTAATGTATAAGGATACACAATATTGAAATCCATTTTCTAAAGCTTTTTTATGAAAGCTGTCCTGGAGACTGCAAGATGAAGGGAGAAATAAACCCAGAACTGGTTGGGCAGGACGTCCCTGTGAGATGAGTAAACACAGCAAAAATGCAGAGGAGGAGGCCAGAGGCACCTCCCATCCACGTGACTGAAACAGGATGGGGGCTCACAGTCCTGGGGGGAAATCGTACCCACCAGCCTGAGCGGCCATTGCGGGAACCTTCCAGCCAGAGAGAACACGGAGGCTCTCTGCCACTTCCCTTTCTCTGGGGAGCTACAGCATTCTTCAGCAGACCTAGGGGACCTCGCCTGAGCGCGCACAACTAAGCAGTCGGGAATTAAAGTTGGCCAGAAAGGACGCAGCCCTCCCGATCCAGAGCAAGTGTTTTGCGGGTTGCTGTGTGGACCTCCCATTGGAGTCTCTGCTGAACAAAATGACTTGAAAATGATCCAGTCAATGACAAAGCACTATTGGCAACAGAGTCTCTTTGCAAGTCTGTTGAAAACTGGACTCTTCATCCTCTGAGACCGCCCCATGGCCACCTGGGTCAATAACTGTGGAGTTGTTTGGACTGGAAGGAGCTTCGCCTGGGTCACTGAGCCCATTCCCAGGCCTGTGGTGGGATCCAATTCATTACTCTAAACAACCTGTAATAAAGAGGTCCCCGCTCACCGAATAGCTCCAGGGATGGAAATTCCACTTTCTTTGGCAGCTCCTTCCTTGTTTTGCTTCTTCTCTTGTTCTGATCAATCCCTGGTTTTGCGTGTGTGTGTGTGTGTGTGTTTTCTTTAAACTTCTTCAAGCTCTGAGCCCATGTTTTCCCTCTTGTAACTTAAGCCACTGAAAGCAATTCCATCGATAACATCTTCTCACCCATTGTGAAACCCCAAGGAGGCCTGTGTTCTGTTGTCTTGTCTTCCAAAGCCGGAGTGGCTTGCTTTTGTTTGTTTGGGGTTTTCTCCACCCCTTAGCCAAACTCCCTAAAATCTCTACATCTTAGCGGGGGAAAGCCACAGAAGTATCTGTCGGGAGCAACTTGCCTACCCTAGGTTTGCCCAGGAAGTTTTCGTGGCAGTCTTGGAGTGTGAGGACAGGGAAGGATTTCAGATGGAATTACCATAAAACAGTTTCTCCGCGTGGCTATGCAAGGGATTATCGGGCGCTTCTACATCTCAGTGTTGATTAAAACACAAGCGTGGAAGACTATCCCGAGCACATGTCCCTCCCCTCATAAATAAAGCCCAAGCCCCAGGCTGCTCATTTCCTCCCTGACTTGCCGGCTCTCCCTCCCCCAGCCCCTCTGTTCCCCAGCCTTCTCCTCAGCTCCCCTTGGCGCCCCACCCACACAGCCACAGCTGCCCTGGGTAAACGCGTGCTGCTTTTGAAGTTCAGCTGTTTCCATCCCGGCAGCTGGACCAAAGCTGAGTGAGGCGCCCATGGCCCCCTCCTGGCAAAGCAAGGCCTCGAGCTGCACTCTGGGAGCCCCTGGGAGCCTTGCTGCATCCCCACCACGTGTCAGCTCCCAAGGCGGGGTGCCTGATGGCTCTTGTCTCTGGGCCCCTTTCAAGGCAACCGGTCCTGAAGAACGCTCCGTTTCTGGAAGTGTGGGGTCTCCGATTGGGTCGTATGGTCCTTGTTGCAATAAAGGTCAAGGCCCACTCAAGATCTCCCCTCCTCTGGGAAGCCCCCACCCCATCCTCTCCAGTCCTCTGGGAATCCCCCACCCCACCCTGCCCGCCTGGATCTCTGTCTCCTTGGGCTCCCAGCTTCAGGCCCACCTGGGAAGCTCGGTAAAAATGCCGATCCTCTGGCCTGCTCCAAGACCGTCAAATCAGCACCTCTGGGGATAGGGCTCAGGTGCCTGCACCTTTAACCGCCCCCTGCAGGTGTTCTTGGGCCAGTGACCATGGAGGAGCACTGTGTGGAGGGAGAGAATGACTTGAGCACGGTGGATTCGCAACACGCTCACTTCTCCTCTGCAGCTAAGACAATGATGCTGTGGTGGTGGTGAGGACGACAACACTGACACTGGGTTCAGAGGACAAAATTCAGTCTTGGAGCAGGTGTGGCTGACTGGGACAGAGCCAGAGCTGACATCCGGATTTGGGGGCCAGACGTCAAGATGCTCTTGTCCGTCCCGCATCAGAGTGCCTGGGTTCAAGTCGCAGCTCTGCTTCCCACTCCAGTTGCCTACTAGTGTGCGCCCTGGGCGGCAGCAGGCAATGGCGCAAGCGTTGGGGCCTGTCACTTAAGTGGGAGACCAAGATTAGGTTCCTGGCTCCTGGCTTTGGCCAGGCCTAGCCCTGGCAGTTGTGGACACCTGGGCAGTCAACCAGGGGGTAGAAGGGTGTGTGAGTGTGTGTGTGAGTGTGTGTCTCCCTGCATTTCAGATACATAATTTTTTTTTTTTTTAAAGTCTGGACCTCAGCTCCTTCTTGTCTGGAGCCAGGGCCACCCCTTGGTTCTGTACTATCTTGGACGGACCAGGAAAAGATGTGGGCCATGAACAGGGAGAGCAAATGGCTCTTAAGGCCTTCGGCTCCTTCTCCTCTCCAATAAGAGCACGAGGCTCCTCACACCTGCACCCCATTGGTCAGTTCTGTGTCATTTCTTCACTGGGCCCGGGGAACCTTTGCTTTTGATTGGCTGCCTACTAATTCCCCGCCCCTCCGGGCCTCTGGCTCCCCTCATGGCCTCTGGTCAGGGGCCCATGAGGGTCGGAGTGCTTGCTTCCTCGTGAATGCGCTGTCCTGTGGGAGCGCTGTCAGTCTCCCGAGTGGGCGTTCCCCGGTGGCACCTCCGTAGATGCTATTTGCATAGTTTGTGCACAAATGTTAATTTAAACATCTGTGGCCGGTCTCCTCGCCACAGACTGAAGGTGGCGTCCCGTAGGACACACTCGCTAGAATATTCAATTATAAGCATCTGCTATAAGTATTAAAAGCATATATGGACCAGTCCAGGGAGGGATGTGTGGGAAGGCCCGGGCCGCGGGGTCTGGGGGAGCTCCCGCCTCCAGGCAAGGATGGCTCCGGGGGGCTCTGAGGGAGCCGGCCCCTGGCCTCCTGGCGTGGACGCCGGGGACAGCGCTGGGGACAGCACGGGGGGCCGCGCCGACGGCAGCGGGGGCTCCGGCCCAGGTGTGGGCGCCCCTCGGCCCGGGCACCACGTGGTCTCACCCCGGCCAGCCCCGGACCCGCCTCCATGAACCCCGCGTGGGAGACAGCAGGGCCGGGCCACTGGACGGGCCGCACCGCCACTCTGTCCCCGGAAAGGGCAGACGCAAGACACAGATTTAAACAGGAAGGAGAAAGTCGGCTTCCCAGGGCCGGGTGGCTGCGGAGTGCGGCCTGATGGAGACCCCAGATAAGCGGGGGTCCCCCGGGTGCGTGACCGGGCAGACGGCCGCCGGCCTGCGCCCCCCGCCCCTGAACTCCTCCGATCCGGATCCCGCACGGCACCCGGCCCGGGGCCTGATCCTCTCTCCGCCGGGACGGGAGCCAGGTGCCCCTGCTCCCTGGCCGGCATCCGTGGGATGTCCACGTTCTGTGGGTCACAGCCCACTCTTGAAAGCGTTGGAAGATACATGATCTCGGTTTCTGGCTTTTATTACATCGCTGTCAATCAAAGAGGGAGAGAGAGAGAGATGTTCCAGCAGCCGTTTCCTTAGCCTCTGTTGGTGCCTGAACCATCAGCTTCCCGGGAGAGCCCAGGGCGCCCGCTCTCCTGGGCGCAGGTCTCGGGAACCCCCACCTCCCTCCACGCCCGCGTCACCCCCATCTGCTTATAATTTAATGCTCTGTATGTTTTAGTCATTTCATTAGGCATGTCCTTATTTTGAAATGCGACTAATTCTTCAGTTCAAACAAACAGCCAGTCATTCTAAAAAGGAGACCATTCTTTGCCTTGGGTTAGGGACTGCCTTCGAAGAAATACCACACCTATTTTGAGAAGGGTGAAAGAATTCCAGTGCTCCTGGTTTTCTTAAACCATTGACTTCTCCAAACGAAAAGGATCTTAGAGATTTCTCAACCCTCCCCACAGGTGCAGGGCTAACTTCTGAAGTTTTCTTGTGGCTTTCTGAACACTTTGTGAGAAGCCGCTGTTAGTACTGTTTATCAGTCAGGAGACTTAAAAACCCTATGCCGTGAAACACCTCACTCCTATCCTTGATGACAAGACACAAAGAAGGAAACTAACTCCATGATAAAACTTGTATGTTTTTATTAATATCTCCCCCTTACAAGAGTTTGCATTTAAGGAGAATCATATTTCGCTCTAAGCAAAAAGAGAATTTCCAAGGTGTTTCATATGATTCCTTTTAGTCCTTAACATTCAGATTTATTCTACATCAAGAAATGAAGTTACTGGAATTCCAGGGCAGATTATTCATTATACCAGTCACCCAATTGTGCAACCTGGAATTGGTGCTATTTTCTGATACTTTTATTAATTCCCGGTAAGAAAGCGTTCATTCAAGTTTGAGAAGCACAAGCAGCATTCTCACACAGCAGACACTCTGTAAACGTTTTTTGGAGCCTTGGTGGATGAATGGACATTTCACATTGGCATCTGAACTCAGCTTTAAGTACCCACGATCTGTAAATGCAACAGTGCTCAACCTGATGTAGACCCGTCCAGCAACAATTTCTCCCTTTCCCAAACATACATCAAAGCCCTTTAAATCTAACATCTCATATAATAAGAGTATAATAATCAAACCAGGAAAATAATATAAGTACAAAAATGCTATTAACTGAACTGTGGATCATTTTGATATTTCATCAGTTTTTCTAATATATTATTTTTGCATGTGTAGTTCTGTGAAACTTTACAATATTGACATATTTATGTACTACTGGAATGATTAGAATAAAAATATTTCATCATCCCCCCCAAAAAAAAGAAAGACCGAAATGACAACAATAACCCAGCCGCAAAGTTGTCCGACACACTAAGCCAGCGCGTGCACCTGACACAAGTGGTTGTCACGCGCCATCTAGTGGCCGCCCGCGACCCTGCGCTCACGCCGTGGGAAAGGCTTTTCCCTGGGAGCGCCTGTCCAGCCACGTGGGTACACTCAGCCTCGCCCAGGCTTTAACCCGAGAGGCAGCACCGAGGAAAGCCGATGTTTAGGCGCCGCCGTATTTTCCAAAGTCCCCGTGTCCTGAGGATCAAGCAGGAAGTAACCGGTGGGAAGAGGTTTGTTTCTGGATCCAGACCCACGAAGCAGGGAACCCACGGGGGGCAGCTCGCCTGCAGCAGTGTGTGAACCCACGCGCAGCCTTTGTGGCGGAGACACGGCCCCTGCGTGCCGAGCGCAGTGGCCTGGGCGTGGCCTGCCGGGCAGTGGCCAAAGCGCCTGAGCCAGCCCAGCCTTTGGCTCTGATGCTTTCTCACCGCGTCCTGGGTCTTGCACACAGGCTTCGTGGGGAGGTTTTGCAATGAATTATTTGCAATTAACCAACCGTCTGGTCTTTAACTTTCTAATTTTCAGAACGAATAAAGATTTATTAAAGTGGTGGAAATAGTAAAATATATTTGATTTTTATATATTTATTAAAATGGTAGTAGAGATAATAAAATGATAAAAGGATTTATTAAAGTAATAGTGGAAAATGAGTCTCTACAGGTTGATTCTTTTAATGTCAATGAGTCCTATATAGTGAGAATTTTTAAGAGTTCTTCTTGCATTAAGTATCAGTGGTGATGTATCTTCAAGACAATCCCAAGCAAGACCAGAAGTCATTTTGCTGTTAATTTCACAAAAACGATTAACTAAGCAGTGGAAAGATGGACGAGCATCTGACAGACACACTGTGTGGGAGACACTCAGACAGGAACATTGTGCTCCTGAGTACTTTCCTACAGTAGCGTGTTTACAGTGCTGGGTAAAAAACAAACAAAACCAAACCAAAAAAAGCCCACTGCTTTCAAACTCATGTTAACTGCTTTTTAAGACCATCAGGGGAAAAATGATGTCGCATGTTGGTTCCAAAATAGAAAATCCTACGAGCTCATTTGCCTTTTGTATGAGGATTGATTTCCATTAGAAGGATGAGCCATCAGAATAAAATGCCCAGCCTCAAAACGTACTTGCTTTTGCCTTTTGAGCTGTACTCCCGAAGCGACGCCCTGAGACAGTGTCAGCAACAGTGCAAACCTTGATCCTTCCCTCCCTCCATCAGAGGACTATTAATGTTGCGGAACCATTGATCAGTGTAAGGTGTCTTTGGCATTCATTTTTAGAATCTGCTGCAAACAAGCAGCGACACGCGCGGTCTGATCACGATCCAGGTGACGCCATGGATCCAAACTCCCGAATGGCTTCACCCCTTCAGCACTCTCGTCTCAATTTTAAGGATCCATTGTCTGAAATCCAGAAGTATAGACAATCATGCTGGTGTGTTATTTCATAAATCATGTTATTAATAAATCCATTGTACAAGCGTTGGTCTCTTTTGCTGCCTGCATGTTTAGATATCTTGAAAAACAAACTCTTAACCCCTCTGCACGCCCTAAAATTAAATGTTTTGGTGGAAGCATTTTCTAGGGTATAAAGCTATTAACCAGAGTTACAGTTGAAATCACTGGTTTTTGGAAGCCCTGCACCTCACTACAAATCTTAACCATTTGTGCTATGAGAAGGGAGAAAGATAAAACGTGCAGAATTCCAGTCTCGGGCCCCTGGTGTTTTCTACATGGATCGAGTCCTGTGTGTCTATGCTACAGCTCAGCGGCGGGCTACGGCAAGCCACTTTCCCCAGCAGCCAGGGGAAAGGGAGTTAAGTGTTATCAGGGCTCAGTTTTGAAACTCTCCACCTTTCAAAATACACCTAGAAATAAAAACAGATCACATCTTTAAAGCACTCCGTCCTTGGCCAAGTCCGAGTGTGCGGTTAGGATAAAGTCGGCGTGGCTGCCAGGATCTCGGCCCCATCCCGCAGTGACCACACAGTGCTCTGAAATCCCTGTCCTGCTCCCGGTCCCCTTTACGGAGACGTTGCCGGGCTGGCCCGAGACAATTCCGGGAAGGTCTGGGCTCAGGAGGACATAAAGGCAGCGCATTGTTGTGCACAGTCTGGCTGGATGGGTGTAGCACAAAGTAAAATTAACACCTCCTCCTGCACAGGCCGCGCAGGCGGGCTGTTTGATCTCTATAGTCGTCGGGTAATTGGAGTCTACACAGCATGTGGAATCAGGGCGCAGGCAGCTCATCCACCCTCCCAAAGCCCACCGCCAGCCTGCCTGAGGCACCACTCACCCCCCACCCCCGGATTCCACTCTGCCCTGCACACAGGCGTTTCCAAGCTGAGAAGAGGGGGATGTGGACCGTCTCGGTGGCGGACGCACTGTTTGTTACCAAGTACACAGACACAAACATCGACTACCCTGGGGCTGGGCCGGCTTCCTGCATTGGGGGTTCTCCTGGTCGCATTTCACAACGTTGTCCCCTCGCAAGGGCAGGTTCCGGGCAAACTTCCCATCCCAAGGCTGTCTTCCACCCTGGGTTTCCACGAAATTGACCTGCCCACCTTGGGTCACTGTGCCCCTTCCCTCCTCTGAGCTTGTACGGCACCAGTGACTGGTTTCCACGCCATTCATTCATTCATTCATTCAACAGCTATCTCCTTGGCCGGGCAGCCAGCTGGCTGGGAGCCCTGTGGTGGTGACAGTGGCGTGACTCTGTCCTCAAAAGTCA